>NC_132783.1:144725749-145387409 GCF_048418805.1 Vulpes vulpes
TAATCTATCTATACTCTGCAAGTGGAAGGGGAACGGCTGGTGGTGGCATCCCTACCAGATTTTCAGATTCCTGAGGAAAAGGAATCAACCCTGATATGTCCTTATAACCCGGGCATCAAACCCACCAGACAACCAGTACTCTTTGTCCGTGTTAGATGGGGCTGCCTTGTTGCCCGTTGATATGGCCTGGCTCACGCCACGTGGGTTCAACCCTCACAGACTCCGGGCGGCTGCAACCCCTGATATTTTATTCTTATTGCCAAGTGCCTGCCTGTTGTTTGTTAAACTCAGTGGGTTTCCTTCAAGCACTACTACTGCATTCAGAGATTTCTGAAGGACTCGCCTGGCTGCCTCTGCATTTGCAGACTGAGCTCCTGAACTGATTGGATCAACTTGCAGCATGCCTCCTCACATTGTCCCAATCTCACATCACCCACCCTGGCCACCCGTCTGTCCTTCACTTCCTTGCTCTTCCAGTTGGACATAACCATTCTCTCTGGACCCTCAGCCTTTTTGCTTGCTTTCCTCATTTGACTTTTGTCTTTTTTCCGGGCTTGGTATTTTAGAATCATTTGGACAGCTGTGCTTTCTCATCTCAACCCAGTTCTTCCCCTTCCTCCGGGATCGCCTGGGGGCATTTGCCATTCCTCAGTTTGGGGCAGGAGCAAAGAACTTGTATTGACCTTTTGCGACCTCTTATCTTGTAGGTGTGGTTCAGTCTCCCACCTGCCAGGGTCCATTCCATCCGCATAGTTTTTTGTGCTTTACAACCTTCTATACGAGTGGAGGACTCTTCAAGGTCTTTTTAAAAAGTTATTATTACTATTCAGATCTTGTTACTTCCTTGTCCAAATTCTATCCAAGAAAAAGTTAGTCAAGTTCACTGAATACTTAAGAAAATCAGTGGCTCTATGTGTGCAATTAAAAATGAAATATCTCATCGCTTACTGTCAGTATTTGCCTATAAGGGCAGGGAAAAGATGATGACATATGTTTATTATTTACTTCTTTTTCTGTAAAGAATATATAAAATGGGTTTAATGATCCATTAAATGCAGACTGTTCAGGGACTTTGCTTATATATTAAGAAACAGCTCTAAGAAGTCCAAATCTTATGTTCACTTACCGGAAGCACAAAAATTAACTCAAAAAGGAGTCTCATTGCTGATTTGATTTTATTTTTTACCTATTTTTTTATTTGTAACATGATCCAAAAGAGATGAGAATATATTTGTTCTCAGTTAATTTTCAAATCACTCCAGAAAATGTCCAATGTTGTGTTTCTTTGTGCATTGTTCAGAGGCTGCTCTGGTGGCTTGAAAGAGACAAAAGACATCCCCTAGTGAACACTGCCATTCCTCCAGGGGAAAGCTCTACCCAGCTAATAGCTATTTTAAGATGTTGAAGACGCATTACCACAGGCTGCAATTACTCTGTGAATTGCAATTTGAATTGAAGTATCATCTCTCAAGGGTGTAATCCCAGGGTCACATTTCTTTTTCCAGGCAAAGTCAACCATCTCTTGGACTATTCCGGACACTGTAAGAAATCTCAGACAAAGTTCCTCTTCATTTTTAAGTAAATAAAATTATCTTTACAAAATAAGCAATTTGGGATTCACAAAAACAATAACCTACAGTGATAAAAGGAGCAAATCAGCCACAAATAATCACTAATTATGGTCAAATGTTGAATAAAGATCCCATTTAACCAATGAAGAAGGTCCTTTAAGCATCATATCAATGTGGTAATATAAGAAATTTCATAGAAACCTATGATCTTTAAAACTTCAAACGGGCTTTTACAAACTCATGGTGCCATGTCTTTGTGCAACAATTCTTATTTACTGTATTTCTTCTCCCAAAATTAATGTTCCAAATGCCTTAATGCCTTTTTTCAACCAAGCGGACAGAAGCTCCAGCCTGAAATGCCCTCTCAGCTTTTTGGTCCTTATCCATGGTCTCCATCCCCTTCAAAGGAAAGCACAAAAGACCCTAGCTCTGCGTGTGATCTAACAGCGTTATCTCTAGGGCTCAGAAGGTATGTATATTAAGCACAATCCGTCATCTTGTTTTGATCTTGTTCTCAAGTGAAATAGTAAACTTACAGGTTATCAGAAAAGCATCGCCTCTATTTACATTTCCTTGTTTCTTCTACATCTTCAATTGTGACAGCTTCATCTATTTTGCTAAGAGAAAAAACTAAACACTAGCTCTCAATAATAAATTATCAAAAATTATTACTTTCACAAGTTTGATACAACTGACCTGCATAGAAACATATTTTTACCTGTGTCTTCTGACTGAAGACTTACTCATTTGGATCTTTTCTTGTTCTCTGAGACCCTTGTAACAAAGAGTTTACCTGAATGACACCAAATGACATCTTTTTTTTTTTTTTTTTTGGATCCCTGAGCCACCACCTAAGATCAGGTGACCCATCGTCTCTACCTGGATTACCGTACCACCTTCTAATTGGCCTCCCAAGCTCTAGTCTTGTCCTGTCCTCCATGGTAACCCATTCTCTGCACTTCAGTCATCATGAGAACTCCAAACACCCTAAGCAGGTAACTGAGCCCTTCACGTTCTAGCCTCTACTCACACTGGCCACCCCATCAAACCTTCCTCCCTGCTTCACCATCCAAGCCCTAGAAATACTGCAATGCTTTTTGTTCGTAGAACATGTCACATTCTCTTCCCTGTAGGTTTGCAGGCACTGGGCTTCAGTCTGCCTAAACACTACTGCCCGTCCACATTCCTGGGCCAAGCCCTTTTACGCCTTTGAAATCTCAGCATTATTTTCATTTCCTCCCCCACGCTTTTCTAGACCTTTCTTCCCCATCTAAAGGCCTAAAGGTCTCTACTCTGAGAAGTACTCGAGACATATTTTTTCTATCACATTTCACTTATTGGGCTTAATATTCTCTTCTTCCCATAAGATCAGGGCCTTATCTCTCTTGCGCACTGTTATATCCCTAGAACACAGGCTAGTACTTACAGAATGAATGACTGGTTGATCAGCTGGTTGAAAGAATGGATGGATGGATGGATGGATGGATGGATAGATTTTTTTTTTAATGTATAGAGTTAGGATGATTACCTGAGAAAGTTAGAGACAGTAGAACTTGTAGTTTGAAAACATTAATGCATCTTTAAAAACATTCCACTGACTTCAATGCACATTGCTTTGGTGTACAACATATTAATTACAAAAAAAAGAGAATGTTTACAGGCTCATTTATATAATCAAGTATTAAAGAAGTGAGTTAAAAATATTTATGTATTCATTTAGGTATATGACAGTGATTGAGCTAGTACTTCACGGTAATTAGATAAAATGTATTGTTTCTTTCCCCCAAGAAACTTAAAGCCGAAGGATGTGCTATATAATGGACTTTAAAAAAAAAAAAAAAAAAGTCTTTTTGGAGAAAAAAAATTAAGCCATAATAATTTTACATTTGTCTCTAAAAAACAATTTTATTAATCACTTTTTTAAAGTCTTAAAGAATACTAAAAATGGCTTTGACTGGAAAAAAATAAATTGCCAAACTTAGACTCTAGAGTATTTCTGATTTGTCAAGTGTTCAATCTTATGAATTCTACAAAAAATTACTAACGTGTATCTACGTGAGGGAAAAGGCAAAATAAACACGGAAGGGGGGAGATTTGAGAACTGGGACCTTGGAAAAATGTTCTGGAAGGGCTGAGAGCAGAATCTCACTTAAAGAAATGCTCGCCTGAGGTGTCCTGAGTAAAATACTCTCCCACGGTCTCTTTGAAGGTCACGAACCCTGGTCACGTCCAATATGGAAACCAGGCGCAGAGGAGGCAGCCCTGCCATTTTGGTGATGGATAGAAGGTGCTTTCCAGTGACTGAGGGAGGCTGAGGCTCCCCAAAATGACTCCAAGGACGGTGAGCCCTGAACAGAGAAGCACGGGGCGCCAGGCTGCCTAGAGGACGCTCAGGAGGGAAAGCAGGTGATTTCAGCAGCGCTGAACAGGCTGTGGCAAGAACGTGGTTGTAGCAAAACCTGCATATATATTTTTTATTTTTTACCTATTTTTACCTATTTTACCTAGAGAAGGACTCTAGGAAGTGCTGCGCTCGAGCACCGTCCTGGGTCCAGCCAAGGCCAGCACCCGTGATGGGCAGCCCTGGTGGCAGAGTGACGGGGAGCCCGGGAGCTGTGTGTGCACCGTGGTCTGCCCCACAGCAGGACGCAGGACGAGGGAAAGGGGGGGCCGAGCGGAACCCGCGGTCTCAGCCAAGCCTTCCTTTCCTCTCCCCTCTCGTCTCCCGCCGTCCTTCCCCACCGAGCCGCGCTCGCCCAGGACCTGTGCAAACTTCCCGACCGGCTCTGCCTCACCCACAGGTTTGCTGGGGAAGTCGAACAACCTGCTCTTGTGGAAGGAAACGCAGGGAGGCAGACCGGTCCGTAATTCTGCCACAATCTCTCCTGATGCAAAGGGGTGTTCGTGCACAGCTTATGACAACAGTAAAATACACCAGGCTGCTTATTGTAGACATGACGTAGCTCATTTAGCTTCCCAGAATACTTAGCCTGGTTTTTGCTGAACTCTTGAGCTTGTAGCCAAACCACGATTGCAATTCAACCGTGATTTCACAAAATGAGACTATGAATAAACGCTTGATTACTTCCCAATTCAGAAGTTGTTCGTGCCATTGACAAACTGATACAGCTCCGACATAAATATTAGTTGATATTTCCATTTACCTTAATGAGCAAAACAGAAAGGGGAAAAGTGTGGATGCATTGACAACTGCCCTCACTCATCAACGACATGAAGGCTTATTTGCCAGATACTAGTCTGCAAACCCTGGAAGATATTTCCTCGATTTTTTGGTGCTATTTGTAACGTAAGGGCTGAAGATGCGACATCACATATTTACGTTTAATCTGCCTCACTAACATTGTCTCTATTACTTTCTTAAGTCTAGCTAATCAACAAAACATCTAATCCTGATTGAGATGAGGGGGGAAGCATTTGCCAATTTCTGTGCTCTAAAAACTCCTGTTGTGACCGATTTTAGGCTCCAGTGTAATGTCACTGACACAGACATCAGAAGACACGCACAGCAGCTCACCACTATGTGACACGTACATTGAGACAGAGCTAACAGACATGAAGAATCTCTACAGCATACGTAAGGCCAAATAATTAGGAAGTGATGAGTTTTGAGTCCATATTAACTTGGTTTTAATATGGTTTATTTCACGGTAAGTTTGTATAATTTAGTTTTTAATAATGCCCGTGTTTGGCAAGAATGTGGCAAGGCTTCCAAAAACTTAGCAACTGGCTCTGCCGACCCAGTATGAGCCATTCCAGCCCACCGGTAATCCTCCCTGGGTCATCCATCCCCTCTCTTACCACATGTCACAAGCCTCGCACTATGTCACCAGTGTTTGTTTTCTCCTGAATATCAGAGAATTGGGAGCGACATCTTCCTTCTCTGTGTTACATGTGCTCGCAGTGCCTGGAACGTCATCGAGGCTCAGTAGACGCTTAGTAGACACGTGGCGAATACATGCGACGCTCAACAGTCACCGTTACCCGCCTGGAAGCCGGGGAAAGGCTGTTGCAAACACCTCCCAGTCCTTGCTTCTTCCCTTCATCTCATCATCGACTCAGTTGAACAGAGGCCAAGGCCACTCTCTCTGTATTGTTTCCCATGAGGGGGAACTCATACAGATATTAATTAGGCACTTTCTGTTTGCGGCTCACCTCTAGCACCAACCTCACAGCATCGCAGTAGAACAGAGAAGACCCTCGCACAAAGAAAGCCGTGAAGTTTCCCACAGCTGGTTGCTCTTCGGATCCACTCAGCCTGGGTAAATCTGTACAGGAACTGCTGGGGCCGTCGGCCCAGACCCTCCCTTCTCAGTCCTCAGCGGCTGCGGGCATTGGTAATCCAAGGTTCTCAGGTGACTTTCACTCCAGAAACTGTCCTTGTCTGAACAAAGCCCCCAGCCCAAGATCACTCCTCCCTCCCTGTGTCGGCCTGTAAGAAACGGCTGGTCACCGCAGGGGCATGAGGACCTGCTCTCTTCCTGTCCTCTGGGACACCTCCTTTGGGCCATCCCAGCTCCAGTGCTTTCTGGGGCTCCTGCGGAGATTTCTGGTGAACCAGTCTTTTCCCTCTGCCCAGTTCTGCTTCCTTAACTCTTTGGTCACCTCGGGGTCTGTTTCTTGGGGGCCCCACAGTCCTGTGGCCCTCAATACTGTGTAATGCTCCTCAATGCGGACGTTAATAGAAACCTATGCCAAACAATGCACGTTGTGAAAAATACTGAAATGAAAAACCTGGAGCCTAACATTCATGAATAGAACAGATAATCAATTGCGGTAGAATTTAGGATTGATTTAACAGAACCATCTCAGTTCTAAAATCATGATCTTAAATGCAACTTTATGGTAATAAAACTATATATTAGCTTGAATACTCCATCTTCCTAGAACTCTTAATTCTGTTTTCCAACATAGAAGTCTTTCGGTGTGTTGTAAGAGTTATTTCAAGGCTTGCATGAAAGAGAACACTCGAATCCAAATAATAGTTACACTGAGCGTATTTAATCTTTTGCCTTACCAGTGCATTGTTGGGAAGACTGAGGTGAGTTGAAATCGGATGTACAAATAATAAGAATTTGCTTAGTTACCATTTACAATCATTAAAAGGCAAAAAATACCTTAATTTCTAAAAGGAAAAGAGGGGTATAGTTAAAGATCCCTCATGAACTCCTTTCTTACACAATTCCACATAGGCAGCTCCATACACAGGAAATAAAACATGGCTGAAAAATCACCATTTCAGGTGGCATGGCTCCTTCTTTTAAAGGGGTTTTTAGTTCTAATGTGTGAAAAGACAAAGCTAAAAATCCTTCTCTTAATATCCTACCCCAGTTCGCCATATTCAATGCTAAATGACCGCATGGTGTAAAGCAATTAAATGTTCTATCTACACAGGCACTTAACGCAGAGAAAGAGCAGAGGACAGGTGACCTACGACCTAGTTATTTTTCCTCACGAGCATGTAGGCGTTTCAACAGTTTTGCGCTCTCTGGGCACTAAGCGATGACAACGAAACGCGTGGATGAGTGTAAATTGCTCAACTTATATTCACCGTCTCACAAACGGCCAAAGTAAACGCACCGAGATTTTTACAGATAGGAGAAATCGCTTTGAGGCCAAATGGGAAATATTAACGTCCCAAAGTGAATTTAAGACACCCCGAGTGACTTAAAATAATGCCTCTTGTTTTTTTTTTTTTTTTCATCCTCGACACACATCATAAAAATAGTCTTTCAAATGGTCTTTGACGGCTGTCACCTATGGTTTTCACACTTATCCTGGATACTTTTATTTATTTATTTATTTATTTATTTATTTATTTATTTATTTATTCTTCTTCTTCCACAAAAACAATTTTATGAACCCGGCCAGGGAAGACCCCGGTCCCTTTGGGCTCCCATCCCCCCTCGGAAGAATGGGGTCGAGGGAGGGAGAAAGAAACCTGGGGGGTGGGGGGCAATTGTCTCCAACCCGTCCGAGGGGAAGACTGAAGGGGGGGTGCAAGCAGGTCGGGGGGGGCGGGGGGCTGGAGGGGAGCATCAGACCAGGACGCCAGAAGAGGAAGAGGAGGACGGGGAGGCCGCCGGATCACCTGCGGACCCGGGAGCACCCCCCGGGGCTGGGGCTAGGGAGCCGAAGGATGCGGGAGGGCGGAGGCTGGAGGCCAGGAGCGGCGTCCGCTCGGTGGCGGGGGGTGCCCTCGGCGCCGCCGCCTCGTCCCCCTCCTGCCCCCGGGCCTCCCGGCCCGGGCCCCCCGCCCCGGGGCTCCGGCGGACAGGCTGCTTGCACACGGGGCAGGTCCTGCGCGCCTGCGTGAGCCAGGGGTCCACGCAGCGGCTGTGGTAGGCGTGAGCGCAGGGCAGCACCCGCAGCCGCTCGCCCACCTCGTAGGCGTCCAGGCAGATGGCGCACACGTCGTCCGGGGCTCCCCGCTGGTGGTCGCGCGTGGGGATCCGCTCCAGCTGCTCGCGGGTCAGCCGGCCGCGCCGGAGCTGCCCCTGGTGCTGCACGAAGCGCACGACCAGCCCCGCGCCCGAGGCCACGACCAGCAGCCCCACGACCCCCGTGAAGGGGATGAGGCAGTAGCCCAGGAGCAGGTTGTCGTCGGGCACCAGCAGCACCTGGGCCCCCTTGTCGTAGACGAACAGGGCCCGCAGGTACTCGGCGCTGCTCTCGCCCACGAACACGGCGGGGATGGCGATCTGCTGCTGCGCCTCCGCGCCGCCCCGCGCCATGCTCAGCAGCGCGTCCGAGTGCACGTTGTGCACCACGGCGGCGCCGAACCCCGCGCGCTGCGCGTTCAGGACCTTCAGGTCGAAGTCGCAGCCGAACCTCCGCAGCAGCGCGATGAACACCGACCCGTTCACGGCGCCCGCGGGCGGCGGGGCCACGGCGCTGCAGGCGTCGGGCGGCCGCGCCTCCACCAGGAAGCCCTCCAGGCCCTCGCGGCTCAGCGCCGCCCCGAACAGCGCCGGGAGGTCGGCGAAGTCCATGCGGCGGCGGTGCGCGGAGGAGGCGCGGACGAGCGCGCGGGCGGGGCCCGGGCCCCCCAGCACGGCGGCCAGCAGCGCGGCCCGCAGCACCCCGAGCGCGGAGGCCGCGGGCGCCATGGCGGCGGGACCCGACCGGGCGGAGGCCCCAGGCCCGCGAGCGCCCTTCACCGAGGACAGGCGGGGGCGCCCCAGCCGCAGAGGCACACGGCAGGGCGCAGGGCTCGAGCGGCCGCGTCCCGCCCAGCCGCCGGCTCCGGGCTTCCCGGAAACGGTTCCCAGCAGGAGAAGCAGCGCCCCGGCCGCCCGGGCTCCGCCGCCGCCGGAACACTTCCGGGCTCCTCTCCGCCCGCGGGTCGCGGGGCGGCGGGCTCCTCGGGTCTCGCGAGACTGTCCTCCACCGTCCGTTCACCTGCTGAGACCTCGCCCGGGCTGTGGGCTTTCGGGTCTCGCGAGACTGTCCTCCACCATCCGTCCACCTGCCGAGACCTTGCCAGGGCTGTGGGCTTCTCGGGTCTCGCGAGACTGTCCTCAACCATCCGTCCGGGCTCCTCGGGTCTCGCGAGAGTGCTCTCCACGGTCTGTCCACCTGCTGAGACCTCGCCGGGGGTGCGGGCTCCTCAGGTCTCGCGAGACTGTCCTCCACCGTCTATCCATCTGCTGAGACCTCGCCCGGGCTGCGGGCTCCTCGGGTCTCGCGAGACTGTCCACCTGCGGAGACCTTGCCAGGGCTGTGGGCTCCTCGGGTCTCGCGAGACTGTCCTCAACCATCCGTCTGGGCTCCTCGGGTCTTGCGAGAGTGCTCTCCACCATCCATTCACCTGCTGAGACCTCGCCCGGGTGCAGGCTCCTCGGGTCTCGCGAGACTGTCCTCCACCATCCGTTTGGGCTCCTCGGGTCTCGCGAGACTGTCCTCCACCATCCGTCCACCTGCTGAGAGCCCTCTTAGCTCCGGGCTGTGTGCGGCTCAGTCTGCTCGGAGGCAGCCCGGGGTGTAGCACGTCTTGCAAATTATTGTTTTAATGTAGGTTTTATGGCAGATGGATCCGGTTTACGAGTCCCCCTCAGTATCTACCAGTGTGAGTCCTTTGTTGGCCTACATGCCAAACAAGTGTGCGAAATCCGAGATGATTCACCAATAAATGCCACATGATGATTCAGAAACCAAGGATCATCTGTGTTTGAAAGAATTTAACATTTTAAATCTTTAAAAAAAAAAGATTTATTTATTTATGATAGAGAGAGGGAGGCAGAGACACAGGAGGAGGGAGAAGCAGGCTCCATGCCGGGAGCCCGACGCGGGACCGATCCCGGGACTCCAGGATCTCACCCCGGGCCAAAGGCAAGTGCCAAACCGCCGAGCCACCCAGGGATCCCCGAAAGAATTTAACATGTTAATGATTTTATCCCCATAACTCAATATGATCTTTTAAACCAAGGAGCTTCTATTTCCATTCCAGACCCGGTTTGAATGGAGAGTCTTGTCTCCGTGAAATCTCACCTCTTTATGAGGACCAGTTTAGGCTAGAAGCTAACCCGCTGGGGGGTTGGATGGTACATTTGTCTAACCTGTGGCGGAGGCCTGGAAATTATGGTGCAGAATTGGGCTCTGTAACCCAGGAAACGACAAGATTATCAAATCGTGGGAAACCAAGCCAGGGTCTTTCTTGCGGGCCCATTTACAACATGAAAAAATATCCGCTGGTTCTTAGACTTTACATTTCCATACACCTGCGGTTTACATTTCCATACTATTCTACAGTTTTCTGTCTTTATGGGTAATACCTAGAAGTCAAAACCTAGATTAGAAAAGGAAATTATACACCACTTTAAATAGAGATGGGCCCGATTTGCCAAGTCAGAAATGGAAAGGTTGTATTCTGAGCTCACTGCCCTCTGGCCTTGGGTGGCCACCTCCTCACGTTACAGGATTATCCTCCCGCTTTTGTACACTGGTTCCATTGGCCAAAATATTCTTTCAGACTCGTTTCATCTCCATTTTCCTGTGTTTTCCAATTTGGGAGTATAACAGGTTATTATAGCCATTCTTCCCACTTCAGCTTAATCTCGCTAAGGTAAAGCACAGAACAATAGGCTCTAAGTACACCTACAGTTGAAGACCGATGCTAAACCATTCCTTCAGGAATTTTTAAATGGGGGGGGAGGAGAGAAGACGGCCCCCACACTGGTCCTCCTGGTGTTAACTGATTGCTGACCGCAGCCTAAAAAGATCAAATGATCGAGAAGATCTCTTCAGTGTGAGTTGTCAGAGAGCTGTGTTGACCCACACACACCCAGGGGGAAGCAGAGGTGATGGTTCCCTTAACCTCGAGCCAAAGGAAGGTGACCTGAGAAATTCAAGGCCTAGAGAAAAGGAGAAGGGAGTGTATTATGTCAAGCTGCATTTCCACACCCAGAGAAGTTTCTCAAAACCCAAACATGGGCCTTCCCATGGGAAGCAGTTCTATCTGAAAGGGCAAAGGGACACCAAAACAGAGGGTGAGCACTAGAATGAACCTAGGGGTCAGGAGGAGTCCCAGGTGGCCAGACCAGGGAAGATGCTGTCTTTATCAGGTGAACAGCAGAAAAGATTCAGAAGAAAATATTGCCAAGAAATACACCAAAGCACTCACTATGTAAGAGAAGGGGTCAGTTTGGGATAATTTGCTACACCAGCAGACACCCATACCACAGTGCTACTGCACCAGCCACTTGGGGTTACTCCCCCTGAGGCCAACCCCAGACAGATCACGAGGAGAAGCTAACTAGAGCAGGAGGGAAGCAAAGACGAGAGAAGCGTGTAATACCCCCCAGACAAACATTCTGAAACTTTCAAGGCTGACTTGGACACAACCTGGAGGAGGAGTCACTGTGTAATGCATCTGGGGTTTTATATAATATCAGACCACACCAGCCTTATGCAATTGCCATTTTGGACTGAACACTTAAAGTGATGGAAGACAGGGATGGATTCAGGTTTTTTTTTTTTTTTAGTCTTGGAGTTTATCAATTTGGAAATCTTCAATCAAAAAAACAAAACAACAACAACAACAAAAAAAAAAAAAACTGTGGTTTCAAAATGAGAAACAGCCTTAAAGAAGCTTGTATACATGGAGGGCCATGAAACATTGTCCCAGTCCAGGGGAGCAAGAATCTTCTCTGTTGCCTCTGCTACAAGGATTCTGTCCCAGAAATGAAGTTGCTGTTTAGGAACTCTTTTTACCATAAAATTTGTGTTAAATATGTGTTTTATACACACCTATATTTCATGTGTATAATACATGTTATTCTAGAGATATCTCTAGAGATAATATATTACATATGATATATACATATGTATAATTGTCTATACATTAATATATACTTTTAAAATATATATTTTATATACATATATACTAAATATACTTTATACACACATTTTATATTTAATAATATTATCGCTAGAGATATCATCTCTGATAATAGATATGTCTGGAGACATCTCTAGCAATAATATATATTATAAATAAAATATATACATTTACATAATTATATACATATGAATATATAATTTTAGAATAACTGTCTCCTAAGTCAAATACAAGTTCATTAGCTTAAGCTGTTAAACTGTCTTCGCTTTGTGGTTAGATATTCCAGGTCAAATCCTCATCCTCAACCACAGACGACCGGTAATTGTCTCAATCTGGGATGTTTAGCTGGTAATGGTGATCAAAGCTGTATATGCCTTTGTTTGCTCACTATTCTTGAGATGGGTGGAATATTTTTAAGGATCTCCACATTCAGCAGGTTCCCCATCTATCTTTAACTCTTCCAAAAGAATCCAAAGCTCTCCTCTTCCTCCTCCTCCTCCTCCTCTTATTTAATAATGGCTTTCTGAGGAAACTTTAAACAAAAGGAAATGTCTAATGTAGAACAATAGGGCCCCTTGATATAGTATCTGACTATGCAGGGTCCTGTGCAAGCCTTCAAATCCATATTGTGTCCTTCCAGTGGGAGAAAACAGTCAGTCAATTCAGCCATGGGAAAAGAGTGAAGTTGTTGATGGGCGTTGCATTATCCAAACAATTAGTGATTATATAGGGATTTTTCTCAATTTTCAACTCATTGTCCTTACAGCAGAGAAAAAATTATTTTATTGAAATGTGATCATTGATCACTCCAGCTTGCAAATATAAATGATTTCCAAGAGATAAAAAAAGATATGGAATGCAAAGTATTGCAACATCACAATGCTCTATGCCCAACCACTTCTCTTTGTGGTTTCCACGTCTTCTTCACCATTCTTCCCCACTGGATTCTTTTGGGTAAGATTCTTTATTTTCCAGCTTGTAAGGGATAATTTACATTTAGATTATTGGAGAGAATGGGGGGGTAAAAAAAAAAGCAGAAGGAACTAAAGCAGGGTCCAGACCTCTGACTTGTCATTCCAAAACTCCCAGCCAAACAGACCTTGCACCTATGCATTAGATCCCCATCCTTTACTGTGCCATCAAAGTCACTCATCTCGCTAGCCATTCTCCCTGTGTCTTCTCATTATTTTCCCCCTCTCTAATGGATCAATCTGTTGGCCAATAAACATTTCTCCCAGGGTTAAACATGAAAAAACGAATGAATAGGTAGATAATTGAAGGATAGATAAATAAAAGCTCTCTTGACCTCACTTTCCTTCCCAACTGTTGCTCCTTTTTCTCTTCTTTGTTTTAGCAAAACTCCTTGGAAAGGGCCTTCTATATCTCACTTTCTCCAATTTTCCTCTTTCTGTTGAACATTCAATGGTGATTTGTCTCCCTTGCTCCACTGAAACTACTTCTTCTCAAGGCCACTAATGATCTCCGTATCACTAAACCCAATGTTCACTTTCCAGTTTTCTCCAGAAATGATCTATCAGAAGCATGAACCCATCTGATCGCACCCTTGCCGTGGAAGTGCTTTCCTCCCTTAGCCTCCAGACCAGTACCTTCACCTATTTTCTCCCCATCTCTCTGGCTCTTCTTTCTCCTCTGTACTCCTTTTCTTCCCCCCATGTCTGAATATTGCAATGCTCAAAACTCGGTCTTTGTACCTCTTCCCTATGCTATCTGTCTTCACTCCCTTAGGGATTTCACCCAGTTCCATGGCATGAGATACTTCCTCCAAAATTCATATCTCTTGCTCAGACTTCTCTTCAAAATCCAGACCCAGACCCATGTTACCAGCTGCCTACGTGACCTATCCTTCTGAGTATGTAGTAGGCATCTCAAACTTAATTATATCCCAAACTGAGCTCTTGGAATTTGTCCCCAAACCAACTCATCCCCAGAGCCTGCTATCATAAATAACAACTCCATTGTCTCTCTTTTAACTCCCAAATTGTCTATCAAAAATAATCACAGTGGTGCTGACTTCAAAAAATATTCAAGATCCTGCTATTGTATATGACCAGCCTGGTCCAAGACACCATTGTTTCCTAAATTATTGTAAAAGTCTCCTGATTGAGTTTCTTGCATCTACCCTTACCTCCCTTCACTCTAGTGCTTCTTTTTCAATTCAAATAAGATAATGTCAGTCCTTTACTCAGAAATTCCCAAGGGCCTCCATCTCATGCAGAACAAAGACAAAAGCCTATTACATATAAAATCACATGCATTCTCTGATCCCTCTTCTTACTAGTCTTCTCCTTCTACTCTTTCCTTCAGCCATAAAGGCCTCCTTTCCCATCCTTGGACATACCAGAATTACTCTACACACAGATTTTTTTCGTATTTGATTCTGTCAACCTGGAATGCTTTCACCTCGTATATTTACATGGCTTGCTTTTTCTTTCTTTACAACTTCTATCCAAAATCCCCTTCTCAGCAAGAAATCCACTGGCCACCACTCCCTCCAGTGGATGTTGTAAACTCACTATCCTTATTTTGGGTTCTCATTATTTATTACTATTATTTATAACTACATAACTGTATATATTTTCCTTAAGTGTCTTTTTTATTGTCTCTTTGCCACCCAACACCCCCACCCCCCTAGTAGCTTATTGCCCTAGAATGAATAGCAGAGGATCATGAGAACAGGACTGCTTTTCTGTTTTAAGCACCAGTATATCTTTATCACCCATCAAGTTGCTTCAGAGACTATATATGTTCAACAAATATCTGTCATTATATATTGGGTTTAGAGAAGATTGAGTGGAGACTGAGATGGGAATGGAGACCAGTTTGAGGACTGGAGAGTGAGGGACATGGAAAAGCAGCTACAAGATATGGGAGATACTGACAGAGAAAGGAGTGGAGGAGAGGATTTTAAGATGTGTTACTGCCGTTTGCAAATTAGTGCCCTTCCAGCGTTTTTAATATCAATTTAATCTCTTTTAATTAATTTTTATGACTGGACTGCATTTCTTTTAACGTGATCTATGTAGACAGCATACCACTTAAGACCAGGTTTCTTAATTAAATAAAATCTAATCACAAACGTTTACTTTTGTGTATATCATTAAAAGAAATACAAATTTACCCTTGTTGCAAATCTTAATTCTGTTTGACCTCTATCTACCCTTGACTCAGGTTTCAGCTCCTTTACCAGCTTCTGTAAGAAATCCAACTGCTCATAGAATAAGTAAAATTAGGGTAGGATTATTGAAAGTTTATTTCAACAGGATCCTTGGGATCCCACTAAAAAGAAATCTTCATTGAACTATCTCTTGTCTTAAGTGCGTTCCATCCCCAGTCATTTGCTGCCCCTCCCTCTTGCCCCTGCACCATTGTACCCATTCCTACCCCCTCCCTGCTGTTACTTATGGCAAGAAGCCCTCTTCTCCTGGAACCTGAATGTGGAAAGTGTCTTTGCAGCAAAGCAAAAGACATTGATCTCCTCCTACAATGAATATCTTTAGGAGTTGCTAAAAATCTACTTGCTCTATGTTCGTAGACTAAGAATGGAACAAGAAAATCCGAAAAAAAAAATATTAATCGAAAAAAAAAAAAGAAAGAAAAAGGGAGAGATGTCGACTTGTCTGAAAGTCAACAGTGACTTTAACTGTTTGGAAACTATATATGTAAACAATATAAACTTTAAAAGTCATCACAAGAACACTAAGACTAACATTTTTTCCCTTTTTCTCCTATTATTAAATTGGATTTAAAAGCTTGGCACTGAAACCCCCAAAGTTTGGAATTTATAGAAATGTATTAGGTTTCTTAGGATTTGGGGGACTAATGTAAAATTCATTAAAAAGGCATTATTCACAGGATGAGAGTGCATCGAGGGATTAAATTAAAACATAGGTTTATTTTTAGGAATAACCCACCATAGGAAAAAATAACACTGGTCTTCAGCCAAAAACTTAACTTAATGTGCTAAAATTAAGTAAATATCACTTATTGTTATGAGGAACCATCCCTGGGAATACTCCATGTTTGTTTAGTTTAAGATTTAAGCTCCTTAAATTCATAAAAGTAACAAACCTAAAATTGTAATACCAAGGTGGAAGAAAAACTAGCTAATGTTTACTAATAATAACCGAACTAATAGGTTGCAACTCAAAATAATTGTTTTCAGTAAAGAAAGAAATGGAATATAGAACATTACAGATTATTTCTTAATTAATAGTATGATACTATGTGCTCTATAGTAACCTTACTCCCAACTCAGTCACCCCACTTAAAAACTACAAAAAAGAAAGAAAGAAAGAAAGAAAGAAAGAAAGAAAGAAAGAAGAGAAGAGAAGGAAGGAAGGAAGGAAGGAAGGAAGGAAGGAAGGAAGGAAGGAAGGAAGGAAAAAAAAAAAAAAGTCCTTCTAAGTCTTTCACTGACTCAGGAGTTGTCAGCCTGGGACTTAAGACTCTTTTGGTCTGCTCTGCAGTCTTTTATGATATATTTCAGGTATGATTTCTGAACTAATAGTAGCTTATTGCCCATAATTTAGACAAAATGTAGTCTATACCCTCAATGATCTTAAACCTTAAAGCAACTTGGAAAAGAAAAATGAATACACATTCAACAAAATTCATGTGTTCAGGCCATATGTCAAAAACTTCCTTGAGGGAACCATACAGGATTCAAAGCCCATAAGCCAAAATGTGTCCCCATACCCTCACTTTGCTATATTTTAGCCTAGAACTAGAACATTTAAATAATGTGTTCCTTTTAATTTGAATTTAAGGACCCCAGTTCAACAAAATGGATAATAAATATGAGCAGAAACAGTTTTTCAGGAAGTAACAAGATTAATCCCAGAAGAAGTGATGGTCTGTGGAGCCTACATGTCCAGGAAAGCCCTGAGCCCAAATGAATAAACTTGACCCAAGAAAGCTTAACTCGTGAACATAATGAAAGTGTCAAAAGCAGTACGAAGAAGTTTAACTTCTCAACCTTGAACATGTCATAAACCTTCTGTTAACCACAAGTTTGTCACTCAGAAACCAAGAAACCTTCCATGTGGGAATAAGCTCTGCACATTCCCACCATCACATAGGTGTGGGCTCTGTTACAGAGAGACTTACTGTTAAACCATGCGGCCTTGTTGTGCCCAAGGTTATGAATCCGAGAAACCACCAAGGAGCCGATACCGATGCAAGCACACTAGGGTTTATTAACAGACTCGAGCTTGGGTCCAAGTGTACCCGACACAGCAGAGCAGGGACTTGGACCCCAAAGTGGGTTACAGGTGGCTTTTTTATGGGCTGGTCTAGGGGATTTTCAGAAGGGGTAGAGGAATTTCTCAAGTTCTGTTAACATTCTGATATGGGGCTTTCAAGGTCATTGAGCTCTGTTCTCATTCTAAGATGGGACTTCCTACCATGGGTGTGGGCTCTGTTGTCTTTCTGATATGGAATTCTCTGCCGAGGGCAATTCTGAGCTCTGTTGTCTTTCTGATATGGGATTCCCTGCCAAGGACACTGAGGACATTCTGCAGTTTTTCCTGTAAAGTTCAGCTCTTATTCCCAGGGGCCTAAAATGGCTGGACTTGAGCTAATGCTAAACTTGAGATGGGATGGCCTTGATTTTTCTCGGCCTCCACAGCCTGACTCTGACTTTTATCCATTTTGATACTCCTTTCATCTCTTTTCCAGCAGAGCAACTTAGCTTCCCCTAGCTCAGCCTGGCCTAAGTAGACTAGCCTGGGCATATGCTCGATACTCTCCTTGTTTGGCAGCGAAAAGCCCCAACCATGAGTTGTTCAGGGCAACCTGCTTCTGCCTTTGGAAGGAGTTTGTCTCCCCCTGGACCGACAAAGGGCTCTCCAGTACCCATGAGGAGCTGGTCAGTATCCATTTTTGTCCTTTCGAGGGCAATTTTATTTTCTGCCACTCAAGTAAGCAGTGTCTTTCGTGCCTTAGCGACTCTATGGGGAGATCTAACTAGTTAGAAGCAGCTGATGAACTGCTCAGAGTTGTGCTAAGAGAACATCTCGGTGTTTGGGAAGGAAGATCAGACTACAGAGCCACCCAAGGCCCTAAGGGCTGGGTAAACAAATAGGCGCTTACAGTGGCGTGGTTGCCATTGGAAGGAACCTGAACAGCCTGCACGAAAACAGAAATGTATGGATTCATGAAATTCCAACAGATAAAACAGCAAACTCAGAGTGGAATGGGGGCGCAGGTGGTAGTGCCACGGGCTTATCTAGGGCAGGACCATACCCGCTCCTGCTTCTGCATTTCTGTATTCATTAGCCTTGTTCTCCTTCAAAGCAGACTGGCTGCCTTCACTCAGCAACAGACATGGGCCCTGACAGCTGAGCCTGCAAAGCTAAAAACAAAACCTTCATAGGAGCCAAAAGATCATTGCATAGATTCCCTCTTGAATAGAATACATTTTAACCTTCTTCTGAAAGAAAAAAAAATATTTCCCAGATTTGTCATTACATGTGTTTTCATAAAACGTTATTCTACAAGATAAAAAAATTGCCCCAGAAATTATTACAAAATCAACTCATGAAAATGCCAAGGCAACAAAAATGACCAGGATGGTAGGACAGTGACTTAGAAAAAACATACAGCCAGTTTCCGTTTTGAATGCTTGTTTTGAAGTGCAAATTTTGTTCCACCACAATTGATATGTTAGGGGGAAATTTGAGCTTAAGAGTCTTGAATTCCTCAGTAGCTTGTAGTTTCATCTGCAAGAAGCACTAGGTGAAAGTAGAAAATATAACTATGCTGAACTGGGCTGAGTGGAAATACAGAAAACTCACAAAGGAGCATTTACCAGCTACCTCAGTCTATTCTCGGGCTCGGAGCTCGCCCATCCACATGTGGAATTGACCTTCCTGTGACTTCAGAATGACTGTCCTTCCGCCACTTCACAGGTACATGGGCTATAACAAGCCTACAAGCAAACTTAAGATTACGGTGCCATATTTATTGTATCTATGCACCGTATATGTATTCTTATGTTTCTTAACTCTTCCGTATGTGTGGGATCATGCTGTCTGTTTTATCCAGTTTCCATCTTTTTATGTGTCAGTGATGAAGATTTTGAATGTTACACGCCTAAACCTCATTTCCCCCACAAACTCTTTGTCTTTTATTTTGTGTGATTTTGGCATAGGAGGATGTTTGTCATGTTGTAGCAGAACTGACTGTACTTGTACTTTTCATACCTTGGGGAAAGTTTAGCAAAATAAAAACCATTTCGCGGCCAACAACGTGCTCTGGAGCGCTGGGTAACATATGGAAATCCAGTCTTGAAGCCCATGAGAGACCCTCACTCCCCTGAGAGATCTTGTTCCACAATGAATATATGTAAATTAGATCTGCAGGCCAGACACATATTAGAGCAGGACTCCAACATAGCCCTCAACGTCACTGTGTCTTTCATGATTAAGGTAATTCTACTTTTCTGAAGAACCTCCTTGAGAAATAATTTGTACTCTAAACCCCAGGATAGGAGCAGAAGTGTGGATTGGTGAAAACAAAGGCGTACAATCAATTTAGTTACCCGAAAATGAAATTAAACACTTTCATTCATACTTGATTATGGACCAGAACAGAGCCATTTGCAAATAACCCATTCTCATAGGTTTGCAGAATTTAGTTCCTAAAGTCACATTTTATGCAACACAGCACCATTCAAGGGCTTATGCCCTGGAGCGACTCTTTTCACTGTAATGTTTTGGGAGGGGTTTTTTTGTTGTTAGTTTGTTGTTGGTTTTGGTTTTGGTTTTCTGCTTCTTTATCTTGGGTACAAGAGGAAAAAAAAACCTGGCAGCTAAACAACTAGTCTATTTCTTGTCTTCCTAAGAATGTAATAATGTCTTGGGTTTGAATTTATAAGGCACTGGTTTAATATCTCTGTAAGGACAAAAGTTGGATTTGTTAACAAAATCTATCTGAAGCCGGTGATACAACCACTCTAGAAGTTATTTATGTTTTTATTTTCTTTAGGGGAGGGGTGTAGTGCTTTTAAAAATAAAATCTTGTCTTAATGCTGCCAGAATGTGACAGAAAAAGAAAAAGGTGGGAATGCCTATCAGTTAAGATGTCACTAAACCTTTACAAGAAAAATGTGATCTAATTTGCTCCTTTCCTATCAGAAAGAAGGGTAAACTAGACAAGAAGTAAAGTGAAAATTTCACCTTCTCCTCTGGTTCCATTAACCAGGACAAGACTGGGTTTCCCAAAAAGAATGACCAACCTCATGGGTCAGGCCTTTTCTCCAAGCCTCAGGCTTCCATGTCTTTAGTTTATATTGGGTCTAACTCACACCATCTCGTTCTGACCAGAACAGGCCTATCACTCAAGTGCCTTTGTACTTGTCCACTGCCACGGATTTAGGCACAACGTGGATCACGGTAAATTCTTTATGCTAATAGGTCAGTATGCAGCTGAATCAACACCAGAATCCTCACTCTAAGTGTTCCCTCTCCAAACCCAGCTTTTCCCTGTGACCAGAAACTTCTCTTGATTTCTTTCTTGAAGACCTTGTCACTCCCAACCAAAGTAGTCGGTAATTACCACCACACACACACACCCTCCACCAACAATGACCAGGATTTGTCTCTTTCTTATTGTCCACAAGCAAAAAATTAAGTCATCATCAACGAAACAGGAAGAGAATAAGACTATTTCTAAGAAGTCATCACATTTTTCAAGAGCACATTAAAGACCTAAACCTAAAAGATCTGATGAGGATCAGATGGAGTTCATTCATAAATCCAAAGAAAGAATATGATGCTCCAGGGTGGGCTTGGTGAGTCATGGAAGCTGCAAAGAAGAGACAGAAAGGTATGCATACACTACTCATCACCACATTTTGAACAAGCCATAGGCTTAGCCAGCAGGTCCAGAATACTGTGGTCCATTGTCGAGATCTTTCTTACAGCGGTGAAAACAATAGCCTAATTTAGCCTATTGACAGGAAACACTGCAGTGCATCAGATCAACGCTCAGCCTTCTGATGCAAGTATCCTGACCAGAACTTAGCTTCCCTTACAGGCTGGCCTCCAGGGAGAGGATGCTGGGGGATTGGGTGCTCTGGTTTCCACGACAGTTACATCCTTCATGACAAATGGATGAATTTACTCTCTATGTCCATGTATCAGCCTCAAGGTCAATTACTATGAACCTGAGCCTTAGACGACTCTCAGTTGCCTGACAAAACCAAGCTTCCAAGTCTGTAAGCCTGAGTAGCTTAATAACTTGCTAGGCTACACCTCCTTGGTAGGTGCAGACATAAAGTTGTTTGAACGAGTGAGTCATTACTTATTGAGATTTCTAAATTCCAACCAGCTCATTTGTTGGATCCATATTGCTAACTACTCACCTGACGTCATACAAGAAGGGCCATCTGAATTTTCCACTGTATAGACATCTCCTCACTAGCACTACCACTATCACCAGGCTCGACTTCTCAGTCACCAACACCTTCTGAAATCAAATATAAACTTACCGCATTCATTGGCCTAACAAAAATGCATTCCTACTCTTGAGATTGTTGTCTGCAACAGGGTCTTGTTTCTTTGCCTCATCCCAACCCTCTCGTTTTGACAAAACTTTACATGGCGTGTCCATACAGCAATAAATAGCTTTAAGACAAAATGCTCTAAGGTGCGCTGCCTACCTGCCTGTAGCCTGCTCTAGGTGGAAAATATTTTTCTAGGTGGAAAATATTATCTAGGTGGTACTCTACTAATCGTGGTTTGTACCCCGTCAGGTGTCTGTACGAATAGTACCTATAAAACATTGTGAACGTGGCAAATAAATGGGAAAGGTTGAACCCATACGCTACCATGAAAACAATAAGAGTTCGCTAAGCATCATGAGTGTGGCAGGGAAATCTACTCTGAGGACGTGTATTTCAGATTCAAGTTCCTCCCAAAGGACTAGTGATTATCGCAGCCTGTTATGGGGAGCAAAAGTGTTCTAGAACAGCTTGGATGCTTTCAGAGTGTCCCTTATTACACCTCTCCCATGACTTACATTGGACTGTCTGTAACTTGCTTCAGGGAGCTTGTTAAAAAAGTCTTAGACTTACTAATATACCTGATCAAAATACGACTTTTTAGACGGGAATGTTTAGCAGCAAACTTCAATGAGAAGCTTTGCTTCTCTGAAACATGATCACCTAGTGTTAGCGTTGGCTTTGCCAACCTGTCTCTAAAACCCAAGTATTTCCTGCTCCTCCTTTCATTCTCTTCAACATTAAGGTTTTCTCCAACCCGATCAAGCTTCCCCTTTGGGATCAGCATCCCTTCTGCTGTATAGACAGTACCGGGCTGGGTGTGATGGTAAAAAGAGGTGAAGAGTTAAGCCCTGCCTCAGTGAGCTTCCGCTATAAAGGGATATCAAGCAGGGTCATATAAAACAATTCTATCTAGAAAGAGGAACGAAGTCAGTGCCACGGGATTAGTAATAAATAAAATGTATCTGTAGCAGAAGAGATCATTTTTGAGGCAGAATGGCCCTTCAGATTTCTTAGAAAAAGCAAAGTTTGGCTTGTGCATCAAAGGATGTGTAGGTTTTAGATAAACAAAGGATAAAGAAGGAAGACCTGGGGCAGAGAGGAGGTTAAGAGGAGGGACAGAGAAGTGCTTTATGTCAGACATGTATGGGATGTGGAAAATAACACGCACAATCCATTTGTTGGTAATCTCCTCATGAATTCACTGATTTTTGCAACCACCAACTCTAACACATTCAGACTCTGAATTTCCATGCGTAGCCAGAAAGACTCCATTCTTCCCAAATGCGTCACTGAGCAAGGTAAAGTTAGCAGGAGATTTTGCAGGGAAGATAAGGGGTGGGCAGGAGTGGTTTCCATGCTACAATCGCCAGGGCGCAAATACGGACCTTCATTCAGATGGTTTCTTCTCTGGGAAATCGTAGCCAGAGAAGCCAAGAGCCCTTCTTCCTGAAACCATACCCCGTGCCCCGTGGCACCTCCTCCTGTACCTTTCCCCTGTTATGCAGAAGGGCTTCCCTATTTCTCTCTCTATGTACGTGCCTTCCGAAGGATCACTTCTCCCTTTGGGGAGACCCACCAAGACCTCTTCTTCAAATAGCCATTAGCATCTTTGAGATGCTAAGAAAATGGATCCCCGCCCCCCTCTATTCTCCATTAATTAGGCAGAAAGGGCTTCAATTAGTAGAAGCATGAAAAAAAAGCAAGGATGGAAAGTCAGATTTTGGCCAAAAGGTAGAGCGTTCTTGGAATTTAAACGTTATTAGGGATCATTTAGAAATGTATAGGCAGAGTCACAAGATGGAAAGAGTGTTTTATGGAAATTACTCCAGGGTCTGTGGTCAGTATCCGACGTATGCCACCTGTGCAGTCAGCCACACCGGCCCTGGGCTCAGAGAGCCCCACACATGCCCTCATGCCCCATTCTTGCCAGGGTGAAATTCTTAATTATTTCTGAATGTGGGGCCTTGCGTTTTCATTTCACACTGGGTCCCTCAAAAATGTAGCTCTTCTTGCCAGAGACAGACTGGTGCCAGCCCCTAGCAAAACACCTGGTACATTTAGTTACATATTTGTGAAATGAAAGAACAGCTATTTTTTTCTTCAATAAATTGTGCACAGGAAATTGAGAAGGGAAGCTATCAGAATCCAGAGGCCTTTTGCAGAGGTCCCAGTAGAAGGTAATGCAGCCTGACCAAGGAGAGGTCGTGTGTAGCTAGGATGACCTCCACAGCCTCACTGGGGACTTTTCTAATAATATTTGAGTATATTTTCTGAAGAAGATAACTGTGGAAGATACTGCAAGATACACACACACACACACACACACATATATAAACACACATGCATGTATATATAAAGAGAATATGTACATGTGAGTGTATAGTCATTTTAAAATATATAGAATTTGAGAAGGAGGTGAGGCCCACAGAAAGAGGAAAGAAGCCAAATATGGCACAAGAATATAAATAAAGTTTCGGGACCAGGTCAAGTACCACCTAATGAGCAGTTGATCCAACCCAAGGAAAGTGTCCAGCAGAAAAGAGGCACTCGATAAACTCAATAAACCATTTTTTGAACCAAATGTTTTCTTCTTCAAACATTTAACAAAAGCTACAGTTACAGTTCCTGGTCACACTTACGCACATGCTTTCTTTCTTCCTTCATTTATAAATCCAGAGCCATCTAATATTTATGGTTTGGGCTTATTTACATCCACCCCCTTAAAATGTGATTTGTGAAGAGAGATTTGGTGCTCGAGAAGATTTATGAGCCTTTTTAAAGAATATTTATTGTTAGAACTCATGGTGCAGTGCAATGCCAAGTCTATAAACACCACAGACCTACGAGTCTAAACTTAGCACTGGGTCTTTCCATCTCAAAAATGGCCTTGAAGTTGCCAAAGTGTCCATCTCTGCCTTGAGTCTTTATTAGCATCCAAAATGCCTTGGAGGGGATCATAAATATTAAAATATATTGGGCAAAAATTTCCTATAGAGAAGACATTGAATTTGGTCCGTGGTGTTGGAGCCATATGCCCTATTAAAGCACGCTGAATATCAACTTTTGTGCCTGCCCTGATTCTGTTGCTCCAGATGAAGTTTTCTGGCCATGTGAAATCACTGTTGACAGCAGAAACCCAAACGTAAACATATGGTTCCTAGCCCGGCTGTGTAATCAAATGCCGATATCCCCATATTTTGTTCATCTCAAAAGACACATTCGCAACTACTACTACGTTGTCGATATTAGCCATCTACTTAGTAGGTTTTCCGTAACAGTTTTAGAAACCAGCACTAAATTTTAGTACGGACATTTCAATCGATCACTAACATCATTTATTAAACTGAAAGTTATGTTTCACACAATCAAATTTAACCTCAAAAGTACAAGAATACCCAGAGTCTATTAAGCCCTTGATTAGGAAATGTCCTCGGTAGCCAATTATTCTGTTTTCTGCTTGCCAGTGAAATGCCGTGGTTTCCAATTATCACACGCACACACAAAGCAACTCTGCTTATTCCAGACCATGAATCCAGTACTAAATATCAGCCCATCTGTGCGCTATATTATTGTTTGTATATTTGTACAGAGCATTACTGCCTTACTCACCTATCTAAGCCCATTCTGTTCATTCTGTTATTAATTTTATTTTAAAATATTCTCTACTCTGGTACCATTTCAAAATGTCCTAATTAATGCTATTTGCTTCCACACTCTCATCATTAAAATGAATGTAGATATGAAGTTCAAGATCAGGATTAGAGAATGCAATTTGGCAGATAATTTTCCCCAAAATCACCGTTTCCTTTGTCTATCAGTGCAAAAGAGACACTGATCTCCTCTGATCTCACCCTTCCCCTTTCCCGGCCACAGCATCCTAAACACTTCTAACCAGAAGTCATACATTTCTTTGGTTTCCTTGACATGACCTTTTGTGACTGTACTCCCTCAGAAATGAAACAGAAGTGTCTTCTTTCAAATAATTGAGAAAATATTTAGAAGCTAAGAATAGTCAAGTATGTCAACAAACATGGTGAGTTTGGGGCGAGTGGGCAGGGAGCTGTGTACTTGTATCACCTCTTAATCACTACTGTTTGCAATTACTTTAATAAAGGAGAAAAAGCCTTTATTCAACATTCAGAGAAGTGCTTACATTTTCCTATGCTGGAGAAGAATAGCACGGTGTCTTTTTTTTTTTTTTTTTTTTTAAGATTCAATTTATTTATTCATGAGAGACACACAGAGAGGCAGAGGGAGATGTAGGTTCCCTGTGGGGAGCCTGATGTGGGACTTGATCCAGGGACCCTGGGATCACGCCCTCGGCCAAAGGCAGACGCTCAACCGCTGAGCCACCCAGGCGTCCCTAGCACGGTGTCTTAAACTCATAGGACACAGTTTATTATATGTGTCCTTATATGCATGGTGCTAGGTTCCATCACTGTGGTATAAAATGAGACGCACCCGCCACCAAAGGGCTAAGTGCTGCTTTGGGAAGCAATTAGAAAAATTGTGAACTCATTTCGACTAGAACTGACTGGCTTCGACCAGAGCCAGCCCTCAGAATGACTGTCACAGTCCATTTGAACCAAGATAAATGGCCATGGTGTTTGCACTAGAATCCCCACTCCCCAGGGCCCCTGCCCGGGCACAAGCTGCATCAGCTTGACTGTGCTCGGGATAACCTGCTTCATCATGGAAATCGCCAGACTCATCAAGCTCACCATGGGCCACAACTGAAAAGAATATTCTATATGCTTAACTCTGCATCCTCATGCCCAAATGGACAACAATATGATTCAGTGCTCCATGCGCCACTAAAGTGTGAAGCCGTTAAACAATACAACCTCAGTGAAGCAGAAAACAGATGGCCTGTAAGCTCAGCTCTCAGAGCCAATAGGATGCTTGATCTCCGCAGCAGGGCTGGGGGTGCACCCCAGAGCGCACAAAGCAGCTTATGGGACTGGAAGAGAAAAACACTTAGAACATCCATTTTTGTTTTTATGTTGACCTTTTAAAATTCTGTTTCCTGTGTGTTTGTCGTGTGCACAGTTATGCGTGCACGTAACTTATGATTTTGTGCACACAATAACTATACACGCACCTACGTATCTGTGTGAGACGACAAAGAGGTGTGACGGTAAGGTTTGGGGGCCCGTGTGCCCCTAGGACCAGTGTTCTCTACAGGAATACAAGTTTTCCGGGCAAACTTCAACTCAAATTTCTTTTCCCGTCAAACCTCAAGACATTTACCAAGCCCGCGCCACCACAATATTTCAAAACACTTAGACACATTTGGGAGAAGCATTCCACCCTAATTGTTGGTTTTGGGGGTTTTTTTGTTTTTGTTTTTTGAGAGCAGTTCTCGGGGAGAATATGTCACATTAGAGGAGAACGACACTCCTGGTTTTCCACAGGGTTTTGAATTGGCAAATAAAAAACAAGAATGGAGCGATATAAAAACGGTAAGTGGACAAGTCTACCGAAAAGGGAGGGATGATGGAAGTGGGTGGGAGAGAAAACTCAACCTTTGTGTCATTGGAAACCGCACCCCCCCCCCAAATAGATCACTCTCAACCTGGTATTGATAACCCCAGGAATCCACCAGATCAACGTAGGACACAGCCACAGCCACGGTGTATCCGCAGGTGAGTGAAACGAGCAGGACAGCGGTAAAAGAGCGAGGTCCAACTCTGCGCCAACATCCTACCCTAGACAGTCTTTTCAGAGGTACTTAACACTAACCCGAGAGCGCTGCTACCAGAACATCACACCACAGCTCGCAGGGGCGCTCCGCAGGCCTACGTCGATGTCCATCACCCGGGTCTCAAATTCCAGTAAATATCAGTTCTTATCAAAAAATGTGGTCAGGGGCACTCAGGTGGCTCAGCTGGTTGGGCGTCTGCCTCCGGCTCAGGGCATGATCCAAGGTCCTGGGATTGAACCCCACGTCTGGGTCCTGGCTCAGCAGGAAGCCTGCTTCTCCCTCTACCTGCTTGTCCCCTCTCTCCTCTCTCTCTCTCTCTCTTTCAAAAAATAAATAAATAAAATCTTTAAAAAAAAGAGTGGTCAGATTCAGAAGATATTTCAAGTGCAATTAAAAGAAATCTGAACCTGTTGGCTCCCAGTGATATTGGGAGTCACATTCTTGAATGGATACATGGCGCTGCCTGAAAAAGGCTCATCACCACATGATGGACTCACATCTTGGAGAAAGGCCACAAAACCTGATAAAATATTTTTAAAAATGTGTCTTGCTCTTCCCTGTCACCCCCTGCGGTGCTAAGCTAGCATATATATTATTTATTTTTGTCATGTTCGGGCCACATGGAACCACCGGGCCTTGTCATCTCACTTCATGAGTTTCTCGTGAATGAAACCCAGGGGCTGACACACCAGCTCGCAGGCCGGTGCTGTCCTGCCACGTGTATTTACACAGCCTGCAGACTTAGAACCGCTTTCCCGTTTTTAAATGCTTTGGGGGAAGAAAACATCCAAAGAAGGAGAATATGTCAGGGTATGTAAAAATTACACAAAGTTCAAAGTTAGCGGTGTCTGTGAACAAAGTTTTACTGAGCACAGTCACAACCGTTACCTCTCACGACGTCTGTGCAGGCTTTCCCACGAGAACTGCAGAGTCCACACACATCATATTACGGTTTAATGCTTGATACTAAAATTATTCTTTCTCTTCCAAAAAAAAAAAAAAAAAAAAGAACCACAGAGTCGAATTGTTGTTGCACAGGCCTACGGCCCTCGGGCCTAAAATGCGTGTTCCTAGGCTTCCTCTCCTTTACCGGAAAAGCCTGCCGACCACCAATTTAAGTGGAAAAAAATTCTGAGACCATGATTTTTCACCTCTTATTTTAGTTCAGGCTGCACTCGCCTTCTTAAAGCCTAGTTGAGTCTTTTAATAATTTTTCAAAGGAGATAAATTTGGAACGGCTTTACTGTGATTAGGCAGGAAAAGAAGGGCAGATTTATCTTAGGTATCCAGGGCTATTCTAATTGCCCACATGGGTCATTTGTTCTAGTGCCCGCCTTTACCTTAATTAATTTTAGTGGATAATTAAGATGCTAATTGACCTCACAATCGTGCCACCCTCTGCAGCACTTTCATCTGATACATCCTGACACCTGAGCCAGACTTGCTGATTTAGGTCTTATCAAAATGAGCATAAGGACATGTTCAAATGGAATTAGATTGGCAGAGGAGATGTTTTGTTTCTCTCTAAACACTGGCATGTGTCCCCCTTTCAAAATACTATCCACACAAGGGCGAGGCAGCCCTAGATTGAGATACTTTCAGAAATACGACTAGCATGAAATTACCCCAGAAACATGGCTCTTCACATCGCACAGGATCGGATGGACAGCGGGTTGTCACTCGGCAACTCTATTGCCTTAAAAAAAAAAAAAAAAATCAGGACACCTGGGGGGCTTAGTGGTGGAGCATGTGCCTTCAGCTCAGGGAGTGACCCCGGGTCCCAGGATTGAGTCTCGCATCGGGGACCGCAGGGAGCCTGCTTCTCCCTCTGCCTGGGTCTCTGCCTCTCTCTGGGTCTCTCATGAATAAATAAATAAATTCATTAAAAAAAATCACAAGAGACCAAAAAATGGCAACAAGATGCAATGAAACATATAGAACAGTTGTGAGATATTTGTCTTTTCTCCTTATGGTTTTTCTCTTTCCTTTGATTTTTCCCTTCCCGGGATGTCCTCTGTCTCCCCCAGCCTCGTGCTACTTCAGGTCAGAGCTCAGGACCCTGCAGTGACATCTTCTCTCTGTTTTACCAAAGCGTATTACCTATGTCTTTATAAAACACTTGTCACCCGATACTACAGCTACTTTTTACTGTGCTGCATTTCTAATTTGTCAGTGTCTTTGCTTGGACGATCACTTTTTAGAGGACGACCTGTGTTCTTTGTACCTTTGGTCCTAAACACCAGCCAGAGTCAGGTGCATAGTAAGTGCCCTGTAAAAAGCAGGTGAAGTGATTTAATGTTTTTCTATTTTACCATTTTGAGTATTTTTTTCAATAGACTCATTCCTCATTATTCCCACTAGTGAGACATTGATTGCACCCCTACCCAAAATATTTAGCTATAAAATGGAAAAATTGATGTATTTCAATGAAATAATTTATCATTAAAAGATTAAAATTCTTAGAGTATCACAGTGATTAACTATTAGAGGGGAAACCAGAGTGTTCTCTCCCTCTCTCTCTCTCTCTCTCTCCACCCTCCCTCCCACACCCCCCTCCCCAGGTAAATACATTGTTCATTGGTAGGAAAGCCTGAGACATCCACAGCCCTTTCATATACCACCCAGGGCTCCTTAGGAACTCCCTTTCTCCCATGTGTTGTGTATCAGGGGAGAGGCTGTGCCACCCACCACACAGGCCAGACCCTCTGTCTCCAGCCCCATGCAGCCAGCCAAAATGGGGCAAACACCTCTCCTGGGCCCCTGACCCCCACCCCCTGGGAGGACCACAGGATCTGAGGATGGATGGATGCGGTTGGCCATGGCAACAGTGTCCAGGCTGCTCCTGCTGGGTGACTCCAGGAGCAACTGCTGATTCCAGAATTGTGGCTTCTCTTGGTTCCTGGCCATTCCCAGAGCTGGACTTCCAGCCTTGCTCTGACTCCCCAGCAGTATTCGTCCAAAAAAGTCCTAAGATGACAAGTATCGCCTTCTCTGGCTCACATACAAAAGTCCTGGCTGATACAGGTGGTATCAGATAAGACTATGTAGGCTAAGCTCAAATTGAGCTGAGTCTGGAAAGATAATGTATTTAGTGAAGAAGAAGAATTATTTTTATTCATAAATATAATTATTTTTATTATATTTATTACATAACATAAGTATATAAGTAATATAATTATGTTTCAGGAGTGATTATCATTTGGTTTCATTTTATTATTATAATTCATTATTATTGTTGTAGTTTATACATAGTGACCCTTCACTATGTGCATTGAATCCTCACAGAAGCTCTTTCGGGTGAGGTGGTTCCCTCATTATCTTCTGTGGGTAGGAAAATGAAGGCAGAGAAAGGAGAAATCAGTGGTGTAAGGCCATGTGGCTCATAGAGATGAAGCTTGACTACAAATCTAGGCAACCTGTCTTTATATTATTCATTCTCAATAATAATAATAATAATAATAGTAATATAGTCATTATTATTAATACCTGATATTTATTATGTACTTACTATGTATGAGTGCTGATAATTTATTCTTTACAATCTTGCATACCTTATAAGTCCCTTCTAAAAAAAAAAAGTCCCTTCTAATCTTACCATGTATAATTCTTATTTTACAGACAAGCAAACTGAAAAATAGTAAGATTAAATGACTGGCCCAGTTTTCCATGCTAGGAATTGGTAAAACCAAGACTTGAACTCGGGCAATCCACACCCACACACCCACTCACCTTGATGGACTCCCAGACAGGAGCTTTCCCACCATGGAGACTCAAGCTCTAAACCTACACTTGCATGAACTCATCAAATACCAGTGGATTTCAATGGTAACTTAGTTTCTTCACCTTGTGATGGAGATAATATTAGCCACAACTAATATAACTTACAAGACTTTTATGAAAGAAAAATAAGATGTGATTTTCAAGTACTTTTGAAAACTGCTAATTGTGTGAATAGTTATTAGATTTTTTTCCACCTGTTTGGTTAGAACTTTGAATGTCTTTGCCATGAATGTCTTTGAATGTCATTGCCATGCCAACCTCCACGAAAAACAAACAAAAGCCAAATAATTCTTCCATGCTTTAAAATCTATATCTATGTCAGGTAAATATCAAGGTAAGCATCAACATAATTTGGAAGCCACATCCAACAACATTGTTGTTGGGTTGTAGCACCTAAAATAAACGTGCACATGGATGAAACCTATTTATGGGACATCACTGAGTGCATTTTAGAGAGCCAGAACATTCCAAAATGCCTAGGACAGTTCTCACAACAAAGAAATATCCTGCACAAAATGTCAATAGAAGGGCACCTGGGTGACTCAGTTGGTTAAGCTTCTGACTTTGGCTTGGGGCATGATCCCAAGGTCCCAGAATTGAGCCCTACTTTGGGCTCCCTATTCAGTGGGGAATCTGAATCTCCCTCTCCTTCTGCCCACCCCTACTCATCTGCATGTGTTCTCTCTCTCTCTCATAAATAAATAAATAAATAAATAAATAAATAAATAAATAAATAAAATAAAACCTTTTTTCCCCCAATGTCAGTAGTGCCAAGTTTGAGAATCCCTGGTTAAGCCCTTACACTGTTGTTATGTAGAACTTTGTTCCAGAAGAGACTTTTGGCTGAGAACAGTGTATTTCTGTTTTGCTTTGTGTTTTCCCCCAAATTGGCATCTGGAGACTTTAAAGGACACATATCCATTTGAGTTCCATGTAGATAATTGGGAATTACCCAACATAATTGCTTTTATGCAAGGCTTCCTGCCCAAATGATTAGATATAAATGCTACTGATGAATCACTTGATACATGATATCAAATTCCAATCAGGCAAATTGAAAGGAAATTCAAGTGGGAAAATTATGGTTTCTTTCTGAAACCTTAGGACGAACACCAAAACATCCAGCGGTGATTCCAAAATCAAAGAGGAACATCATAAGGTGAAGACAGAGGAATGAAAATATTTCCCTACTTTAGCCCTGAAAAGCAAGAGAGAGGAAAGTAAAGCTCAGTCAATTCCTAGCCTGGAAGCAACCTGTTTTAATCCAACCCCGAAATTTTTTCTCTCTGTGCATGCATTCCACGACTGGAGCTCAGAGAGATAGTGCATCACACTGACTTCCAAGTCTCAGTCCTCTCACCCAACGCTTAATGGCTGTTGAGAAGCCGACGGTGTCACCGCTGTCCTTGGTCCTGAACTCAGTGTCTCCATCCTCGTCCCCAGGGACAGGGTTAGTTCCCAAATTGCCTTGATGGTATGTTAATGCCCGCAACTACGATGGCTGGGCTCCCAGAGAAGTGTCTGAACACAGCTAGAAGGAGTCCACAGTTCACCGGGTGCACATACCTCCACGAAAAACATACAAAAGCCAAATAATTCTTCCATGCTTTAAAATCTATATCTATGTCAGGTAAATATCAAGGTAAGCATCAACATAATTTGGAAGCCACGTCCAAGATAAACGCTGTGTGCTTAACCTCCTCATCATCCTTCTATATCATATCAGATTTATACCCATAAGATGGATCAAAATATCTTGAAGCCTTTCTGAAAAGAAAAACATGAGATTTTCTTAAAGACATTAAATACTGACACTAATAACATTTATAATAGGAAAGATACAGCATAATACAAATATCTTAAACTATATTTGTTTGGAAATATTGCAAATAAAAAAAATTTATTTCTTTTTCTTTTTAAATAAGACTCTGCCAGCTTTATTTCCAGATATTAGCTTTCATGTACCCATCCCCCAGCTCTGTGAGATACTCATATAGAATAATACGGCTATGAGGAACAGGAGCTCTGCAGAAGGCTACCCACCTTCCAAGCCTGGCTCTGACATTTCTTAGCTGTGTGATCTTGGACTTTCCTGAATCTTCTCTTAGTTCTTTTATCTGCAAAATAGGGACAATAATAGCAATTCATAGGTTGTCATTAGGATCAAGTGAGTGATTTCAGAAAAGTGCTTAGAGCAATGCCAGGGACAGAGCATTTAATCATGTGTTAGAGGTAGCAGTGATCATAACGGTAGTAGTGGTGGTGGTGCTGGGGTTAGTAGTAGTAATGGCCTTATTACCATTCACATTATAGACATCTTATCTTGTTGCTGGACCTTTGCCTCCGCTGCTGATACCACTTACACTATCATAGTCTGCAGAGGTTGTTGTTCATATCCAGTGAATGCTTTGGGAATCCTTGTCTCTAGTCTGGGAGTAGGACATTTCCCATGTTGGTTTCTTTCTGAACATGGAAACAGGCTCCCTTTTCATTCTTTATTTACAAGTGAAGTCAAGTGACAAATTTTAACAGGCTATGCTGGAGGTCAGGACCCTAGATGGGGTTCAGAGTGAGAGGCTCACAGACCTGGGAAACTCTTTCACTTGAACAATGATATCATTGCCCCATCACACACCCAACAGTCCCTCCACTGGATCTACTCCTGAAGTCTTCATGCTTCAGAGTCTAGACACAGACTCACTCCTAACCCCCAAGTGAAGAGATGCTTTTTACCTCACCTCTGTTTTATGTCCTTCTCCCAAATCCCTCTTTCAAAATGACTGACAAGACAAGGTGCACCTGGGTGGCTCAGTTGGTTAAGGATCTGCCTTTGGCTCAGGTCATGACCCAAGGATCGAGCCCTGCATCAGGTTCATGGCTCAGCACAGAGCCTGCTTCTCCCTCTCTTCCCTACTTGTGCTCTCTCTCACTATGTCTGTCTGTCTCTCAAATAAATAATAATAAAAGTATTTTTAAAAAATGATTGACAATAAAAACATCAAGTGTCCATGGGAAGCCTGACAGCAGAATGGTCTGACCCTACAGACTCAAAAATACAAGTAACATTTTCTATTAAAACTCTCCAAATTTAGAATAGATTCAGATAAAACTGGCAAAATGGGTCCATTTAGAAGAAAGGTATACTTCAATTTTCAAACTCTTACTACTTGGTATCCAAAATGCAGGACACGAATGGGTTCAAATAATTCACAATGGTCCTTGTTACCTGAACTTACTACTGGAACTCTCACTATCCCATCTTAGAGACTGAATAGGTTTCAATAGCAAAGGATAAACGCATTATAATAATAACATAGTTTAAAGTTGGTATATTTCTTAGAATCTGGATTTTTTTCATTCTTATCTACATCTTCCTCATTAAGGTAGATCTCCTTAATGAAGCTGGCATACTGTAATATAGAACTCTAGAAAAGAGAGCACACCAAAAAGAGAGAGAGGGAAAAAAAAGAGAAGAAATATAAAAAAATAATAGGTCCCCAATGCTTATTGTCTTTAGTTAAATGAGCATAATTTTGGATTACTACTTCCTTGCAAATAAAAAGCTAAGCAAATATGATATGTCCTGATACATGCTGTTCTTTCAAATGCCTGTTCCTAAGAGAAAAAAGATTAGAAACTTAACACCTGATGCCAAAAATTCCTTAATTAAAAAACCTTTCTTGGGGGCACCTGGGCTCACTCAGTCAGTTGAGTGGCTTCCTTAGTCTTGGGTCATGAGCCCAGGGTCCTGGGATTGAGCCCAACCTTGACCCCCTGCTCTGCAGGGGGCCTGCCACTCCCTCTCCCCCTGCCTGCCACTCCCCCTGCTTGTGCTCTCTCTCTCTCTCTCTCTCTCTGTGTGTCAAATAGGTGAGTAAAATCTTTAAAAAAAAATCTTTCTAGTTCATTCTATTTTTCAGATTATATCTTTGATCAGCCGTTATCAAAATTAAGTTCTGGATTTATGCCATGTTTTGGATTCTTTCAAAGTGATCATAAAAATACATTCATCTAAGAATGAATATGGAAGGGCCTCATTTTGCTGAAATTAGCTAAAACACACATCATTTAGAATATTTCTTAATAATTTTTCCAGCAGTTAAACAGTAGAACTAATGTATATTCATGTGTGCATGAGCCATGGGACAAGAATAATTAGTAGTACCAGCAGAAATCACGGACATTGCAAACCTTCTGCTCTTCCCTGAGCCACATGAGTTTTAGGACTCAGTCCTTTGAGTAAGTCGGTGGATTGGCCAGCTTAGAGATAGTGAGTCAGATGAGAAATAAGGATTCAGATCCCTGGGAAGAAGCATAAACCCTGTAGAACAGATGCCCACACAGATGGAGGAATAGGGGACAACCAGTGACCACAGTATTCAAAGGACTTTGGAGTTTCTTGGATACAATAAGCTAATTGAACACAACATTAGAAAAATAAGCAATAGAATAGAAGCATGGCATCTGTGTCACCAGAGGCAGATGATTTAACATACCCAACACTCATTTTCTCACCAATTAAGTAAGGAAGTTAGATGAATTGTAAATCTCTTTTTAATTCTAAAAGTCAACAGTTTTGGGGCACCTGGGTGGCTCAGTGGTTGAGTGTCTGCCTTTGGCTCAGGGCCTGATCTCGGGGTCCTGGGATCGAGTCCCACATCCCTCCGGGGAGCCTGGTTCTCCCTCTGCCTGTGTCTCTGCCTCTCTCTCTGTGTCTCTCATGAGTAAATAAATAAATATTTTTTAAAAATAAAATTCAATAGATTCAAATCACTTCCTTTTACTTGTTGGTACATAAAAACTGTCAACTATATCGATTAGTAGAGGAAAATAGTGAGCTACAAGATAAAAAAATCATTTATAATGAGCTTTTACTATCATGCTGTGGGGGCATTTATGGCAATAATTTTCTATTATGTTTTAATCACATTATTTTTGAATTAGCAATTTCACATCAAGGATGAATTAAAAAAGACAATAGCTGACTCAAAGGCAAATGAGTAAGAGAAACTAAAAAGAATAAACAAATCTGTGTTTGTATTGCAACCTCCTCATAAGGCATTACAAAAATCCATAAATTACGAGTTGCTTTATCTTGAACCACTGACCTTTAATTGTTGCCCATTTGGTGTTGATAAAAATTCTTCCATTTATAAATAAGCCGCTATTTCTTGAAGCATCTTGCCATCATGCTTCATTAGCAATGACATAGAAATGAAGGCAATTGATAAAAGGTTTTCATATAAAAATAAATATATAATATTTTTTAATTTCCACAAATTCAATCTAAAGGTATAGTTTCAGGATCATAAAGATAAATGTGACATCAATTTAGATAGAAAAAAATAGACATCAGATCCATTTATTTGAACTTGATTTATTATGTAACCAATATGTTATTAACCTACTCATCTTCTGTCCTGAGCTCATTGAACTTGTTTAAATTTGCACCATTTGAAGAACAAAGGCTGGTGTTCCCACTTTTATGATTTCTGTAGAATCATTTGTTCTCTGACTCTCATTTTGTTACAAATTAATGAGAGCAAGTTAGATTATACCAACTGTTGGTTTTCATTGGCCATATCCAAACTAGTCATACAGAATGTGGGCTCTTTATGGTACATTGCAGTAAAAAGAATTGTCTTTTTCTCCTTATTTTTTTAGTAGAAATTTACATATTATTACTTGAACTACCTTGACATTGTACTTTATGTTATTTAAACTGTTATCACTTTGGCATGCAGCCTTCTAAGCTGGCTGACTGATCCTACTACTTCATTTTTATGAATGTCAGGATATCATTTTGTTAAAGGAAATCTCATTTTTATTACCAGGGTCCAACAAATGAAGTGCTTGCAAATGTGTTATGTGCAAGCCATAGGTGCTAATAAAATTCATTTTCTGGAAGGAATGAAAACACACATAATAAGTCATCGTTTCTTTACTGGTATTAGAGCATGAGCCACATACCCAAGCAAGGGCAGAGAACAAGGGATAGTAGGAAGGCCAGTAATTTCCTGGAAACTCAGAGTGCTCCCCTCAAAACGGAAGCAAAAGGGCAAGCGTTCTGAAAAGACAAATGTATTTCAACCAAGTGATTTTCCTCTGTTCTCTTTTCAGTGTCTTCATTACTTAATAAGTTCATTTTTCTTGATCAGATCCTCTGATCTGATCTTTAGCATTCCTTCAGTGTTAATTTTAGAGGGACTTTAAGCAAAATGTTCAGATTTTCATATCAGCCTGGAAAGCCTCATTTTATGCTGTCACTAACTAAATGTCTACTATATATGTTTAGATCCTGAGAAGTTCATGGAGAAATTTTTGAACACGTCCTTCAGACAGGTTTGGGAAAATCAAGTTCCCATCCCTTGCTTGACCTCACCCGCAGCACCAGGCTTCTTCCACACATAGCCGCTTTTAAAAGTTGTGAATGTTTCTTTTAATCATGGCAACAGAATTTTCTTTCCAAATACCCTTCTCTGACTTTGCTCCCAGAGAAAAAAAGGTGTCATAGTAGATGAAGCATAAAAAGAAAAACTCTTTTGAAAATTCTTCAAACGCCAAATACCTCTTAGAAGTTTCATCTAAAGGTAAAGAAAAATAATTAGACGCATAATACATCATTTTCTCCAATCATGCTCCTAATTAGCAAAGTCCTTTCCCCTCCGGTGCTACGAAAGGAGAAAACTCTATTAAGTATTTGTTGACACAGCATACACTGATGGGAGCGGATCAGAAGTCACTCATGAATATCAGGAATATCAGATTTTTTAAAGATATTGTTCGTCATCCACAGAAAGGGGGTACATGAGGGCTGCATCATATTGCAGGACAGAAGAGGTGTTTCTGTCCTGCAATAGCACAGTCACAAGATTACTTCAGAGAGAAGCCTCTGATGGAATTTCAGCCATGCGTACGAGAAGGTGAACATAGTTAGATATCCGCTCACACAACAGTCATATACCTGCTCTGCAAACCACATCAAGTCTTTTCTCTCTGACCTTAGGGGCACACAGATCCCACTTTGTCTAATTAGTTCATTCAAAGCAGATGTGACAATATCCTGGCAGCAGGATTTGGCTAATGACCTGGGCAGAATTGAACTGCAAGATCCTCTGCATGCAGCTGCCACAGAAATGATGCGAATCCTAAGCCTACGGTACTGCTTAGCACATCTGTCAGGCTCACTAGAATCTTACACCTTCCCACAAGGGTGGTCATCGCTGCATAATATTCCTATCAAAATTCCAATGGCGTTTTGTATAGAAACTCTTAAAAATCCTAAAATTAAAAAAAAAAATCCTAAAATTTGTGTTGAAGACTAGAAGGCTCTGAAGAGGCCAAGCTGAGAAAAAAAGAACAAAACTGGAAGTGGCACATTTCCTGATTTCAAACTATACTCCAAACCTATAATAATCAAAAGAATACAGTGCTGGCATAGAAATAGACACATGGACCGATGGAACAGAATTAAGACCCAAGAAATAAACCCCTGCATATACAGTCAACTAATATTTGACAAATAAGCCAAGAATACTCACTAGGGAAAGGATAGTCTCTTCCAAAAAGTGGTGTTGGGAGAACTGGACAATCACATGCAAAAAAAAGAGTGGAACCCTATCTTGTGCCACTCATGAAGAATAATTCAAAATGGACTAAGGACTAAACATAAGACCTGACATCATAAAACTCTGAGAAGAAAACCCAGAGGACAGCTCCTCAACATTCATCTCACCAATGATTTTTAGATATGACACCAAAAGAACAAGCAACAAAGAAAAAAATAAAGAAGGTGAATTACATCAGGCTAAAAAGCTTTTGTACTACAAAAGAAGCAATAAAATGAAAAAGCAACCTACAGGATGAGACAAAATACTTACAAGCCATAGATTTGGTAAGGGGCTAATATCCAAAAATTATAAAGATCTAATACAATTCATTTGCAAACAAAAAATATTTTAAAAAGCAATTTAAAAATGGGCAGGGGGACCTGGGTGGCTCAGTTGGTTAAGTGACTGACTCTTGATTTTGGATGAGATCATGATCTCTAGGTCTTGAGATCTAGCCCCGCATCAAGCCCCACCCACCCCCAACTTCATCTCAGGCTCCACACTGAGAGTGAGGTCAACTTAAGATGCCCTCTGCCCCTCCCCACCCCTCTTAAAATAAAATGGGCAGCAGAATTGAATAAACATTTTTTCTTCAAAGAGTGACCAACAGGAACATGAAAAGATGCTCAATATCTCTATTAGGAAAATGCCAATCAAAACCACAATGATATATCATCTCACACTTGTTAGAATGGCTGACATCGAAAGACTGATGATAATAAGAGTTGGCGAGGATGTGGAGAAAATCCTACACACTGTTGGTGGGAATGTAAACGGATGCAGCCACGGTTCAAAACAGTATGGTAATTCCTCAAAAAAATTAAAAATAAATCTAATATCATTCAGTAATCCCGTTCCTGGGTATGTATCCAAAGGAAATGAAAACAGGATATTGAAAAGGTATCTGCGTTCCTATGTTTATCACAACATTTATTCACAATAGTCAAGATATGGATACAAAATAAGTGTACATCAATGGATGAAAGGATCAAGACAATATGGTACAGATGTACAATGGGATAGTATTCATCCATGAGAAAGAAGGAAATCCTGTCATTTGTGACAACGCGATGAACCTTGAGGCATTGTGCTCAATGAAATAAGTCAGAGAAAGACCAACACTGTATGATAGCCCTTATATGTGGAACCTCAAAAAGATGATTTCATAGAAAAAGAGTGAAATAGTGATTACTGGGCTGGGGTTTGGGGGAGAGAGGGCAGGAATGCAAAGGTATTGGTGAAAGGTACAGATTTCCAATCCTAAAATGAATCAGTTCTGGGGATCTAACGCACAGCATCGTGATCACCAGGCAGTTAATGATGTACTATATGACATACTTGGAAGTTGCTAAGAGAGTGATCTTAAACGTCCTCACCACAAAAGAGAACCGGTAATTATGTGACATCACGGTGTTAGCTAACACTGTAATGGTAATCACATTACAATATATGATTATATTAAATCAGCACATGATACACCTTAAACTTACACAACGTTATACGTCAACTATATTTCAGTAGAGCTGGAAAAAATATCTCCAGCCAATTCAAATATTTTGAGCATAATTATTTCACCAACATCCACTATGAAAATTTTGTGACTTTCTAGGATTGATGAGAAAAAAAAGTTCGCTGGCACACTTTTATTCAGCCACCCCTGGAGACATCAGGGTTTAGTTTTTCAAGTGCTAATCAACCACTTCAGTATGTATTTCTGGTTAGAATACTATAAATGTCAATTAATTGATCCAAGAGATAGAGGATACTCTGTATGTGTTTGTGTACATCTGACTAAGCTAAAGTATCTCAAAATAAATCACATTCAATATAGTCATTTTCAGGGATTCAGAATGAATCTGATACTCAGCACAAATCATAGATCTGACCTGAGAGATACGAAATAAGTAAGGGTCCCCGAATTAGTCCCCTTTCCCCCAAAACCCACTACCCCAATTACTATAAATGCCATATGGGAATAATCAACAAACATTTATCCAATTGAAATGAATTGAATTGAATTGAATTGAATTGAACTGAATTGAATTGAATTGAATTGACTTAGGAAGAACCGAGTCTCCGCAGGCTCCCACAATAAAACAACCAGCAACCACATGGAGCCTGATTTATTGTTGATATTGTTTATTGTCAAGGCTAAGACCCCAGAGTCAGGTTCAAATAGGAACTAAGGTATCCTATGGGGACTTGTGATGATAGCCCATATCCCAGGGCTCAGACTTTCCTTTAAATAAGATTTCAGTTTTATTTTTTAAATTTAATTTCATTTTTAAATTTTATTTATTTATTCATGAGAGACACACAGAGAGAGGCAGAGACACAGAGGGAGAAGCAGGCTCCATGCAGGGAGCCTGACGTGGGACTCGATCCCGGGTCTCTAGGATCACACCCCAGCCTGAAGGCAGCCCTAAACCTCTGAGCCATCTGGACTGCCCAAGATTTCAGTTTTTGAAAATGCCATCAAATATTTTTATGTTTGCAAAAACTTCAGATACCATGTATTTCTGTATTTCTTCTGCCATTTTTCCCTCTGCTCAAAAAAAAAAAAAAAAAGTTTAAAAAGATTGCCAGTATCCTGCTAAGAAAAAAATATGTTTTCAAAGAGGATAAAACTATTCACATTTGATAGCTCTTGCTCAAGAACTTGAAATAACCTCCTTCCAGAGCTCATTGGCTTTTGCTGCTGGTAGACAATCGAATGGTGACAGGTCCTTAGTGTTTTGCTTGGTGGGACATTTCTGCTTGTCTCCCAAACTGTGTGACTCCTGGGAAACCTGCCAAACTTGAATGTTTCCTGCCAGATCTAATTGATTTTACAACCAACCTCCTCTTCGTTGGAGCTCTATGTCTCACACCTGACTATTGAGAAGGGCCGCCGTTGAAGACAGAAGCATCTTTAGCTGCTCACAATCTGAAGGAAAAGAGATTCAATTCACCCCCATCCTCCTGGTATTTAGTAGCAAAAACAATTTATTTCAAAATCAACATTCACAGTGCATGGTGTTCAGTGTTGCTGTCCATATTCAGACAAGGATCACCTAACAGTGCTATGCGAATCTGTAACCACACTGCGGATTTGTGCTGACACTAGCTTCTTTCCTACCTTGCTTGAAAAGATCACCTTTAACCCCACTTCAGCTCGCATCATTCTCTACACAGAACACTAGCATTAAATAACAATAATAAATGAAATTATCATCAAAATTATTCATGTATGCTTATCTATCCCCAAGCACACAAACTCTTTAAAACTGGAAGATTCACAATTGTACCCTTAGCACTTAGCACTGTGCTTAGCTTATTGTCAGAACCCTTGATGGGTCCAGGGGTCTTTGAATATTATACACTTATCCCTGTCACTGCTAGCAAGTTCTTGGTCCCTCAGATTCACCCCGTGACTCCATGGGCCCTAAGTATATAATATCCAAGCAGTGGGATGAATTCATCAGGAGCAGGAAAATAAGTGGTTTTTCTCTCTCTAGGATTTAAATCTCAGAGAAGATGAGCAGAACAAAAGGGGTGACTATTTCCAATGTTCTTGTTGAAACAGCAAGAACAAGTCTGGGTCGACTGGAAATGGTATGCATTTGCTGCCAGGTTAAGAAAGGTGCCTGGCAGCAAATGTCCTTAGGTCTCATCAGAGAATGAGAGACCAAGGATGAACCCACCTCACAGGGTTGTTGTGAGGACTGGAGCCAAAGCCTATCAAGCTCCTGGTGTTGCTTGAATAAAAAAAAAAAAAGAAAGGTGCCTGGCAACGTAGAGCAAGAGGACCGATAAGAGGAGGAACGGCACCCGAACAGACTTCACTGAATGTAACATAATGTTTTGTGTTGGCTCTGGCAGTAAAGTACCATTAGGAAAAACCTGAAAGCAAAAGAAATAAAGAACCAATCTCAAAAACAAAATGGCAAGTGAAAAAATGTAACAAAATAAGAATTCCCTGATCTAAACAGAAAACCATAAATCAGTACAGCTAACACAGGCCAATTTTCCAAACTCTACTACTCTATGAATGCTAGATGGGCTGTTAGCCATCCAATTAATCATACTACAAATATGAAATGTGATAGATAATCTACCATGACTTCAAAACACAAGGTGGAGTCTAGAGAACATTATGCCGAGTGAGGTAAATCAGTCAGAGAAAGATGGATACCATATAATTTTTCTCATATGTGGAATTTAAGAAACAAAATAAATGAGCAAAGAAGAAAAAAAAAAAAGAGGGAGGGCAAACCAAGAAACAGATTCTTAACTGTAGAGAACAAATGGATGGTTCCCGGAGGGGAGGTGGCGGGGGTAGGGGGGTAGATAGGTGAAATAGGCGATGGGGATGAAGGAGGGCACTTGTGATGAGCACTGAATGCTGTATGGAAGTGCTGAATCACAGTATTGTACACCTGAAATTGATATTACACTGTGTGTGAACTAATTGGAATTTAAATAAAGATTTAAAAAAAATAATTATTACATGGATCAGGAGAGGAAAGTTACTTGAAATTGAGCACTGTAATGGATCATGAACAAGGAAGTAGGCAACACCCAGCTGTGAGGTGGAGGCCTGATTTCATATTTCGATTTCACGTGGCTTCCTTTTCAGTTGTCAGCTGTCAAAAGAATGAGATAAAAAGACGAAGGCTGACCCCTGTTAGCCCAATTTTGTTGTGCTGAAAGTCCAAAGGAGGAAAGAAAGCACAATATTAAAAGGACAGAAAAAGAAGTGTATACCCAATTAAAAGAAGCTCTTTTATTCAAAGACATAGGAGTTAGCACTTAAAAAAATTTACTGTTTGCAAAATCACTTCCAATTCGAGGCATTCACATGTGATTTTCATTAACGTGTTGAGACCTAAACTTCGTGGCCATGCCGGCTAAGGAGATGGGAATTAACCTTCCCTAAACCAGTTACCGCCTCACAGAGTGTAGACGTGTCAGATAAAATTCACGACAGTAATTTCGAATTTCAGATCAGGGGTGATTTTCCTTCCTTTTTTTTTTTTTTAGAATAAGTGTATCTTAAATATTTCATGGAGTACTCCTAGTCTAAAATTATTTGTGGTGTATCTAAAATTCAAACGTAATCACACACTCTTTGTTTTCATTCACTAAATCAGGCAACCCTACCTGTGTGTAAACTTAGACCTGAATCCCTACACACAACAAAAATATCATGTAGCTTGTCATAAAACGACTGTAATTTTTTCTATAAAATTTTATATTTTTATATAAAATTATATAATTTTATTTTATAACTAAATAAATAAAATTACAGTCAAATGTTCTCATTCTGATAGATTATTCAGAGGTTAGTATGTTTTCCTGTCACTTGGAGCCAAAACTGAGCCATGAATGTTGGCGGCATTTTAAATTTCTAACAACAAATAACGTTAAAGAAGGAATCACAATTCTTGTCTCCCTTCAGTCCCTGAAGTCCTGGCCATGCTGTTTCCCTTGCTTTTAATAGTGGATCAGCAATGCAGCATAAAGTGCCTCATAAAGTTGTAAGGCGGGGAACGTGAGAAGGTACGCGGGGTAGTCCAAATTTAGGGAAAGAGACCAAAAAACTCACTAATCAAACCAAACAACTTTTTAATGAATTACTTTGAAAAATCAAAATTAATGCAAACACTTCACAATGAATAAAATATCAAAAATTTAAGTGAAGACAGAATCTGACCCCACATTTTAAGGATTTGACCCCACTTGCCTCTCCCTAGCCCCAGCCCTGGTTCTTCACCTTCAAGACACTGATGGAGACCCACGTCCACCTTGAAGCTTTTCCTGCCCAGTCTGCTGGTAGTGGGAACTCTGTGCTCAGCTTCTGGGCTCCAGCCACACGTGTGGTTATCTCCGTCAGCCCGACTAAGGTTCCCTGAAACCAGCCCGGGGCCCCTCTCACATCAGCAGGCTGAGCGGGGCACAGCAGGGCCATCTCTAATGGGACCGCTCCTTCACTATAGCCAGGATAGAGAAGGACAGTTTTCTTTCTTCGAATCTGCGTTAAAATGCCCTATGGACAAGCACGGACTCCGGTGCTTTTAACATTGGGTCTTAACTGGTGAGGCGCATATAGCCTTTCAACTGGAAAGTGCTTCTTTCAATAGGGACAGGTGGGATGTTCGCAGACCCTCACTGCAGGTGCGGGCAGGTCCTCCTCTTGCATGGCGGTACGGACCACGTAAATAACCGCACAAGGTGAAACCATGCGAAGTGATCTTACTAATTAATGGACAGAATTACAGTTGTTCCATGACTTTCAAAAATCCTTGTCAAAATATTAAAACTTCCCCTGTTGTTGGTTATAACAGAGTAAAATTAATATTTATTTAATACACTGTGGTTTAAAACATTAGAAACATGGAGAATTAAAATGTTTGGTTTCAAAAATATTTTATTTATTTATTCATGAAAGACACAGAGGGAGAAGCAGCCTCTCCACAGGGACCCCAAAGTGGGACTCCATCCCAGGACCTCAGGGTCATGACCTGAGCCGAAAGCAGATGCTCAACCACTGAGCCACCCAGGTGCCCCTAATGTTTATTTCTTTGTTTTAAAAAAAAGAGCTTATCAAGAATAGTTTGAACAGCTCTTGCTCTTTCTTCATCATGTAATTTACAATATGACCATTGAGTGAGGGTTTTTTTTTTTTTTTTTTTTTTTCCCTATTTGGGCAAACTGTCATACTCTTTCATGTTTGGATCTGTTTGCAACATTTTTTTCCTTTACATTTTCAATGTCGTGCGATATCTCTGAGAGTTCCTCTGCCGTGAAGTTTGCTAGCATCTTCCTTCCTTGAGACATCACCCTTTTCACCTCAACTGCTTTCCTCATTTGGGTGAGTAAATCTCCATCACTAAGCTGTTCTCACCACCACCCCCAGGGTCTCTCAACTGGTGGCCGCACCCGTGTTCCCATGATCAGCCAGTTCTACAGCCGCTGGTGACTTTCCATGGGAATCTCACTGTCAATATTATCACTTTGTGTTTCTCCACTACGCTTTCATCTTTGTTGGCCAATTTCCCCTTCCTGCTATCTAGTGTTTGTGAAATGTCGTGTGGGCTTGTTACCGAAGTCAAAGAACAATACAACTGCTTGCTTTGCTCCTGGTGTGCGAATCGGCCAATGCACAATGGCCAGTCACCAACAGGCTCTGTAAGAAAACACATGACCAGTCATTGATCAGGACACCCATCAGTTATTGATGTAGTGATCTGTGCAGCGAAGAGCTGGCCGTGAAATTTCTACTTTATGCAACCACACACGGGGATACACTGCGGTGACCGAGACGCAAGCCATATTGTCATTATCTAACTAAACGATGGCATATTGGAACTCTGCAAAGTGAAGACTGCCCATATTCTAATCCTTCTCTTAATACTCCTTCTAGAATTAAAATAGAATTGTCTGTATATGAGCCAAGTTACATAACTGAATTAGGTAGGTTTTTCTCCTATTCCCATTCAAAGTGTATTTTATACCAAGTATATTTTCTTAGTTTCTCCATCACTTTCCTCTTTGGAAATGATATACATTCTAATACACTTGTCCCTACTGACAACTCAGAAAAAATGGTAAAGAGGATTGCTAGGACCCTGTCTCCCTCCCAGACGTATTCAGATTTCTGTCTATCCCCTCTGCAACGATGCTGAGCCCACCCCCATGACAACCTCCTTGCAGAGATGAGGCCCTGAGACTTTCATAGCTTCCCCTGAAGTGAGGGTTCTGCACATGAACCATCAACTACGCAGATGTAGCCATTGAGACTTGGAAGATGGAAGTCAGCACCAAGAGCCTCAGTGTGCCCATGCGTGGTCTTCTGTGGGGATAGCAGCAGGGAATTTTAAAGGTTCGGTGCCTAGTGCTGTGGGTGCCGAGGAGCAGGGACAGCAGTGGCAGTAGATTTCCACTGGAAGAGTCCCAGGTCTGGATGCCGCATATGTGCTTGGTATCTGGCACTCCTGGAAATTACATAAGTAGCCCTACACCCTCTAGTAAATTCCTTTCTGCTTTAACTACCTAGACTGGAAATTATTATCTGCAACAATCATCCGGAGAGATACAGGTGTTAATTTGCCAACTAGCTCAAATGGTACCACATAGCCACATGCTATCTTTCCTGTGTAGGTTTTCTGGAAACAAAAACAATTTAAATGAGAGAGAAATGATCTCAGACAAGTAAAAATTGTTTTACCTAAATGCAGTGAACTATGTATATATTCTATCTTTTGTTCTCCAAACTTCTTAAAATTAAATCAACGAGCTGGAAAATTCAGACATCTTTAAGTTCAAAGGTGTTTTGATTTTCCCAGGCTGATTAAAACTGATTTCCAGTTCCTTCCATGATGATTCCCTCTTAATTCTACAACCCGTATCCTCCATTAATGACAACTTTACAAAGCAAACAACTCAGGACAAAGGATGGAGGTGAAAGAGAAAACAATAAGCAATTGGCCACTTTATCCCTTCAAAAGAGAGGGGCCACAATTAGTTCCACAAGAGAAGATAATAAATAAATAAATTTCTTTACAAATGTTATGGGTGGGGCACCTGGGTGGCTCGGTGGGTTAAGCATCTGACACTTGATTTTGGCTCAGGTCATGATCTCAGGGTCCTGAGATCAAGCCCTGCAGTAGGCTCTGCACTCAGCAGGGAATCTGCTTGAGATAAACTCTCCCTCTCTCTCTGCCTCTCCCTCCCACATATATGCATGTTCTCTCTCTCTCTCTCATTCAAAATAAATCTCTCTTAAAAATGTGGTGGAAACATTTATCTCCAATAAGAGGTTAGGTTTATTTTTTTTAACTCTAAAATGTTGAAAGCATCTTATTCTTCACTACTCTCCCTGAGGCCACGATTACCTAATGCTTAAAGTCCAAGTTAAGCAATGGAAAGACCTATGTTTTTATCCAAGCTTTGATACCAACTACCTCATGAGTGTCTACTTCCCAATGTACAAAATGAGGACAATGGTATAAATGGCCTCCCAGATTTCTTCCATTGCTAACTTGGTTTGTTTCTATGATGCCAAATGTAAGATTTATGAATGCCAGAGCCAAAAAATGTCATCAGGACCATGAACTCATTGCATATCTCCAATGGGAGAAAGTAGATACCGTCAGAACAGAAGCATTCAGTTCCTTGCAGAATTTCTAACTAATAAAATAGTTTATTCTGGGTCATAGATTTAATCATATTCTCTTTAACAAAGGCATGTTTTCAGCTAAATGAGTCATTTTTAACTAATATTTGGTGATCATTATCAAACACTGCCAACACTCTATGTATATGATGTCATTTGTCACAACCTCTGATGTGTTGTTCATTTCTTACACATGAAACAACTGAAACAGACAAAGATAACTAAGCTGATGCAGGAAATAGATTTTCTGAGTAGAAATTCTGGGATCCAACCCTCACAATTAGACTCCAGAGTTCACATCGAACACCAATGCAAGATTCTTATCCCTCACTAATAATGATGTATGAAATAATACAGAAATAAGTAAATAAAAAATGCAGGTATAACCATAATTTTTAAAGATTTTTGACATGAAAGGTTAACATCTTTCAAGTGCTTTAGAATAGAAGCTTTTATTTTTCTCTTTAAGACTCTATTAGGAAAAAAAAAAGACTCTATTAGAAGATGTAAAATGACTAAGTCGAACCAGATCATTTCTGATATTCCTCTTAGTTTTAAATGTCTTTAGGAGAAGAATCTTTAACAGCCTTTCTTTGTTGATTTCCAAATTCTGTGACCCACCTCCTGTTAAAAAACTCTTCATATCGAACATATTACCTTCTAGTCTTCATCTTATAGTCACTATCATGACCAAGATATGCCTTTCTTTCACATGGTTGCAATCTTCAAATTCCCTGACCCTTGATTTTGACCCCTTCAAATTCCCAAGTGACATATAATCAGCTCTCTCTTTGAACACGACTTGTTTCCTCATTGTGCTGCCTGAACCATAGAAGCCATAGTAGTGAAAGCCACCCATGGCAAGCAACAAGATAGGAGCATGGCACCCTCCCATCATAGAGCTTTCTTTATGGCAGCCCTGGAATCCACCTTGGACTTTACGTGACAGAGCAGTAAGTTCTATCTGCCTTAAGCCACCATAATTTGAGATTTTCTGTCACATGTAGTTGAATTTAGCCTTAACTCTATAGACAAATATTTACTTATGTTTTTAAAATATTTACGTAGTATAAAATATTTTGTTGCAGAATAATAACATAGCTTGACAAGAAATATAAAACTATTTCACTCTTTTTCATGGCTGTATCTGTTCCATTAAAGAACCATGTATAGAGTGGGTACACCCATTCAATGCTCTTTAACCATTCCTCAACACTAACAGTTGTTTCCCAGTTTGGGCCATTATGAACAAAAGCCCCAATCAACATCTTTGACCATGCCTCTTTTTACACATAGGAAAGCATTTCACTAGCAATCATTCCCTGGTGTAATTGCTGAGTCCAAAAGCATTTACTGTTCCATTCCTCATAGAAACTCCAGGTTGCCTTTGTAAGTATCTTCGTAGTGTATTCACCAACCAGGGTATGCCATTTATGAGCAGCGGTGATGTGTATCAATCAGATCTGGCATTTTAAAATTATATAGCCCCCCTAAAGCTTCTCTTTTAAAGACTAAAAATTCCCTGTACCTTTTCCTTTACTTCATGGCATAGGTTTCAGACTTTCCAGTGTCAAAGCAGCTCACACCAATGTAGTCATAACCTTTCAAACTATGCCAACCAAAACTGTTCATATTGCCACAAACCAAGAGTTGACAAACTTCCTTTAAAAAAAAAAATAAAAGATTTTATTTATTTATTCCTGAGAGACACAGAGAGAGGCAGAGACACAGGCAGAGGGAGAAGTAGGCTCTCTGTGGAGGGGGAGCCCAATGTGGGACTCAATCCTAGGACCCTGGGATCACTCCCTGAGCCAAAAGCAAACACTCAACCACTGAGCCACCCAGGCATCCAGACAACCTTTCTTATGAAGATTCGGATAGTAAATACTTTAGGTTTTGTGGGCTAGAGGATTTCTGTTAAAACCGATCAACTCTGGGCCACCTGGGTGGCTGAGATAGAGTCCCCCATTGGGCTCCTTGCAAGGAGCTTGCTTCTCCCTCTGCCTGTGTCTCTGCCTCTCTCTGTGTCTCTCATGAATAAATAGTAAAAAAACGAATGTCTATGTTCCAATTAGTTTATTGGAGAAAACAGGCAGTTGGTCAGATTTGACTCATAAGCTATAGTTTGTTATAAATTATACTCTTACTATAATTTATCCTGATCCGAAAAACAAACTGATAGGTAGTAGGAGTTAGGTGTATCTAAAAGGAAAATAAATTTAATTTAGAGACTAGCATACAGCAGGTGCACACTAAATGTTTGTTGAATTAATAAGTAGGACAATTATGTATGAGGTCTGTGAATAATCCTACACCTAACAGAAAAGGAGAATACATCTGAAAAAAAACACTGCAGGAGAAAAAATTAGTAAGAGAATATCTTCTCAGTGTTCTCACTAAGATGCAAGAATAGATGTGTTATATAAAACTGAAGTGGGAATTCATAGAAGAAAATATGCTGAGATGAATACAAAGATGAAGAGGAAGCTAGCTGAAGAAACTCAGAATGCAATCACAAAATGTGAGTCTACTTTCAAGGCAATAAAGTACAGAATTGAGATGCATTCTACCACAGAATTTTGCATTTTGTGATTACAAATGAGGTTGGTCCTTTACTTTCTAAATGAACGTATCTTTATAGGCTACCAAAGACTCATATTCACTCAAACAAGCGTAAATTGAGTGCCTACCGCACATCACCCACGGAATAAGGAACTCTCCATCATTGTCTTATTGAATCACAGCAACAGTATGAATACAGTAGGGTTTTTAAATCATCAAATGAGAGCTGAAGGAAGCTCAGGTAACTGTACCAATGTCACAAAGCAACCGCACTACTTAGAGTAATGCTCACTGCTAAGAAAAAAAGAAAGGACTCAAAAGCCCTTTGGTGCCTATTAGAAACCACTTTATATTCTCTCATGATTTTTAAGTTGACTGGCAGGTTCTCCCTCTTCCCATAAGGATTACTGAGGCTACCGTTGTCTGAAGACATGACTTGGCTGGCTCCTTGGCCTGCTGAAAATGTGGCCTGGCTATTGCCTGGGAAGTCAGCTGGAGCTATCGCCCAGAGAGCCTCAGTTCTCCACGTGGAGTCTCCATGCTGCATGAGCTTCTCCCGATAAGGTGTCTGGGTCCCAAGTAGCAGAAAGGAAAAGTACTAGACCTCTTGCATCCTGAGCTAGAACATCTTTTCCACTGCATGCAGTAAGTCAAAGCCAGCCAGCCAGATTCAAGGAGAAGAGAAATAAGCTCTGCCTCTGGAGGTAAGGAGTGACAAATGTGTGCCAAGAGTGAAGAATTTACTGGTGGCCACCTTTGGAGATAACTATCACACAATAATTCGTAACAATATATAAGCAAGAAATAAACATCTCACCTAAATGACGATCAAAAGTGAAAGGTTCCTGGCCATCAGGCAGCTCAGCTCCCCTCTGTGCAAATAATTCAGAAACCAAAGCCTCTCACAATTTACTGGCTCACAATCATTTTTATCAAGCAAAAGGAGGAAAGGAAACATGGAGAAGCCACCCTCACTTCTTGAAAGCCTCAGAGGAAGTGATATACACCTTTCCAATGACAACCCATAATCGGTAATCACATAACCATAACCAAACATGTACAGGGTTAGGAAACATTCTGAATCACCGGCTGGACAGCCGTTCTGTCCCTCTTTGACTCCTTCCCCCAAAAAACCAGCTTGGCTAATCATCTTTGCCAACACTAGTAAGGGGAAAAGCCAGAACCAGAGCCTAGATCTACATCATTCCAGAGCACGTGCTGTCTCCATTGTGCCTAGAGGAAAAAGGAATGCCTACTGTAAAAACCTTGTGGGAGGAGGACAAATAAACTAAATAAAAAATATGCTGTCATAATTGCTGCAATTATGATATACATTTGATCCTATACATTTAATATGGCGTTAAAAAAAGGAGAGTGGCGTAAGATGAGGCCTGAGAAATAAAAAGCCAGGTGGGGAAAAGATGCTATATGTGACAATGGAAAACCACTGAAGGATTTTAATAAAAGAATGGTAGGACAAGACAAGAAATGTCATCCTGGGGCGCTTGGGTGGCTCAGTCAGTTAAGTGTCCAAGTCTTAGGTCACAATCTCAAGGCTGTGAGATCAAGCCCCACCATGGGCCAAGCTCAGTGGGAAGTCTGAGGAGATTCTCTCCTTCTCCCTCTGCCCCTCCCATGCTCACTCGATCTCATAAATAAATAAATAAATAAATAAATAAGTATTTACAAGATATATCATTCTGCCCATATGCTCCAACATAAAGATTGAACGATGGAGCCTCGATGGAGCCTTAATGTCTTTCATCAGAACAAAAGTCATTTATCTGGGGGATAAAATCTTCTCATGAGAAGGATTTAAATGATCTCTATTGTTGATGTCTTGTACCTCATTTTCATTTCTCTTGTAACCTGTCTATGCTTCCCTTTCCAAGATGGAGATCATTCTTAGTAGAAAAGGCAAAAGAAAATAGGACTTGAAAAGTGGTTTTGTGTGTGTGTTTTATAAAAAGACAGCTTGTTCTTTTTGTTTCAGATGTAGCTTTAGGTATCTTTTCAAGTATACATCACATTTTTTAACATTAATTCTGACTGAAAGGACCAAGTAAGGTACCACAAAGCTGTTGAGATAGGTTTGGAGGAGGAAGCTAATGGAGTGATAAAAATGTGAGGGGATATAACCACAGAATTCCACGTCACTTTGGAAAGAATGAGGAAACTCATTATGTGAGGGAAGGGGAGGAAACTAACCCTATCGTGGTGATCATTTCGTCATATGTATGTGTAGCAAGTCATCACCTCGTATACCAGAAACTGACATATTTTACATGTTAATAATATCTCAGGAAAGCTGAAAAAAATGCAGAAACACTAAAGACTTTGTGGAGATTCATCTTATCTAAGCTGTGTTTTGAGAAGGTAACCGGAGCATGATTTGGTAAATAAGAGGATTGAAATTAAAGTACGTTCTTCGTTTGGGCTGCTCTAATAGAACACCACAGACTGGATGGCTTGTAAGCAACACCAATTTATTTCTCACGATTCTGAAAGCTGGAAGTCAAAGATCAAGGCCCTGCAGATTCAGTGTCTAGTGAGAGTGCGCTTCCTCCTTCATAAATGACATCTGCTCGCTGTGTCGTGCAAGGAGTGAGGTTGCTCTCAGAGGCTTCTTTTAGAAGAATATGAATCCCGTGTACAAGGGTTCTGCCCTCATGACCATAATCACCTCCCAAGTGGTCCACTTCCTAATATACTGGGAATTAGCTTTTGCCATATGAATTCTGAGGGGGACACAAACACTTAGCCTGTAGTGGGCACCTGGAGCCCCAGTTACCAAGATATTAGTTAGACAGGTAGGAGACAGCGCGTGAAGGACTCACTAAGCAGTGGCAGAGGGGAGTGAAAAGAATCTGAGCGTTACAGGGGAAGTTGGGGAAATGGCACTCAACACTAGGGTTTCACCTCAATGAAACTCAAAGAATGGTAAGGCCGTGAACCCAGATAGGTCACACTCGAGTTTGGAAGGATTAGGGGGGAATTTCTTTTAACAATTTATTTGTGGGTTTTTAAAATATATTTTGTATTTATTTATTCATGAAAGACACACAGAGAGAGGCAGAGACACAGGCAGAGGGAGAAGTAGGCTGTATGCAGAGAGCCCGACGCGGGACTTGATACCCGGGCCCTGGGATCATGACACCTTGAGCCAAAGGCAGAGGCCCAACCACAGAGCCACCCAGGTGTCCCTCTTTTAACAATTTGAAATAGAGGTTTTGATATGAAATCACTGTGGGAAATCAGAGAAAATATTATAAATTCACAGCTGGTGACCAGGAAAGAGATTGAGGTTACATAACTTTGAGGACAAGAATAGCTGGTTCTAGTTTCCTAGCTACTGGTTCCTAGAAACTGGTTTTTGGCACTATCCTCTAAGCATGAGTCAATAAAATTTCCCACATATATGGGATTTGTCTGCTTGAGATTTTAGGTATAGGGAGTGTGTGTGTGTGTGTGTGTGTGCCTGTGTTCTAGGATGGTGGGAGGGTATACATGTGCACGCACACACACATGCACCTATGCATTTTTTTCTTGGCTAGTGTAAGAAAATAAACAAATCAGAAATAAAAATTATAAAAATTATTGACTCAAAACTTTCCAACCTCCTAGATTACTACCCTGGGATCCTCAGTACAGTAACAACTGAATTGTTCATAGCAAGGAGAGTGTATTTTCCTTCACAGTAAAAATTGCTGCCTAACAATTTTTTTTTCTATTGCTATCCCTCATTTACTTGGACTCCAAAGGATTAGTGCACAGCAGAAAGAGCGCATAGTTATTGTGTCTCTATCAAATTAACTTTTTATATCCCTCCCATCACAAATTCCTACAGATCAAGGCTCCGACTACTACTGAGTAAAAAGTAGCTTTTGGACATGATCATAAAACTAAAATCTTTTAAGTTCTTATGAAATATGAAGTTAATAAAAGTCACATGAAATAATCCCCTGCATATAGAAATATACTGATTTACATTTTAATGAAAACGGAGCAATACATAGAAAAAATAAACTTTAAAAAAGCATATGAAAATAAATTCGTTTCGGAATACTGGCCTGGAGTTCTGAAAATTCCTCTGGTCTTTGAAAACACACACCCTCAGAAATTCTTCTGAGGCCTAGAATTCACAGACACACTTCACTCTTCCCATCCCTACCCCTTATCTCTCTTTTTTTAATCCTAATTTACAACATTTGTCAAGCCCAGATAGGATGAGAGTAATGTAAACAGGCAGCTATGGGCAGATTTTGTTGTAAAAATAGAAACTAAAGGCTTGGAGCTGTATCTGAGCCTCCTTTGCTTGGCAGTGATGTAGATGTTCAGACAGGACAGACTCACTGGAAGGTATGGCTATAAATAAAAATGTGCCAAGGAGAAAGTAACACAATGGTACCTCTTTCCGTGTGAGCCTGCGGTGGATTGGGTCCTTTCCTCCCCCTGTTAATCAGACTCCAGCTGGGCTTCCTAATGGCTGCATGAAAGACCCGCACGAAGCCCTCGTTATAACCTGGAGCAACACTCCTTACTATTAACATGAACTGACCCATTTTATAGGTAGTCAGGAATTTCAGGAATTTAACTTATAAGGAGAGGAATTTAAAGGCCATTCAGAGAGTAGTTGGTGCGATGAAGGATTGGGAGCTCCAGCCAGGGCCTTCTACTGTCCCAGGACCCATCGCTGCCGACTCTAGTTCACACTGGGCAAGATACCGACCCGCTCTGTGTTTCTAGCACCTTCTGTCTCCCCCGTGGCAATAGTCATTTCAACTCATTTTTACTGGGTTAAAAAATCGTTCCGATAACTGACCTGTCAAGCGATTCTTAGGAGCATCCTTGGCTAAAAGAAATTATAAATCGTAAAGGATGAATAACGTTATCACTCTTTCTGGGGGAGGAGACCGGTCTACTCCACTGCAAATGTATGTGACCCATATATTTTAGGAACTAGAAAGACAAGCGGTGATGAATGGTGACAGAGGAAAGGAGAAGTGATATCAGAGGCTGATGGCAGATTAAGGCAGCAGAGTCAGGATGTGACCAAAAACTCACATTATCTAGATAAACAGCACACGGAACTAGCCCGACGCAGATGAGGAAGTTGTCTGAGAACGAGAGACCTTGCTTTGGCTTTGAGCCTGGGAGCTCTGAAAGTGACCTAAAGCCAGCTTCCTCCTCAGACTCAGGAGGCACGCTCCCTTCCACCCCTCTTATGAGCAATTCCAATCTCATATCCTTTTTCAAATACAGAATTATGTGCAAATATAGGTATTTCTTCATTTTAGAAATATAAGCAATATATTAAATGTAAAGTTTCAAACGGTGCACGCTCCACTCCGATAGGGTGCTCTGCCCTTCTAGGGAGTCTTCTACAGTCAGGTGGTCCGTGGCTGTGGCCCTCCCAAGACTGCAGGTACTAACTGCGTTGGCTGCTGCGCACTTCACCTTACCGGGGTAGGTAGATGGATGCAAATTGGCAACTATAGATTCTGACTGGGGAGCCGGCCCCCTTGACACTGGTTTCCCTGTGTCGGAAACATCTCACCAAAAAAAAAATCTGATGCCATCACATACCCTTTTTCACGTTTTGTTTTTTTTTTAATTGAAGTATAGTTGAATGTAATATAAATTAGTTTCAAGGGCACAACATAGTGTTTGACACTTAGATACATTATAACACACTCACCGTAGTAAGTTTACTTCTCGTCTGGCATCAGAAAGTTAGTACAATATTTTTGACTGTATTCCTTATCCTGTACTTTTTTTCCCCGTGACTTATTTATCTTATAACTTTGTACACCTTAATCCTCTTCACCCCTTTGGCTGTCCCCCTCTCGCCTCCCCTCTTGCACCTAGTAATATAGTTGCAAGAACTAGTTTGTTCTTTATATTTATGGGTCTGTTTCTCTTTTTTGGTGTTGGTTTGGTTTGTTTTGCTCTTTTAGGTTCCACGTATAAGTGAAATCATGTGATACTTGTCTTTCTCTGTCTGATTCATTTCACTTAGCGTAATATCCCCTGGGTTTATCTGTGTTGTCACAAATGGCAAGATTTCATTCCTCTTATGGTTGATGAATATTCCATTGTCACCTCTTTTTCTTCCTGTTCTGTTTTCGCTTTTTTGTTTTCTTTTTTCCCCTTTTTAGACTGCAGTTGGGTTGACACACAATGTTACCTGAGCTTCAGGTGGACAGCATAGTGACTTGGCACGTCTGTGTTTGATGCTGTGCTCACCACAAATGGAGCCACCCTCTGTCACCACACAACACTCGCACAAGTCCATTGACTCTATTCCCTGTGCTCTACCTTTTATCTCCATGACGGATTCAGCATCTCCCACTCCCGTCCACCCATTTTGCCCACCGCCCCACTCTCCTCCGCTCTGGCAACCATCAGTTTGCTCTCTTATACCATGTCTTCTTTATCTACTCGTCTATTAAGGGATACTTAAGCTGCTTCCATACATACACAGTTTTAAAAACTCCATCTCCTTCCTGTTGCCTAAAGGATGGATTCCAAACGCGACATACCTTATACGGTCTTTCACAGCTGACCTCAACCTCACCTCCCATAGTTCACATCTTTCTCACAAAATCTAGCTTCCAACTAAAATGATGCCCCCTGTCCATCCATAACATCACCTATACCTTCATCTGTGTTATCATCCCTAGTGGGAATAAAATTGACTTCTTTGCTCCTAGTGGCAAAACACATGTTTCTTTGTCATGTCCCCGCTCAAAGCTCATATCTTTTGTTGTGGCCTCCACAACTACTCAAAGCAAAAACAACCACCCGACCTCGACGCCCACAATATCTATTTATAGCATGGTTGCAGAGTTGAAACTGACTGTCACATATCCTGGCATTCAGAGTCTAGGACCTCCCCATTTATTAGGTACAAGGCATTGTGCTAGATGCAAAAGGAATACCAAGGTAAGAAAGACACATTCCTGTCATTAAGATGCTAAAAGGTTTGTACATAAATAATCATTAATTGAAGCAAAATAAGGATGCCCAAAAGTATAATCAACACATTATTGAAGTTCAAAGATAAATATAATCATATCTCACTGTGGGGATCAGAAAAAAACTTACAAGATCTTGAATTTGAAGTGAGCCGGAAGCTTAGGTCAAACTAGTCAAAGAGATTGGATTAAGGAGGAGAGGAAACGAGTCTGGAAAAAGTAGAGTCCTCTCATCGGCCTGGAGCACGGACAGGTTAGGGAAACAAGGCAGCAAACTTTCTATGGGGTGTTCCTCTCCAACGTGGTCATGCAGGCCTGACTGAGAAATGTATGTCTTGTTTCCATAGCAACCAGAAACTCTTAAAGGCTTTGGGGCAAGGAAATCTCAGGATCAGAGCCTCCTTCAACGCAGGAAAAGGTCCCTGTGAAACTTTCAGGGATTGAGAAACTGTCTCTGCCAACTTTAAAAAGCAGAAGAAATCATTTGAGCACTGATTTATGTCGCTCGATTCAAATGAGTTTGGAGCTAACAAGAATAACTGTCCCCAAATGATTCCACAAGCTTCAGCAGAGACAGTATTAAGTAGAAAATTAAAATTTTATAAATCGTACTATTTGGCCATTAAAAATAGATAAAATGACATATGTGCATGCTTGAATTAGGATAAACAGACTGTTGCTATATTATGTCAATACAAACTGTATATTGTGTCAGCAGAATTAAAAAGTTGGTGAAGTAAAATTAATTAATCAAACCAATTAACACCAAGTAAGTGAAGCAACTGGTACTATAACACTTTTGTTATTAAATTTTTTTGTTGTTGTTTTATTTTCGACTGGAAAACATGCTTGAGGAGTCTCCTCACGCTCAGGGTGTCAGAAATATAGCCAAATCCAGAACAAGTTTACCTCCAAATTTCTGCTTTAACAATTACAACCCCTAAATTAAACATTTATGTTCAAAATAATGGTCCCAAATACTATTCTAGATATTTTTATTATGCAGAAGTTAATGTGGTAGTTTATTGTCATAAATTTAAAAAATAATTCACTTCTCAAAAAGGGCAAAGTAATGACTTTTGAACCTGCTGGAAAAACAAATCTTCAGATAGAAAACAAAGATCAGACAGATGGACTTTATCAAAAAAGAAATAGAGGCCTGAGAGAATTATGACAATTTCTTGGTAACCAGGAAATACTTCAATTTTGCAAGTCTTAAACTGATCATTTGACTGATACCTACTAGCATGTATTTAGTCACGGTGGGAAACGACTTTTTCATTCGATTAATTTCACTTCAAGCCTTGACCAACCTGTTTTCGACAGTGACCACAGCTGCTTATGCTCACGAACAATCTAGAAATAAACTTAATTCTCTGTCAGCTCTTTGAGTTATAAATATTAGTTTCTGCTATTTACAAGGGAAAAATGATTTTATTAAGTCATTGGTGCTGAAGAAGACAAGGCTAAATGCTATTCATTTTCCCTCGAATTCCAGGAACATATGTTAATCCTAAAACAGGATTAAACTAGCAAACTTAAAAGTTAGCAAAAAATTTTATATCACTTCACCCCCACTGAATTTTCTCTGGTTAAGAAGGAAAAAGGAACCATTAAGGAAGACCATGCATCTCCTAGAGGCATGACTTAGCAGCCACTGCATGCACGAATGCCATTAACTCAGGCAAGAGTTAGCAGAAAGTCATCTAAGGAGATATATATATGCATTCACACATAGACATATAAAAGCCATATAAATAGGCACTAAACCGCATACCCAGAAATTTAAAGAAGTCACGCACAACTGAAATGGCCAAAAATATATAACTTAATAGTGTCTCGGTGAGAGGTTGCTTTAGAACATCAGTTGGATCTCTCATGCCAGGATCCTCATCGAATCAATCCCCAAATGGATTGTTTAACATGAAATCACGCGGACAGAGCACGATGATTGAGAGCTGAATGAAAATTATCCAGGGTGTGGTGTACACAGCATTCAGGATCGGCTGCTATTTTGAATTCTAAATAATACGAATATTATCACAATGAACATTGCGATGTGGTTCTGAGGTTAATGACCTGTTGCCCAACGATGTCAGGTCCTTACCTGGGACAGGAGAGTATCATCGCATGGAGATCTTCGCCTTTTCACAGGGCCTGCCCCTCTCTGCATCTCGCTTATTTCTCCGTCCTTCGCTGCTTCACACTAAATTGATCACTTCCTTGTATTAAACCAATATGCTTACTGCAGGCTGTTATTATCTGTCAGAATTGCTCCAAGTCCAATTTTTAAAATATATGCCTTCTGCCTCAACCACCAATAGTTCTTGCTTTCTATTTCTGTTTCTCTCGACACTGCCTTTTTTTTGTTTCTAATTGCACCAATTAGAAAATCTGTACAACGCTGCAGCCGCAGGAGGTATGACACTCCTGAGTAACTTCCTTGGAATGCAAATGTGTTGGGCTAATGCCTTTTGCTATGACTGTCAAAGAAGGAATTCTACATTTTTTCACAACTTCAAAATCATAAAGAAGAAATCTTCAGAGGGTTCCCGAAAATATCCTTCCCCCATGGTCAGGATGCTTTTCGTCTCTCCTTGTGTCTTATCTCAAGTCACACAAGTGGCTGAAGTTAAAACCTCGTCCTTAGGATGTTGTTTCAAATTTCCAAATCTAACTGTGTATAGATACAAGAGTAAAATGTTTTCTTTGGGACACATTTGAAAATATAGGGGCTGCATTTGTTAGAAAACATCATCATCTGTTCCAGGCAGATCACCAACACACATTTGTTGAACAACCATTACACATTGAGCAACAATAATGTGTAAGTCACTGAGAGGTTATACAAAGAAATGCAAGATAAGATCTGTGCCCTTATGAAGTTGATCTGTTTATGAAGATAAGAAACAAAGTTGCAAAAAAGATAAATAACACGAATGCCAAATGAGAGTATCGAGCTGTATATGTACTTAGCACTTGACAAAGCATTCTTGAATCCATGATATTTAATTCACACGTTAACCTCATGAGACAGGAAGCTCCATATTAAAAAAGAAAAAAAAAGTCAGTGTCGGAGGGGTGAAATTAGTTGCTCAAAGACATAGCTCATAAACAGCAAAGTTGGAATTGTTTTTAAGTTCTTCCTTTGCTACATACAGAGCTCTTTCTGCTGTATCACTCTACCAGTTCAGGTCTAGTGAGGAAAATGGAGATAATGCCAAGAAGTTCCACAGCAGGAATTTGCCTTGCAGTTACTGTTTGCAGGAGCTTCAAGGTCAATTGGGAAAAGGGGAGGCATGCCTAAGATTAGCAACGGCGGCATCCCTCCAGGAAGGACATACAGGTGGTGTAAGGATGTTGCCACTGCCAGTGGCCTAGCCCAGGGCTTCCTGGAGAGCACCAGCCCTAGTGAAAGCTGCCCAGGAGGGCTGGGACCAGGAGGGATTAGAGCCTCACACGTCATGCCCTGAAGCATGTGGGAGAGAATGCAGAGGGAATGAAAAGAAAAGAAGACCTTAGAACCAAAGAATGGAATTTAGTAAGTTTACTTCGAAGCAGTGACTCTGATACAACACAGAGGTAACATTCCAGGGAAATCAGATCAGAAGCTCTCAGAAGCCTACATGATTCAAGCTCTTGCCACTTATATTTTCCTAGGTGATCCCTTCACTTCTCTTGGATTTAAATTTTTATCTTCATAAAGATAGTCCTAAATTTCATGCTCCAACCTGATTTCTCCTCTGGGCATCAGGATCTGGAGGGAATGACAGTATTTTGAAATCCATGGTGAAGGGAGACTATTCTGGGAATGTGGCGGCGAATCTTAAGTCAAAGAGGAGAATAAAAACTAGGGCAACAGAAACAGTTATAGATTTTGTACAGTACAAATGATCACGTATGTACTTCTAAATTGAGATAAACGTCACGAGAAAAATTAAAAGGGGAGAGAGTAGCAAAAGGAAGCCTACGCTTTTAGGTTGGTCAGAGGGGCAAGGAAGATCTTTCGGAAATTAAACGGAACCTGAGAGATGAGAAGGGGCAGACTTCCAAAAGACAGATGTTTGGACAAAGAGCAGAAGAGAGAGTCAGGTGAGAGAGGAGGATATTTCAGACGGAAAAGCAGCATGCACGGAGGCTCCAAGGTGAGAAGGCTCATGGTAGGCTTAAGGGATCGGGGAGGTTCCTGCGTTGGAGGAGAGCTGTGGCCCATGGAGACGTAACAGGTAGGCGGGGGTGACATGACAAGGGTCTTCCAGGTTCACCACCATCTCGAAGCCCACTCATAGCTCGGTTCTGAGAGCCCAAGAGCATCTCTTTCAGTCGATCTTTCCTCCCTGGGTTGATCTATCATTACAGCCCAACAACCTAGGCTACAGCCCTCTATCTTTTCTTTCTCTTTGCCGGAACATTTCCTTCTCCTGTCCCCCCCTTTCTCTACCTTGCAGTCTTTCACTCATTGTTCATGTGCCATCCCAAATGGCAAGCAGGGGCAGCCGCTCCATTCTCCGATGCCTATAGTATAGTCCCTTGTCAGAGCTCTATTTTAATGCTTGCTGCCATGTATATGGAATTTATCTTTTATATGCTACTAGAATCTGATCTCCTCGAGTTCTTTAACCATCCATTATTCATCTTTGTGCCTTCAGTGCTTAGTCTCGGCAAAGATCAATAAACGTTCCTTGAAGAATGGAAATACTTGTAGGCGAGGGATAAATATTAATGAGCTAAAATAGTGTATGTTTAGACAGATGTGAGTTGTATGGATTACATCGAAAAGGAGAAGAAGAATCAATTCCGTGTTTTAAAATCTCTTGCATAGGGGCTGAGACGATTTGCATTTTTCTGAGCGGAGAGAACCCTGTGCTTTTTGTTGGCCACCATGTTAAGGAAATCAATGATTCTTTTGAGGCAGTCTGAGTCTTTGAAATATTAATATAAATGTCTTCCGTGGCCTGCATGTGAGTCCTAGTCCTTCTTCACAATCCTTCATGCACCTTCATTATTTGGATGATAGTCAGTGAATTGAGGAAAGCTGATATAGAGAAAGAAGAGGAGAGCTACAGAGATAAAAGGCGAGTTTAACTGCTTCCTCCACCCCTGGCAAAAGTGAAGACTCATCACCATCCAGCTGCGCCGAAATACTAGCACGGGAGGGTTTCTTTCATTCTATATCACATCCCTCCATAAATGACAGGGAGAGCTACCAAGTGACCCGGCCACTGGAAAGGGAAGAGTCCCTAAAAGACGTTTGGGATGGGATTCAGAACCATAGGAGAACACAAGCCCACAGCCAATCTGTTGGAGGGGTCATGCAGGCCGCCACCAAGAGGAGCCATGCTGGTCCTTAGCACAGCTAAAGCTCAGGGGTGAAAACAAGGAAACCCATTGAGAACAGAGCCAGGAAGCCTGAAGGGGGAGCTCTCACACAAGCACCTGCAGAGCCAGTGGGAAGAGGGAGGGCAATTCTTATCTTGCAGAGGGAGGACTCGGTTCACTTAGGAATTTTATCTCCTGCTTGTAAGAAGAGGGAAGATCTCCTCCTGCCCCAGCGACAGCGACAGGGCACTAACCACCGCCTGCAGCCAATGAGAAACCGCCACAACCTCCAACTCTTGTTCTTCTCCAATGGACCTTTCCAAACAACCCTCCCCGATGTCCTCCTGAAGCCTGACAAAAGCTGCTCTTGCCTTTGTCCCTTTGGACTTGCCCAGGACTCGCCAGTTTGCTTGTCCCAAATTGCAATTCCTCTGCTCTTCCCTAATAAACTCATCGTGTTAGTGAAATAACTGGCTCTTTTAATTTTAAGGTCGATGCAGGCCTTCCTTGGATGGCCACAGGGCACCTACAGTCATGGGCTGGGTTTCCATGCACGCACTCTCCATACCACCAGGTACAGGTACGGTCCACACACCCAAAGACCCACAGATCTTTGGCAAAGCCAAATGCCGTCAAACTCTTTCCGATACCCAAGAAGCCAAGACTCTCTCACCTAGACTCCTAACGAGCCAAAGTCTAGATTTCTTCTATTCCCTTTCCCACTGGTTATTATGACAAACTCTCTATCTTGCCACCCTCTGGGGTGAATCCTTTTGATTCTCAAGGGCATTTCTTCTCACAGCAACACGAAGTTCTTCTGGACACTGACTGGTTCTCTCACATTCCTGGCACAACAGTCACAACTCAACTCTTTGCAAAGTGAAGCCTCCTTGGTCACGGGAAGGGTCACACACAAAGAAGGACAGGAGACTTTGTATGCCTATGATTAATAGATAACATTTCAGAAGATTATCTCCCTGTGTAGGTAAGCCTTTGGTCTCATTTACCCAGCCTCAAAATGGAGACACTATCTGCCTTTTCTGCTTCATGAGATGGTTGTGACAGTCACAAGAAATAATGCATGAAAATATGTAAATGGACCCTCATCGTAGGCAGGGCTTTGGTTCCTAAAGAGCAAAATAAAAATCCTAAGTTAAAAAAAAAAAAAAAGACCGTTGAACATTTCTTCAACTGTCAATAAAGGATAACATGCAGGTTTTGTGCCTCAAACCTGTGCCGTCATTCTTAGGCACACAAAATGTTGAGAACCACCCATGGTAGGTGGAAACAGGAAACAAAAGGAAAATCGATATGCAGATTTTCATTTTGTATTTAAGAAAATTATCAAGCCCCCAAACAATGACCAGGAAAAGGATGAAAAGTTTACTTGTTCTTTTTTGCCTACCAGGGTTTGTCCAGTTGGGTTAATATTAAGCCATTATAGTATCAATTGGTGGGTGGGGGAGGGAGATTATAAACATGTAAAAAAAACAAATAGGGACGCCTGGGTGGCTCAGTGGTTGAGAATCTGCCTTCTGCTCAGGGCGTGACCCCGGGGTCCCGGGATCCAGTCCCACGTCGGGCTCCCTGCATGGAGCCTGCTTCTCCCTCTGCCTGTGTCTCTGCCTTTCTCTCTGTGGGTCTCTCATGAATAAGTAAATAAAATCTTTAAACAACAACAAAAATAGAACTATTGTCCATTGCTTTCTATTGAAACCCCAAATATCGGAGACACCTCTGCAAACCCTAAGACACTGTGCCAAGGAGTCAACTCACAGTGCTGTGTCACCCCCTGTGCTCAGTGACTGGGCTTAGACCAGAGCTCTCATCTGCAAATATCACTGCTCCCTTCCGAAAGAGCCCAGATCAAGGCCCCACTGTCAACAGCCAATCCTCTTGCCCCAGGCCACACCTCTCCTTTTGTGAAAACACTGGCCCAACCATTTAACAACTTCTTACTCTTAAGATCTAATTTTCTTGAAGACTCAGACACCAATAACTCACTTCTCACTTTAGTGCCAGGCCAATGGTGACAGCCCATAGGCGCTCCTAACAGTGTGGACACAGCTGGCAGGCATTTTCCTCTAATCACAACCACCTGACACAGAAGACTTATGGAGTTTTCTGGTGCCTTTTATCTGGAATACTTCAGATGAGTGTAGGAGAGCTGAAAGCAAAACCTTCTTAGAAATTCTAAGCACTGGCCAGAACTTTCAGAACTGAAGTTAACTCTTTCCCTATCAGTGGGAAAAATATGGAGATGCATGCCCTACATTTAGCAATCACCACCCCCCTATTGTGCTGTGGAAACAAAGATCCATCACATACCCACCAGGACATTCGCTTTACCTTTAGTGGCACTGAAACCTGTTCATTGCAAATCTAATGGCCAGGGCGGCTATGGCTCTTCCAAATCTTAGAGCTCTGAGTTTTATCCTAGCCAGTACAGGAAGGATGTAAGCTCTGAAGATCAAGACACATTACTGCACGTTACCAAAAAATAAATGGCTTAAGGGTTTAAGGACAGGGGCAAGGAAGGTGGATGTTGCTTTAAGGAACATAAAGAAATAAAGAGGTAAAGAAATCTTTGTGATAGTGGGACTGTTCTGTTTCTTGGTCGTGGTAGAGGTTACAGAAATCCACACATGTGATAAAGTCACATAGAGCTTCATATACACACAACTGCGTGTATGTAAAGCTAGTGAGATCTGAGCAAGGTTTTTCTTTAACTAGACTAACGTCAATTTTTGAGTTTTGATGTTGTCTATAGTATGCGGGATATTACTGTGAGGGTAACTGGATGAAGGATGAGTGGAAGCTACATTCTAAACCCTACAGGTCTTTATTTCTGCTAATTAGTAGTCATGGTTTACCATATTTAAATCAAATTCTACAATATCAGAAACTATAAGAACAACCTCTTCATTTCATTAGCAGAAAAGCTGAAGATTTGTCTCTCCTTACTTTTTGCACAAATGCATGTAAAATAATAAATCTGGTAGATTTATAACCTCTAAACTACACGTTGGAGTGATTTTTAGCCTATCTATATCCTATGCCAGTTGTTCTCAAATTGTGGTTTTTAAGACATCAGTATCAGAAATCTTGGTAGTGGGATCCCTGGGTGGCGCAGCAGTTTGGCCCCTGCCTTTGGCCCAGGGCGCGATCCTGGAAGACCCGGGATCAAATCCCACATCGGGCTCCCGGTGCATGGAGCCTGCTTCTTCCTCTGCCTCTCTCTCTCTCTCTCTCTCTCTCTGTGACTATCATAAAAAAATAATAATAATAATAAAATAAAATATTTAAAAAAAAAAGAAATCTTGGTAGAAATGCAAATTATCTGTCCCTCATCATCCTCACTCTTGTGAGGCTGAGGAAAAGCAGGGAATCTGTTTTAACAACAAATCCTCTAGACTATTTTGATGCACTTTAAGGTTTAAGAACCACCCACTACATTACCATTGCTAAAAGATTCATATTTTAAAAAAAGAAAACAAAATATTATGCTTCTTAAAAATATATTTAATTTATTTATTCATGAGACACAGAGAGAGAGGCAGAGACGCAGGCAGAGGGAGAAGGAGGCTCCATGCAGGGAGCCCGACGTGAGACTAGATCCCAGGACCCCAAGATCACGCCCTGAGCTGAAGGCCGACGTTCAACCACTGAGCCAGCCACGCAGGGGCCCACAAATGTGCAATTTTAACCTCTGGTGTAGTGCTCTCTCTCTGTTGCACCTCCTTCCACAATACTGAACTCCTGATGCTCCCTGAAGACCCAGTCCCATCATGCCAGGTCATATAGAATTCCAAATTACTCATTCTCGAATAATTGCTAAAGACTCATCAAAAATATTGCATGTAAACAAGGTCTGGTTCACAGGCACCTGATTCTGTTCAATTGATGTTTGAAAACTGTTGTCTGGGTGATAGGAAGTGCCTTTCACATCCTTCCATTATCATTTTCCCAACAAATATTGATTATACTTTTTCATATACCCTCTTTTGGCTACAGAATTTCTGCAGACAAACTGTTGATGGTCAAGACTAATGGAGTACTCCAATATGGATAATTCAAATCAAATAGTCTCAAAGTAACTTCTGTTTAACGTAGAGGCAAGCATAGGATTTTTCTCGTTTATTTATGTGGGAGACAGTAAATTTTCTTCTTAATTATATTCTTCTTGGGCTGATACCAGCGTGAGTTTACGGTGCTGGAATGAGTAGAGTTAGCCAGCAACATTCTGAGTGATGTTAATAAGAAAAGACAGTACTAAAATTGGCTACCTTTAATCCCCGAAGTCTGTTTCTATATTTTCATTCTAGCCAGTGTCCCACAAGGGAAGTCACCTAGTCATTTCTTTCAATCAGCTTCCACATTTATAACAGATGTGTAATTGTCCCAGATGCTATACAGTTAATTACTGGAGATCAAATATACCGAGACTGGTAAAATGTAAGCCTTTAAAATGTAGGGCTTTCTGAAAAGAAATAGAATAAGGATGGCTGTGGGCCCAAACTCATCCTTATAGTTACTCAGACTGGTAAGAGCAATACTATTTTTCACATGTAATCTCAAGATGTTTCAACAGAACAAGAAGCATAACTCATATTTACAAAATGCAGATCTTAGAACGAGGCATTGAGAAACACTCCAAATTGCAGAAGATATCTGCCTGTAGTATAAAATAAGCCACCTCCATTTTGAAGACAAAAATTAGGATAAAATGGTTAAGAAATGTGAACAAGATTTTCACACGGCAAAGGTATTCTTCAAAATGATGGCACACCATGAGACTTCAGGCACACCATGAGACTTGAGCTTAGTTTAATCTTTATTACGAAAATCAATATTTGCTCTTTGAGAAAAAGTAAATTAAGAAAATCAGAAAATAAAATGAAATACAAAATAAATACAAATACCCATAAAATCCCCAAAAGGAGAACTAAAATATGATCTTGCCCCATCTTTCAGGGCACCTGGGAGTAAGACCATGAGAGGTGCCCTGCTGGCTGGCACTTTAGACAGAAAAATGCAGTTCTTATTACGATACAACTACTTTGGCTAAAAGCATCATAGCAAAACAAATAGAGGAACTCAAATAGAACAATAAAAATATGAGGCCACTGTGCCCTTTTACTGATAACAGCAGCAATGTGTGTTTGCCATGAGGAAAGCCATAATGGGCCTTGAAAGAAGTGTGCGTGGGGCACGCATGTTCCTTAATTCATTCTAAAACTAGGTACGACACGCCTTTGAAGTGCTGGGGATAGAGCAGTAACCAAGATGTAAACTCCCGGCTCTCCGAGATATTACAAGCTAACAGGAGGGACCAGGGGCGAATTTACCCCGAAGCCAAGGAAGCAAGGCTTCCTGGCTCCTCGCTAGCATGGGTCTTTCCAAGAGAACTTGTATCTAATTTTGTACACGTAATTTTGAATTATTCTTTAAAGGATCAGTAAAATCGTGTGAGCTTCAGACCCTGCAAAATCTGGACTCACCTTGGACTGGACAGATTATAAACAAATGAAGATATAAGCAAGATGATTTCAAGCCCTGACAAGTGCTGTGCAGGAAATCAAAGCGGTCGAGCTGAGAGAGGGTGACAGGACTGTTGTAGATGGGGGATCAAAGAACAACTGGAGCCTAGGCCTAAATGAAAATGCCTTAGAGGAATTCGAGTGAAGTTTTTACATATTACTTTACATTGAATTTATTTACATATTTAACGTGTATTAGATAAAATTTATCCTTGCAGTAGAATGATGTCAAATTCAGAGACATTAATTAAAATTTTGCAAAAGTTAAAGCCTGCTCATATTTTGTTTTCCTTAGGTATGTTCCGTAGAATTCACAAGAACTGATCATTTTCATGACTTCCAGATTTTAAAATGAATAAATTAATATTTGTTCTAGTTATTTTAATTATAATGTTTCATGACTCTTCTCCTGGAAACATTTGAGTGTTTAACAGCCAATAAGTAAATGTATGTTATATGCTTTTTTGTTTAGCAAGCCTAGTGATTTAAATCCTTCTGAATTAAAATACAATGTGTGCATTCGTATGTGTGCCTAGTTCTAGATTTTATAATCATCTTCATTATTCATTATAATCTACATGGGAAAAATAAACAAAAAAATGTATTGAAAGTAAAGGATAGAACTAACATTTATAAAACCTTTAAATGACTTTTATGTCTTGTGCTGTAAATGGGGTAATTAAGAAGTTAGAAATGGTTAGGTCCCAAATATCACCTTTCAACTCTAGCAGCAATATAAAAATATTAACCGTGGTAGTTTATATTCATCCTCACCAAGTAGTATTCTTTATATCTTTTCATATTAAGAATTAGAGACACCTTGCTATAAGGTGGTCTTTTTTGTTCACTATAATATTTTGTCTAGTATAAAATGCTTACACTGCTACACCTATACTTCTTCTGAGCCCAGAAGTAAATATTTATAAGGCTATTTCTATAATGCTAACTTTCAAGTCAACACATTTCAAGACAAGATCTATTTAGAAGATATCTATGTTGCTAGAATTAATTAATTAATTAATCAAAAAATAGCCTCCTTCTGATTTACACCTACCTACAACATTACAATCCCATTGTAATAATGAGAAGCATATTGAGATTGCAATGATTATGTCAGGAGCTAAAGAGGAGAACGAATTAAAAAAAAAAAAAAGAAAAAAACAGAAGCAGAAAGATAAAAAGAAACAGAAAGGACAAGAGGGGGATGTACAGGGAGTTAGAACTCCATACAACAGGAGAAGCCGGGCCTTGGGTAGGCATCAACCCTCAGACTTTCTTTGGTTTGTCTTCTATTCATAGGCTGAACTTCTATTCTCTGTTTATTAAAGTGGTCAACTCCGCTTCTGGTGCCTCAAACTCACCCTTGAGGTCATTGGAAGTCTTGTGCCTTTTCATTTCCTTCTGTACTACACACCGTCTAATTTTTCACAATCTCCTCTTGCAAAACAACCAACTCCCGAGTCCACAATTCAACATCTGGACTCCTCCTGGTCTTAGAATTTTCACATCATGGAATCCTGTTTGACTCCCTAGAATCAATTCTACACTCTGGTAAACCACACTGCTTCCCTTGAAAGCATTTTTATTTAGGTAAGTGAGTCTTTTTTTTTTTTTTTTTTTTTTAAGAGAGCACAAGTGGGGTGGAGGGCAAAGGGAGAGGGGGAAGCAGACTCCCTACTGAGCAGCTGAGCTTGGAGCCTGAAGCAGGGCTCAACCCTAGGACCCTGAGATCATGACCTGAGCCCAAGTCAAATGCTTATCCAAATGAGCCACTCAGGTGCCTGGCATCTCTGTTTAGTTAAAGGAATAGTATGTTTCTTTTGAATACTAGTGTTGAATTATATTCCTTCAAATAAAATAACTGTATGTTGAAAAAGTTTGATAGAATATAGTGTCTCCATAAGATAAGCGATAGTGTTACTCCCTCATCGTGAGATCTACAGTCACCATATAAGAGTGGAGACTTTTTATCACATAAAAATTGTAATTACCATAATATTTCATATCATGATTTCAAACACTCTATATTTATGTGGGTTCTCTATATATTAGAATATACAGCAAAAAAAAAAATGTGTCAAGTCTGTTAAAAGTTGGAAGTGTTAGTAACTGGATTTTATTGATGCAGCAGCTCAGAAAAACAAAGGAGTCCAGCACTAAACAGGAAAATTTTAGAAGTACAAAGAATGGAATTTGTTGTTTGGAGTTAAGAATAAGAATTTGATGATTATTGTGGGAGGACAGAGATACAAAAAGAATCTCCTTAGCAAGTTAGAGTTGAATGAATATTTTGACCCAGGAAAAACACATCCTGAAAAAAAGATAATTTCTTAGATGAAAAGCAACTAAAAAAAAGCAACTGAAAAAGTTGACTTGTTTCATGCCATAAGAATCAGATCTTTGTTGGTAACTCTAGCCTCTTACTATTCAGGGTGTGGCCTCCAGACTAGCAGCACTAGAATCACCTGGGAGCTTGTTAGAAATGAGGGATCATGGAGTCCATCCCACATCTACTGGGTCAGAAATGGTATTTTAACAAGATACCCAAGTGAGTTATATGAATTTTAAAGATCCCACAATCCCCATAAATAAGCCTATACCTACATAAAAGGGTTGTGAATATACTTGGATAAGTAATAATTAATATGACTTTTCATAACTTGTATCTGCCATATTGTTGATTTCTAGTAGCCACTAAACAGAAATTATTTGTATAACATCATTTAGAAATATCTTTTAAAATTACATAATGCAGGGATGCCTGGGTGGCTCAGTGGTTGAGCATCTGCTTTTGGCTACGGGCATGACTCCCGGGGTCCTGGGATCGAGTCCTACATTGGGCTCCCTGCAGGGAGCGTGCCTCTCCCTCTGCCTGTGTCTCAGCCTATCTCTCTGTGTCTCTCATGAATAAATAAATAAATTTATTTAAAAAATTACATAATTCAGTGGACTTGATGTATAATAAGCAGACCATGTGAGTAAACAAGGGTCACATATAAGTTAATGTGTGTATCTAAAATCTAGAGCACAGAAACACAAAAAAGTAGGAAAAATAAAACTTCTGTTTCACAAATGAATTCTGGATCTTGATTAGAAACTACTGCTGTTAATAGCAAAGATGCTGACATTTTCAGATACAAAGGTGAGTTCTCAACTCATAAAGACATCTCTGAACGTATGACAACATAATTATTATACACTTAAATGTCAAAAGTTAGCCTTTCAGTTTTTATAGCAGAGATTATCTAATTACAAAGACCTTTTATGGTACTAAGACTATAGCTGCATCAGTTCCAAATCCAGTCCCCCTAGATTCCTTTCTAGAGGATTCCATATGTTCCCATGGATTTCACCCATTTTTTCTTTCTCAGACATCTTGTCTATAAAAGTTATCAATCCATTTGGGGCTCAAAATGTTAAGAGAAAGCCAATAGAAATAAGAACTGATACTGTAAAATGGTGATACCTCTGAGGAAAGCAGTATAGCAGTTCCTCAAAAAGCTGAAAATAGAATTATTGTATATGATCCAGCAATTCCACTTCTGGAATTATACTCAGAAGAATCAAAAACGGGATCACAAAGAAGTATTTATACACCCATACTTATAAACATCATTATTCACAATAGCCAAAAGATGGAAATGACCCAAGGGTCCATTAAAAGATGAAGGGATAAATAGAATATAGTGTGTATATGAATATATAGAGTGGAATATTATTCAGGCTTAAAGAGGAAGGAATTTCTGATCACATGTTGCAACATGGATTAACCCAGAGGACATTATGTATATTATAAAATTACACTAGTCAACAACAACAACAACAAAAAGACAAATACTGTTATGATTCCAGTTATATGAGGCAACTAAAGTAGTCAAATTCTTAGAGAGAGAGAGACTGGAAGGGGTTTTCCGGGGGGTTTTGGGAGGGGAAAACAGAGAGTTCTGTTTAATGGGCACAGAGCTTCAGTTTTGCCAGTTGAAAAAATTTCTTAAGATTCATTGCGCTACAACATGAATTAACATTACTGAACTTTACACTTAAAAATAGTTAAGGTGGTAGGGGTACCTGGGGGACACAGTCAGTTAAGTGGGTAACTCTTGGTTTGGACTCCAGTCATGATCTCCAGGTTATGATCTCAAGGTCATAGGATCAAGCCCAGCCTTGGGCTCCTTGCTCAGTGCAGTCTGCTTGAGGATTCTCTCCCCACTGCCTCCCCCCTCCCCCATGCTTGCTCTCTCTCTCTCTCTTTCTCTCTCTCTAATAAATAAAAATTTTTAAAAAAGCTAAGATGACAAACTTTTTTATGTGTATTTTGCAATTAATTTTTAATTTTTTTGAAGGGGGGAAGAAAAAACAATACAGCAGACACAGTACCCAGGTGTTTATTATAGCATTATTCACCATGGTAAAACACCAGAGTATGATGGAAGTTCATCACTAAGAGAAGGACTGAATAATTTAGGATGTATCCACACCACAGAATGATATGAAGACACTGACTCACTGTAATTCTGTTGGTTTGGGAGGAGTTCCACGAACTATAACTGAGGGAGGTAGGTAAGATGGAGATGGAGAAAATCGTGCAGACACGATCGTATTTTGAAAAGCAGGCTATTGATAAATTTAATTTAATAATAATAACATAATAATCACTGATACTACTGAATGTTCATTATGTACCAGGTACTTTTCTAAGCACATGGCACAGAATAATTCACTTCTTCACAACATCTTTCTTAACCTACCTCACTTTACAAATAAGGAAGCTGGGGCACATGGGTGGCTCAGTCGGTTAAGCATCTGCTTTGCCTCAGGTCATGATCCCAGAGTCCTGGGATCCAGCCCCATGTCGGACTCCCTGCTTAGCGGGGAGTCTGCTTCTCCCTCTCCCTCTGCTGCTCCCCTTGCTTATGCTCTCTCTCTCTCTCTCTGTCAAATAAATAGATAAAATCTTTTTAAAATAATAACACATTTTAAAAAAAAGGAAGCTGAGTCCCTGAGAGATTAGAAAGCCTCCCTAAGGTCGCACAGCAAGTAATCACACCAAGGGGCGAACTTGAGAATTTGACCTCCAGAAGCCTGTCCTCCAGTGTTTGGGTGTGTGGATGTGTCTTCCTCTGTGTGAGTCCAGACGTGTGGTTGCTTTCTAACAGGTTGATGATGTGAATTATGTGGAGTGGAGTCAAGAATGCTAATGTGGGTAAAGGGAGGAATGTAGGGAGTGAAGAAAAGGAAAAAGACGGTGAACCACATTTATTCACTGAAATAACATCATATATGTGTAAGGGGAAACAGTAAAATTTTTAAAAAGACAAATTATTTTTTTTACTTCCTGAAACCTCAGCAACACTACTGAAATTGGAAATTATCAGATAATATAACTATAGACAGATTTCTATAATTGCACTTGTTTTCTATATTTTAGTAAATGAATGGAAATCAAAAATTTGTAACAGTTTACATATGCTTTTCATCTTGTTTCAAAAGACTGTGATTAGTCCTTCCAGTGTTTCCAAAAATAATAGTGAATATGAATCCATGATCCATGGAGTGATAATAGGTGTTTATGGCTAGGGGACAAAGGGGCAGGCTGGGGTTGGGGCAGGGAATGACACGCTCTGTGATCAAGCAGTATGAAAGATATAGGGTTAAAGGAAGTTAAATAGATCATTTGCACCTCAACTAACCCGATACTACTTAATATGCTAGTGTTTATTGTGAATTTCCAAATGAGTAAGGAACGCATCACTTTTTAGCCTTCTTGAGCTAGAGGACCTTTTTTTTTTTTAATGCCATGCCTGCTAAACCTTCTCCAAAAAATGATTTCACAAAGCAGAATCAAGGAGCCAGTCACCTACAATATAGCTTTTCTTAACCTTTGGAATCGCCAGAAAAGTTGTCTGCTGGAAGGAAGCAGTCAAATGGATAATAGATGTACATAGAAGTTTTGTACTGTTTTGCTTTTGTTTTTTTTTTTGTTGTTGTTGTTGTTGTTGTTTTAATTCACCAAGTCATGTTTTCATGCTCAATATTTTACCATGCACAGTATATTGATAGCAGAAGGCCAAAGTTGAGCTCAGCCAAACGTTTCATTTATCTTTTTGAAAACACAGGGTTTGCTCACATAAGTCAATGTATTATCTAGCAGTATTATTATTTATAGACTGGTCTGTCTACAGCTGTTTATCTATTAACATCTAATTTACATCCTTTTACCATGTCAAAAAGTTTTGTTGTCAAGCCTTAATTGCTTACTTCAAAGTAATGAAAAAGCCCCCAAAACAAATCAACTAAGTCCCCTATAACTGCTCTGGTCTAATCATGAACATGTAGGCAATAATCAATACTTAAAACTTGTATGAAATGTATTCAATAAGTATCTATGTTTAAGGAGTTTCAGCAAGGGCATGGTATCCTAAAGCGTATACCTTACACTTCCCTCAAGGAGTTTACGATCTACTAACTAGTCAGTACATTGACTGAAATAAGTTTAAGGAAGTAGGAATTTAAAAAAAAGAAAAAGAAAAAGAAAATGGATTGTATAACCCGGTCAAGGAGCTCAGGTCTAATAATGAACTGCCTTTCTTAGATGTTTGACAGCCACACTGGCAGCAAGACTAATGTGTTGTGAAACCTTATCTTAAAAAGCTGTTATTGCTGTACTTCCCAAAGACCACAGCTCACTATTGAGATGAACATGGATATTCCCACTCTTTCAACTTCATTGGGTTTCTGTGAATATTGAGTGAAAAACAGATATGAAAGAGTTTTAAAGATTTCCTAAATATAAGATGATTTTGTTGTTAGAACTAAAGATTATGCTTGTTTTCTAATTGTAAGAAACAACAGGGTTCCATGACAGTGACTCCCACTTGTCCTCCAAAATTGTCCTCCCTTCTTCTCTGCATATGGCAGCTCAGCCTCATTTGTAGTTACAAGTATTGCCATGCATTTAAATTTAAGTCCAACTTCCAGACCGAGGTCCCAATTTTATGGATGCACCTCAATCTGCAATCTCGTCTCCTTAGTGGCCTTGGAATCCTTTGTGACCAACTTTGCCCCATGGAGATGATGGCTGCCCAAGGGGAGGATGGTATAACAGAATTAGAACCAATCTGGATCCCTGAATAAGGAACAGTGTGGAGCCCAGCCACCTGCCCATCTGGAATGCTCAACTAGGTCTGTTACGTGGTAGATACATAAATATGAACTATTGGATTATACTCTACAGACAGGATTCTCCTATCTGAGTATTAGTTCCAGGTTTGCCGCTGTCTAACTGGATGATCTCAGACAGGTGGCCATTTCCTGAATTTCTAAATTGAGAGCATCTGGCCAGATCAGTTTTTAACAACTGTGATTCACAGAACTCCAATTATCACATTTTTTAAATTATTTCAGAGGGCAGTTTGAGTGGAAGAGGGAAGAATAGGGGCCAAAGGAAGAGGAAAGCATGAGAATCACCAGTCTGTTGGTTTGCAGATGCCCTCATTAACTCCGTCATCGGCCAGTGCAACTCTTAGTTTTACACATTGGACATCGAAGGAAACATTTGAGCAAAGAATTCTGCAATTAAAAATATTTATAGAAAACCACTAAGCTATAAAATCCCCCAAATATATTACTTTCTGAAACTCTACGCTTGTGGGTATTTAACATTGTTCCTCATTAGTGGTGATGGCTTTTTCTTTGAAACATCTGTGTGCTTTTCCTCATTTGTCCTCTGTGATCAGTGACATATTTCATAAGTGATCTAAGTTACTCATAGAAGCCATGATTATAAAATGTAATTTTCTTTGTGCAAATTAGCTAGGCTATCCAGGGATCTATGATATGATCTTGACCTCATTAATATTGTACTTGAACCAAAACTCAGATAAAAAAGTAGCAAGACATATCTTGATGCATGTAATGAGGTCATCAAAATCTGTCTTGGTGTCTTTTATTTTTGTTTTGGAAGAATCCTGGATGAGGGGCAAAACTAATGGTTCCATCATGTATTAAAGTCTTTTTGACTCAATCCTCTATCCCAGGTCTCTTGTAATGGTGTCCACTGCATGTCAATCTGCTGTATTGGCAAAACCTTTCCTTTACTCACTGATAATCAAAATGTGATCAATCTGGATACCCAAGGTTACTTTCAGGATGTAAGATTTCTTGGGTCCAAATTTCATTCTTCTTGATTACGCAAAATGACACTCACCCATAAACTTATGTCTAAGTCTCAGTCTTTACACTCATACACTGCATAAGTAGAGTCTTATTTTTAACAACTTAATACTCCTTCTATTTTTAGACATTCTTAATTATCCTTCAATATATTTCTTTTAAAACTCTAACCCAGAACTGACAACAAAGCTCAATCAAAAATGGCAGCTCAAACACCCACAGCACTCCCACCCAATCCCATAGGATTTAGTCCTTAATGATATACTATTTTGTATCATATTGTTATTATAAAAAGTCATATAAAAATACAAATACAAAAGCAATGGTGTTCATTTATGTCATGAATTAAATGCCATGGGATTTCACGTTCTTTAGAACAATAAATATCATTTATTTCACTTGTCATAACTTTGAACTACGAGAATCAGAAAAGTCTATTAACAGTAGATTAATTTAGGGGCTTATTTTCTCAGGAAGCCAGACGTCTGGAATTAGCAGCTTTAGCGTGGGTTCAGCAGCACCCTAGGGTCAGGGTCGGCTTCTTTGGACTTCAAGGCATTTTCACCCTGGGCACAAGAAGGTGGCTCAACTACAGGCATCACATCCATGTTCAAGGAAAATCAGGGGGTAGAAAGGTCAGTGACAGTGACATGTTCATCTTACTAGATAAGCTTAAGCTTCCGGGAAGACCTACAGCAGACACGTACGAGTCTTTAGGAGAAGTACGCCTAAGGACCATCCCAGCCCGACCAAAACTGCAGCCAAAGGAGTGGCTAAAATTTTAGGTTTTCAATATTTCCCTCCGCAGCCCAACATGTTCTCATCCCCCCCAATAAACGAACTGTCGCCAAAGCAATTGAGGTAATTGTGCATCCATTTAGATTTTCTAAAATGCATCTTTTTACATATGTCATCCTTTCATTGCAAATGTTCTCATGATTATCACGAAATGTAACCTCTCAGAAAATCTGGAGCAAACAGAATTCTAAGAGATGACAAGGTGCCTGCCTCCAGACAGCACCGGGCTCAGCCTGCGTGTCCCTCCCCTCATGAGGCTAAGAATCCGGTGACAGAGGAAATCCAGAGAGATTCTCTGCACGGGTCTGATCCCATGCGAGCCCTTTAGAAGGAGCTAGGTCTTCCTAAAGTCACAGAGACCCTGAATTTGGGGGCTGCATGGGAAGGAGAGTCTCCCTGGCTTCAAAGAAGGGGTCCAGTGCCAGAACTTGAGCCACAGGCTGTAAACCAATAAGTCAGCGGGCTTTCTTTTAAGGTGCTGAGTTTGTGGAAATGTGTTACCCATCTGATCTTCACCAGTAAGTTCTCCACATCACGAGAGGAAGAAGCGTCTGTGTGTGAGTGTGTGTGTGCATGTGTGTAGCACGTGCTCATGCATGTGCTTGCCCGTGAATACGGCTCAGTGGAACTACAGCAGCGAGTCTGCCCCCATCACTGCTCCACACCCGCACTGTAGGTCACTGACCCCACAAGCACAGCCTGCCCACCCCCACCCCCCCGACTGCCCACATCAGACAGACAAGACCAGTGCATCACTGCAGGCAAAACGTGGGGACACAGGTATGACAGGTGAGCCTCCATCACACTCTTGGTCCCCAGGGCCAGCAACACAGAATTCCTGGGGACTGATTTTGGGGAAAGACATCTGGGGAAGAAGGTGAGCTCAGGAGTCAGAATGGCCCAGAGTTAAGAACAGGCGATGGCGGGGGGGGGGGGGGGGTGCTCGGGTGGCTCAGGTCGTGATCCCTGGGTGCCTCCCGCCCAGGTCGTGATCCCACGTCCTCCCTGCTCAGCGGGGAGTCTGCTTCTCCCTCTCCCTCTGCCTCTCCACCTGCTTGAGCTCTCTCACTCTTTCTCTCTCCAATAAATAAATAAAATCTTAAAAGAAAAAGAAAAGAACAGGTGAAAGGGAAAACTCCACAGGATTTCCTCCTGCTGCCCAGAAAGACAGATAAAAATACTAAAACAGAAAAAGAGAGGAAAGAAAGCGGATAAAGAAGAAGGTCAGAGGATACAAATTCTGATTTTGTGTGTGTGTGTGTGTGTGTGTGTGTGTGTGTGTGTGTGTGAGCCAAGAGCAGCTGGACCACCATGAAGTGTGCTGCGGCTCACTCTTCCCCAGGCAACCATGAAAAGTCTCATCCAGACCGTGGCTGGCGCAGAGATGTCCCAGAACACAGCCATCGCCATGTGCTCCATGGCCAAGGTCTTGGTTGGAGACATGTAGGAGGGGCCCTGGACGTGTGTGGGGGGTGGGGGGATGCAGCTCCCACCGCAGCCCGAGCATCCGAGGCAGGAGGTTACTTTGAGGTTATGCTCCGAGGAGCAAATCCCGAACACCGAGCCCAATAAAGACCCCGCTCTTCCTGACCAAGGCCTGAAGAGTCCGTTGCAAAAGGAGTAAGCGCCGGGTGCAGACCTCCTACCCCTGAGACTCGGTGCGCTGCGGCTTCTGTAGCTCAGGCAGGGACGGATTGACCTGGATTCTGAGGTATTTCTGAAAACTGGGATATGGCCCCCCTAAAAGAGACATGCAGCCTGTTTGATACCTTGAGTTGGTGCGGGCGCTCCTGGCGGCTTGCTGAGCCACTTAAGGCCTGTCTGGTTAGATAACTGTGGAGGCTCAATTTTGGTACCTTCCGTTTTGAACATGTGTCTGCTCTGTGTGTTTTGGAAGTCAGCAGCCGTAGCCCACAGGAAATACGTTTGTCAGTTCACGGTTACCATGAAGTCCCAAATCCCAGGGCTCCCCCCCTGTCTTCTACTGTTCTCCAGACAATGCAGAGGGGCTGACGTCTGAAAGGCAAGATCGGGTTCTTGCTTCAAGGCCAATAAAGAGAAAGCACGTAAGCCCGAGAAATGCCCGTGGCAGAAGGGGTAAGAATTTTAGAAGAGAAAGGACTTTCTCGCTGCCTTCCACTTCCGAAGTGGAGTGATGGCTCTTTAATTAATAGAAGATAAGCTGTCTTTTATGCTGCTCTTTTATTTCCCCCCAAAGCTATAGTTTTCGAAGGGTCCCAATGTCATCGTCACGTTCCTTTGGTCTGTGAGCTGTCCCAAGAGGCTTCTCCAATATTCAGGTAACTTATGACACTATCACATACGATCAGGACTTAGTTCATTTTCTGAAAGCCTCCCCCTCACATACAGTTACGTAGCTTAGCACCCTGACTTTGCCCCCCTCCACAGCAAACATAAACCCGTCCATTTATAGCTTAAACTCGCCTGCTTTGTGTACAATTTTACCGTCAGCTGGCATAGATCTTAGGTCTTTTGAAGACTGCACCCTAGATGATATGCCTTTGAGTATAGTGGAATTAAATTGCTTGAGCTGGTTACATGCTGTGTACTTTTTTTTTTTCTTTTTGGGAAGGTGGCATAGAGTATGAAGCTTATCCAGGAGTGACAGTAAAGTATTCAAAATGACACCGTCAGTTCAGTCTCTTTATCTGTTAAGCATCGTTTTGCCAAAATAGCACTAGCTAAAGACCACCTATTCCTAGAAAGTCTCCAAACGTGCATTATGAGATGGACTTTGAGAAGGGCCATGAAGCTCCAGGGGAGACTTTTATCGGTAACGGCACACGATAAACTACTCACGAAACCATTCCACAGATTTCTCCAGGAATGGTACCAGATTAGACAGCTTTCCTTTTTGAGAATCACGGGTATATAACATTACACGTGAAAAAGTACTGGAATGTGTAAAAATGCTGGGCCTTTTCAGCAAAGCCATCTTTCCCTTCTGAGAAAATAATGCTGCCACCCTGCTCCTGGGCTGACCTCTGAGAACTTCATGGGGACTCGCTTCTATCTTCGGGGGTCGAGTCATATGCAGACTTGGCCACACATCGGGAGCCCATCATCGCTGTCTGCCAGATGGTGACCCCCACCTCCACCTGCTTGGGCCAGTTCTCCTTGCCTCCAGCTTCCAGAAAGCCGTGAGCATAACTTACCCACCCAGAAAACATCTTCTAAGACTTCCCCTCCACGCCTGGGAGAGGAATGAGCTGAAAGCAACATAAAGATTGAGAGAACTTGAATCCCTTACTTCTTCCCTTGCTCCGGCACTTTATTTCTTGAGACCGTCCTTGCAGCTTCACGGGCTCTTCCAAGAACGATAACCTCCACCTCTCTCCCTGTTTCCTGCTCCCCCGTATTATAACCATTGATGTAGGGAGTTAACAGGATACCATGGTGTGAAATAGAATTTGCGGATTCCTGCTAAAGCCGGACAACCTACCGTAAACCAAACACTAAAACAATTACAGTCTGTGACAGGTCCCAACTTAAAGGCAAAGAATAAATGTAAGAAGAAACAAAATAATATTTTGTGTGGAGGGACTTCGGGCTTCAGGAAGGGAAAAGTGGAGGTTTTTATCCATTCATCATGTGGGCTGCACTGCAGGCCTGTTAGTCTTTTTGCCTGGGTTCTGCAATTCGGGGGGCATGTTGAAAAATCAAACTGTCCGAAATAGCACTAGGGATGTCTAAATTGTGCTGTGAATGTCAATACAGGTTTGAGGATAAATTTTATTTTGTAATGATAAAGTACTCTTTTATACGACACATGCTCAAGTACAATACGGAATGATCTTGCGACGCCTGAGAAGCCTGCCTAGACTCACAGAGACGACGGTTTTCCTCCTGCTGCTGATTTACTTGGGTTTTGATTTCCTTAGGGGATTCTCAGTAAAATGACAAGAATTGAGTGTATCCTGATAGGATATTTTGAGATAAATCCTGGTCCCTATAGAAACACTAGCAATGTCTATCACACAGTATAGATGCTTCCAGAGAGCCGTAACACAATGGCAGTTATTTTTCAAGTGACTTTGGGGGTGTGAATTTTTCCACTAGTCATACATGAGGCTCCAAGACCATCGAGGCTATTGACCGCCAATGCTACTAGTAAGTCAAGGCAAGTCTCAAATGGGCTTCACTGCATACCTTTTCTAGGGGGAGTCGACATCAGAGTTTTCAGAAACATTGGAATCTGGATAAATCCATGGCAGCCTGAGATATAGAAGCTACACCACATGGTCTCAAGGGATAAGTCCTACAAGCAACAGGACCTTCCTGGCTTTGACCAAGAACACAGTCTTTTTGCGCTTGGTGTTGGGGATTTTCCCCTTGGAGTTTAATCTTAGAAGAGTCTCCCTCAGATTCTTGGGTTGCAGTGGGGGTGCTTCCCCCCACCTCTTAAAGAAAGAGAGAAACAAAAAGAAAGAGAGAGAGAAAGGGGCAAGGAAGGAAGGAGGGGGGAAGAAAGAAGGAAGGAAGGAAAGACAGACGTAAGAACTGAAAGAAGGGAGGGAAGGAAGAGAAGGAGTGAGGAAAGTATTGCATGGCTGTTTTCCAAAACTTTAACTACCTTTTTAAAGATCCTTTTAAGATTTATCCTACTACACACTCAAAACTTTTTTCAACAAATATGTTTTGAACATTTTTCTACACTTTAGGCATTATGGAGGAAATAGTATAAAAATATGCATACAATTCAAACCCTCCCTTTCTAGAGATCAAAGATCGGGTATTTTGAGCCACTGTGAATTTTTCTATTCTAGTCATAATAAGTCAATAGTGAGAATTTTTCTATTCTAGTCGTTCCTTAGCCCCCATAGCCTTTCAGGAAACCAATCAGTATCTTAATGGTTGTAAGTCCACTGTGCGGAGTCTCAAGCTTCTACTTTCTATTTGCTTTGTGCTCTTGCACTGCTGTAATCATAACACAGATATTTAATGAACACATATAGTTGAAAATGTCTAAAGTAGTCAGAGTCCCTAAGCTTTTCCCTTTATTTTTACAGAATTTCTTGTTAGTTATAAAATAGGTATCAACAGAAGTTAGAGCACTGCGATGACTCTAAATAAATCCAGGGTTAAAAAAAAAAAAAAAGCCACTGTGCTTACGAAGCTATTTTCATGCTTCCTTTTTTTAGCTCCACAATACGAAGGAAGAAAACTATTTGGAAAAGAGAGTTTCCTTCTTGGTAGAACATAGGGGTCAATGGATTGGAAAGACTCATTCCAACTCTTCATTCTTCTGGATGTGAATTAGTCCTGCTCTCCAGTGGCCACCTGGAAAGATCAAGACAGAAGAAAATGGAAGAGAAAAAAGAAAATAAGTGAGGTGGGGGACTGAAAAAAAAAAATGGAGGTTTCCTCTAGAGTAATGGGCATGTTCTTAGAGATGGAAACCCAGAATTTGAACACTGCCCTGCACTCTGTTTCCTCATTCTTCCCACCCAATCCATCCACCTCCTCTAAGCCATGGGATAGAGATCCCTAACAGTGCTGACTGAGCTTTCCCCTGGCTGGTTCATTTTAAAACCCTCCTCCCATCCTTACATAATAAGAATCAGCTGGAGACATCGGCGTCTGCAGGATTTATATGCTTAACTCATTTTAGGCATTGGGCATGAGATCCAAGGAGGTGACAATCACAGCATACCAGAAACCCTGTGTGTTTATTCCTAGTGGCTTTCATGTTGTTGACTGTAGGATGTATTTATGGCAGATGGCACGGGGGGCAGTGACTGTTCTATCACCAATACAACTCCCTGGGATATAGTAAGACTGATTTAGATGTAATGTCTTGAATAGCTGGTTGACTTTATTTTTTAAATTTCTATTTAGGTAACATTAGTGGGTATTATTAAAAGAGAAAAAAATATCACCCAGCTAAAACAAAATTAAGTGGAGGAAAAAGAGACCAACGGATTTTCCAAAATACATCGATGTTTAATTTTTTAACATTTTGGATTACCATTTATTTTTCTAGTATGTATTCAGTGTTCACTGACATTACAATACTATTCCTCTCTCAGCACATTGCTTTTCCATATAGATATATGATGGATAGATAAATGATAGATAGATAGATAGATAGATAGATAGATAGATATCCATCTTGGACCATGAAAATCAGCTGAAGAAGTTTCTATCTGCAGGATTTATATAAATATCATCATATATATGACAATATATGATACATTTCATACATGTAATAAAATAAACCATATATATGGATGTAGGCTCATTCAGTTCCTACCCATAAATCTGTACCCACATTTTCCCCTTCTGTTTTGTTATGATGACACGCACCTATAGGGTATTCTTTGCCCAGGTCCTAAATCCCGTATCACCCTAAGAACATCATTCATTTCTATATCTCTCTTCCCACCCCTTTCCTCTCTACTATGTCTATCCCATAAGCAATCAACTACTGCCCATTGTCTTCTGTCTTGAAAATGAGTTAACTCCACTCTCCTCCTATGTCCCTGTGGCTATTGCTAGTTCTCTTCTCACTTAAGAACTGGGCTCCTTCTATAAGAACTTCCATTTTGTTAACTGCTGTGCATTCCTGTCTTCCAAAATCTTCTTCCCTTCCCGTGCCACTGAAACCTCTCTTATGTCTCAGTAACACTTGACAATGTTGACCACTCACTTCCTTCCTTTAAAAAAAAAAAACAAAGTTTTCTTCCTGTGACTCTTGGGCCCCCAAGCCATTCAAGGTTGTTTTCCCTCTCTCGACATACTTCTCAGTCCCTTCCTGAGCTCCTAGTCTTCTTCTTCCAGCTCCCCGAATGGGTGCCAGCGTCCCCAGAGTTCCTCTCTTAACCATCATCTTCACTCCTTTCACTCGTGCTCCTGACAACTTCATTCATTCTTGCCTCTCTGTTACTGGCTCTATGCTCATGGATATTGATATTCCTTCTTGTTTCTCCTTTTACTTACAGTTCATAAATTTCAAAAACCAAGAAAAGACACTCAAAAGGAGAATAAAAGTTTATTCCACACACTGTAGCTGTGGCCCCAAAGTTGGATTTTTTTTTTCAAGACTTTGTAGCACTTATGCAACTAAAGGTGCAGTACAGGCTTTGGTAAGAAGGTTTCGACAGAAGCAGAATTCTCACAGTATTTGTTCCTAAAGTTGGAAGTTAGATTATCACCAAAGTGCCTATTATATGTTTATTAATATGGCGTTGTTATCTGACATATTCCCTTGTAGACTACTATATTCTTCTCGGCATAACCTAAAAATCTATGTTCTGATTCCATCAACTGTCCTGAAAGTGACCTAAAAAGAATTATTCACGGTAAAGGATCCAGTCCAAGGTCACATATTGCATTAATTTCTGTCTCTTCAGTCTCTTTCAGTCTGACACAGTCCTTCGATCTTTCTTTGTCAGTCAAGACTTTAAAGTTATTGAGTATTACAGACAAGTTATTTTCCAGAACGCCACTCCATCGGGGATTGTCCAACATTCCTTCATGAACATTCAGGTTGTATGATACAGTGTCTTCAGGGAGTCGTATCTGGCAGCACGTGATGGCAGTCTGTCCTGGAGAGAAAGAGAAGGATGATGAAGTCGACAACTGGAAAAATGGTATGCAGAAGTCCTTTGTACTAGTCTTACTTTACCAAAAGTTTGAAATCATTTAAAAGAAAATAATTTTTTAAAATGGAGAATGAGGAATGGGTGATGGCTCAGGTGACAGTGACCTAGGAATTGATAATCATTCAACCTGGATGGTAAATGTGTGGGTGTATGTTATTTCCCTGCTATTTTGTTATGTTTCAACTTTCCATTGAAAAAAAGTTTAATTTTAATTTCTACCCACATGGAGATTGTTCCAATTCACAAAATAAATACAAAATTTCTAACCCAAAGGAACTGAACTGAAACTTTAACCCAATTCCATAACCTTTCAGTGAGATTAGAGAAACTAAGGGACTTTTTCATGTTTCCTAATTTCTTATCTAAAGGTGCACAAGCTAGAATAATGGAGAACATTTAGGGCAAATATTTTGAATATTACCTACAAAAATGGCAGAGTAAGGAGCATAGTACAAAAACCGTCAATTACTAAAAACATGTATTTCTGAATCAGCTTTAAAAGGATGATGACTTTGGTTTGCTCTTTGAGGGACATTTATTTTCAGAGTAAAGAATCATTGTGTGCGCACTGCACACCTTCACGTGTATTCCCTGCTGGAACATCCCACATGTTCATATCAGTACAGGTCCGTGGAGTGGGCTGAAGGTGAATCCCACAAGATATTTCTAGGTCCTAATCCCCAGAATCTGTGAATATCGCTTTATACAGCAAAAGACTAAATATAACTTATATGTCAAAACATTGATTGAATTCAAGATCTTGAGAGGAAGAGGGTATCCTGGGTTATTCTGGTGAACCCTAAATGCAATCCTATGTGTATCCTTATAAGCAAGAGACAGAAGAGGTGTGGAGACTAATGTAAAAATTCAACTCACAACACTTCTGGCACCAAATATGTAGGGATCTTCCCCCCCCCCCCCCACACACACACACATATCAATTGATTTTCCCACTCTCCAGACACCAACTAAGTGTCTTATAATTTAATTCAATTCTAACACTAACCACCCACAGTTAGCACCAGACTCACAGGTTTAAGGGTTCAGTCCCACAAGACTGCCCTCCCTTCAGATGCTCGTTGGCAAATAATAGTTCCCCAGGTACTCACCCCTCTGTTCAACTTGGCTGCAAAGTCACAGCTCAACTTCAGGTTCGGTAATTGATGGAACAGCTCACAAAACTCAGGGAGACGTTTACTTACATCCACCAGTTTATTAAAAAGGTTATAGGAGAGGTACACAGGATGAGGTCTGGAAGGGTCCCAACCTCGGGAGCTCCCAACCTCAGGAGCTTCCATCCCCATGGAGTTGGGGTGTGCCACCCTCACAGCACATAGATGTGTCCACCAGCCTGGAACTCTCCAAATCCTGTAGTTTAGGGACTTTTATAGAGGCTCCATCAAATAGGCATGATTAATTACTGACTCAATCTCTAGCTTCTCCATCCTCCAGTGATGAAAGTCCCAACCTTCTAATCATGGCTTGATCTCTCTGGTGGCCAGTGTCTACCCTGAAGCCCCATGCAAGAGCCCACCAAGAGTAACCTCATTACACCAAAGGTGCTTCTTTCACCCAAGAAACTCCAAGTGATTTATGAGCTCTGTGTCTGATGCTCCCATCACTTCTATCCCTCAGGAAATTACAAGAGTTTTAGGAGCTCTGTGTTGAGAGTAAGGGGCAATGACCAAATATATATTGCCTATTATGTCACACAGAGAGACACACAGAGGAGAGACATACAGAAGAGGTGAAGATGGAGCAGAGAGAAATATAGTCACAAGATGAAGAACCTTGGAACCATCAGAAGTTGAGTGAAGGGAACGGACTCTGCCCTCGATGTGCTGGTGGCAATGCAGTCCCGCTGGTAACTTGATGTCGGACTTCTAGTCTTCAGAAATATGAGAAATTAATACCTGGTGTTTTAAACCACTGTGATGAAACTTTTATGTGTCAATTTGTCTTGGCTAAGGGATGCCCGGAAAACTGGTAAAAGTATTTCTGCGTATATCTGTAAAGGTGTTTCTGGAAGAGATTTGCATTTGAATCAGTAGATTAAGTAAAGAACTCAGCGGTCATCAGTGCAGGCAGGCAGGGCTTGTCCAATCCCTTGAAGACTTGAAGAGAACAAAAAGATGGAGGAAGGACCAATTTGCTTTCTCTCTTTTCTCGAGCAAAATTTCCATCTTATGCCCTCTGAATTCAGAGTTTCTGGTTCTCAAGCCTTCAGACTCCAGGACTCAACACGGTGCTGTTCCCCGACCTGTTGCTCCCCCACCTGAGCCTCAGACTGGGATTTACACTACTGGCATGTGGTTCTCCAGCTTGGAGATGGTATATTATGGGATTTCTCAGGCTCCATAATCACATGGGCCAAGTCCCATAATCTACCTTCTCTTATATATCTAAGTCTAGATAGACAGACAGACAGACAGACAGATAGATAAATCAATAAAGATGTATATAGAGGCAGATCCTATTGGTTCTGTTTCTCTGGAGAACCCGGACTAATATAGACAGCTGGTTTATGACAATCTGTTACAGCAATCCTAATAAACTACAATAATGCCTGTATCTTATTCTTCAAAAATGATTCTCTTAAACCTAATCAACATTCTATTAGAATTAAAGAAAATCAGGGTATCTCATCACAAAATGATGGACTAAGAGGAGTCCATCAAGATTTCATTTGCATGGAGTAAAAATACAAGTCTTCGAGGTTTCAATAGTCCTCATCATAGTGCTATAAGAACTTACCCTTATTATTTGCAGTCTGTGTCTCAATATGGGGAACAGAGTGAATGCCTGACATCTTCAGATAAAACATTTGATTAAACCCTTGCGATCCATACTGTGCGTGAAGTCTTGTGCTATCACTACTAATATAATGGAAACCATTAAAGTGGTTCTGTGAACTTCAGCAACTCAGGATGAAATTTGATGTTAGTTTTGAAACAGGACCACCTCTGTAATTCAAAGGACCAGTGAAAAGTAAAAACACAGGGCTTTTTATTCAGAAATTAAGAATATAAAAATAAGAATTAAACCAAGAATGGGGCCCTGCACAGCTGCACAAGTCAAACACCCACAAAACCAGCCTTGCGTGGAAATATCTTCTAGTTAAGAGTTCAGCCCAAGAAGAGAGTATATCTTAATGAAAATCTTAGGAGGTTACTTTTCCTAAAAAAAGAAAAAAAAAAAAAAAAGAAGGGCAATGAGCTTCCCCCCTACTTTACAGAAGAGGAAACAAATAAAGCTGGAAGTCGGCGTGCTGATGAGCAGCAGAGGAAGGCAAGTCCTCCTCAGCAACATAATAAAGACTCTCCCTTGAACAAGTATATTCACTGGCAAGGCAAAAAAATCGTGTATATATACATATATATATAAAAATATACATGTGTATGAATATAGGCACACAGATATATACATATATATTAGAATATGGCAATAATGATATATCGTATTAATACAATATATTGATTTGTATATGCTGATATATACTAATACACTTGTACATATACTAATATATACTTTTATAATATATAATACATATATTATACATAGTATATTAATGAGAGACCTGATGGGAAGCATTAAAGGAAGCATTTGACCAATGAGTTCCTTTCTTTAAAGTTTTTATTTTAATTCCAGTTAGTTGACATACAGTGCTATTAGTTCCAGGTGTACAATAGAGTGATTCAGCACATCCACACAACACCCACTGCTCATCCCAAGTGCCTTCCTTCATCCCAAACACCTGTTTCACCCAATCCCCCACCCCCCTCCTCTCTGGTACCATCAGCTTGTTCTCTATACTTAAAAGTCTCTTTTTTTTATCTCTCTCTCTCTTTTCACCTTTGCTTCTTTGTTTTGTTTCTTAAATTCTGCATATGAGCCAAATCATATAGCATCTGTCTTTCCCTGACTGAATTATTTAGCTTAGTACTATGCTCTCTAGCTCCATCCGTGTCATTACAAATGACAAGCTCTCATTCTTTTTATGGCTGAATAATATTCCCTGTCTATATACACCACTTCTTCTGTATCCATTCATTTATCAGTGGACCCTTGGGCCGCTTCCATAGTTTGCCTATTGTAAATAATGCTGCTATAAACATAGGGGTGCATGCATCCCTTTGAATTAGTGTTCTTGTATTCTTTGGGTAAATACCCAGTAGTGTGATTGCTGGATTGTAGGGTGGCTCTATTTTTGACTTTTTGAGGAAACCCCTTACTGTTTTCCATAGTGGCTGCACCAGTTTGTACTCCCATTAACGGTGTACAAGTGTTCCTTTTTCTCCACATCCTCGCCAACACCTGTTGGTTCTTGTATTGATTTAAGCCATTCTGGAAGGTGTGGGGGGAAAGCTCACTGTAGTTTTGATTTGCATTTCCCTGCTGATAAGTGATGATGAGCATCTTTACGTGTGTCTGTTGGCCATCTGTATATCTTCCTTCCAAACCAATAAATTCTAATATAGCTCAAAAAGAGAAAAACAATAAGAGAGATCTGTAATCAAGTTTAAAAAACCTTGTAGAACATGAGAAGCAGAATCAAACATAAATCAGAATAGAAATTTTCTGTGCCATATCCAACTGAGAGTTTTTACTAATTCTTTAATTGGGAGGCAATTGGAGTATATTATTACATGCAATAATATGTTAATGCTTGTATAAAATTAAGCTCTCATTAACCTTCTAGTAAAATGAACATATTACATGGTGTAATTTAGTCATGCTTAACCAAGCTTTTGGTCATCTTCAAAACTCCACAAGTCAAAAGAAAAGAAAATGTATAAGCACAGTGACAGAGAACATTCTAATTGCTGTTATATTCTGCTCTAATACTTGCATTTCAAAATAAACAAATCCAGGGTCCTTTATGGAATATTATTATGACCAAAAGTTTTTTTCCATCTTAGCACTTATATGGTCATGGACCTCACCTCAGGGAGCTTATGCCCCAGGAACCAAACCAAATACAGATGCCTCTAACAAAAAAAAGGAAAGCAATAAATTCCAATGGAGTCCAAAATTCAGGATTCAGAATAAATAATTTAAGACAGTTCTTGATACCCCAAATTGTCCATTTCCTCATACCCAAGTATTATTGGTTGCCTATATGTTCTTTTGTCTGCCACTATATCAATAATTGTCACGATGCAAAATCTCCTGGCTCACCGCAACCCAATTACATTTTCAGTAATTGAAATCCTTTCACCACTAAATCTCTCAAAGGAAATCACCATCATTCTAAGAGCTAATACTGATCAAACACTCTCCTAATTCCTTGCATGAATGATCTCACTTAATACACGTAGTATCTCATTTAATACATGTGTGAGGTAGGTATCTTAATGTTCACGTTTTGTAATTGAATCCTCCGAGGTGCACAAGTTTAAGAAATTTGCCCAGAGTCACAAGATGACAGTAAAGGAGTCAGGGTTCACCCCCCAGCAGTCTCTGCTTGTAGCCTGCACTTTTATTCATTCCCCTGTGTTGCCTCCAGATTCCGGTCAGCAAACTCCCTGATAGGCGAACCCCTGCAGCACAGAGATCCATCAGAGGAGCAGGCCCCTTCAGAGCTGGGCCCAACAGACAGCAAATCCTACGTGAGTGCGGAGCTTGTAATCTTGATGCAGCTTTTTTCAGCTCTTCCTTCTCCTCTCTTTTATGTATCTCATGTAATTCCTTTCTCATGCGTATCTGGCCTCAAGATCTGGTTGTTCCACTGCATCATAGGGTTGGCTTATTTTTTTTTTTTCTTTCTTTGTAGAAATTTGATTACTGACTACACATTTTCCCGAGGTTACAATTTAGAAATTCTCGTCACAGAGGCCTGCATCTTTTTTTTCCTGGTAGAACACTTTGTCCTATCTGCCTCTGGGGCTGTGAACCCCCAATCCTCTCCCCTCACTACCCCTCCCAGCCTTCGGATTGGAGGGTTTAATGAGTCCGTGCAGCCGGTAGGCAAGTAAAGGAATGACTAATTTAGTCCAGATTGAAAATACACCCCCCTATTTTGTAGAAAGACGTAAATAGTATAGAACATTTTTAAGTACTCCTGGTCTGAAGGATTCTGGAATTATTCGTCTAACCTGTTTTCTCAACATCATCTAGGTTACATTTAACATGTTTATTTGTTCTTAAAATGAAGGTACGTAAAAATAGTTGCGTAATAGTAAATGATCAAATTAGCTGAAATATGTGTACACACAAGGACAACATGAATCTTACCTCAGTACGTGCACTTAACCCAAGTAAGAGTTAAGATAATCGAAGGAGACCGTGTGAAGTTCTGATAGATTGAGGAATTTGTTCCAAGAACGGAACATGGCTTTGGCTCTCACTTAGAAACTATGTGGATTTATAAACAAGAAAACTACAGAACTAGAACTATCCAAAGACTATAAAAAATAAAGAAGTATGAGAGATGCTTAGCAAATCTATGAGCCAACTCTCCTTTGTCTTTTAATTACATTGTTATGCTTAAGATAGAGGTCTCGAACATCTTAGATATTCTTTCTCAAATATCCTTACATAAATGCATGCTTTCAGCTTTCTCATATCCTTCATTTTTATGTTTTCTGATATTTTTTGTTTTTTTACCATCACATTAGGTTGTTTCTTTAAATATTTCAATTCATCATGTTTTAAACTCATCTAGTTAAAGATATCCGATCTCCTGGCAGCACATCCCAAAGTAAACCAATACAGACACACATACACACATCTACCAAAATACTAAAGAATGAAAACAAATTCACTAGGCCAATCAATAGCAACACAGACACACTTAAGTACAAATATTTTTACATTCTAGTTCAATCAATGTTCTGCTCACTGAACCATGCTACTTCAGTAGGACATCCAGTACATTGTTACCGATCAGCAATTGCCAAATGTTTAACTACCAGTAAAACCAGCTTTGTGCTCAACCTATGAACGATACCCAGATCAAAGCAAAACTGTTCCCAAACACAACAGTATTGTCCCGTCTATTGTTTCCAAATCCTAGGCTGTAGCCAGCCAACAAAATCAGCCTTTCTTGGTGGGCTTAATTACTTTTTTTTATCGCAGCCATTGCTCCCCCAATAAGAATAGCAATCCTGACTAAAGCAAATCAGTGTTAACTATTCTAGAAAGAAGGGCTTCAGTGTAGGCAACTACTGGTGCCAGCATCACTTGCCAGGTGACAACACAGTGTGGTGTCATGGGATTTCCCAACAAAGACACGTTGAGTTCTCTCTTGAAACACAGGGTCAGATGCGACTCGTTAGGTATTTATTAAATTTTACCACTGTTCTTCATTTCCTCTGCATTCAGCAAGCCATCGCTGCCTGGAATTAGCATTATCCACTTGACCCCTAGACCATCAGTCCATAACAGGGTGTATTCACTGAAATGAATGCAATTAAAAGCTTGTTCAAATGCTATACTTTTATTTTGGATGTTTGCATATGTCCTTGATTCTAGTAACTGTTCTATCTTCCTGACAGCAAGCAAAGAAAGGGCATTTTGAGCAGAAAATAATTTGATATTCATAAAGCTTTGAAGCCATAAGGCCTCAATTCTAAATTTCATAGAGTAGAAAACTGAGGTCCAGAGAAGTTCAGAGACTGTCTTAGTTCATTCAAACCAGACTAATATCTGAAACTGAGGCCTCCAGACTTCATGTAAGCTCATCATTTTCCATCATGTGCTGCTCCTTATTGCACTACCAGCATCCTATGGCTGCTACCTACAACTGGTCAAAAGACATCAAATGACTTCACATGGGAGTGTTGGCTTATATTCTAATTATTGGCTATTTATGTTATTTATATTGATTGGAAGTATTCTAATAGCTCTTAGAAGTCTATTTTTAAGCACAAAACAAGTGAACAAGTGGAACATTCTTATTAGAGGCTAAATGGAATTATTAGTTACTTTCATAAGCAGCATTCCTCACACAGATAACAGCAACCAGAACCCATAGTAATGGATCAGCTTTTACAAAATTAATTTAAAATATTCAAGAAGTCTTTCTTTCACTGTTAATCATTAAGGTACCAGAATAGAAAGTATATGAAATGTCTTTCCATTCCATTATTATTTAGAAAGAAAGTAAATAAATATTGACCTGTTTATGGGATTTAGTATCACACGAAGTACAGCATGGCACAGTGGCTCTCAACCATAGATGAGTGTTTGAAACATCTGAGAAACTCTTTAAAATCTCATTAGCCAGGCCACAGTGAAGACTGGTTATAAAAAAAAAATCTCTGGAGTTGGAACCAGGGCATTGGTATTTTTAAAGCTCTCCAGGAAATTCCAATCTACAGCTAAATTTGAAAATCATTGAAATAGAACACAAGCTTTATATGCAGCATATATGGCATTGGATCCTGGATTGGTCCCTTACTTTATAAACTTGGGCAAATTTCTTTATCACTCTGGACTTTGGTTTCTAATTCTGTAACGTAACAATGATGAGAATGAGAATACCTACCTTGTAATGTGGTTCAGTTGATCAATGTTAATATATATTATTCTACACAGCACATGACAAAGGACAGGTAGTCAACGAATATTAGGTATTAGTTTATGAGGAGGCTCTGTTTCTGTTAACGGTGGCATAGCTTGTGTCAGACTAAACTTCCTGTAAATACCAATCAAAAACTCTAGACAAATATAAAGAAAGCAACTGTTGAAGACATCAGTGTACAATCCAAAGCAGGCAGAAACTGGAGAAAATCCAGTCCTTACAGAAAGCACACGAGGCAAGCTCCATAATTAGTTGGCTTTCCCCCTGAGGACACTCTCGGGCTTACTGCAATGCAGGCAGAGAATAGAAATCAACCAGGAAACAGCATCCTATTGTGAAGAGGACACAAAGGATGGAATATGGGACTGCTAGCCGAGCAGCAAATTGAATGAAAAATTCCAAAGAGTAGGGAAACACAGAAGGGATGCCCCTAAATCTGCATGCAGATACCGTGGATTTTGCCTTACACCTGAACTGTCCATCCTCATGGGGAGAATATCAGGAACTCAGCAGAATGCAGCTGCTAGAGAATAAAGAACTGAGAAACCATTTCAGCAGCTACCTAAAAGTGGAGAGACTTTGTAGTTCAAGACTGGCCAGGTGAATTGGGTTTAATAGATACCTTCACTTTTCATTGAATCTCTAAAGATCCACACATTAGGGGTAAGAACCATGACTAAGTCTGTGTCACAGAATGAAGGATAAAACCAAAGAGATACGCAGGCACACACAAACCCTAAAAGCAAACCTCCAAAAGATCGAAGGATTATGTTAGGAACTTATAAGCCATGTATTAGCCTTTCAGAACAAAATTTAACACCCTCTAGAAAAAGATAACATAATCCAGAAGGTTTATCATCCAAAATATTCAGTATCCAATCAAAAATTACTCAACATACTAAAAAGCCTGAAAATATGGCCCAAGCAACAGGAAAAAATTAATTAATAGAAGCAGATTCACCTATAACTTAGATGTCGAAATTAACAAAAACTTTGAAACCATTAATAGAATTCTGCTAAAGAATTTAGAAAAAAGGTAGACCAAATAGATGAATATATAGTATCTCAGCTGAGAAGTTGAAAACAGAAACATAGGCAACAAAAATACATGGAAATTACATACCTAAAAATACAACATCAGAAATAAAAAGTTCATTATATTGGTTTAATTGCAGGCTAGGTCTACCAAAGAAAGAGTCAGTTAATTAACTCAAAGGCAGAAAAACAGGGAAAAAAGAAGAAATACACATAATAGCAATTGAAGACCTGTGGGCCAATATTTTATTATCTGGCATACGTGTCCCGGAAGGAGATCTGGAGACAGAAGAAATACTTAAAGAGAAAATAGTTAAAACATTTCCAAACTGGAAAAAAAAAAAAAAAAAGATGCCAACAGACCCTTAAACATTGCAAATTTTCAGCAGGGCAAACACAAAGATAAACATACCCTGGGTATCTTTTGTTCAAACTGGTAAATACCAACGATTAAAAACTTATTAAAAACAATCAGAGAAGAAAAGCAGCACATTATGGTTGGCAACAGCGATACGAATGATGACTGGTTTCTTACAAAAAAATGATGGAAGATGGAGGATAATGAAATTTTCTCTTTAAGATGTTACATGAAAAATCTCTCAACTATTAAGATTACATCAGCAACTATATCCTTAAAGAAATGAAAGCAAATCAAAGCCATTTTGAACAAAGCTGAGAGAATGTATTGCAAGCAAAACTTCACTACAAGAAATGCTAAATGGGGACACCTTGGTGGCTCAGTCAGCTAAACCTTTAATTCTTGGGCTCAGGTCATAATTAGGATCATGAGATCGAGCCCTGGGTGGGGCTCTGTGCTGAGCATGGAGCCTGCTTAAGATTCCCTCTCTCCCTCTCCCCCTCCCCACTACCCCTGAGCATCTGCTCTTACTCTCTCTGTCTCTATCTAAAAAGAAAAAAAGAGACTAAAAGAAAAAGAAATGCTAAAGGAAGTTCTTCATGCTGAAGAAAATAACAGCAAATGGAAATACAGATCTGCAGGGAGGAATAAAGACTACAAGAAATGCTAAGTATCCAGATAAATATAAAAAACGATTTTTCCTAAATTATTGAAAAGTTAATTGACCATTGAAAAATGAAAAAAAAAATACACACTTTACATACTTTAATATATAGACAGAAGTCTGGAAACATGGAAAGTCCCTGGCAAGAGTGTGTAAATGGAATTCTACAATTCTAATATTCTTACCTATACCTGTGGCAGTAAATATTCACTTAAGCAGCATCTGATAAGTTAGAGGCATATCTTGCAAATGTCTACAGCAAGCAATGAAAAAAATAAAACATCTTAGCAGCTGCTCTATAAATAGAGAACGGAAGCAGAGGAGTAGACGCGGCCCTCACCATTTCACCACCCACCCTCCACTTCGGGACCCCCCAAAAATAGACCAACACCTGAAGGTGGGAAGGCAGAGAAGTGAATTCCCTGGAGAGTCTTGAATTGGCTGAAACTATCCTACGGTCTGAGATTTTACTTCTGCAATCCCAGAACAGGGGCTTACAAGAGAAATGACATTTAATGGAAATATGCAGTTACACTTCTTCTACTTCTGAGCTTACAGACTGATATTTTACATTTGTTTTTATGTGCCTGCAACTGTAGGAGACAGAAAAGTGTCTGGAAAGATGTGTACAAAGCTACCGGTCAATATATCTGAGAAATGGGGCTAGCGAAGCCGAGGGTAAAGGACTTGGACTCTATACTTCATACACTCCTGGGGCATTTCCCCGTGTTTATTTTAACACAAAGGAGCGGAAACATATGTAAAACAGTTTTTAAAAAATTCAGCAAGCCAGCTTCTCCACTCACTAGCTCTTTGACATAGAGGAGATTACTCAACCTCTCCGGGTTTCCCCATCTGTGTAATGGGGATAACCACTGTACCTAATTTAAGAGCTTGTAGTAAGGTAAAGAGAGCAGTTCTTTTCTGCTTAACCTGGTCCTTCAGGCCTGATTCATTAGGACATTAAAAAGACAATATGAGCATATGCAATATTTTATGAGACAGATGAAGCATTCTGTGTCCCCACACAATATTTTTGAGGTAAATGTATGACTATTAAAACTATGTGAGATAAAGACTGTAAAAAAATTAGATTAAGTGTTGCCACCAAATTAGAAAAAAATACCACTAGTTTCCCGTTGGTTTTTGATTTTAGAATTGCAGATGGAGGATTAACAAAAGAAGGAACAAGTAAGGGTCTATTGGTTGGTCGGTCCATTGGTGGGCTGCTTAGGTAGTGACACCAGGATCTTGGCACAGTGCGATGCTCACGGGCCGGCCAACAGCCAGAAACAACAGGCTAAGGGATCAGATCTCGTTCTCAGGGCAGAGCACGTGCCCACTGAGTGAAATGGAGGGCAAAATTATTCCCTCTATGTAAATACGTGCTCTCTTTTTCCCTTAGTCAAGCTATAGTTAAATTTTTATATACTAAATGTTCGGAGAATGTGAACCCATTGTGCTGGCACAGACTTAATTCTTGGCTTACCCTCAGCAATCACAGCATCCTAGAAGTCAGGAAACTGTTCCTGTATTTATGAAAGATTAAGAATATTGACAGCAAAGAGGGGCACCAGGGTGGCTCAGTTGGTTAAGCATCTGACTCTTGGTTTCAGCTCAGGTCATGATCTCAGAGTTATGAGACTGAGCCCCACAGAGTCTGCTGGACATTCACCCTTTCCCTCTGCCTCTCTCCCTGTTCATGCTCTCCCACTCTCTCTCTAAAATAAATACATATTTTTTTCTAAGAAGAACGTTAACAGCAAAGAGAATAAGGATAAATATTTCTTATAAGTTTCTGTTCCTTTGTCTATTTATTTATTTATTTTTTCCTTTTCTCCACCCCTAGAAAGGATAGCATTTACATAGACTGTGCTGAACTGACCTGGTTCAAACTGAAGGACATTAAAATCCCTCATGCAAATGGTTCTCATAATTTAACTTACACAGGAGAAGCGATGTTGGTAACACTCGGTCCCAAGCCAAACTTGGCAATTTTCTTCTCATTTCCTTTTCTGAAACCTTCTTCTTGCCTTGCCTCTCATCTATGGTTCTTTCCATTGCCAACACCATCATCTTGCCCACCAGCTACCCAAAGTCCTCCATCTTTACAAAGAAAAAATCACGAAAACAAAAAATTGTTGTTCTAATCCTTACCTTATTTCAAGGGTTTTTCTCATATTAAAATAATTCATATCTAGTCTGATCAAGAAAAAAAAACTCACAAAACTTCCTGGAAATAAGTTGTGATTTCAAATAATTTTCTACTCAAAATAATCTTTGCAGTATAGAGAGGACTATTCCTGGGTCCTTTGCTTATTCCCTGCTACCCCAATACCTCCCAAAGGGTTTCCATGCACACCCATACACACACTCACATTGTGTCTAAAACAGAATAAATAAAAATAGTCATTCTTTCAGGCGGATACAATGGCTGCCTCAATAAACCACAAGTCACAAGTAGCAGGTAAAGAGAACCTTTTAGACTTTATTTCTGGCAAACAATTTGAGCCTGTATCCGAAAAAGTGCCTCCAGTCTGGTATTCCCTGCTAAAATTATCTCAAATAATAAATGTAGAGGAAGCTACCAAATCAATTTCTTTTCACCCAGTTTAGGGGTTTTGACCAATTTCTTTATCTCTATACAATCAATCACAACTTCCAGATGTCAAACTTTGCCATTATCATAGCTAAGTGGTCCAGTTAATACATTCTCAAATCAATATTTTAGTCGCAAGCCACCACCTCAGGCTTTTATGATCTTATTTTATTTCCTTCCATTGACATCAATGTTTCCTGGTAAGTTTCATAATTCCCCAGAGTTTGAACTTGCCTAAACAGTTGTTCTATTATTAATTGCTGACATTATTAGAGAGGTTTATTATCCACTATGAAAAATCTAAACAGACAAATAATGAAAGTTAGTAACTAAAGTTGATTTTATAAGATATTAAACACATTGACATGTAGCAGACGTTTAGTAAATACTTGATGAACGAATTGATCAAACAGTAAAATAATTGGCAAATATTTCTAAGCTTCCACGTAAAGGATTGATATTCAGAAGGGATTACACCTTTTTCATACTGGAACATTATCAACTACTTTAAAAGTGTCCCTCTGGTTTCTCTTTATTTATACTTACAAATATGTTTCAGTTTTTTTTTTAAGAGGTTAAATTTCTTTTTTTTTTTTAAGATTTTTATTGATTTATTTGGGAGAGAGAGAGCACCAGCAAAAGAGAACAGGAGCTGGGGAGGTGCAGAGGGAGAAGCAGACTCCCCGCTGAGCAGGGAGCCTGAAGTGGGGTCGGTCCGAGGACCCTGGGATCATGACCTGAGCTGAAGGCAGAGGCCTAACCGGCCGAGCCACCCAGGCGCCCCTTGTGTTTCAGTTTTAAACCCTGCCTCAGGAAATGACTTCTCCATTTGTTCAAACACCCTCGTCAGAAGAACCTACGTTCTACACACTGCACACACAGGCTTTCTCAAAATCGGTTCTGTGCACACCGATGCTGCACACTTAGCTTAACCCTCGAAATCGAGCTTTATTCCTGTACCTGGTACCACACAGCTCAGACCTTGTGCTGAGAGCCCGATCCTTCTTTCCTAATTTTTGGCCAGTATTATTTGATCTTTTCTTTACAGACTCATAGATCCTGGGCTCTTGGTTCTCCAGGCTTCTCTTCTGGGTTTCTGACCCTTATTCCCTGACTTCCATGTTTCTTACCCACTTAGACCTATTGTGCCCACTGGCTCTTCCACGACCCATCAACTACTCCAGACCAGAGATCTTGGAGCTAGTCTGAATTCCAAAACCATCTTCATCCTACTGTGTCCTTTTCCCATGCCCACTTATACTCTATCTAGTTGTACATGGAAGGAAAACCAGAGCAAATGCATTCTGTGTACAAAGCTAGATCCTAAACTAGCCTTAATTTTATTGACAGCCTAGTTTCGACCCTCACCACAATTTCCCAGTCTTCTCAGAGATTTGATTTCTGAGTCTAGTGAACCACTTATTTGGCTCTTCCTGGCCCCCACCAGCCCACTTTATTTCCCTACTAAAACTTTGTCCTTAAAAAAAAAAAAAAAAAAAAAAATAATAATAATAATAATAAATAAATAAATAAAATTTTGTCCTCCTTGTACTGGTATAGCAATGAAAAATAATAATAATAATGATGATGATGATGATGATGATAATAATAATAATAATAATAATAAATATAGCAAACAAACAATATTGAAAGAAACCAAACTTATTTCTTCCTTGGATCAAAACATCTCCTACTATAAACTCCCTGGGAATTACTGACCAAGTATGGTGGTTCAAAAGGGATCTCAGGTGTAAAAAATGATAACAATGTCTCTGCTGAAAAAGAGAAGAGATAAGGTAGTGTTAAATATCAACCTCGGTGAAGATGTGATTGCCACCTCTGCACCTAATCTTATGCTAGCGTATGCTGCAACTTCATGCAAATGAAAAAATTTCTCCATCCAGGTGCATGATTCACAAAAAAGATATCCACTCACAAAAAGATACCCAGTTTAATGTCCCACAAATTGATCCAATCCTAGCAAACAGAGCCCTGGCTTCCCTGCTGCACACTAAGCAAAATGCCCCTTAATTATAGTGGCACCATGGTATGGTTTTCAGAAAAAGCATAATGTTGTTCTTAAGTACAATGAAGGTTATGGAATATGTTTGTGTGTGGAACAGACCTCCTGAAGCCCTCGCCTCCGTTAATTCTGATTACTGATGATGACTCCTTGTGGGAGAATATTTTTGGAAAAGGCATAACAATTGTTTCATATTTAATGCAGAAAAAAATGGTAGGTTGTTGATTTAAAATGTTTATTGTTCTTGTTTTGTTCATCCCATTGCTAACAAAAGACAGACATGGCTGCAAAATGCCATGGAAGACGCAGACAGATGCATAGGGATAAAACGCGCACGCTGTGGGTTTCGACATGTGTCTAACTGAGCATTTCCAGATGTGAAAGGAAGGAGATAGATTGCAGACTAATCAGAAGGACTTGCTTTCTTTTACATGCTTACAGTTGCTGTGGGTGTTTCCCCTCGAACTAGGAAACAAAAAAAAACAAACAAACAAACAAACAAAAAACCTTCATCAGTGAGAAGTAGGAGGTTGAAGGAAGAGTGTCATAAAAATCCTAGATCACTGACGTCAAGTTTTCAATTTTATAGTTTTCCAAACTGTTTGAAACATTTCTCATTTTTATGTAGCGCAGACACAAGTCTTTGATTTCTATCCACATTTTAAAAAATAAAGTTTACCCTCCAAACTGATGAGAGAAGAGAGAAGATACTTGTTTGATAAATCAGAAGCCACATGACAACTAGAACAACTCTCACCAAAGACATTATTTAGCTCTACCTCATACTGGACTCAGAACGTATAAATGTCTTGTCCTCCACATACAATCGTGACTGTGGGGAAGTCACTTTCAGAGTTCGGCTCACATTCCGTGCTTGGAAGGCTCTCAAAACAAAGTGACCCACGTGACCTCTTTTACATTGTTTAGATAAATACAGTAGTCAAAATCCACCCTTGGATTTTGAGAGCCATGACTATCAAGGGACAGATTGAAAAAACAAAATATCTGGGAAACGCTTCCCTAGAAAGTGTGTCAATGATCGAGAGAGGAAAAACCTTAAAATCAAGCATCATCATTAAGGCAAACAAAGGTGTATATGTTTTATAAAATATAAATTACCACTAAATGACATAAACAATTACCTTTTTTTTTTTTTACTGTTTCCATAGTCAGTTTGCATAGTCTTGTAGACTAACATCCACCTTCTGTTTCCTGAATGTGATATGCTGTTCCTTTTTCTGCAAGAGAATTTAACCTTTATGTTTCAAATTCACACTGTTTACTCCACTTCTATGAGCTCTATGAATATTATTCAGCCTTTCTGCTCCAGATGACATAAAGGAGAGGAAAAGACTAGACATAGGAACCATTAAAAGGAAAATACAAGTCAGAGCAAATACCCAAGGGGAAAAAAAAATAAAATATTCATGCTTGAAATGGTTGAAAAGGAAATGAAATTGGACCCTGGCAGAAATTCCTAAGTAAAAATTATTTCTGAAGTGTCCCAACATAAAAGCTTTCACTTGTAATCAAAATTCATTTAGGTTCAAAGGAGTACAAGGAATCTTCTGGGGGTGATGACAGCGTTTTGTAAATTGGTTGCGATGGTGCTTTTACAGGCATATTCAGCTGTCAATATTCATCAAATTATACACTTTAAATGGATGCGGTTTATTGCACATAAAGTATACCTCAATAAAGCTGACTACAAAACAAGAAGAAAGCAAACATTTATTTATGGTGCTTATATGAGAGCTAAGTATAATACTGAGAATAAATGACCTATGAACAATCATAAGCTTTTGCATTTCCACACAATCTATTGCTTTGAATGTACTCTAATGCTCCAGTTTCTCAATAAGAAGTTTATAAAATTATAATTTATAATAAATGTGAGGTTTCACAGACATAAGACAAAGTGGATATTCTAGTTCTGTTTCAATTTTTTTGTTATTTGGCTACAACTTCGAGTTCTATCCTGTTAATGCTGAAAAAGTTGAGATGTTTCAGATTTTACAGTGGAATATAGAGTCTATGAAGTGGTAGTAGGAATCTGAAATATGCTGTCAAGAAATATGAGGGACCTGAAAATTCACCCTACTTGCAAGGTAACATTGTCAAATATATCACGGTTGCTAGTGGAAGACACAAGACTCCTGAGTCAGAGAGAAGGACAGTTTACTACTCAGAGCAATAACAACAGCCAGATTATCAGTATTTTGGTGCCAGTTCCCCACACCCTATTCAATGAGGACCAAGTGACATCTGCGCATACAGTGGGTCATGTTATAGAAGAGGGACCCTGAATTTAAGGAACCCGAATCTCTTTTAGCAGGCAGTAAGCATTTTTATTTTTCCCTCCAGAGGGGGACACTTCTTAGCTCTTGAAAAGTTGTTCACAATACACACATCCATCCAAAGATAGTCCAGACCACAGGGCAGTCAATTCCTCACTCACCACATTTGCAGAAATACTAAACATCCACAGAGAATTGCTTCTCAGTAATAACAATTCTAGTGTTAGAGGAAACACTTCAAGGTTCCTTGAATTCTTTAAGCAAAATTATGACTCATTTATTAAAAAATCTCTAGTTCCCCAGATCCCATTTTTATATTAATAGGCTTATTAAAAGTGTGTAGCCATGTGCTCAGTTTGAGTCAGAATACCAAAAACAGCATGACAAAATGCGTATTAATTAATAGCCCAAAAACAGACAGAGCAGGGATCAGTCCACTATGTAAGGTACACATTGAACTTCCTTGTTAACAACCTGTGCAATCAATGACAGACCTGACTGCTAATACTTCTTTCAGATGATGAGCTGCTGATCCATGGAATTAATTTCTTATTTGCCAAGGTAACAGAGGTAGAAATTAACCTGGTCTTCAAATTGGCTGCTCATAATCCCAAGACATTAATTAACATTTCATTAATATGTTAAAGGGACCAGAATTGAGGATTTTTATTTGACTTCCATCTTGCCACTATATATAGATAGGAGGCCAATATATCCCATTTGAAAATAATTATACCCCTCATCAGATTAATAACTGAACCCAGGAATCTGTACATCTTCCTAGATTCCAATTTCTCTTTACCATCCCCATATGTAAGCAGTTGCCCACATTCCCACCTTTATTCAAGAAATAGTTATTCTATCTGCTTGTGAGCAGAGACTGTGCCTTTTATCTAGTACCACAGCACTTCCCGTTATGCCACACACCTAGTAGGTACATGATAAAAGTTTGTGGGATGAATAGATCTGCTGCTTTATCCATACCACAAGAAGCAATGCACAGAGAAGAATTTTTAAAAAATAGATTTTCCTAGCAAACATGTTCTACCTACTAAATAATTATAGATACTTTCACATAACTGCTAACACAAGTATATGTTGTGTTTAATGGTAATCACAAAATCAACTTAAAAATGTCAAAATTGGGGGATCCCTGGGTGGCGCAGCGGTTCGGCGCCTGCCTTTGGCCCAGGGCGCGATCCTGGAGAACCGGGATCGAATCCCACGTCAGGCTCCCGGTGCATGGAGCCTGCTTCTCCTGCTGCCTATGTCTCTGCCTCTCTCTCTCTCTCTGTGACTATCATAAATAAATAATAATAAAAAAAATTAAAAAAAAAAAAAAATGTCAAAATTGGGCAGCCCGGGTGGCTCACTGGTTTAGCGCCACCTTCAATCCAGGGTGTGATCCCAGAGACCCGGGTTGGAGTCAGGCTCTCTGCATGGAGCCTGCTTCTCCCTCTGGCTGTGTCTCTGCCTCTTTGTGTGTGTGTCTCTATGAGTAAATAAATAAAATCTTTTAAAAATAATAATAAAATAAAAATGGCGAAATTCTTTTCTGGCCCTTAATTACATTATCTGGCCACATATCTGCGTCGACTTAAGTTTTGGGGGGTTTGTTTATTTGTTTTTAGAAAAGAAAGCACTATCACTTCAATGTGCAGCAACTGGGATGATCTATGTATACATATGTAACTATATATGAACCTGGGATCTGAGCTGCGGGACTCTGGTGGCATTCTTGGCTCAGACGATTTGACACTGTAAGGTCTACCGTCAAACTGGAAAAGGGCATTTAGTGGAAAGTCTTTGTGTTTATGTAGGGCTAGTTTGCTTGTAACCAGGTGGTTACCCTCAAAATGTACAGCTTCTGTCGGGAGGGATATGAGGAGAAAAATAAAAAAAAAATGAATCTCCAGATCTCATGGAAAAAATTTTAATAGTAATTTCTCCCTGTTAAAAAAAAAAACATATATGTTTAAAAACATGTTTTAAAGAAAAGATAAGATCCAGGCGTATTTTGACAATTAAACCATTTTAACATGCTATAACTGTTTTTGCAAGCATAAATACAGTATCTGCTCCCCAGCGGGACAATGACTTGAGAGGGCATTTCAGGAAGCACTTCTGGTAACTGATTTGTACCGAATTAACCTTAGGTACCTCCAAGCCTACACAAGGTGTGTTCCTGCTACCTTTGCGACTACGGAGCTTACTCGAGGGCAAGAAGCAATGTTTTAAGGATACAAGTAAGTCAAGACCCTACACCAAAAATAACTAAGTAAATTTGTATCTTAAAAGTAACCTACAATATCTATGAATCATCTTACTCAACTTGCTTCTTTTTTTTAAGGTTTATTTATTTATTTATTCATGAGAGACACCGAGAGAGAGGCAGAGACCCAGGCAGAGGGAGAAGCAGGCTCCCTGCAGGGAGCCCAATGTGGGACTCGATCCCAGGACCCCAGAGCCAAAGGCAGACACTCAGCCACTGAGCCACCCAGGTGCCCTCAATTTGCTTCTTGAATTATAACATCCATCCTATAAAGTGTGAACTGTAGAATGTTTTCAGGTCAAATAAGAAGAAAAAAATGAAACACAGGTAAAGTGGTAGCTATCAGAAAGCTTATCCAGAAACCTGGCTATACTCACAATTCTAATCATACTACCTTAGTCTGCTCAGACTTTCATGACAAAATACCACAAGCTGGCGGCTTACACACCAGACATTTATTTCTCACAGTTCTGCAGCCTGGAAGTGCAAGATCAGGGTGCCGGCTGGTCTGGTGAGAGCCTCTTCCTGGCTTGCCGACTGCTGTCTTCTTGCTGTGCCTTCGGAATGTGGGGAGAAAGGGAGACAGGCATCGAGAGAACACTCCAGTGTGTCTTACAAGGACACTGATCCTACAAGCTCAGGGACCCACCCTGAGACCTCATTTAACTTTCATTACTTCCTAGAGTCTCTCTCTCCAAATACAGTCACATTATGGGTCAGGGCTTCAAGCTCTACATTTCAAGGGGACACATTTCAGTCCATAGCATTTTTTTTAAATCTATTTTTCAAGTTTTGATACACTTTTTTAAAATACAAATTTGGTTTTTATATTTTAAATCACACAAGTATTCGAGAAACAAATTCTCATTCTGAAAAATCTTGATAAAATGACTTTTCAATTTATCCACACTCATTGCACACCCCTGAGCACTTGTTTCCACACACTTACCTGGAAAGCACATATGCCGAATTATTTTTTCAGTAGAGCCACCCGAAGTGAAATGTCCTGGATTAGAAGATCACGATGTACCTGTTGCTGGGAGTTTGTTAGCAGGTACTTGACTGCAATTTGAGAGGAATGTTACAAAAGAAATTCAAAATTTGGAGGAATGCTGAGCGTGAGTTTTAAGGAGGTCTCTTCTCACGTTACTCTACATTCTAACCCAGAATTATCTTGAAGTTATCTCACACACACACACACACACACACACACGCACACGCTCTTACCTTCAGCAACACTCACTTTCCCCTGAGGGTCCTGCTTCTTCTCTTCGGCGGGTCATAGGGGCTGTGTTTTCTCTCAAGCCTCAGGGTCAGAAGTGCAACTGGTACAATGTCTTTCTGGCTAACCCGTGCCACATCCAGACAAATGGTTGCTCTCTCCTTTGTAAGCTGCTCCTTTGAGCAGCTGGTTATAGTTTCCTCTTCTTTCTATGGTCATTGCTTAGCCACTTGGTCACTCATTAAAGAGCTTAGGATCACCTTAGTCTTCTTTTCATTTTAAGCCTACCATCACGCTGGGCGTCTCCAGTGTTATGCGGATGCATCATCGACACCTTGGCGAGTGGTCCATCAACTTGATGCCCATTGATCTTTTCCATCATTCCACCTGAAATGCCAACTTCCAAGTCACACCAAGAATTTGGTCATCATTAAAAACTGCACTCCAGTTAATTCCGCAATAACACACACACACACACACACACACACACACCCCACCTTTAACCTCTTCTATTGACAACTGCCTTGCTGCAGTACTCTCTTTGCTTCTTCTTGCAAGAACTACTATCCAGTAACACTTCCACTTTACCACACCTGCCTCCTCAACTGTCCACACTTTCCCAACAGTACAACAGTGGGCCACCTCCTTCTCTCATTTCTACTCCCAGCTCCTGGGCTCCATAATTTCATCTGCTCTGTTTCTACTCATCCTAAGGTTTCGTACTAAGTATCACTTTCTTGGGAAGGGTTATCCTGACTTCTAGCTACACGAAATCTCCCTGTTAAATCATCTTATAAGTTCTGTGTACTTTGCCTTCCTTCAAATACAATAATTATCATATTGTAATTATGTCGTTGTGGATTCAAACATGGGAGGTCTGTTTTATCCACATTGTAAATTGGTTGAGGGCAGAGACCATGACTGTTATTCTCAACCATATGTCAACTAGCATTATGCCTGGCACACAGACAGGACTCAAGAAATATGTACAGAGTAACACACATGCACTCACACACGCAAAGTTTCCTTCCAGTAAATCAAAATCTGTGCTATGCAAGCAGTGTTGAATCAAAAAGAATATTTGGGGTTTTCTTTGCAGCCTAACAACAAAACTAACTGTAGCCACTTTTTGAAAAATGCGATAACTTGTAAACAATCTCTTCCTGATTTGCAGAGTAGAAAGGTCTCCACTGTCTTTTGGCTTTTCATTGGCAGAGACATGCCTGCCAAGAGGCTCACTGCTTCTATAGCAGAAAGTGTAAAAAGAAGCAGAAGGGACAAAAGAATATGTGGAGGGGAACTACAGTCAAAGGGCCCTTGCAATTCAAAGATGCCAAAAATAAATTTGCAATCAGAGGCTGTGTCACACCGGAGAGAGGAAGGAGATTCTAGTTTTATCACAGAGAGCAGAACTCTTTAAAGATAGCCATCTTCCATCACCAATTAGTGCTCAAAGATGGTAGAAATGCAAATACTTCCTCCTCGTCCAGGCTATGTGCCTACAGAATCGTTTCTCTAGACCAGGAAGATGGAGAATCTTTATTTCTCTATCTTCCAAATGCATCTCTCATCCAATTCCTGACTCCCCAAGGGGGTTAACTCTATACCCAGCAACACACTACAAATCACTGTTCATGGCATTATCAGTAGATATCTCCATCTAACGCTTGGTGGTGGTCTAAAAGAAAAGAAAGAAGAAAGGATGAGCGAAAGACGAGTTCAAAGTATTTGGGGAGCTATAAAAAAAAATCAATTCATACCAATGTCCATGGAGAAATAAATAACAGAAATCACCATAGCAATGGTTTTCTTCATCACTCCTTCAACTGACCAGGGCCCAAAAAATATGTGAGCAACCCGGGCAACCATATACTTTGGCACACCTTTGCCAGGTAAAGATATCTTCAACATTTATTTAGAGAAGAGCCTGAGAATTGCATGGGGTGGAATTAGGAGGATGTAGAACATAGGGATGCCTCGCAGGGTGCTCAGCAGCATGGCCATTGCCTGAGCTTTAGCCCTAAAGTTGTGTGTCCTACTCAGAAGCTCTGCGAGTGATAAACACCTCCTCCCTTTTCCCAGAAGCAATTTAGCCTATTTCTTTGGGATCTCAGCCCCACCCCCGAGTGGTTTGAAGAACTCTCCGTTTATATACAGTGCTCCCTTTGAAAACAGCCATGATAGATTTTTATCCAATTTTACAAGTTGGCAAACTGGGGTTCAAAGGCCCATATAATTATCAGATAGTTGGGTCTACATATTTTCAAGTAATAGAATCAAAATGTACAATCTTATGAAAGTATGGACGAGTACAGGCCAAACAGCTGAATGATTTAAAATGAGTTGTTGTTGCTGTTGTTGTTGTTTTCAATCAGTAAACTAAATACTTCTTAATTCAGTTTCTTTAGCAAGATTCAAACAAAATCTTTGAAACTACAACACGTTGTAGGAATGTAAATACCACAGCAGTTCTCTTGGCAAAGAAGGTTACAAATAAATCTCCCGATATCCCAGGTGTAAAGAAGTGTCCTAACAAGATCCACTTGCACAAAATCAAATCAACGGACTCAGGCATCTGATCTCTTACTATTTACTTAGAGCAACAGACATGAAGAAAACCGGGCTTTGGACTTACTTATATTAAGCCTCTGCCGCAGGAAGGTAAAAGAGGAAGAAATACAATGTAATTTGATGGTGGATGTATTTTCAAGCAAAGGAGTCCAAAAAAGAAAGAATATGTTGACCCAACTCTCATGGTTTACTTTTTAAAGCTGTGGCAAAACTTTCTATTTTGGTAGATTTTTGTTCTAAAAAAATCAAATTAAAAATAACAATATCCAATCATCTCTAAATTAGTCCAACTAAAAACATCACCAAAGGACTTACCATGTTTTTTTTAAAAAACCTTATTCTCATAATTTCTTTCTTGGCCCTGAAAATAATGGTTTTGAATAACTTGATTTGTGTGTTTCCTTTATTGCCTTTCTACACATACATTTTGAAATGCTTACTTATGGGAAAAGCCATTGCATGCTTAGCTTTCATCATTTATGAAATCTCTGTACTTTCTGCATCTCAAACTGGCATGCTCCGTTTCCAGCAACAGGGAAAACTTTCCAAAAGGAAAATTCCTTGCTAAAAGACGTGTTTAAGACATAGCTAAATGTGTTTTTAAAATACATAACTGAGTTCCCGAGAGAGAAAGGGAACTCAGATGCCAGAAACAAGGAAAAGATTGAAAGGCAAACCTGGAGAGCTGTGAGCTGGCCCAGGGGCAGCTCTAAGTAGGGCAAAACACTAGTGTTAACTCGCCAATACTATACCCCTAATGACACCTGCATTCGGAGCTGTGGTACCCAGGGTAATCTTCACATAGCTGCAAGCATTTGACTAACCTATTATGTCTTCAAGTGAGAATGAAGTCATGGCTGAACTGAACTATTCATTATATTAGAATCAGGGCATTGTACTTGCAAAGCACACATGTGCAGATCTTACACGATCAACAATTGTTGTTTCAGAACAGAAAAGAAGGAACTGCAAAATATATTTGATTGGACCATATGGAATTGCTGATATTTGGGGAGAAAGGTAGCCAATCTGTGACTGAAGTTGAGATAGAAGGAAACTGGATAGAACACGGACCTCGCTGGGGTGGTTCAAAGTCCAGTCACCTCCCAGACCATCAGCTGGCTCTCACTTCCAGAAATGGTCAGCTCACACCATATGATGCTGATAGTTTCTATACCTTTGTCTGCTTTGAGTTGAGTTATGTAAGTCCCGCTTCTGTTCTGTAAGCTTGTTGAGTGCCAGGCCCCAGAAAGGAAGTTAGGGGAGAGGGTAAAAATTCCTTCCACATTTATTTGTGTGGAATCTTCATTTTTCAACTATATACCAGATGTAAAGAAGTTTTCTTGCTCTAGTGCCATCTGTCATCTCAGAGTTAGGATCAATTCACATGATATACTAGAAGAAGAAGGAGGAGGAGGAGGAGAAAGAGAAAAAGAAGAAGGAAGAAGAAGAAGAAGAAGAAGAAGAAGAAGAAGAAGAAGAAGTAGTAGTAGTAGTAGTAGTAGTAGTAAAAGGATCCAGCTTTAAATCTTGTCTCTGCTGTAATTGTGCTCAACTTCTTGGCCTATGGCTTCCTTGCCTATAAAGCAGAACTTAAGCCATACCTAGTTACATAAGTTCATCGCACGGATCAAATAAAATAAAGTCCGTCAAGTGGTTTAAAATGCCAAGATCCTGCGAAATGATCAGGGGAACTTACACAGCAGGGTTGGGATATCATGGTGGAATTAAAAAACAGAGAGAAATCCAGAGTGGGCGAGTGAAGAATTCCAGCAGTTTAATTCCAGAAGGAATATTTATTTAGGACCTACAAAAGGGTCTAATGAAGTCGCAAACACAGCCACCATACTTAAGGATGACTACAGCCACCTCCCTTGATGCCCGTCCCCTGATTTAGAGGATATTCCCCAGATCCAGCGCTCTCCAGGTTGCCGAGAAGGTAATGTCACCTGCTGCACTGATGCCTGCGGGGGAAGCTCCGTGGGCAGCCAGATATCTCTCAGCACACCTGTACTTCCTCTACCCCACGTAGAGAAAAAAGGAGAGTCAAGCCTTTCATGTGGGTCGGCCCCCTGCCAAGACCTTTCAGGTCCTATTAATATTAAGACTTGCAAAATTCATTTTCAAATGTTGCAATATTTCCCCATATGACAATCACCTTAACAAACATTTCCCATACTGAAAACAAAATTGAGTGATAAATTTGGTGATTGCAGAGCATATGGGTGGCTCAGTGGTTGAGCATCTGCCTTTGGCTCAGGTCGTGATCCCAGGGTCCCGGGATTGAGCCTCACATTAGGCTCCCTACAGGGAGCCTGCTTCTCCCTCTGCCTGTGTCTCTGCCTCTCTCTCTCTCTCTGTGTCTCTCATAAAGAAACAAAATCTTTTAAAAAAATAAAATTAATAAATTTGGCGATTGCCATACAGTCTTTATTACAGTGTATGACAGGACTGTAACTTGCTAGGGAATATATTTCCACTTGAACTTTGACATACAAATTTAATGTTCAAACTCTGTTTGCCACATGCATCTATGCTTTTCTTTGTGGCAGTCTCACCCGATGTTCCTGGAAAAATAGGTGAAGATCTTTTTATAGGCTATTAGGTTAGGAAGGACATAGCTGCCACAAATTTTTTAATAGTTGACCTCAAGGGGACTTCTGGTTATAGGTAAATTGCAATTGATGCAGCAGAGCACATTCCTGCTAGACCGACTACAGAATACAAATTGACCAAAAGTCACATTTCGAAAGAGCAGAGAACTGTGGAGCCAAACAGAATGAAATGAACTAAAATTCCCAAGAGCAGAGAGCTTTACTTGGGTGAGCTCTTTCATGGGTGATTTTCTTCCCTGAGGCGTCTGCTGATGATCAGACTTGGTCCATGCAGAAGGAATATAGGAGGCCAACGGAAACCAGCCAAGTTCTTGCCATTCATAGAAGAGACCGCAATGATTTGGAAACTAAAATCTCCCCCAACCGCTCAGCCGAGTTCCCCCCCCCCTCCCACCTCATACCATTATGGAATTCTGAGGCTGAGCTCGAGGTTAAGTAGCCTCCGGAAGGGAAGCTAAGATCTCCAGCAATCCCATGGTAACTGGGAGAGCCTAGCTCAGAATCGTGGCTGGTCTCCCCAGGATGTTCACCAATTTTGGAAATACCTATGGGGTGTGGCAAGACGCTAACATAGTCTTTCAGGGCCCTCAGTCAGAAGTGTAGGAGAGACAGGCCCAAGGAAGAAAGACAAGACTCAACAATTAAGCTGAAAGTAGACCAGAACTAAAATGTCTATGGTTCTGATCCCGTTAAGGCCCCACAGATTGAGATGATCAGCTTCTCACCTACTGGTTTCACCAGAGAAAGCAGAGCCCTGTCTGGTAGAAGTAGCATCACGCAGAGCTTTGACTCCTGTCTTGTACATAATATTCAGCATATAACGACAAACTACTAACATGAAAAGAGGTAGGAAAATGTGAGCAATAACCAAGTGGAACAAACAATATAAGCAGATACCAAAAAATAGATATTGTAGTTAGCATCCAAAGACTTTAATAAAATGATCAAAACTTCTTAAAAAACTGGAAGAAAATACGGACAAAAATGACAAAAGGATGTGAAATTTCACCAAAGATTAGAATCCACTAGAAAAATATTCAAAGACTGAAAAATACAATATTTGAAATTAAGGCCTCATTGGATGAGTTTAACAGCACAGCTGAAGGTTCATTAAATGCTCCCAAAGACAAACCAGGATAAAATATTTGACTAAAGTGGTGAGAGAACAAAATAATACATATTATCAATCAAGTGCTGGTCATAGTGCAAAACCCTACATCCTTATTATTAGAATTAACTAAAGATGAAGAAAAAGGAGGAAGATGTATAGAAGGAGAAGAAAAGAATATGTATATAAGGAAAACTTGCTTAAGAATTTCCCAAAGTTCTTAGAGACAGCAACCCTCATATTTAAGAATCTCGGCTAACCCCAACTATCCCACAGCAGGGTTGGATACAAAGAAAATCCTAACCGGGAGCATCACAATCAAACCATTGAAGACAAAAGATTCGCTCTGATTCTGACAGGCTGCATAGTCACTGAGCCGTACTCTTAATTTTAAACCCGAGTGGAATATGCTATAAATTATTTTTTGGATGCTGCTTATTTTACAGGGAAATTAACTTCCATAACTTCAAGGACAAGTGGAAGATGCATAAATGTGTTTATTGTTTGAAGCTTTCAGATGCTCTTTCAAAAAATAATAGAAACCATCGGTTTCCAATCGTCCTATGATCAAGATAAAGCCAAATGCAGTAAGAATCTCCGAGCCTGATGAATTGAGTACATTGAAACACGGAGAAAGCAACTCCAAAGAGGAAGAGTCAGGGAGATGAAGCCTTAACTCTTCCTTCGTGTATTCGCTTTAGAAAGCTCGGCTGAGGTTGTTCATGACCCTGGAATTATGGAAATTGTAGGTGGAGTCAGAGGTAAAGAGCCAACATCGACTGAGCCCTTAGCAGGTGCCGGGCATTATTCTAGACTCCTTCCAGGGAGCATCATGGATGTGAAGTGGACTTCACGGGGACCATGCGTGGATGTGAAGGCGAACTCATTCGTAACCTGAAGCTCCACAGTGTAAGTTGCTTCACATGGTTCAATGTCTTCAATTGCATTTCGACTCCTTTTTCCTTCCATTTAGGGATCAACACTCATTCTAGCTGTAAGCTTCTGGGTGTTGCCTGGAAGGTCACAGATGCCAATGGAATCTGCCTGGGTTCCCTCTGACTTCTTACTCGAGGCCCAGGCCTGGTCTCCTCTCCCCGCGCCCCTCCTCTCAGGAACCATCAGCCCCTCTCCCTTCCCCTCCTTACACCACCGCCTCCCCAACCACAGGCTGGCCTGTGAAACAGGATATGGTCCCCTGGCTTTTCTCTTCCCTTCCAGCACACACATCCATTTCCTCCTGAATTGTTCCTGCCAATCATTTTGGGAAACAGGAATAATTAAAATCATAAACATGAAGGAACTTAAAAACTCCTAATCCTCTCGGAGCCTCGCTTCCCGGAGCGCTCCTTTCTCTGCATCTGAAATTACAACCAAGCTCAGCTGGGACCCTGCTCCCCACCATCGGTCACTGAATTTCCTTCTAGGCCGTATCCTTTGATTAAATTAAACCCTGCTGATGTCATGAAAGCATCTGGTGTCTCAGCCCTAAGTGCTCACTTGACAACTTGGCGGTCCCTCGGAAGACTCCTCTCCTCTGATTCTCCACGCTATTTCCTCCAGAACGTGGGGCTCTCCGAGGTAAACGGCCCGTTAGCACCCAGTACTTTCCCATTCCCTGGCCCCTTGGAGGAAAAAGAAAAGACAAAACTTGAAAATGAAAGGTTCTCAAAATCTAATGGAGTGACATTCTGCTCTGGTCCCTTCAGACAGACTCACGGACCCTCTCGCAGAAGTAAAGCTACACAAGAAAAATTTCGCCATCAAGTAAGACCTTCCTAATTTTCAAACCAACCATGCCTGACTCTCCCACTTCACCGAGTTGAGTCATTATCTTTCCAAGCTGGACACAGGAGTTTATCTTTCCCTCTGGCCTTATTTTTTCTGTCCTATAAGGCGATTACTTATTCTGTTACATGTTTCACATGACAGAGTCATTCTTCCCTCATGACTGAGTCTTGTTTCACTGAACGTAAGTACTTACTAGTTGTACGTTGTCCCTCGCAACTATCTTGGAAGAAACGGACACCAGTTGATGTTTGAAAGATTTATACGGTTTTCTATACGGCTCTCTAAGCCCAAGGATGTTAAGGATTGGTCATTCCATGCTTTTAGGTTAATGCGTAGTTCTCATGGCTTAAGCAACGTTACTTCCCACTGGATAGAGGTTTTCCAGCATTTCCTGTTTAACTCTTTACAAGCACAACCCAACAGGTACCTTACATGTACCTGCCACTCTTCCAGCTTGATTCTGGCCGTTTCAGCACCAAAGCAAGTGCTAGAGCAGCACAGCAGCTGGCACCTTTCAGCACATCTTACTCTTTCTCCCTCTTACTGAATCTGCCTAAAGAGCATATCACTGCTGGGAGATGTCAGCACTCAGAAAGGAAGTTTAAAACTATGTAAGAAATGAGCTCAGTGACCTCCGTTTCCTTGCCTGTGTGGTAAATAATTTGTGGTTTTCTGAAACTGGAAGCATATTTTAGAGTTCAAGCAAGCTTGGCAGTAAATTGTCCTAAGGCTCATAAAAATGTGCACACAGGGCTTTACAGACACCAAATCAAATAATTAAAGTGAAGTGAAACCAAAACAGAGCTGATGCCTGTGTGCTCACAGCATACGTACCCCAGTCCCAGGCCTGCACCCACCGTGGTCTGTCCTCTACCATGACCCATAAACTCTGGAACGTTGAATTGTTCCATGGTTAGGTAGGTTGCTGGAATTGCCTTTATTGGCTTTTAGAATACCTCCATGTGGGCTCAGTTTTGACTACTTTTATGAAAGACAGAGGGTACGGCTTGCAACCTAGAACTCCAGAGCAACTCAGGACCTAGCGAGGACATTGTCCATCCATCGCCTCTTATCTTTTGCATGTTCCAAAGAAGGTTGGGAAGAGAAGTTGGAGCTGACCGTAAAAGCACTACGAGGACGGAGGCGGGGCAAGCAGAGGCACACACTCTGGCATTGGGAAAAGAAACAAAAACTAACCTGGAAGACCGTAGCAGTCCACAAATCGTATAGAGTAAGAGGAATTTGGCTCAAACACATACCATCTGTTCAGTTTTATTTCCCTTTCTATTAAAACATGAAGTGATTGTCCAAAGGGCCCCCTCAACAACATGGAAGAAAGAGTCCAACGAGAATAAGAACTTGAGACCGTAAGTCCAGTGCTCATTGGATGTCCACCTCGTTCACAAATTCCTACAGCTAGGATCCCCTGTACCCACCCAGGCTCTCCTACTATTTTTTCTCAAGACCCCTTGGACAGTAGTCTTTTGTAAAAGAAGCTAAATAACGAATCACTTTCACTTCTCTACTCAAAGCACCCAACGGATCTCGATATCACACAGAGAAAAAGGCGCAGTCCTTACGGGTCATCCACCATCTGGTGAGCCTACACCTTCCCCCAACCCCGCCCACCCTAACACGGGTCATCTCGGATCTTGCCTCCCACAGGACCCCTTTCTCACTCCGTTCTAACCACATGGGCCTCGCTGATGCCTCAGTGCCTTTGCACTTTTTATTCTCCTGCTGTTCCCCCAGATGCTGCCGTGACTTGTTCTGTCACCTCCTGCATATCTAGGCCCAAATATCACCTTCCCAGGAAGGTCTTTCTGACCATCTTATCTAAACTTAGAAAATAAGGGATCCCTGGGTGGCGCAGTGGTTTGGCGCTTGCCTTTGGCCCAGGGCGCGATCCTGGAGACCCGGGATCGAATCCCACATCAGGCTCCCGGTGAATGGAGCCTGCTTCTCCCTCTGCCTATGTCTCTGCCTCTCTCTCTCTCTCTGTGACTATCATAAATAAATAAAAATTAAAAAAAAAAAAAAAACTTAGAAAATAAGCCTCCCCAAGCTCCTTATCCCTCCCGATCCAACTCTGCTTTTTTCTACACCTTCCTTATCACCTTCTTATATTTTATAGAACACAATTGTTTGTCTCCCTCACCAGAATGTAAGCTCTACAAAGCGAAGAGGTGTTTCTCCTTTTGCTCACTGCTGAATGCCTCCATCAAAAATAAAGCTTACTCTACAGAAAGAGTCAACAACTATTTCTAGAACAAATGAGCAAAACAGAAAGACAATGAACACTCTCTTCATACTTCGGGTCATAACTCACCGGCTTTCTGATCTTAGGCCGATCACTGACATCTTACCTAACTAACCTTCTGACCTTCAATAAGTCATTATTATGCGCCACTATCTTTCATTCGAAGTTAATCATTAATCATATGAGATAATGTATTATAAGAACACTGTAAAAAGTATTAAATGCTACATAATGTAAAGTTATGATTAGAAAACGTATTGGTTTCGTTAGCAGCGTGTCACAAATGAACAATACAGCTCATCCAAAAGAAAGAACATAACTCTGTGTATAGATACATACAGATGACGTGTCTATGTCTGTCTCTACCTATACCCATGTATCCGTCTCTCTATGTATTGTATCTCTCTATATGGAGAGAGAGACAGAGACAGACAGAGAGACAGAAGGAGAAGGAGAAAACAAACATCCATGGCAAAATTTGAGAATTGATTTGCGTAATGACCATTGTTTCCCCAGTTAAGAAGTTAATTAAAGAAACGTGGACTGACAAAAACAAATACAAAGCACCGTCTTATACTTAATTAAGGTTTTCTCTTTTAATTTAGTGGCCAAAATTATTATGGCTTCCTCTTATGGAATATATTATTTGGCAAAATGCAAGTTCCTTGGGGACCAGGAATTTTGAAACGTTCATCAGTATGTCCTCTGGGGCTCGTAGAAAGTTGTTTGCTCGGTGCTCGAGGGAATGGGCAACCAGCAGAAGCAGCAACAGCCACAGCTGAAAAACAGGGCGATTCCAGGATACAGAGCGGCTGGGATCAGAGCGGAACTGCTTATGGAGAAGCCATCTCTTCCTCAACTTGTGACTTTAAGGATGAGTGGGCATTTTTGAAAAGGTACATGATGATTCCATTGCACTTGAGCAGAAGTCACCCAGACTCAGGGTGTTCTAGACACAGGGAGCCAACAGTGGGTGGTGGGGAGGTGCGGGGTGAGCAGTAATAACCATCAGGGTGCTTCGTAATTACGGTTTGATCCAGCACATTCTAAAGGGTTGGTATTTCACTGCCTACTTAATCATTTAAATCCTCATGGGCGTTTGACCTGACCTGCTCAACCTGAACTTTAAGCCACAAAAGAGAACAAAGGGGAGAGGGGTTGTGGAGCGAGAGACTCTTCATAAAACTGCCTTTAAAAATAAAACAAACCAAAATTAAAGACGACTTAAAATTAACCTACTAATATTGACATTTCTCAAATAAAAAAAAAAAATTAGCTTTAAAGCGACTGAATAGGGAGTGGAAGGGAGACCAAGTGTTCTCGTTTGATCTTTTCACTGCCCCAACTTTATTTTAATAATGTGTCCAAAGACTGATTCAACCTCTCTCTCACTTTAATAAAGGTTCATTAGTGGATTAGGAGAGATTTGAAACTGAGCCCAGTGGAGTCAGCAGAGACAAGTTCCAAACAGCCACTCAGCGCATTTTGAAAAGTACCAAGCTAGCAACCTGGAAAAGATCCACCAGTAAAATGTGGTTGTACTTGTGTGCGTGGAGCCCCACTGGACCGACAAAACATCCACTTCTAGATGGACGGGAGCGGCAACATGGCCCCAAACCAACAACGCAAAAGCCGTCGTGTTCCATGTGAGCCCATCGCCACAACATTAACAGCCCGTCAGCGGGGAAAATAATAAGGGGAACAGTAACCATCCAGCATATATTATTAGGATAACAAGAAGCAGGAAGAAGGCCATCTAGGGACACCTGGGTGGCTCAATGGTTTGGCGTCTGGTGGCTCAGGGCGTGACCCCGGGCTCCCTGCATGGAGCCTGCTTCTTCCTCTGCCTGTGTCTCTGCCCCTCTCTCTGTGGCTCTCATGAATAAATAAATAAAACCTTAAAATAAATAAATAAATAAAAAGGGCCCTCTATAAACTAGGAGGCCCATCCACACTGGCACGCTCATCTGAGACTTCTAGCCTCCAAAACTGTGAGAAGTAAATCTTCGTTGTAGAAGCCACCCAGTCTGTGGTAATTAGTTAAAACAGCCCAAACTAAGACATAGAGACTGTCAGGCAGACAGACAGATTGACGGACAGATAGATACATTTTTTTTTCTAGACGTGATTCTTTACCCCTACATACTTCAGAGTCTATTTCCCAAGTGAAGGAATATTCTCTCATGTGACCATTGTATAGTTATCAATTTCATAAATTTAGACTGATACAGCAATTTTATATAATCTATCAACTATTATCTAATTTTGTTGATTGACCTAATAATGCTCTTTACAGCATTTTCTCCCTCCAGTTCAGATTTGGGGTGGCTTCCTTATAAGAGCGCTTTTCATTATCATTTGTTGTTGTTTATATATTAGTCCAAGTTTTTGGTGAATCCACGATGTCACTTCTCCGACTTACAAGAACAGTTCTCACTTTATGTAATCTCTCCCATACTTATCCCCTGTTTTTGTTTTTTGTTTTTCTTTTCACTTCTTTTTGACCCAGGTAAACTCAGCTCCTGCCTGGGTCCCTCTACTTCAGAGGACCCAAACTTCCCTGCGCCTTCCATGAAATTTTCTAAGACTCCTTCCCCCCACATCTCTGGTGCCCGGGCCTGGCTGGAGCTGACAATGTTATCTGGGCAGGTTCCCCGAGCTTGGGTGGGGGCCAGCACGTCCTCAGTCTCTATTTGAACCCTTTAGCATTCTCTCCAACCCTTGGCCTTGTGCTGGGGTTGGGGACGGGGGACCCAATGTCCTGAAGAGCCCCCATACTTGTGCCTGTGGAGTCCTCCTGGGGCTGGGTCACTCTGGGGCCCTGGGTCTGGGCTTCAGTTCCAGAAGAGCAGCCTGGCGAGACGGTCAATTCTGCTGACAGGCACAGTATTGTTTCCACTGTGTGGTACGAGAATGGGCCATTGGAATGGTGCTGACACGCTGATATTGACGTTCTCACTCACTTGGACCCAGGAGGAGTTCAGGACCCTGGGCTTCCTGTAAGCCACGGCCAACCCTTGAGTTTGAGCTGCATGTGTGGTCTCCTGCATCCCCCGTCGCCATCATGGTCCACCGAGGTGCTGCCCCTGGTCTACAACAAGAGGGTATCATTTACCCTGTGCCTTCCCCTTCCCCACTACCTACACCTCATCCCTCTGCAGGCTCTGCACCACATGTAATACAGTCCTCAGGAGCGGCCCCACCTACGTCCTCCAGGGGCTTTCTATGCCATTGCTCTGCAACATCAAAGGGCCTTCCATTTACTTCCTCTCTTGCCTCCAGTTGACGTGATGACTCTGTGCTCTCCCAGACTTAGCCAAGTCAAATGAGGGTCAGGGATCCCTTGCATGAATAGAATCACTGTTCTTGCTCTACCTACGGATCCCTCCCCTATCCTCCGCACTGGTGATGGTGGGTAGAAACCAGGGGTGCAATCAACAGTGAAAAAGAGCACATTTTAGGAATGTTGTGATTATAGCCTCGAGAGTTCCAGAGAAGATATAGTTGGAAAATGTGTTGCTCTATATTTAGGCCATAAAATTCCAAATGATAAATTTAACATGCCCATAAAATAAATTATTGTCCATGTTTTCCTGCACACTGTGTGCATTTGTGGTCATCTTCAAAGAAGAAGGGAACAACTGTTGAAAGCCACCAGAAGCTCTGCACAGACAGCGAGACGGATGATACAGCATCATGAATAATGATGTAACCAGCATGAAACAAATGGCATCAGGGCACTTCAGAGTCAGGAAGAGCTGTACTGTCTCAACCCAGACAGGTTCTGACGAGCTATAGGACTTGAATAATAACAGCACTGTTACCTTTTTCTCACAGTGGGAGATATGAAATTACTCAAGAACAGCACATTTGACGACAAAGGATTTGAGGAGATGATGCCTGGATCTAAACTGAAAGAAACAATACCTGGATACTATAAACGATCAAGTGCTCCAATTGACCCACAAGCCGATATATTGATGTTTCTTCTCTATGTCAGTCTTTATCTTTAACAATAAATCACTATGCCTCATATGCATTCACCAATTTAGGAAAGTAGTTTTAAATGAAAATGATTGTATAAACAAGGGATCCACCCAAAAATGACTTATCCAGGGTCCCACATGCTCTAAGGGATGGCCTTGGAGCCAGAAGTGGGGCGGATGTGATCATTATGTCCCAGTTCTAAACCGTGCATCACAAAAGATAACATCACAATGATGACTCTGACTTTTTCTGATATCTTGACCAATTTCCATTTCTTTTTAAGACGCATGGGGAATGGAAAAATTGCAATTGAAAACTTTGTCTGAAATAGAAATCTTAGGTTTTATAAGAAGCAGAAATGCACGTTGAAGTTTAAGGCCAACATAGCCGGGACTCTGACTTCAGCCCAAAAGGGTAAAGTCACAAGGCCACATATATGCCCTTTGACCAAAGAGGAAAGAATAGGACTTTGCAGTCGTACAACCTAAAGAAATGGCATGTAAGGGATCGGCTGCCCATCTAACCAGAGAATGAAGTGTACGGTGTAGCATTACTGCAGGCTGAGGAGGAGAAGCACAATTATCATGAAAAAAAAAAAAAAGTTTCCTGAGCAATGTGTAAGGAGTTGCAATGGTTTTATTCATTATTAAAACATAACTTGGAGGAGTCCATCTGTTCTTGAGGCTGTGGAGTCCTAGTTCCCTGTTCTTTGGCAACTGCCTCCTTTTCTCTCCCCTCCTCTGTACCTACACAGACAACAGATTCCTTGGACCCTGAGTCCACTGGTCTGTAATGTGAGATGTCAGCCAAACGCAGTTTCTGTTCCTCACTCACAACACTTGCACACTCAGAAACGCCAGGATTCTTCTACCGTTGGCTTCATTGTTTTGAAGCAACTTACTCCCTTCTTTGCTTGGCCATAATTATTCCAGTTGCTCTCCCCACTCATTTTTCCAAAAATTGGAGAGAAATGCATAATCCCACAATACACAACCCACTGCTACTTCATTTCCTGTGGAGTCCTTCGCCTAGATCAGACTTCACTGTCTGTATTATTATTATTCTGTTAGGAAGAATAAGCAAAATAAGTTCGACTTTGCAATGGAACTCTAATCTCAGCCATCACTGGAAACCACAATTAATTCAAACAAAAGGTATATGTGGCGAACCTAACACTTAGAAAAGCCAAGTAACGTCATCTTTTCTTTATTTAGTAAAGCGTACTCTCATAAAGGCTCACTAATCCCTTCCCGTCTATCATGACGGTGGTAGCCTGACAGATGATGCAACGTCTTCTGGCAAACTTCAGACATGGCAGGGAGAAGAAAAAGATTCAAGAAAATAGAGTATGGTACAAGGAGAGTCAACGGGAGAGAGGAAAAGCAAAAATAGAGAAAAAGAAGTGCATCCGATCGGAGGAAGCGGGGCCCACCAGCAACGGTCCATCTATTAGGTAGAAACCACCGAGGCAAAGGCAACGCAGGTGTTGTGTGTGTGTGTGTGTGTGTGTGTGTGTGGGTGGGTGTGTACGTGCATATACATATAGATCTATATTACGTGTATATAATAACAAAACAAAGGCAGAGGTTGTGTCTTGAAGATGAGTTGGCTAAGGAGGATTGCCTATCCTGCTCAACACATCTGTAAAATTCCAAGGCTAATGGTTACAAATGAGTACTATTTTCCACTGTTGCATTTCATCATCCCCCTTTAAATCGTGGCGAAGTCTGTGGTGCAGTGAAAATGAAGCCTGGGTTCACTTAGCACAATATCCATTGTTCTGACAATCCTATTAATACAATAATTGTGCCAAATGCCGCAAGACAGATGCCACACAGAAGGCTTTGACTACAGTGTTACCATTTTGCCTTTACGAGGACGTTGGTATAGGAGGAGATTTCCTTGTTTCAATCATTTTTCTGAAATCTGTAAATAATAGCTGCCATTGAATGAGTGTTTAAATGTAGTGATTTATGGAAACTTTATGACAGCCCTACTCTCACTGTGCAGATGAGGAAAGTGAGGTCAGAGAGACTAAGCAACCGTCCTCAAGTGTCACCGCTAGTAAATGATGAAGCGCGGCTATAACAAGAAAGCAGTGTGTTCAAAGACACTTTTGAACTCAAAGAGACTTCAAAACATTAAATAAATTAGCATCATCTAGAGGGAAAAAAATCACTTCTGGATTTGGTTCTACTTACAGCATCAGCAATTAATGTCATTCATCCACAAAATAAATATACTTCTTCACTCTCCTGATTTTTAGAGCACTCTGTTCCCCTGTGTAGGGGCCAAGGGCAGGCCACCTCAAGATAGACCACCGTGGCATGCACGTTATTTTGAATTAAAAGCGATCGAACCCCAGCAGATTTAGGAAGAACTCTTTACCTCCCCCCCGCCCCCCGCCATCCCTACAACTGCCTGCTTGTGCCAGGAAGAGTCACTAACAGGACTCCCATCTATCTAGGAAACTTAATTGCACAATAGGGCAACGTTTGTTTTCCAAGCACCTTCTCTCACCTTCCTGCTAAAACATCTTTCTCTCCTCTGTATCCTCCGACATCTACCTCGCTCCTTAGCTCATATAAGCTTTGCGTTGCTTCACAGCCTTTGAAATTTCCGTGTCTGCAGGGATTTCCCAGTGTGGACTCTGTCTCGTGTCCATTGGATTCTTAGTTCAGCTAGAAGGGTCTTGAAAGGCAGAGTAAGTTTTTCCTCCCCAACACCTGGATCTGGAAAAAAGCTGAATGTTCATCCAGGAAGTACATAACTTGCAGGATCTATTCTCACTGTCGTGAATAGTTTCATAATTGTTGAGACCCCACAATATTTTCAGAACTGGACAGAATGTGAGAGAATACTGTTCCCATCCCATCTTTTTCGAAAGACAGAGCGCCCCAAAGAAAAATCAACAGAGCTTTCTGCTGCCTGTATCAGGTGGCACATCATATGCTGCTGGTGAGGTATGTCCATCTGCACATGCAGAGTTTCATTTTTCATTTTGTGCCCCACAACAAAAGCCAGCGGAAGGGGAAATTTCCTAAGCGAAGCAGCCCCACACTACTTTTATGGTGGGGCTGCAGAGGTGTGGGGTGCACAACTTACTGAATTCTGGGAAACATAATGGAACCTGACCCTACAAAATGAAGCCTCTAGGTCAACAACACCTTTCCATCTTCCAACCTTTAATTACTTAGATCATTCACACTTTTATAATGTAATTATGTGCTAATATCACATTTGCACACAAACTTCACCCAGGCAGTAAAATGGGCACCAATCAATTATAACAGCCTGAAAATCCAAAGACGTATTTCCTAGGTAGCTACTTACCCATATGCTTCTTTAGAAAAACTTCCCCTCCCTTTTAGTGTGTCTCCAGGGCTAATAGTCTACACCCAAAATACGGATCGTCCCATCATTTCCATGCCCACTGTTTTTGCTAAGGAGACCTCTAACCTTTTTTTTTTTTTTTTTGATAAATTTATTTTTATTGGTGTTCAATTTGCCAACATACAGAATAACACCCAGTGCTCATCCCGTCAAGTGCCCCCCTTAATGCCCGTCACCCTTTCACCCCCACCCCCTGCACCTCCCCTTCCACCACCCCTAGTTCATTTCCCAGAGTTAGGCTGAGTGAAATAAGTCAATCAGAGAAGGACAAACAGTGTATGTTCTCATTCATTTGTGGAATATAAATAATAGTGAAAGAAAATAGAAGGGAAGGGAGAAGAAATGTGTGGGAAATATCAGAAAGGGAGACAGAACATAAAGACTCCTAACTCTGAGACCTCTAACCTTAATTTGAAAACTTTTTCTCAAAAAAAAAAAAAATCTCTGAACGGTAGTATTCAAATAAATGTGGAAATATTTCAATATTAATAACCAATCTTGGATGGGTTTTTGAGTTTGCAAAGCACTATTTCACGCATTATTCTCCAACATAAGACTCCAAACAACACCGTGAAAATTCAGGCCATGTGATCACCGACGCTTTCTACATATAAAAATTGTGAGCTGAGGGAGGGGACAAAACATGAGGACTGTTCACATGGCCAAGAGATACTGCCCTTAAGATTCAAACCCAGGTTTTCTGGGGTTGGAATATTTAGCAGAATTCCACTTTACTAAAAGTCAGCCCATATTCACACAAATCTTACTAAACAAAAATCAAGAAAATATTCCAAAGACAGACTGTAAGTGTTCCCCTGCGGTACTTGCTATGAATGCAAGCAATCCTGCAGCTCACCATCACATAAAGGACAAAAGAGCAAGACCAGACTCAGGATGAAAACCGACAGAGCTGTTTTTACTGCCCACACTGTATAAAAGGCAAGAGGAGGAAAAAGCCAGATCAAATGACAAAGAACTTTCTAAATCTGTCACTTAGTAACATATTGCCAAATTCTTGGTGTTTTTATTCCAAGAAGTTTAAATTCCGCATTCTACTACTGAAGGGTTCGTACTCTCTCATTCTCTCTCCCTCTCCGTCCCTCCCCCTCCCTCTCTCTCTCTCTCTCTCTCCCACCTTGGGCACAATGGGAGAACGACAGTCTGACTGATTAATACATGTATCGTTCAGAAAAGTAAAGGGAACTGCTTCCCTATCTTTGACGTTCTTTGTTTTCCTCCTATTTTTACTGATTTTCTGAGGGCGACATTGTCCAAGGAAGACACAGAGGACTGCAGAGCCAGATAAGACACAAAGGACATAACTTACGCCGGGAGAGATGCATAAGTACACACAAGAACCCACCCTGAGCTCTTTCCTTCCCTGTATCTGCATTTCAGACCACCCATAAAACATTTGTGGGCAGCTGGCAATTCACTCCAAAACCATATTTAACCTTCTGAAGTCACATTAGCTGACAGGGCTTCGGCGTCTGTTGCCTAGAAAACAGATCGATATACCCTATATTTTGAAGGGCATCAAATTCTCCCTGTCAGGAGCAGGGAGGCTGTGGGGCGGGAGGAGAGCCCGCAGCAATCAAGCCTCACTGCGCGGCCTCCCTCCCCGACCCCGACAGAAGGGGAAGGAGCCCCTTCCTGAGGCCCCTGTGCACCGCTCCCTGGCAGAGGTGGAGGTGGGGCACTGGGCCCTCAGAGGTCATCAACGTGGCCAACAAATCATGGCCAAAGTCCAAACTGATCACAGCCTCGGGGGTGGTCTGGGCCATCCCAGCAGCAACCCCGTGGTTGAACATCGGGGGCTCTGAAGTGTCGGTAGACAGAACACGTTGCAGCTGCTCATCCTGTAGCATCTAAATCCTTGAACAAACTATTGGGCAAGATTACAGGAGGTTTTCCCCTGCCACAGTACGTGTTTCTATAACAGAAACTGGGTCTCTTAAAACAACAGGCAGATACCTTTCTTATCAGAAAAAAATAAGATGCTTAAAAATTACCCCAACTCAATATTCCTCCTAGTGATAGCTGTAACTTGAATATGCAAATGAAAAGCATCTTGATTCTATTTGAATTGAGTCGGACAATCCAAGACTGAGATGCTTCCAAGGCCTGCTAGGAATGAACACCAAGTTATCCGCAACGATCTCACTGTGAAAGAGGAGATCGGTTTTGTCGGCATCTTCGGACGTGTTTCTAGGTTGTAGATCACAAAGGCTGTGCGAACACAACCGTGAGTAACATGACAATATGTGGGTGAGTAAAATGTGCAATCGCACACTGTTAAGGGCTGAATTGCATCCCCAAAAGTCGTAGCGTTGAAGCTCTAGCACCTAGTACCTCAGAATGTGACTGCATTTGGACACAGTGCCTTTCAAAAAATAAGGTGGGGGCGCCTCGGTGGCTCAGTAGGTTGAGCGCCTGACACTTAGATTTGGTTCAGGTCGTGGTCTCTGGGTCCTGGGATCCAGCCTTGGGCTCCGCACCCAGCAGGGAGTCCGCTTGGGATTCTCTCTCTCCCTCTGCCCCCACCCCATCCCCACATGCACCCTCTCTCTCAAATAAAAAAGTAAATATATTTTTTTTAAAGCAAGGTGAAATGGAGTCATAGGGGTGGGCCCTAATCCACTCTGACTAGTGTCCTTAAAAGAAGAGATTAATACACAGATACACGTGGAGGAAAGATCGGGTGACAAACGGAGAGAAGGAGGGAAGGAGAGGCCTCAGAAGAAACTGCCCTGCCAACACCTTGATCTCAGGCTTCTAGCATCTGGAAATGTGGGAAAGTTAATTTCTGTTGTTCAAGCCACTCTGTGGTGTTCATTATGGCAGCCCTAACAAAGTAGTCACACACTGAAATGTGAATCTTTTTATTAAAGAGGGTGAACATTCTGAGTCAATTCTAGACATGTCTTCAATAGGGTTGAAAATCAATCCAACACACTCAATTTTTTTATATAAATAAAACACACCACATCCTACATCTATTTCATCAAAAAAAAATGTTCTAGAACCTGCCTTCAAAGGCCATCCAGTGCCTAAGCGCTGCTCACCACATCCATTGTATAAAACCAGCCCTAGACATTATCTCGCACCTGAAATGCAGACTCGGCATGGACCTGATACGGTGGTGCTCCCTCAAAGTGTATTCACAACACATGAGCCTCTGAAAACACGTCAGATCATGTTACGTTACAGATCATGATACCCCACAATAGCTCCCTCGTGACCTACTTGAGTTGACCCCAGTTAGAGTTCTCTCCTCATCCCTGGGACCTAGCACAGTGGGTGCCCTCCACCACACCTTTGCTCTAGCTTCTCGCTCTGGGGGGACGTCTCCCCTCCAGGTCTCTGCAGAGCTACATCTCTCACCTCCTTCAGCTCTTTGCTCCAATTGCCTACCAATGAGGCCTTCCCAGACCACCCCATTCAGAATCATGACCACTCCTTTCTTCCCTCTTCCACTATCCTACTCTACTGTTTCTATAGCATTTATTCACTTCTGAAATATTACATTAATTACTAATGTATTAGGCTTTGTTCATTTGGTTCACTCATATATTTCAAATCACCTGGAGCCATGCCTGACCCATAGTAGGAGCTCAGTAAATATATGATTAGTGAATGTCGAATGAAAGGGTAATTGGATATGGAAGCTAGAATTCTCCTTTTAAGCTCTGTAAGTTTTCAAACATTCTCCAGTTTAGAAGCCCTTACCATTATAGTCCATTGTGAATGTTAAGAATTTCCTTTTTCTGACTTGCGGTCCTTCATATTGATTTACTTTTCAAAGAAAAACCCCAAAGGAACAAAAGAAGTTTCAACTCTTCTCTTTCTACTCCAACCCAAAGTCAGGCTTTTCGGGAAGACAAAATGGAAAGCGGGCCCCTATAGCACATGAACTTCAAAGCGTTCAATTGTGCATGAATGTTTACGTAGGTGTATGTGTTGCTGGAATGGCCTCATAAATTGTGACAGCAAGTCAGACAAAAATAAGCAGGAGATCCAAAATTCAACCTGGATGTCATTTCATTTTTTTTTTTTTTTTGGATATCACTTCAAATATCCATCAAACTCCTGAAGTTTTAATATTATAAAAGAATGCAGAATCACATCAAGCTTTAAAAGATCTTATAATTTAACAGAAAATATACTTTTAAATATCTTGAAATTCCATCAAGGTCATTGGTCTCAAGAAACTGAAGGGAAATACATTTCTAGATCTTAGGAGCCACAGAAATGTCGAGTTCCATCAAGCAATCAACCTGGATGGAATCTAAAGACTTCTGTGAATAAAGACAAGAATTAGGGCATGTGTACATGACTTGAAGCCAGAGATGCAGGCTCCTGGACCAAAGAGACCTACCTTTTTGAAGTTTTTAAAGCCCATGGCATAGGAGATGCAACATAGGGCCCCATGAGCCACGTGTCGGAGGGAACAGTTTGCAGATATGAATTTGAAAACGTGAATATCGACCACACAAATTTGAAAATGCCAGTACTGTTATAGGAACCTGAGCACAGAGCTTAGGACAGCAGTCCTCACACCTGGGCGCGCAGCAAGCTCCCATGAGGTCCTGCTGAGTACAGATGTCTGGGCCCCGCCTCCCGGCTCCCGTTCAGGAGGTCTTGGACGCAGCTGGAGAATCTGGCTTTCTAATAAGCTCCCAGGTGATGCTGATGCTGCTGGACCAGGGACCGCACTTTGAGAACCAGTGGAATAGGCACTTGAGATAGTTCTGTGTTCAATTAACTTATAAAATGGGAATAATGCGTTGTCTGGAGCCATAAAGACCAGGTGCCTGTGGTCGGTACCTGTTCGTGAAGGGGGTCTTCTGTGTTCACTCAGAGGAGCAGCCCCCCAGAAGACGGTACCGCTTCCCAAGCCTTTTTGGGAAAGGGCATCACCTCCCTTGGGGGTAGGAAAGCCCCCACGGCGTCACCCTCTCCTCTCCTACTGCTGAGGCCGCCTGGTCGCGGAGCGGCTGCCCAGTGGGCACGTGTTAGAAGCAAACAGTGCTGAACCGGCTCCCGGCTGCTGCAGTCAGAGTCTTTTAACATTCCTGGTTTGAGACAAAACATCCGGGTCCTCTCTGGTGGGTCCAAGAGATGCTGGTCCGGGGAGGGCCCCGCAGAGGCAGAAGGAGCTGGCTGCGGGGCCCTGCAAGGCTGGCTGCTTTGCAAGTGGGTCCCTTGGGACGCTGGCGCTGGGGGGCTACAGCTGGCTGTCCATCTGTCCGGCCTCAGTGCAATCTGTGGATAGAGTAGTGGGCTGCTCTGAGGCCAAGCCTCGGCGATTCTGTTCTCTTTTTTTTCACCAGCTACCCATGGTTGGCAAAGAGATTAAAAGCAGCAGATTTTAGACCTCCCTTTTGATCCGAGCAGCAATGAATACAGAGAAAAAGATATTTTACGAGAACTACAAATAGCTGTCAGATAATCGTACTCGCTTAACTTGGACAGTGAACCTGCTGTATTTACTAGGGACTCCCAAGGGGTTGTTTTTCCTTGCTTGTCCTTTATGTGCCCTATTTTTCTTTTAATGAAGTTTGTCATTTGGCGTTCGGGAGGGAAGTAAATATGAAATATTGAGACTCATATTAGTTTCTCCTCTAGATAAGTTTTTAATTAAAAAAAATTGATCTAATAGTCTGTTTGATAGCTAATGTTTCAAGGAAGTAAAAAAAAAATAGATAAATAAAGGAAAGAAATTTTTCCATTATCCTGGGAAAATTGTGAGGCATATTAGGTTAACTTATTTCTTTTATAGGCGACCTAGCTTCTATGTAAAATTTGACTTCGGTTATATGCTTTTTTCTTAAGATAAACGTGCCCAGTAATCAGACTCTGAATTAAGCAGAGAATAATGAGCTTCTGTGTCTCCAAATGGTGCTCTCTTGAGTCTTCAACATAAGCAAGAGTCTTCAAAGGGAATATTTATGAAAATTGTTTTCTCTTGAAGGAGCCAATGTTGCAAAAATGGTTGGCCGGATTCTTGAAGAGGACCCAGCGTTCAGATACCCTTTTGTATTGTCATATTCTGTGTGCCCGTTTTTGGGTTCTTGTTTTTGTTTTTGTTTTTGCTTTTTGTGTGTTGTTGTTGTTGTTGTTGTTTTTTTTTAGACAAGATGGTTTTCTGGCAAAGGCAGAGACAGGCCTCGCACTGCATCGGGGAGGACACAGAGGGCGACAGGTTTGCTGCCTTGCTCGGAGCGACAGGGCGGGGTTGAATAGCAACCAGAGCTCCGGACTCCTGCCCAGGGGTTCCTTCCTGCATCATGAACGTGTCTCCCCTTCCTGAGGGAAGGTCACCCATGAACGTTGGCCTCCGTGGAACCTCGCTCTGGGCCACCTCGGCAACCAGCCCTTTCCCTGTTACAGGAGAAGTGGCTGGCGTGGGGGCCAGGGGGGCAGAGCTCCCTCCGTCCGTCTCCACTTCCAAGGCCACAAAAGCCTGTGTGATTTTATTATTATTTTCAAGGTTTCCAGGCGACAGGTGGTAAACCTGATGATGCCCCCGCGCCTGGTATTTCGATAGTATCCGTGATCCCTGTGCCCCTTTCCCTCTTCAAATCTGAATCTCGTGCAGCCACACACCAAGGGAGGCGTGGGAAGCTCTGATCTGCCCACACGAGAGGTGCGAAACCAGGCCTGCTTCCCTCTCAGTCCTGCCCAGGGGCTGCTGGACGGACGAGCACCGAGGCCTCTGAATGCTGCCTGGGGAGCTGCCAAGGGAGCTCAGCCTGCCCCTGGGCGGACGGCCCTGGCCTGTCTCCACGGAGCTGTTCTCCGGCCTCCTCTCCGTGAGACATGCGGAGCTGGCTGCAGGTGTTGAGGTGAACCTCGGTCTCTCTCTCCTCACCCCAAATCAGCTAGGGTTCCAAGGTGAAGCCAGGGTCCTTGACCCCCAAGCCACGTCGGGTGGGTCACCCTCCGGGCACTGTCCAAGGAAGGAGGCCGGCCTGTGTCGCGGCCTCCTTGACTTCCCTGAGCCGGCTCCGTCAGGCCCTCAGTCCAAGGGGGCCCCTGGAGACCAGTGTCACGAATTCGGGCGTTGCTCCCCGGCTCCCTCTGTGTCCCTACTACCAATCCTTTCTTGCACGTGTCTCCATCCATGGTCTCCGAGATGCAGACGCAGAGATGGTGTCATCCACTGGAGAGTCTGCTGGGGAGGGGGAGACACCTGCGAAAGAGAAAGGGACAGGGACCAGCGAGACTTTGGAGAGTCCCCCGCTGAGCTGCAGTCCTCAGCCCGGGGCCAGACAGAGGAGCCCGAGCGGCAGGGAGCTGAGAACACGTGCCCAGGCCCCGGTGAGCCCGGGCCCAGCCGACCCAGGGAAGGAGCCTCCCCCTGAGCAGAGCGGCTTGCGGGGATGGCCCAGCACCGTCCCTCGCGGCACCGCACACGGGCTTCTTCCCCTTGTCATGTGGTCGGCTCCAGAATAAAGTCTCCCCACGTGAAAGGGAACAGCCGTGCATCTCAAGGAGGGAATAGCCTGAGACTCGATGGGGTCCGCGTGCTGGTCCTACGGCTTCCTTTTGTGGCTGAGAAAATGACTCTTGCCATGAAATAAGAATATCCTATTTCTTTCACACAATTATTGTATTTTAGGGATAAAAAGAGGCTTTAGAAATAGTCGAGAGTTTGTGTATGAGATCCGATTTCCCCGGAACAGGCTCTCTCTCCTACCTCTCAGCCCCTTACGTTCTGGAGCAGGGCCCTGACTCTTCCTTCCAAAGCGCTCCTCCGGCCCCCAGGTATCTAGGTGGTGGGCCTGACCGCCCAGATACCCTGCCCAGGGGAATTCCAGAACCGGACTCATTCTGGCTCAATTCTAGCGGAGGCTTACACATGCTTTTGGCCTCCAGGGGATCACTCCGGGTCTCACTTACATGACTCCACCTCCTAGAATTCCCCCCAACTACACATATTTTCTCGAGACAACCCGACCTCCTCTTTGCCCTGCCTTGCAAATGCTCACGACACCGTCCCTTCCCTTCTCCCCCTTTTAGTTAAAATCTGCCCTCGTCCTTCGCCTGCCTGCACTGCTCTGGGTACGGCTCATATTGGCTTGAGTGCTGCATGTTCGAAATAGCCCAGAGTATATATGTTTTCCAAGTACTTTGATCCTCTAAACTTGGCTGCAGGGTTTTTTCAAAGCTCAGCAACGTGATTCAAATTGCCTAGAAAGCTTTGAGTGGTGGCTTGTTTCTGAGGCACTCTAACACTAAATATGTTCAGCACTCCGTGATGAACACTGGAAAGGCCGCTCCTGCTTTTTTTGGCACAGGGTAACTGGGACAATCAGATCATGTATTGTGTTGGCACGGCATCAGAACGGGTCTGCTTCCTTGACCTAGAAAAAGAAATAGGAATATCATACTCATTGACCTGAAAGCCAGAACATGTGTTCGTTCCCTACGTTAGATAGGATTCTTATTGTTCGTGTAGGGCCCGAGACACCACCTATGCATAGAATACTAAGTTTCAGAACAAGGACAAGTCATTACAAAAATCCCCTAACTGGTCCTCACTTGCTTGCTTGTCTATTTTAGTCGAATATACCTATTGAACTTTGAACTTTGCTTTTTCTCCATCAAACTTTCACTTTTTCCTTAGGGTTTTCAGGTCGTTGGAAAACCGTTGAGTCCTTTCTGGATACAAGGTTCCGTATGTTAGGTGTTGTGCGTACACTGGCAAACAGGGTGTTTTACTTTGTATTAAACGTAGGTTCCGTGAGAGTAAGGATTTTTCTTTGTTCATTACTGCTCCTTCCATACTATGGAGAAGTGCTACTTTGAACCAGAAAACTTATCATCATCCTGCCCAGCAGTGATTGTGGGTTGGAAGCAATTCTAGTCAGATATCTAGGTAATGACGGCTGGCACATTAATTGAGGGTTTATTATCTTGACAGCTTCTCATATTTTTATATATTTTTAATCCATGTCGGTAGATATACATTGATATCTACGTGTACCTGTTTGGGTATATACATGTATCGATCCATATATCTGTGTCCTTATGTATGTGCACATATACAATCAATTCTCCTGATTCATAGTTTTATATTCTATTCTATAACAAATATTAATTAGCAAATACTGAACCACCACTCCTGGAGGAAATAGAGCATTAGGGTCCTACAAGCATCTAGTCACAGCATTTTCATCAACTGATCAATACATAACCTGGTTTCTGTTTAAAGACACCCTGTTTCAGGCACCTGAGGGGCTCAGTGGTTGAGCATCTGCCTTGGGCCCAGGGCGTGATCCTGGGGTCCTGGGATCCAGTCCCACGTTGGGTTCCCCGTAGGGAGCCTGCCTCTCCCCCTGCCTATATCTCTGCCTCTCTCTCTCTGTGTCTCTCATGAATAAATAAATAAAATCCTTTTTAAAAATAAAGACACCTTATTTAATCTATGCTGTTGATTCATTAACATTAAGCCCACAGCTAACAGCACCAAAACTCATGACTGAACAAAGTATACCTAACACGTGTATTTTTCCCAAAAGTCACATTGAAGTCTCCTTGCACTTAGGAAGAATGTTAGTACTGCCCTTGGGGACCGTTCCAAATAGCAAAATCACCAAGCAAAAGCACAGAAGTGTGAAAAATGTGGCATTAAATTTGTTGAGAAAAGGATATATGTTTATATTACGAACGCTGAACGAAGACGGGGGGTCACGTTGGTCAAGCTCCCTGGGAACATGGGCATCGGGTGATTCAAATGTTCTGCTACACTATGCGTGCCTGCAAATGGCCACAATAAGTCCCATGAGTACTGTTTTGGAGGTTACAAACAAACCCTAGCAAGTAGGCAAATCCCGAACACGGAATCCACGAATAATGAGGGCTGACTCTCTACGTAAGCACACACACACATGTATTTATATGTGCGCGTGAGACGGGAGCGAGGCGGGTTTCCTTCCTTCCAGAGTCTGTGCTCCAGTGACCTCCTCAGGGAGAAGAAGCATCCGCTATGCTGGAAGCACATCAAACCAAGATTCAAGAGACCTTGAACCATTGCTTTAATTGTCACACATGCGATTGGACAAGTCACAGACTCCTTGTCCTCATATTGCTTTTTGCACAACTGAGGAGAGAATTCCCCTTTGTCCTCGTAAATTCGTCCAGTTGTGGTTACAGACACAGGTTCTCTGGACTAAGTTCAAATCCCATCACTGCCACTCACCAGCTGTATGAACCCAGACAGCTGGACCCCCTTCAGCCTTAACATTCTCATCTATAAGGTAAGGATCATAGTAGGGCCCACATCCTTGAATTTTTATGATGATTATACAACAGAATACATAAAGGTGTGCAGCGTCTGACACTGACGCAGCCAATACGTGTCAGAGATAAAGAATAAAAAAGGCAATAATATGCCTGCCTTTGGAAGGACAGTGGTTCAGAACATCACCTCTCTCAGGTAAGTCTTGGTTGAACCACTCAAAGATCTCTGGATTTCTCCTTTTTCTGCTTTTACGGCTTCTCAATCCACCTGTTGGAAACATTTTCTTTAAATCTATGGGTACAGTAGGGGCCCCTGGGTGGCTCAGCGGTGGAGCGTCTGCCTTCGGTTCAGGGTGTGATCATGGAGACCCGGGATCGAGTCCCACATCGGGCTCCCGGCATGGAGCCTGCTTCTACCTCTGCCTGTGTCTCTGCCTCTCTGTGTGTGTCTTTCGTGAATAAATAGATAAAATATTTTTTAAATCAAAAATCAAAATAAATAAATATATGGGTACAGTTAATTAACTCAGAGAGTAGAGTCTAAACTAGCTTAGGAGTCATTTTGCCCTTAGTGAAGATCTATGCAAATTTCTACTCGGCTCCCTTATAGCCCAGCTTTGCAGTGTATTCCAAGGGCCCTCTTGTTTGTCCTAATGCCACATTTTTAAGAGACACGCCATAATTCCCGGTTTTAGTTATGTGCTCAAACTAGAGAATCTCTGTGGTTTCTCTGAGAACATAAAGAATGCTACTTTTAGATTTCAGTTATATTCATACCAAATATCTACAAATAGATCTTTAAACCTTGATCTGTAAAAAGAGATAGATTAACTAAAGAAAATGATGGACTGGGCTGTCACCACTAAAAATTGAATGAAAATACTAAGCACACCCATACCTTTGTAGACAAAGGCAGGTAAAAATGGAAGGTGTCATTATGGGCCTTTATTCAGTAGGTTAATTGTCTATATGTCATATATATTATAAAAATACGCCTTGGTTCAACCACGGTTTTTTATAAGTACTTTACCTTCACAGTAAAATGCTTTTTTTCTTAAAGAACCAAAGTAAGCTAATGGGATACAGACCACGCTGGCAGGCAATCATGAGCTTCTTTAATATGCATCCTCTCTCCCATGTGAGTGTTCACATGCCAAATTTCCATCAACTGTGTGATTTTACAAACTTTACAAACTGGTCTGTTTTCTTATTGGCAGTCATTCTGAAATGTGGACAACACACAGAAATATTTAAACACCTATACAACAACCACTAGTAAGCAAAAATTAGAATGTTGAATGTTAGTAATAAATCAAGCCCCACCCCAGGAGCTCTTTCCCACTCAACAAGACTGTGGAATCTGCAAAAGGTTAATATAAATTATCCTCTTATAAAGATCAGTAAATATAATTTGATGATCAGTAACTTGCCTGAAGTCATAGTGAGGTAAACAGACATTCAATGACAAGGGAAACAGAACGTAAAAAGGGAAATTCATTCCCAGAACTTGTTAGACCGAACCGCGAGCAGGGTAGTCCAGAGAGATGAGGGAAATAGGGCTTTAAATAAGAGTAGGGCAAGTCTTCATAATGGGTAGCGTATGTTATTACTTCATAGTATGTGTATTTATTTCCCAAATTATAACCATGTGGAAAGACAGCAAGGCCAGAAAAACACTGGGCTTTGAATCTTAAAACCTGGGTTTAAATATCTGCTATTACTTACTAATCAAAAGTGAGGTTGGGAATGAGTCAGAAAAATGTGAAAATGTATCAGTTGGAATTCGGCTGCCAATAGGAGCTTGAGTGACTTCCACATCCAGAGATGTGGAAACCAGGAGGGAGTAGTTCCAAATCTGGCAAGGTAACAAGGTGATGTCCTCAGAGACGTTGATTCATTTCTTTTCCCTTCCCTTCTTTCTATCCTTTTGGTCTTTTCTCTACCTTCCACCATCCGAAATAAGATGGCCCTTTGTCCCCGAGCTTTTTGTCTCACGACCCCAGTGAAGATGGCTGCCCTGGGTCAAACTCTCGTTTTCTCACATAACCACCTTCAGGGCAGGAAGACAGAAGGCACAGAGCCAGGGAGCTCTCTCCTTGCACTTGACCCTTTCGTGGGAAAACAAAATCTTTCGTCCAGGCTACCAAGTGGAATTTGAATATCTCATTGGCCAGAACATGTCATTCTCTCACACGGTTACCTTCCCAGCAAGGGGAGTCGGTTTTCAATCCTCAAGAACTTTTCAAAGAAAGAGAGTGAATGAGTCAATTGCTGGATACTCAAGTTGACAGTGCTCATCAAGGATAAATCTGGCCATAAATGTAATGTAATTGTGTTAATTTATGTAATTATGTTAATTTATGATCTACCTATACATGTTTATGTACAGTCACACAAAATAACCGAGATCCTTGCACCCTTTCTGCAGCTCAGTAGAACAAAGTCGATACGATCAAAGGGAGCTTTCTACCCTTCTTAAGGAAACAAAAAAAAATGACGTATTTAAGATTACTTTAAAAATTAATTTGCTAATAAAAAATTACTCTGAGGTGTTTCTTAGATTTGTGCTTAAAAGTAATAAAACTATAATGTATAAACTATAAAACTATAAATAATAAAACTATAAATCACATTTTTAGCCATGTGGGTCTTCACAAAATGTGTAACAATCCCTAGAGTTTTACTCTACCTGCAATTGAAGCCACTTTTGGTTTTATTTTTAAAACTCGTTAAATGAAAAAAACAAAACTCGTTAGATGTTTTCGTTGTTACTATTAAAATTTCTTAGAGGAAACATAGACCTCTTTTTAAAGGCAGTTTTGGGTGGAACCTGAACGTCTTTCTCATTCCAACGTAGACAATTTGTTGCTAGGAAGGAAATTAATACAAAATTATCAAAAAGATAAACAGCTAATAAGCTCAATTTCTTCTTGGAATGAGTAAAATCCTCTTCTTCCTACGAAAGAGAAAAAATCTACACCTCTGCCAGGAGTCACAGAGGTACACAGACACTAGCCTAAGTAGTGACTAAAGACCATTTGTAAAGAAATATGAGACCCAGAAAGAGAAAACAGAAAGATGGGTGAAGACAAACCGTTGGTTGTATTAAACATTGAAGAAAAAAAAAAACAACATTGAAGAAATACATGAAAAGAGAAACTCAACAACTAAACAAAGTAACGATGAATGCCCTATTGCTTAGGGATCTATGACTCTGCTTCTAAAATATCTAACACTTTCTAAGACTCAAGAACAAAGTGTAAACACAGGTTAGATTAAGCAAGGGCTGATAGTGGTTAAGGATTAATGGTCACACATAGACATCCATTTACTTACAGCTTGCACCACACATTCGTCTTTTAAGATAACGAACTATAAGGTTGCCATAAAAAGTGGCTCATTTCTTTTGTTGGTTTTTAAAGGAAAATTACAAGTTAAGCATTAAAAAAGAATCTTACTAACACCCCACACCTTACTGGAACTTAAGGGCCAGGAGAAGAGGGAAAAGTGTCTAATTTGTTTGCTTTTATATCTCCAGCAAATAGCACTCGGTAAATGTTGGTAAGTGAGGGAACTTACCAACTTACCAAGCGACATCACGAAACGCAACGTATAGTTTACTCGAAGGCAAATTGATGGAGTAAACCTGCGCTGGGAGAAGTGGACATACTAACGTGTAAAGGAACATTGCAAACATCTCGGAAGGCCAGGAAGAGCCAAAAGACGTGGAGTCATCAGGGCCTGTTTCCCCAGAGAGCAGTAGCTCTTAATGCAAGGTTTAGGGACCGTTTCCTGAGCAACTACTCACCGGATACTTTCAGAATCCTTACATGAGAATTCCGTAGGGTCTCTCCCCTTAAACTCTGACATAACTCAACCCTCTCAAGAGGAGACGGCCGGGCCTCCCACTCTGTCTCCATGTGCACAGAATTTAGGAGAAAGAGAGTCTCCCTGCTGCCTTCCCACTTCCCCTCCAAACCACGCCTCCCCCACCAGGAAATAAGAACAGCTTAGCTTTATCAGGCGCTTCCATCACACTCCTTCCCTCCGTTACTGGTTGAGGGTTTGATTTCTAGCTGCCAGTTTTTCTTTTCTACCTCCGTTCCCCAAAACACTATGTGTGACACCCATGTCTTACGATAGGTGATTGATCTCGTACCTGGCGTTGAACACTTTGTACCCTGCATCTCTTCCTCTGCAAAGATCTTTCTCCCTAAACCCAACTTAGCCACCCCATTTCATGGCCACCACTGGGCTTTGTCTTTACTTCAAAATCTTTAACTTTAATTTGGCTTCTGTTTCCACCTCTATACTTAAACTTCTTCACTAATTTGTCCTAGATTTTAGGACCTAGTTTAAGCTCTCATCTTGGCTCCTGGAGCCCTCCACAACCACTCACCACCTGCTTCGCTCTCATCCTTCTCACCACACACTAATAGGCTTTCATCTCTGCAGACACCGCAGAAGACTTGTGTTTCCAATGTGCTTTCAAGCTTCTTAGGTGATGTACACTCTGCCCTGCTTTTTTTTTCCTTTAGTTTACTCTTGCTCAGTCCCCCAAAACTGACCTGAAGTCCGTATTCCTGTGAAAAGCCTTTCCGTACCACACCTGCCCCGTCTAGTTTGTTCGCTCTGCCTCCTGGTTCCCAGAACATCTTTGTATAACCCTAGCATGCAGTTCCTAAGCGGGGAGCTCCATGTGCACCCACATGTAATTGCGACATCTGAGAGAACGTTAGGAATCTAGGCACCAGTTCAAGCCTTGACGACGCTCTCCATAAGATGTTGAGAACTGACACGAGAGAAACTGGAAAACAGGACTAGCTCCACGTTTAAATGTTTCCTACGATAGCTTCATATTGGTCTGCCAATCCCTTTAGGTATTATTCTCTCTGGATACAGGTTGCGTTGCATTCTCTTACCGAAGATAAAGGCTGTATTGCCATCCCTCAGTGGTGACAGACAATATTTAAAAGTTGCATAAAGGGATCCCTGGGTGGCGCAGCGGTTTGGCACCTGCCTTTGGCCCAGGGCGCGATCCTGGAGACCCGGGATCGAATCCCACGTCGGGCTCGCGGTGCATGGAGCCTGCTTCGCCCTCTGCCTGTGTCTCTGCCTCTCTCTCTCTCTCTCTCTGTGACTATCATAAATAAATAAAAATTAATAAAAAAAATAAACAAAAAAAATAATAAATAAAAGTTGCATAAAGTTACTCAGACAAGACAATATTTAAAAGTTGCATAAAGTTACTCAGACAAGACTCAGACAGTTTGAATTCAGCTTTCAAACTGAAAGAGAAGGGAAAACGGAAGAAAGTCAACATTCCTATAAACTTTAAAAGGCAACAAACTCAACTATTTCTGTGTCAAAGGGGGGTTCTGCGAGATGTCAGGAGGCTCACCACTTGGTTAAAATTTCAGCGATCAACCAAATTATTTAAAACAAGAAATTCGATCTTGGTTTCATTTTCACACCAGAAGCAAAACAGGTCTTCAGAATGATCATATGATAATAATACAAGAAAAAAAGAATTTATTGATATCATCCAATCCACATGTAACTACACTGCTATTAAATAGATATCACACACAAATGTGGGTGATTGCTGCCATGTGAGCATTAGTACTGTGAAAGAGGATTATGGGTAGTCCGTGCAACATGCGGAGCCCTCTCCATATCTCGGTCCCCCTTTACAACCACCGCTAGCACCCCGGGTGTCAAAGATTAGAGTTGCAGTTCAATCTGTGCCATTAACCATGGAATCCCCGTTTAGTCAATTAAATTTCTTGGTCTCAGTTTCCTCGTTTGTAATATGAGAAGAGATTAGACGAGTAGTATTTCAAACATTTTGTCCATGGACACAACTCCCTTCTTTTTCCCAAAGGAAATCTGACTGAGAATTCTAATACGGAAAATCTGAAACATAACAGCTTCGGTAGAGGCAAGATAAAGATTCGGTCTTCCCCTTTCTTCCTCCAAGCACCTCGCCCCTGCCCCCCACCCCCCAGCTTGGAGCCTAAGAGTGGACAAGCTAGTGGTTGACCTATTGGGTTTCGGGTCTTTTCCAACAATTCTGACAGGTCCTTGGGTGGTCTGGTGAGTGGCGATGAAACCGGGACAGGTTCGCTCAGCTGAGCACCCACCTGGAAAATAATACATTTTTCCTACTTCTGACTCAGAAAGTCAAATGGGAGATTGGTCCCGAAGTGGCCTGGGAACTCTCCGTTCCCACCTCCCTGAGTACAATGTTGAGTTCTGGAAAGGCCTCTCCGACTGCTCATCTGCCCTGCTCCTTCATAATCTCCCCCACGGGCGCCGTGGCCTGAGCCCACACAGCCCCATCCTCCTCCATCCCAAGGCTCTCAACACCTGCAGCAGATGGTTCTGATTCAAGAAACCTGGATTATTGGCACCCGGGGTCTCAGATTCCCTTGGGACAATGGAAGGAACCTTACAACAAATGACCTGCCGGGCCCTCCACGGCCTGAAATTTCTAAATCTCCTTCTGTGTCTAGCTCAGTCAGTTCAAGTAGCCCAGGGCTTGGCTTTTGCTCTCACCCCCACCCGACGATCCAGCACGGATGGTACACAGTTTCCTTCACGCTCAACCCCTAAGACAACGTGAGAAAGTGCTTTCGAACTGAACTCTAAATGTGGCTCATTTTAACTCTTTGGGAAAGAAAGCGAGAGAGAGAGAGAGAGAGAGAGAGAGAGAGAGAGAAACTTCACTTGGCTGCTTCTCCTACTTGTTTCAAAATTTGCAAAGGAATTCCCACAGAACACTTGCAGCTAAAAGAATCCATTAGCCCACAGAATGCCCACAGTCGGCCGCTGGTGCCACATGGATGGCCTAGTATTCATCCACGCTGGGATTTACTTGTAAAACCCTCGCACACACAAATAAACAAAGTGTCAGAGAGCCAAACACAGAGCTCCCTCCAAGCTCCGGGAATCATGATTCTCGAGACGTTATCTGCCCTCTGTCGAAATGTTTACCTGTTCCTTCAACGTTCGGGCATCCCAGGCATGTGCCCCACGAGCCTGTGTTTTAAAAGTGAGAGAAGCCAAGTGTTTACGCCAGCGGCCTGCTAGGTGATCCCCATCCAGCCCCACCGCAGCGGCCTTGACCCCCGGCAACTTCTCTTGCTCCTTCACAACGACCGTCTCCCGGGACTCAGGAGTCTGTCCGTCCAACGGGCCCGGAGATGAGAGGATGCTGAACTCCAGATCCCGGGCCTCCTGTCCTTATGAGGTTTGGGGGTGTCCATCTAGCTAGTGGACAGGTGTGGGGGGCCGTCAGCCTGCTGGCCGAGATTGTGAAATAACAGACTCTTCCCCACTGACTTCCCCTTGCTACAGTGACAGCTCACTGCAGACTCCCGCACTGCCTCTTGGGGATGGAAGAAGGATCTGCTTGTCAGTAATGCATGGGCACAGAAAGCCCTAGAAATGTGCGCTTAGAGCCCACCCGAAGGAGAGGAAGAGTGGGATAACTCACTCAGTGAGGTGAATCAGATAAAATGGGTTTCTCAGAACCTACGTACGGTCTGCTAAGAGTTTCCATTACATTACACGCTGCCCTCCTACCAGTTCCTCCACCTTCTGGGCAGATTTCGTGCTCAGAAATCCTGACACAGAGAGTCACAAATACAGCCCTTTCTGTAGAGGCAGGGGAGGGAGAAGAAGAAATGTGCGTGTATGGATGTGTGTGAATGTGTATGGGTGTGTGTGTGTGTGTGTGTTTTAGGACATCGTCATTATTATTCCTTTCATTCTATAGTGTTTGTCTCACAAGCTGCCCCCCCCCCCCGCCCTGATAATAATTTCAAGATCGCGAATTGTTTTCTTTGCAATGTAATTTCCGATCCTTTTATCTCAATTAGGTACAATGCAACTTCCACGTCAATTTTCCAACATCTCAGGGAATCGACGGTTCTCCAGGACACATTCACAGGCACAGGTCACTGCATTTAACCCTTTCACCAAAACTTGAGCTTTCAAACGCATGACTTATTGCAAACTTCTTTCTCTTCTTTAGTAAACTATACAGGCATAACTCAAACCTTCCTGATAGCTAAAGATCATAATTATGAGCACGTATTTCATCATGCCGCGGTACAATCAGCTCCCACTGGGCCAAGATGTGAAGGTGGGTGAGTCTCTATGCAGCAAAACGGTGCAGCTTGCCTCCACCCACCCCACCCCGGCCCAGCAACAGCAATTCACCCCATCGCTGCGGCTGGTGCCCTGAGCCCCTGTGCAAAGGCTCCTGCCCCCCACGGGTCAGCCGCACTCCGGGCCTCTCCAGCAGCCCCGGCCTCCCTTAGTCGCCTTTATTTTGCATTGCTTTCTTTTAGTCTCCCTCTGCCCTCCCTCCCCTGCAAGCTTCTTGTCCTCCCTTCTGTCCAGCTCCTGAGCTGGCCTCCGAGCACGCTGTGTGGTCCTCCTCACAGGAGCGACAAGCTCGCTGCACCGTGACTTGTACTTTTCTCCACCTTATCCGAGCTCATTTGCTGTTGGGAATGCCCTCTCCTCTTTCCTGGGTGTCTTCCAACTTAAGGTTTGGTGCCATTGGGAGAAGGGAAGATCGCCTCCACGCTGCCCTGCGGATGAGCCAGACCGCAGTCATTTCCAAAGAGGGGATAAGTACTTGACAGTTGGAGAAATCAGGGCCAGAGGCTCTTTCCTTAAAAATAAACCACCTACAAGAAGCAATGGAACAGGCACACTTGGGGATGAATGGGAGGCTTTGCTCGAAAAATGAAAGGCCTAATACGAATACGAAATGTAAGAAGTGCATTCAGCAGAACCTGGGCTCCACAAGCCTGAAAGTCGCATCTGGTCCCCTAGCTGGGAACCCTCCATCAAGGGGTGATGCACACAGTGCACGTCCGACGGTCTCTGGCTTCGGGACCAGACTTCGCTCACCTCCCGGTTGGGGGCTGCCGGCCTCCCCCGCCACACCATGTGCTCTGTCTTCCTTTAGAGTAAGAACATGCCCAGGGCCTGCTTTGCCCTCCACAACCCTCAAGACACCCAAACTGTGTTTGACAACGGTTTGTTGAAAATAGACAAAAATGCCGCCTTTTCAGGGGCCTCCTCAAATGTCCAAGATACCATCTTAGGGGAATTTTAGTTTCAATTACATTTAAGTTAAACTTTAGGGTGGGGTAGGGGGAGTGAACCAATGAATTGTTCGTTCATTTCCACATTTCAGTTCCCTTAAATGCTACAGAGACATAATGATAGTCCCGCTTCCCGAGACCACCATCAGGCATGCCTGCGAAATAAGCTGAACATTCTGGAGGAGGACGAGCATGTGACAACGCCTTTCTGGCGGTTAGGGTTTCAACAGACGAATTTTGGCAGGATAGAAATCAATCCCTAACATCTGTTCTAGGAAGAGATGCTAAGGTCCAAGACAGGGGGCAGTGATGCAAATTGTGCTAGAAACCCATCCGCCAGCTAGTCACTTGAGTGTGCGGAGACACAGCCTTTCTAGGACTTAATTTTCAGATGACTTTAAGGAGTACAACCACCCACCACCTCGTTTCTCCACCCCGAGGCCATCACTTAAGTAATCCTATCATGGAAAGTGGACACGTCTCGTCCCTGAATGAGCTGAGGACCATTTGCCATAGCCCACTAGGTGCCAGGCACAGCTGTGTGAAATTATGCACACGCTCCCCCTTCTGGGGCTGGGGTAGGCCCTGGAGCCCCGTGGTTGAGGCAGCACAAGGCTGAGCCAGGGAAAGGCACGAGCTGGATTCATACGCAAAACGCATAAGCCTTTTCAACTCAATTGCTAAATAAACAACCGCATTTCACTGTTCCTTCCAGGTAATGCTGCTTTACCAGAAAGGAAAAAACATGCGGCTCACCTCCCCCGTGACCAGGCAGAAGGCAGAGCTGAAGCTTCAACCATTGGTTCAGCCCTTATGCAGTGGGCAGGAATGGGGCTACCGAAGCTGGCATCGGTTCGTCACCCCGACGGTGCCCGCAGATGGAAAGCTAACAGGCTTCGAAGGCTTGGGAAGGAAACAAACACCTTGTCTATCGTCAGAATTATGTCAACATGATCCACACCATGAAACCATCTTAAGTGAACCTCTGTACCGGTGTCTCACTGTGAAGCGCTTGTAGTAAAGGAGAGGCTCCTGCAGAGTCTATGACCAAGACGAGGCTTCCCAACCCCGCCCCCTGAGCCACAAAAGCTGAGTTATTCAGTCCAGCTTCGACGATCTACTCTATTAGTTTCCCCGGGTGCTGTAACCAAGCACCGGCAACCAGGTGGCTTAGAAAAATGGAAATTTATTGTCTCACAGATCTGAGAGATTGAAATTTCAAGATCAAGGTGGTGGTGGGGTTGGTTCCTCTAAGGCTGAGAAAAAAATCTGTTCTATGCCCCTTGAGTAGCTTCTGGTATTTGCTGGCAATCTCTGGTGTTGTTGGGTTGTAGAGGCCTTGCCCCGATCTCCGCCTTAATCTTCACGTACCCTTCTCTCTGTGCTTGTATCTCTGTGACCAAACTGCCCCTTTTTTTATAGGGACACCAGTCATATAGGATTAGGGCCTCCCCTCGTGACCTCATTAAGTACAAATCTGTTTCTAAGTGAGGTCACATTCTGAAGTTCTGGGGGTTAGGGTTTCAACAGATGAAGTTTGGCAGGATGGAAATCAATCCCTAACATCTGTTCTAGGAAGAGATGCTAAGGTCCAAGAGAGGGGGCAGTGACACAAATTACACTAGAAACCTATTTGTCAGCTTGTCACTGAGTGTGCGGAGACACAGTTGAAACTGAGACCTACGTGCAGCCATGTGGACCTTGTCATATCCAAACTCTGATCTAAAAATCAATGAGGTTATTGTATTCCATGTTTAGAATTCAGCTTCATGTCACCTAGAGATGAAAACACACTCAAAAGAATGTGCAAATCTCCCTCCACTCACTTCCGCCATGATCCCACGTAGGTCAATACGGTTGGACATCTTAGACGAAAGCCTCAAGACTGTCAACGTAGCATCTGACACACTCAGGACAGAGACAAATAAGAAAGTTTACACTCAGGACTTTGTGTCTAGTTTTCTCTTTCATCACACATACAAAACACAGGTCCATTGAGGATACAATCCTTAGAATAAAATATTATCAAAATACGATTTGGGGGCAGCCTGGGTGGCTCAGCAGTTTAGTGCCACCTTGAGCCCGGGGTGTGACCCTGAGGACCTGAGATCGAGTCCCATGTCGGGCTCCCTACATGGAGCCTGCTTCTCCCTCTGCCTGTGTCTCCGCCTCTCTCTCTCTCTCTCTGTCTCTCAAGAATAAATAAATAAAATCTAAAAAAACAAAATACGATTTTGAATTCCAAATAATATATGCAAATATACTCTCCTCCAGGAGGTGGAGCTTAATCCCTCCACTCTGCCCAGTGTGTGCTGAACTTAGTGACTCATTTCCAAAGAAAGGGGAAAATGGTAACTTTACAGAGTAGAAACCTGGTAAGCCTGATCTTAACCAAACGACCAAGTTAACATCCCGATGACAGATCACGTGGGCACCATGTAACTCTGATACTTTGTGATGAGAAGGGTACTTCCTCTCTGTGGTTTTCTGCCCCCACCCTAGTCCAATCATGAGATAAGCATCAGGCAAGCCCAAATTGAGGAACATTTTATAAAATAACTGACCGACATTCTCAAAACTGTCAAGTTAATGAAAAACAAGAAAAGACTGAGAAAACCATCAGAGAACAGAAGAGACTAAGGAGACATGACAGCAAAGTACAGCATGCGACCTGGCTGACATCCCGGAGCAGAAAGGGGATATTAGGGAGAGACTGGAGGGGTCTCAAAGTGGGCTGGATTTTAGTCAGTAGGGACGTAGCAACGCTGGTTACTGAGTTTAACAAATGTGCCATAGCAGCGTAAGATAACCGGAGAGGAAGTCGAATTTGGGGGCAAGATATACAAGACGATACTATCTTTGTAGCTTCTCTGTAAACCCCGAATTATTTCAGAATAAAAAGTTGACTACAAAAGTATATAGGTATTGAAATGCATCATTGTGAAGTAGAACATCAAGCCTTATTTCCTGCAATATTCACGAAGCCTAAGACAAAACCACATTTAAAACCCTGAAATGTAGGATCCCCGGGTGGCGCAGCGGTTTAGCGCCTGCCTTTGGCCCAGGGCGTAATCCTGAAGACCCGGGATCGAATCCCAGGTCAGGCTTCCGGTGCATGGAGCCTGCTTCTCCCTCTGTCTCTGCCTCTCTCTCTCTCTCTCTCTCTCTGATGACTATCATAAATAAATAAAAATTAAAAAAAAACCCTGAAATGTGATCCTTCAAACTGGAACCGAAAGTAACGGAATGCTGTTATTTGTTTACCTTATTAAGCCTCAAAAGTTTTCTTGTGTCCCAGAATGTGAAAGGGCCCAGGACCACGTCATGTAGGATTTTTCATGACACAAAATATACTGAAACCCCCTGCTCATAAATCTGAAGCTCTTATTCTTGAGATATTTCAAAAGATATATCTGGGGTTTTCTGCCCCAGATCCTGAGAGAATCTCCATCGAATGACTTAGCAGCTTTGGGACAAGGAACCCGCATTAGGGTTTGCATGTATTTTCCCCTGAATCTCTGGTAGTCAATTTTCTCACAGTTACTCAAAATTTAAAGCTCTAGTTGTTTAGATTCAGCAGAACATTTTGTTTACACATATTAAAGAACACTACATAAAAATAATTTATTTCAAAGTTCATGGAATTTAAAAAAAAATAAAGCAGACGTCCACTGTAAAGTCACTGTGTCAACAACCAACATAGCCTCCCGCTCAGACCAGAGGGAAAAATCATTTTGACACTGAAGACATATAGAGGGTGGCGCGGGGGGGCGGGGGGAGCCCTTCTGTGGATAATCTACTCTATTGTCTGTCCCATGCAACATACTTTGAAAAACATTTCAAGATGATTCCCACGAGCAATCTAGCCTTGCCTAACCCTACAGTCCAGTTGCCTATTTAGGACCTTGAACTTGCTTCCTTCAACTCAGATCTTCCCTCACAAATCATGCAAGTTATGGTGTTAGATGTTCCACCTCCTTCCCAATCAGCATCACTCACAGACTTCAATTCCCACGGGTATCTCCTACGTTCCTCCTTGTAAGATACCATTTCGTAAGCAATTATTTGAAGGCAAGATCCTGCTCCATAACCTTTCATTTGCACCGTGTCTCCAGAAATAATTCTACACACCCTTTAAAATATTTATCCATGTTTCCAAGACCCAGAAACCTCACAGGGTCCGTGATAACTGTCTTCTATCACCTGTCTTCACTTCTCAGCCAAGCTGAGATGAAGGCAGTTCTCTAGAACATTCCCTATTGGAATTAAATCCAGTCATCCCTCCAGTCATGCCCTCCAGTCATCCAAGAGATGATTGCTTATTGATTCCCTAATATGTTTGAGGTTCTGTCAACACATAAATGCCACCAAATTCAAAAATAAATGGTCTGCTTCCTATTTTCATAGGATTATGTTTCTTCTCATGATTCCCTGGTCTGTGGTAGGGAGAATAATGACCCTCACTCACCCAAAGACGTCCATGTCCTCATCCCCACAATTTGTGAATATTTTAGGTTACTTGGGAATTACTGTCGCAGGTGAAATTAATGCTGCCAGTCACCTGACTTCAAGGAGACTACCCTGAATTTTCCAGGTGGGCCCAATGTAATCACAAAAGTCCTTAAATGGGGAAGGAGGAGATAGGAAGGTCAAAAATGGATTGCAGTATGATAGAGGCTCAGCTGGCTGTTCTTGTCTTTGAAGGTAGAGGAGGGGCCATGAGCCGAGGGAGGCCGACAGCCTCTAGAAACTGGAAAGGCAAAGAACCGGATTCTTCCCTAGAACTTTCGGAAAAGAACGAGACCTGCCAACACCTTCATTTTAGTCCAATGAGAACCATTCCAGAGTTTTGAATCCCAGAGCTGCACGCTAATTGATTTGTGTCATTTCAAGCCACTAAGTTTGTGATAATTTGCCCTAGAAGTGTTAGAAAATGGATAGACACTAATTATAATCATTATAAAGTTCTATTTTACTCAATGAATTATCTCTTCTTCCTCCAAAACTAATCATTGTATTTTCATCTTGATTCTTCCCTTCCATGCTAATAGTTTTCCTTAAGTGTCTCAGATCCTTTGTTTCCTGTTTATAACTAGAAATGCAGCCTGCCGATGTGAGACTAGCTCTGTTTCCCCGCCAGTCTCCTCCCCGTGGCCAGTACTGAGTCCCAGCTCTATGCACGTGGCCTCTTTAGAATGCGAGCATGACCACTCACCGTCTTTGTGGTACAATAGTCACAAAAAGGGTCACCAACAATCTCTACTTCGTGTCCAAGAATGCTGAATTAGTCAGAGTTCTCCAGAGAAACAACCAATTGTGTGTGTGTGTGTGTGTGTGTGTGAGAGAGAGAGACAGAGAGAGACAGAGACAGAGACAGAGAGAGAGAGACTTTCTATAAGAAATTGGCTCACACAGTTATGGAGATTGTGAAGCCCCCAAGATCTGGAGTTGGCAAGCCAGACCCAGAAGAGCTGATGTGTAGTTGTGGCCCAAGTCCAAAGTCTTGAACTGCAGGAGAGCAAAAGCTATGAGTTCCAGTCCAAAATCTAGCAGGCTCAAGACTCAAGAAGACCTGATATTTCAGCCTGAATCCAAAGGCCAGAAAAGGCTGATCCAGCTCAATGGTCAGGAAGGAGGAGTTTTCTCTTACTCATTGTATTCATTCAGGGCTTCAACTGATCAGATGAGGCCCACCTACATTAGGGAGGGCAATTGCTTTACTCGGTTCACAAATTTAAATGTTAATCTTATTCGGAAACAGCTTCACAGATACACCTAGAGTAATGTTTGGCCAAATGTCTGGTTCCCCTTGGCCCAATCAAGTTGACACATAACATGAACAATCACCCAGGATCTCGCCATTCCTCCCACCAACCTGGCCTAGCCTGTGACTTGCTTTGACCATCAGACTAGGTCAGAGTGATGCCGTATGATCTCAGGGACCTTGCACCTCCTGTTCAGCTACCATGATAGAATCACTCATAAAGAATCTGGGATTAGGCTACAGGGTGGTAAGAGACAATGTAATGAGAGAGAGCCCCCCAGCGAGCCCACGGGCACGGCGAACACCAGGGGTGAAGCTCCAGATGCGGGAGGGAATCCATCTTGGGTGTTTCGCCCCCTGCAGAACGTAGACGAAAGAGTAGCCCAGCCAATCCCACCTCAGGGAGGAAACCACCCAGCAGGGCCCTCCAACCCGCATATTCCTGAGAAAATATAAAAAATGTTGTTTTAAGCCCCTAAGTTCTTAGGCTCTTTGTTATTCAGTAATAGATCATGATACCTAAATGAGACCCGGCCGAACAGAGAAGCTCCAGCCTGGCAGGCCGACGGTCCCCTAGGAGTGCGGCCCCACATACTCCTCCAGGCTTTCGGGGGAACAATCTTGCTCTGACTTTATCTGGGCACCGCAGGCTGCTGCTGTGCAGTCGAGTTACACGACGAAGGGTGGAGCTGACCTGAACAAGGGTAGTTGACGGCCCCTGGCATCACGTCCTTCACTACGACTCCTCTGCCATAGCTTTGCGTTCCTCTCTCCTCTTCTCATCTGTGGACTGTAGGCACGAAGCCTCTCTGGGGCCACATCAGTAAGAATAATTTTTCCCTCCAGCGTCGCCTTCTCTGCACCTATTCTGCACTTTACCATCCTCGGGTCTCCCTCATCCATCAGAATGATCTTTGTGTCCTCCATAAATGTATCCGAGTCACTGACAGACTTAGGGCTCTTTATCCCCTTCCAAAGTTCTTATGGATTTATTGTTCTTGCATTTATTCAACATTATTCCAGTGGATCTGTATGAACGAGGACTTACATACCTGTAAGTTAGGTCTACCTTCTTGAACCAGAATGAAAATATTTTAAAATAATAATGATGATGCCAGTAGCCCGCACTGGTGAAGGAGTGGTCAAACTGGTACCTTTATATAACAGTATTTATAGGACTGTCAACTGATAAGGCAACTTTATCATATATTTGGACATAAATAATAAAGACACTTGGCTCACCTGAGTTCTGCATTCTCTAGGAATGGACCGAATAAAAAACCTTGGGTCTCTGAAACCTTGTCTGTGTTATGAGGTCTTGCCCACTGCTCCAGAGGGGACAGCTCTGTAGCAGCCACCTGCCTGCCTGAGCCAAGCTGAGATGAAGGCAGTTCTCCAGAACCTTCCCTATTGGAATTAAATCCAGACCCTTGTTACTGGTGGAAACAGAAGTTGGGGAGACTGTGTTACCCCTGGGGGAGAAAATAAAAGTCGACCTCTGAATGCATAAAATAAGGCTGACAGCTGAACCCCAGAAGGAAGCAGAGTCAGAGAAAACCCCGAGGGCAGGTAAGTCCCCAATTCCAGCCATCCAGAAGCACTTTTCTTTCCATCCTGCTGTTCTATATATGCAATAGTTTGCATCTAACAAATTCCCCTTTTATTTCTAAGCTAATTAGTGACACTCAAAAATAAATAGGTTCTAAATAACATCTGCTTCCAAAGCAATTAATAGAGATTTATAAATTTTCACCCACTAACTTCCCTTGTAGAATTTTTTCTTAAGAAAACAGTCAAAATCCTAAAACAATCTGTGCATAAAAAAAAAAACGCATTATAACATTTATCTCATTTGTAACAACAAAAATTTAAAAATGGGAAGAGTCCAAGTACCCAGTTTTCTGGGGATTGTTAACTAAATGCTATCATTTTCATAACCAATACATTTAAGAGTGCCACGTGTCCATCGATGATGACGAATATTTACCTCATTTCCAGATTTCTTGCTATTATGGACTTCAGTAACATTTATAACAACTAGGTTTTAAAAAGTGAGGGTAAACTTTAAGAACAACATGATTATAATGATTCTAAAAACTATGCATTGGAAAAAAAAAGTCTAGAAAGAAATAAACCAAAATTACAGTGTGAATAACACATGCTGAAGCTTCTGGCACCATCTTACATTTTAAAGCAAACAATCACTGGAAAATTCTTAGAAAATTAATAGGTATCAGTTGCATAAGTGAAGAATATGGCCCTTTCTATCTCTCTACTCCCTAGTATAAGACGTTGAAGGGATATTTTGTCCATATAGTGCTACAAATATTATATTCTAATGCCTTGAATTCTTTTTTTTTAAGATTTTATTTGTTTATTTGAGAGAGAAAGAGCGAGAGTGAGAGCACCAGTGGGGTGAGGAGCAGAGGGAGAAGCAGACTCCCCGCCAAGCAGGGAGCCCAGTGGGGGGGCTCGATCCCAGGACCGAGATCATGACCTGAGCAGAAGGCAGACACTAAACTGACTGAGCCACCCAGGCGCCCCTCTAATTTCTTGAATTCTTAATCACCACGTAAAGATGCAAATCGGAGGCAGTTCACTGCTCTTTGGTATTCAGTTAACCTACTGTGCTTTGCTGAACCAAAATGCAAATCGAGATCACTACTGGACAAGGTTCATGTTCTCCGCGCCATTATTGTTCCTTAATCATGCAGTTAACCACCTAGGGCAACCAGTTTTTCCATGTCCCGTAATCATTCCATTGGGGTAATTACATGTTCTCCAGTTTCATTTTTAAACAGCTTTTCAGGAGAAGCAGAAATTCAACAACTTAAGCTAGTTTTCTTTTGCCGTGTGCTTTGCACAACTGAATAAAATCCTCCCTTTGCCCAACAGTTATTAATGACTTCTAAATTATCAAAAACTCAGTAATTTATTTAATATTAGTGCAACATGTTTAACATTGCATTAAAAAAAAAGAAAGAATCCCCACTCAGTAATGAATACTCGTGACTCATTTCCCCAGAAAAGACTACAAAGGGAAATGCTAGACGATTTTTCAGGAGATTCCAATTACCGCTCTAGAATTATTAAGGTAGTTATTACAAGTTAATTGAATATCAGTTGATTATACAAAGGAACACTTACGGAGTCTTTTCAGAGTGCAAGCATTAAATTCAGCAAGCAGTTAGTTATTCAGGGGACTTTTCTGTTTTTGACTTTTACCTCAGCGTCTAGTTGTGCTACATACGACCTAGTTACTCAAGTGAGTAAATACAGATCTATTAAGTGCTTATTATATGCTTGTACCTGCTGGAGACCCAGGGAGGATAACACCAGGCGAGGCTCCTGCCTAGACAGAGCAGACTGTCTATCACCCCCTGATTCCTCCACTTCCATTCAGGATCTCACATCAACCGATACTCACACGCGCTGTTTCGTGATGGAGCCCGTGCCCCTGGACAGATCAGAAACACCTCTGTGGGCTAGCACCTGAGAAACACCTCTGATTTCTTTAGGAAGCTCTTTTCTTCTCAGTGGATAAAAATATAAAACTATTTCAGCTTTGGGCTGCACAATGCCATGTTGGCCCAGACCTGGGCTGCCCAGAGTCTAGCGGTCAAGCAGGAAGTGACTAGGGTATGGACAGCTTCTTGGAGCACCAACTCTTTCCTCCCATTCTTCTGTCAGGTATAAATCATGTTAGGTCATCAAGAAAATGCTGCATCTTCTTCTCAAATACTCGTATCTTTCTCTGTCCCAGAGAAATGGGTTGTGGCTAATCCCTTTCTCACCTACGTCAACCAGGTTGAGATACTGAACTGGAATAAAGTTGAAAAACTCAAATTGAGAACAAAGTAAGGAGGAGAAGGTCATACAACAAATAGCTAATTATAGGGAAAAAAGCATGCTAAGGCTTCTAACTGTATTTATCAAACGTGATGAAGGGTTTAAATTCAGAGATCGAACACCTTTCTGCATTCTACCAACTATGTCGTCTGTTACTCTGTCCACAAGGACAACGGAAATCGGGACGCGCTGGTCGACATCACTGCGACCACGAGTATAGAACTCACCTCAGAATCACGCCAATGGGGTCCAGACATGGAGAGACATGTCATTGTCCGATGCAATGACAACGTTTGCATCCCTGCGTCATCACAGGGATCATCGAAACGAAGTCGGGCCAAGGCAGAAGTCACAGCCTTTCATAACCTAATCTTGGGAGAGACAACCCATCACTTTTGCCTTATTCTGCTCAGGAGAGGCAAGCTCTAAATCCAGCGAGGAGACCTCCCAAGTGTGAGTAGCCGGAGATGGGAATCTTTGCGGGCCAATTCGGAAGCCGCCTGCAGAGAACAAAGAAGCCCACTGCGCTCACGTGAACTGACGGGTCCTGGAGAAAGAGGAACATTTCTTTCATGGTAACTGAGCAGGAGAGGATGATACGGTGCAGGCCGAAGTGGATTGTTATCATTGGTGGTGACTTGTTACTGGAGTTGGTCCACTGGCATCTTTTTTTTTTTTTTTTTTTTTAAATCCCTGTGAAGAATGAGGCAAAGTCATCTGCTGAAGGAGGAGCTGTGATGGCTTGGGATCAAGAGGAAGGTAGGAAAGATGAACCTCAGTGAACAGGAAAGATCACCTGCTAAAGCAGCACCGTGGAACCACCAGGCAATGCCAATCGGAAGTTTAAAATAACTTGAAAGTAAAAACACGAGTCAGGCTCTCAATTGTGTGATTTTCTCCACCAACTCTCAGCTGCCAAGGTACTAGCTCCGAAAAAGTAGCAAAAGACACATGCCAGCTCTGAGGTAGGAAAAACTTTTCATCCATATGTGAATGCAGCCAAGAAATGATAGTGTGAATTATACTCATTTGCATTTCTCTCCCTCTGACTCTTCAAACCCACCCTGGCCCAGCAGGTGTCCGTCTACCCATCAGGCCAACAAATTAAATAGCCTGGGGTGTGAGCTTTTGATACGGCTCTCCTGGACCCGTTGTGCACGCTAATTCCCCGGGTTTATTCCTCTCTGCGCCCTAGAAGGTGGCTCAGTGGGCCAAACTCTCCAGGACTTCAAAGAAGATCTGTAACATGGAAAAGACCCAGGGGCTCTGCACATCACAGATAAATATCGATGATAATGGCCTTCAGAAGACTGTTAGAGCTTCCACCTTCAGTGACCGTGTGAACCTAGCTAACGTTCCTGGTGAGAAACGTTTACTCCTTATGAAATAATAAGCAGCTGTATACTTCCCAGATGCATAGAGTTTGGTTGGTTAGTTGGTTGATTGATTGGGTTTGAGCTCATAGAGGTGACAAGCCACTTACATGTAGTGAAAGCAGCACCCCTCGCCACCAAATGCACACGTGCGTTAGTCTGCGTGGGCAGCCGCAACAACATACCGTAGACCGAGTGGCCTAAACCATTGAGATTGATTTCTCACAGCTCTGCAAGCTGGAAGTCCCGGGTCAGAGTGTTAGCATGGTTGGGTTCCGGCGAGAGACCTCTTCTTGGTTCACAGGTGGCTTCCTTTTCTTTTCCTTTTTTTTTTTTTTTTTTTCAGATGGCTTCCTTTTCATTGAGTCCTCACATGGTGGAGAGAGAGAGAGAGAGCGAGCAAGTGAGCTCTGCTGTCTCCTCTTATAAGATCACTATCCTACTGGATCAGTTCCCCACTCGTAAGAGCTCACTTAACCTGAATCAGTTCCTTATTCCAAATCCAGTCACACTGGGGATTAGGGCTGTAACATATGAATGTCCAGAAGAGCTTTCCTGCTGGAATGACCAACTCTTCCTAGCTTGTCTAGGACTTTCCCGATCTCAGCACCGACGGTTCTGGAAAACCCCTCAGCTCTGGGGAAACCAGGATGGTCGGTTACCCCAATTCACCTGCCAACCCTTCCACGAAGGTCTCGGGGCTCCTGAGATAACTCGTACAGCTGATCTGATGGAAACGTCTGATCCTCAGCACAACTCAAGCCAAGATTCTTTCCTGACGACCTTGGCCCCTTCGGCAAAGCTGACAGTCTGTCCTAGAGAGAAATCATCTCTCGGATTATCACCGTATTTAGCTCAGAGTAACTCAAACCCATCAACAGAGACTTATTGGACTACTATTATATGCACGTCCAGCTCCAGACGTGGCGGGGGACACTGAAGTATAAAAGAGTATTCCTGTCCTCAAGGAACTTACCTGTGACCAGAGCAAATGAGGGATAAAAATATCAAACAACAATAAAACTAACATGACAGGACAAGTGTAAAACAATCACAAGGGAGGATGTGATTTGTTGCAAACATGCTCGTGAGAAAATAGTGGCTTTTAGAGTCAGGAAGTTTAGGGAGATTTTTGGGTTTGTCTGTTTAGTCTTTGCGCTCTCCAAAACAAAGGTATGATTGCTAATGACCTGCTACCTGTGGTTGAACAAAGCAGCGGAGAGGAATGGGCATCACTTTGGGCAACTTTTTAAGCTTGAAAGCTGTGAACGAGCACAGGCTTTCCGGCAAGACCCAGCGGGTTCCGATGTCACTGCGGCTGCGAATCAATCCTTGGGAAATGTCGCAGCCCCCTTCCCCTCCACTGAAACACTGGGATAACCCGCTTCTACATCAGAGCTGGTAAGAGGATTCCATGAAGTGAGGTTCATAATCACTTAGCACTTTACCTAGCACTTGTCAAGGGCTCAGTAAACAGTTGCTATTATGGTTTGTGTAATCATGAACACTATGACGGCATGTGCTCTTTCTTCTTCTCTCCGCATCTCATAATTGCCTGAATCTGAAAAGCCTGGTGCAATTCAAATTGTACATTAAGGCACAAATGCAGCGCCTTTGTCCCCGTGGATTTAAAAGGAGCAGAGGAGTTTGGCACATTTGTATCTGAATGCATTTTCATTCAAAATGCTCTTCGAGTTGCAGTTGCCAAGTTCAGGTCATGCATAATGCAAAACTTCGCGTGACCAGCAATGCCTTTAGAGCAGCAATGCACTTAAAATAAATGTATGCTTATGAACGTGCCTTACCCCTTTGGCTATCGTATCGGTTATCTGTTGCTGTAACCAAATGACCCCCAAAATGTACCAACTTAAAACAACACACCGTTATTGCCTCACAGTTTCCACGAGCCAGGGAGCCAGGCGGGGCTTCGCTGTAGCCACCCATTTCAGGGGCTCGCATGGGCTGCCATCAAGGCATACACTGAGCTGTCACTGTCTCTTCTAAAAGGGATAAAACCAATCTGCTTCCAAGCTCGTGTGATTGCTTCCAGGGTTTGGTTCCTTACAGGCAGTGGAAGGGAGGATCTCACTCCCTTGCCATGCTGGCCCCTCCACCGTGGCAGCTTGCTTTGTCAACATGTTCAAGCCAAGAGGGCAGTAAAGAGTCTAGCAATGTGGAAGTCACAATCCTCTGTGACCTCACCTTAGAAGAGGCATCTTCGCACTTTTGCCGTGTCTGTTGGTTAGAAGCAGATCACTAGGCTCAGCCCAGGCTCGAGGGGAGAGAATAACACGAGGCCCTGAAGCCAGGAGGCGGCGATCCCCTGTGGGCCATCGGAGAAGCCTGCCTACACAGCTATCTCCCAGAGGCTCAGTCGGGACTGCAACAAAGGTGAATAACACAAGTGACAGTGAATGACAACCTGATGCTATCAACCAACCAGAAACAACAGAGGCAGGCCTTCATCGATTTGTAGTATTCCTCAGAACTAGACCTCGTTGGTGCATCCTAAAACACTCTCTGCTTCTTTAAAATCATATCATGAACTTTTTAGTTTAATCTGAGTCAGGTTGAGTTTGCCTGGTCTGAATCTTAATAATTTGAGGAGTATCATGATCAGTGTTAGAAGCACCCACCATCAAGAGAGCACACTCCTGGGCAGCCCGGGTGGCCCAGCGGTTTAGCGCCGCCTTCAGCCCAGGGCCTGATCCTGGAGACCCGGGATCGAGTCCAGCATCGGGCTCCCTGCATGGAGCCTGCTCCTCCCTCTCTCTGTGTCTCTACCTCTCTCTCTCTCTCTGTTTCTCATAAATAAATAAATAAAATCTTAAAAAAGAGAGAGAGAGAGAGAGAGCACACTCCTGGAAACTGTGAAAAATTTGCCCCCTAGTCACAGAAGGCAAGTAAAATTATTTTTGTAGATTGCGGGCCAAGTCTTGGACCAAATGACTTAACCTCTGAACCTGTTTCCTTCCGTAAACAGAAGAGCTACACCAGATCATCATTCAGGCTCCTTCCAGCTCCAAAATGGCCCCAAGCTTTTACAACCATCCCAAGATTTTATGACTATTAGTCAAGATCTGCTGTGTGCTAAGGAGCCTTCCCAGAAACCCAGGAGCCACGCCTCACGGAAGGGACAGCCCTGAAAGTGACAATAGGGAAGGATTTGCAATTCAGGGTTTTCAAAAGCTTCCCCTGCAAACCTAAGCGCAATTTTGCCCCTCACCTTGCCACCCAGGAAAAGCTAATGAAAATTATCAAAGCCCTTCAAAGCTTGCATGAGCATCTGGCACCGACAGTGTCACATCCAACCCTGAAGAAGAGTCCACTGTGGAAAGGAGCAAGGGAAAGGCTTGCAGAGAGTTCCAAGCAGGAACAAGGAGCCAGTGAGGCATCCCCTGCTCTGTCCCAAGAGGACTCCCGGGCTGGCATTACCAGTACTGGGTACATGATGAGTGCTTGGTTGAGTGAATGAATAAGAAAACTGTCTTATTTTCTGTGTGCTGGACGTGAGATCTGTTGTCTCTCAGGGGCATATTCCTAAGTGACCAAGTGGGCAAGAGGAGCAAGACTCTGTTGATGTAGGTCGATGTCCACTGCCTGAACTGAGAAACGCCAGGCAAACAGATATATAAGAGAAGGAACAGTCCTCAGCAAGGGGCCTAATGAATTTGGGATAAGAACACAGGGAATAAGGTTAGTAGGAAAGTTAACGTTATTTGGGCTACCACTTCTAGAATCGGGGCAGTGGCATCCCTTGAGGTCCTTAGCCCTTGAGGATTCTTGGCTAAAACTCGCTTCCCCTAGGTAGCACTTAGGTGGGAAATGCCCTCTCTGCTCGTGACTCTCCTTCTACCCAAGCTTCCAAGAGGCTCAGCCTCTCCAATGAGAGAATGCTTTCCCTAGGTTAGGGGGTCTTAAGAGCTATTTTGTCTTTAAAAAAAAAAATTCATATTATTTGAATCCCACTCAGTTGATTTCAAAAGCTAACTTTCCTTGGGAAATCTTTTATCTCAAATTCCGGGAGAACAGAAAACAAGAGCCCCCAAGTACTAAGAGCAGTACTGGCAACTCGGCTCCCATGGAGCGCTGAACTTTTGGGCAAGTCTGCATTCTTTTAGGAACCACAAAATTGTAAAACAAAAATCAAAGCGCAGGGACCCTATAATATATCTCTCCTACAAGCTCCCGGAACACCTCACTGATAAATTGCTCCATTTGGCAGCCAACATGGGAAGGAGGCAACAATACAATCTTCAGGCATATGATGTATAGTCAAAGTGGCATGATTTATGTGGCCACGTGACCAAATGGTCCCTTATTTGAGATTTGTCTATAATGGGGAAAAATACAAAAGGGGTAAGTAATATATTTTCCTCTCCAATTTAATTAGACCTATATTAGTATTTTTCTTGTAAGCACACAAGCAATAACAGCGAAAGGAAAGTGGCGATTGTAATAAAATTTCCACAGTGTGTCTTTTTTTGTCTATAAGATGATATAAAAATGTGTCTTGTCCTTTTGTTGGGACCAGATGCAAGCCTGGGGGCAATTACACTGAGTGTATCGGAGTCACCTGCACAAATCTCCTAATGGCAGTCTGGCTGCGGGCCAAGCTTTAAGTCAAGCCTCAGGGAATTCAAATTTAAAAGTCAGCGACATTAGAGGTAGTGATTCAGTGTGGAGAAGAGATCGCCTTTCCTGATTTATTGCAACCAGGGCTTTCAGTACATTTAAAGGATGATCCAGTTTAGTTACTTCTTCAGGGAGCAGGATGGCATAAAATGAGAAACATGTGAACCGGGAGTTACCAGAAAGGAGAGACTTGATTAAAACATGAATTATGTGGAAAGCACATAGTTTTTCTTAGAAATAGGCCCTCGAACACCCCCAGAATCTGCAAGAAGCAGGCTACATTTTCAACTCCCAATATCTAACTTGTGACGCACAGGTCCATTATTGCCTAGATTTTTAAATGACTGCAAAGACAGCCATTTGTGACTTGAAAAGTGATCATTTGGTGTTAAGAATAAACATATGATTTAAAATCTTAATCTTGGTGGTGCTTATAATCTACGAGGAAGCTCCCTCTCAAGGAGAACACCAAATCTTTCCCCTCTCTAACCCAGGAGAATTTTCACCAAGACTCACGACCTTAGAGATTCTCGCTGGTTTTCCCCAATGTATGTCTTTTTATCTCAACTGAAGACACATGAATGAATCAGTAAATCTTTTCAAAATATTTCTGTTCTTTATTACTCAATGCAGATTTAGCAAAAGGAAAAAAAAAACAAAGAAATTACAGTTCTATCTAGAATAAGTAGTTTAGAACAAATACTATTTCTGGAAAAATAAATCTAGCTCTGTATGTGTTTTCCTCACTAATATATTTTCTGGGGAAAAAAACAACACCATGAACTTCAAATCCATTTCCCACTCGAGTCTTCATTTTTATATTTTATTGCATTCCGCAGTGATTTTGCAACCGGCTATATCAAGAGCCTCCAAAAGGAATGTAAACAGTTGACTCGGGCTAGAACGCATGAATACGACTGGGAGCAAAAATCTCTACTGAGCTATCCCAAGATGAATGGCCGCGCTACATTCCAAATCTCTGCCAAGTGCTTTCTGGCAAACACATCAGGAAATGAAATCTACCTACCAGAAAGGAGCCAGGGAGACTCTTCCACCTTTAGGAAAACACCGTCCTCATAATAACCTAATAGTAGAGTTGTCATCCTGTGTGCGTGTGTGGATACATCACGAGGCAACATCTTGAGATATTATTCAAGTTTGGGGGTTTTTTTGCTTTTGTTTTTCTGGGATCAGTGGGCCGATAGCCTTCCCCCACCCCCACCCCACCTCAGGCAACAGATCTCTACTTTCACTCCCTCGAGAAAGGAGTATCTCAAAAGGACATGAGGGTCAACTTCATTTATTTCAATAAATTTTTTATTGAGCACCATCTGCGTGCCACTGTCCTATGTGCTGAAAATAGTCTATTTTCATAGCCCTTTATATGCCAGTGGGGAAAGGTCAACATTTTAGACAAATGTTTTCTAAAGGACCAGCAGATGAAAACGCTGTGGGGAAAAATAAGGCTGGATAACGGGGTAAAGGACAGAAGGGCAGGAGGCAGGCTGGTACGATAGCCTCCGCTTTTAAAGCAGGACTCAGGCACAGGCTTTCTTTTCTGTCCAGGAAATTTGCCCAGGCAAGAGGAACGAGGAGAAAGAAAGACTCAGAGGAAGTTGGGGGCTGCCTGAGGAGGAGTGAGAGGCCTCACCCTGTTCTCTTTCCCACCCCAGAGCTGGGCACACAGGCTTGGGCCTAGACCTGCTTCCTGCAAGGGGCATGCGTGGGTCCTGGGAAAGCAGCATGACCCCAGATTTGACGGACTGCTGTGTCACCATGCAGATCGAGGGTCAGAAAAATACGGGTTATGCAGACGGGAGGTAGGTCCAGGCAGCCTGCTGGAGGAAGGGGTGGAATTTTCTCCATGTTTGACAGGGACACAGAGTGAGAGTCTCAGGACCCAGAACGAGTGTGATCTGAATGCACCAACGACCAAAACGCAGGCAGGAATGAGTATAGCCCGCAGAGAGTCATGGGGATTGATGACGAGGACAGCCGGAGCCCCCCTCACTCCTGCTGGGAAGAGACGTGTTCTAAAAGATCCTTGGAAATGAGGCTGGACCCCTACCCCCCTACAAAATGTGGGAAGCAGCTAAAGAGGGTTACTGAATAAACTCGAGGTTTTGCTGCCTGGTGTCATGAAGGCTTGCAATAGGAATTAAATTCTATAAAGGAAAATAAATTAAGTTGCATTTTCTGAATTCAGGAATCTGTGGCTTTTGATTTGCATCCACACAGTGTCATGCTAAAAAAAAAAAAAAAAAAAAAAAAAAAAAAGGTCAGATCCATTCCCAAGTGTGGAACACATAAAAGAAGTAAGAAAGGAAAAAGGAGAGGACCTGGAAAGCTGAGAACAGAACAGAACAGGGCGATGTTGCAACAGACTTTGCCGCTATCTCTTCACCCTCCCTAACCAAACTTTTTCTGAGGCTGGAGTTCCCCGGCACGCTGCCTGCCTTTCTTTAAGGAGCTGACAGTTGGGGATTGGCACAGCTCTTGCAGCTACCAGTTTAGCCCATTTCTAAAGTGTGTCAAGTTCAACCTACTGCTTCTTGGAAATGCCTATGGTTCAAGGTGACAAGATGCATCAGGCTTCTCGAAAATGGCTTATTACTCATCCTGTCAAGCATCCGACTCTTGATTTTGGCTCAGGTCATGATCTCACGGTTATCAGATCGTTCGGAGCAAATACACTTGGGATTCTCTCTCCCCCTCTCCTGCTGGCCCTCCTCCTGCTTGCCCTTCTCGAAATAATTAAATATATAAATAAATAAATAAATAATAAATAAATAAATAATAAAATCTTTAAAAATGGATTATCATTATGATCAAAGAGAACATGATCTGTATTACACAGTCTTTAAGTTCTTATTCTGTCTATAAGAAACAGAAGGTAAACAGTATAAATACATTATGTAACATAGTGATTCTACGGTGTGTCTTGGATGTTCGTGCTCTTGGCCATAAAAGAACACCAGGTGCAAAATTTTTTTCATTAAAAAGAAAAAGCTAAGATAAGATCTTTAATCTGAGACCTCAAAAGAACATTTTTATTTTTAAAGCCCCAGAATGTTAAGGGTGCTAGGCTGTTAACGACTTTGGTCTTAATCCTAACATTCTCTTGGCACAGAGAGTGGCTCAGAGTAAAGGGGGATGTGGAGGAGGCACAGAGGGCAGGAGCCTCGCAGGGGTCATGTCTAAGAGGCCAACCGGCAGGAGCCCATGCGTGGGGCGCGGTTACCGGCTGCACCTGCCACCTCGCTGTAAGACGAGTGTGGGCCTGGGACCGGCCACGGGGTCTTGAGCCCCGTCCCTGTGCTGCTGCATCCTCACCCCAATTCCCATCCAGTAAGCCTCCTGTTCTACAACTCACATCGGTTGATACAAAGAGAGCCCCAAGGGTCCTGAGATCCAGAAAGCCCCTGACAAGGCTTTGGGTTGACTCACAGTGAGGAACATACCCCAGACACACTTCACACCCGGTAGGTTTTCTTTTTTTCATTGGAATAGAAAGAAGAAAAACAGCGAAGATCTCTAAATTCTGAGGGCATCTGCTGCTCCGAGAATGCTTCCAGACCAGTCTGGGGAGAACTGCACATCAGCACGGGTCTTTCCTACAAGCAAAAGTTAATAAAAAACTATTTGTAAAAGAGTAAGTCCACTCCTTGACTCACATAAGGATTGTCATAGTCGGGGTGGGGGCTCCTGGGAGGCTCAGTGGGTGAAGCACCTGCCTTGGGCTCAGGTCATGATCCCAGGGCCTGGGGTCGAGCTCCACGGTGGGCTCCCCACTCAGCAGAGCATCTGCTTCTCACTCTGCTTCTGCCCTTCCCCCCGCTCATGCTCTCTCTTCCTCTCTTTCTCTCTCAAATAAATAAATAAAATCTTTTTTAAAAAACTGTCATCGTAAGGGTGCAACCTGACGCTCAGCACCGTGTCACAATCTCTGGGTAGGAGCTGTTCTCTCCAAAGCTTAACATGTCATATATCAACTACTCAATTTTGCCTTCTTCACCCTCAAAAAATGTGCTTCTTCCTCCATCAAGGAAATTGAGGCAACTTGCCTTTATTAGCTAAGCAACGCTCCACTCCCCCATCACCGCCACCATCGCCATCAAACACAGCTAGCTCCATAGTTATTCTCACGTCCTTCCCACAAGAGGCAAAGAAACGGGCACACGTCTCATCACGAAGTAGCCATGCGTCCCAGGCCTTGACCCCTCACTGGGTCCTCCTCTCATCTGTACCTCCCACCTCTTCATCTTTCCTAGCTCCTTCCCATCACATGTAAGACCTCAAGTTCCGCCATCCTGTAGAACCAAAGATTTCATGAGGATGATTTTAAACATACCAATAAACTAAAACCAGAGAAATAATCAGGAGGAAAAATAGGCCTGAGATACAAGGCCTCCAACAGCAGTGCTAACGGGTGGTGAGACCCTCAAACTTTTGATGACATAACACATTTTAAGGTGATATCCCCAATTTTTCATTGTTGGTCTAAATGCTTGCAAAGGACAGAATTTTGGGCATCATATTTAAATTCGGTATTTTAAAATAAACTTAATTTAAATGTGCTCCTGACCATCATCCATTTTTAAAATACACGAATAAGCTCTTTTGTAAAAGTCATAAATTGTACATGACTTCCTTTCCCTTGGGAACCATATTTTTATTTTATTTTCCCAATAACTTACCATAAGGTGATATACCTTTCCCTTGGAATATTGTTTATTGATCACCTGATCATCAGTGACCAAACATAGGTATATAATTTTAAATTTTAATACCTAAAACATAGGTATTAAATTTTAAATTTAATAGTATTAAAGTCATTTAAGTTGGGACACCTGGGTGGCTTAGCGGTTGAGCACCAGCCCTCGGCTCAGGGCATGATCCCTGGATCTGAGCTCGAGTCCCACATCAGGCTCCCTGCATGGAACCTGCTTCTTCTCCCTGCCTGTGTCTCTGCCTTCTCTCTGTGTCTCTCATGAATAAATAAATAAATTTAAAAAAAAAATAAAGTCATTTAAGTTAAAATGGGGGGCAGAGGTTTCAGGAACCAATAATATTATTTATTAGTCCATAAATGATCAAGACAACATAGCACCTATAAGTTTTGGTAATTAATAAGCAATTAAAAGTAATTTTTTTTTTTGGAAATACATTGTTTAATAAGAGGGACAGGTGAGGTTTGGGAGTCTGGATTAAAAGAGACTTCCCTGACACGTACATGGCATTCTGAGTCTTCCGGGCTGTGGCCTTCCCAAGATGTTTTCATCATGAACAAGCTTGCACAGTAAGGGCTGTCATATGGGAGGGCCACGCTGTTCTTTGTAAGCAGCAGAAACGAGATGTGAGAAGAGGTGGGAAGGGGAGCCACCGGGCACGCTCAGGGCACGGTCTGAGGCCGATCACTTTCCAAGGAAGAGAATATACAGAAGTTGAGAATCCAGAAGCCGAATCATCTGAAAACTCTCCAGGATTCCAGCGCACCCTTGGAGAGTGTGCTTCTGCGGTATGAGGCACAGCTCACCTCTTTCATCTCTCCCTCCTGTGTTTCCTTTGCTAGGCTCTGTGGAAAGAAGAAATAATTTACAGCTAAAACAAACATCTTCCCCCAGTGGTGAAAATAGAGTAAATTGTACTGGCGAGGTTGTTTACTCATCGACACGATATTTTCCCAACACTCATCCCACCTTGTGTGACCTTAAGAGAAGTGATATTTAAAGGTCACATCTTTAGTTCACTAATGGGCATGGCCCCGGCCAGGGTTGCTGAAAACATCCCTACAGGAAGTGTCAGGGTGCTCATGTCAAAGGGGTCCGCTCTTCGGGGCAGGAGGGGCAGGCCATTCCAAGCATCATTTGAGGACACCGTACCACAGTTTAGAATTAGGGGAGACAAATGTAGAGACATGACTGCTCACAGCACCGGGAGCGACAGAAGGACATGTAGAGGCAAGAATTGAAAAGACAACAGTAAAACATCTTAAACGGTCCCTCTCCTCTTTTGGAATCCAGGACGGGGGTCAGAACACATGGGCAGCCATTGCCTCAATGCAGAAGACCGACAAGAAGGGTCCCAGTCTGGGGCGAGTTGCCTCAGTCAAAATCTGCAGGTAACTCATCCTGTCTCGTGAGTTTTGCTTTGCAAAGAGATGCCGTGAACAATTGGAAATTAAAACTTTGAGGTCTTTTCCAAACAGCTGCTCAAGCACCATTTGGAAACCTTCTTAAAATGCAGATTCTTGGGCCCCACCCAAGACCAACTGGAACAGAACTGGGGTGGGAGACAAACAGGAATCAGCACTTTTTACAGGCGACCTCAGCTTTGAAGACCAATAACTTAGAAAATCAGGCTTAGAAAAGAAAATGTGGCCCTTCAAGATTCCTAGCACAACAGTTCTAAATATTTTCATTGTTCAACCACGATAACTTCTTTATTATATTACATGCAATATGGATATATGTCATCGTCATGCCAATATTGTAACATCAAAAAATAGAAAAATGTAAAGGATAAGATATTAGAAAAAAAGGATAAGATTTTTTTTTAATGTATAAATCCTAGTATTTTCTTCCTACACCCAAATAGATCCTCTGGCTTCTCCACACCCAACCCTGTGCATCCATTCCACTTTGGAGACCATCCACTTCCAGGCAAGGACAGAGAAGAACAGGACAGAGATGAATCCTGCAAGAGAAGTCTATAAAGAGGAAAGACTGGCCAATGGTAGAGGAAAATTTTGAAATGGAGGCTATTGTTTATACTGCTTTTTAACAGCTTCTCTGTGTCTATAAATTATCTCAGTCATTTTTACAGCCTTCTCGGATATCTGGATAGCCTTTTAACTCATTATGAAAAAAAAACATGACTTACTAAAAATTGACTGAAAGAGGAAAAAAGCTATGCCTTTAGAAACTGATGGGAAAGCAGACTTTTGTGGATTACCTAAAAGAAAAATATTAGATGGAGACCCTGACCCTTATTTGTCGGGCTAATACTTTTTTGAGATATTAAATGACTTTTTCTTTTCCTCCAGTGTTTTTTCCTTTCCTTTTCAAAACTCTTGACACCTTTTTCCACCCCCACTCCATTTCAAACAGTTCGGTTTGCCTGAGTTCAAAAGCTCAGAACTTTTGGTTTCCCAAAGCCTGATTTCAAAATTGAAGCCAAGGCGCTTCAGAATTTCTGCTAAGGGCAGTGCAAAAGGAAAGAAGGAAATCCTGCAGGAATGTGCCTGAAAAAAGAAAGAATTTCTTTCCAAAGACCAGGAAACAACTTCAGGCTACGGAAACAGGGGAACCTAAAGGAAAATAGGTTTTGGGGATCCCTGACGAAAGGGTGGGACACGAGGGACCACATGAGCAAGAAGAAAAGATACAAGAGGCTTTGCCTGTGTCCTGGAAGTCCCACCTGAGTGACCCACCTTCTGCACACTCCACAGCCCTCACTCGGGGGGCATGGTCTGTGCCCTAGGACAATGCTGCTGTCCTTCCTACCTTCAGCCTGTGAAGACCTCACTTCATCAGCAGCCAGTTCACCTTTGCTGGCCCCCAGCCGGGGGGCCACCACCTCCTGCTGCAGCACTTGGCTCACATTGTCTGTGGACCTGAAATCACATATTGGTGAGGAAGCTGCTGAGTGGAAGATGCTCCGTGACCCCTGGAACTGAGGCAGGTTCAGAGCGCTGCAGGTGTTTGTCCCCACAACACGTGCACAGACGGTCTTCATTCTTTCTCTTACACAGCAGGCCAAGGGTTACTAGGTAATTTGAAATTTTAAAATATATCAACTAGTAATTTTAACTCTCCTCTTCTTCCCACTAAGTCCTCACTGCCCCCCCCCCCCCCGCCCACCCAAATAATGCTAGGGAGCACATGAAATCTTTGTAGGGTCATCTAAACAAGCTTTGGAAATCATAAAACTCAAATTATGTCTTATGTCTGTGTTCTTATTGAATAAGCCAAAACACCAGTACAATTTGGTGACACATAAGCAAGAAAATTAGGAGCCACCCATAGTGATAGTTAATTTTGCAGAGTGTCTTTGGATGAGGTTAACATTTACACTGATGAACTTTGGAAAAAGTAGATTGACCTCCGTAGCAGGGGTGGGCCTCATCCAACCAATTAAAGGCCTGAATGGATAAAAGAGTGGTCTCTCCAAACAAAAGAAAATGCTCCAGTAGGACATCTTTGTCCTGGCACTATGCCACTGGCTCCACTGGGTCCTGAGCCTGCCAATCTATATTGTAGATTTTGAACTACCCAGTCACCATAATTGCATCAGCCATTTCTTTTTACATAGAAAAGGTAGATAGATGATAGATAGATAGATAGATAGATAGATAGATAGATAGATGATAGATAGATAGATAATGGATAGATAGATGGATAGATAATAGATGGATAGATAGATGATAGATAGTGAATGGATAGATAGATGATAGATGGGTGGATAGATAGATAGATAGATAGATAGATAGATAGATAGATGATAGATGGATAGATAGATAATAGATGGATAGATAGATGATAGATAGATAATGGATAGATAGATGGATAGATGATAGATGGATAGATGATAGATGGATAGATGATAGATGGATAGATGATAGATGGATAGATAGATGGTAGATAGATGATAGATGATGGATGGATGATACATAGATGGAAGATAGATAACTGTTGGTTTTGTTTCCCTAGAGAACCCTGGCTAATACGCCCAGACTTTCTTTTCTGTACTCCTTACATCCAAATCTATAAAATCTATCTCCAGGTCTGGGATATAATAAAAAAAAAAAACTATATTTGTCCCCTTTCCTGGTAGAATTCCTGAAACCCTTGGATCTCCTGAGGGATAGGAGGGTCCTTCGTTATTCACAATTAGCCTCTGTCAAGGATACCTGGGTTCGTGCTGATGAGATGACTGGCGGGGCCCCTGGATAGCTTCGAGATGGAGACTGGTCCCCCAAGGGAACCAAGCATTGATCAGAGCGTGAGAACTTTCACCATTTCCAGGAAAAGAAATGGTGCCAGAGATTCAGTTCAGTCTCCAACCGTCAATGATTTAGTCAATCGTTCCTGTGCAATGAAACTTGGATAGAGAAAAACAACAATAATGAGGCTAAAGAAGCTTCTGGGTTGGTGAACATATGTCAGGCAGGTGGTGATCCTGACTCCATGGGGACAGGGGCTTCCATACTTGGGACTCTCCCGGACCTCACACTATGTGCCGCTCCACGTAGCTGTCCACTCCACCCTCTATAATGACTCTGATAGTAAGTGTAGCACTTCCCTGAGTCCTTCCAGCAAGTTATCCAAGTGGGAGACGCATCATGGGCACCCTCAGAGTTATAGTCAGCCCGGCAAAAAGCGCAGGGAGCCTGGAGAGCCCACAAGCCGCGGGTGTCGGAAGTGGGGCAGCCTTGTGGAACTGGGTCTTTAACCTTAGGGTCTGGGCTAACTCCAGGTAGATTTGAACGAATTGTTGGACACCCAGCTGGTGTTGGAGAATTGGCTGTTGTTAGAAAAAACTGTGTAAGTGCGTATCCCGATTCCACCACTAGTCTCCCTCTTCCCTGCTGCCCTTCTAGGTCAATCTATTCTCATCTCTTTCCTAGATCTCCTGTGCATTGGGCTCCTGAGCGGCCTTGTGGCTTCCTCTGTTGTGCCTACAAAACAGTTAACACTCAACCAGCAGAGTGGGTTTTTAAGAACATAAATGACAGGATGTCTGTCACTCCTTGCTTAAAATTCTCCATTGGCTTCCTATCCCTTGTCAGCTTATTCTGATTTTCAGGCCCCTTGTGATCTGACCCTTGACTAATTATCAAACTTTATCACACACCACGCCCCCTTCCTCATTAAGTCCTTCCCACGTGGCCCTCCTCCTGGTTTTGTTTATTAAATCCCCCAATCTTTCACTCCCCCTGGGAATTTATACTTATTTCTTCCTCAGCCTGACATGTTCCAACCCTCTTCTCAACAGGCCAGTCTGAGCTATTATTCAGAATTTAGCTCAGCCATGCCTTCCTGGATCACCCAAACAGGAGTGGAAATTCACCATGACAGCAGGCAATTCTAATTCTCTGCCATCCTTATCAACATCTGACATATTTTGTATTTATTTATCTGTTTATTGTCTGATTACACCCACCGAATACAAGCTCCATGAGAAATGGGACCTTGTCTGTCTCATCCATCACACTATCCCCAGCGCCCAAAACAGGATCTGACCCACTTGGCCAATTGATGGATATCTGAAGACCGAGTAGTGGAAGTAAAGCTTCACACAGGAGGTAAAAGACCAGGGGCTTACTGATTTCTGAGCTAATTTACCAGAGAACAGCAATCACTCAGCCAATTGTGCGCTGTAGCATCTGACTGGCATAGGGACTCAAGTTGGGAATAAAACTATCTCAAGGATTTGCCCCATGAAAAGGGCTGTTTATTAGAGCATCCGCAATATAAACAAGTTCTAGAAAACCAGACAGGGGGCCAGCCCCAAACAAGGTCACTGGCAAGTTTCCTTGCTGAGCCCAGTGCGTTCACCACCGTTCCCATGAAAACCATTCATTTGGCAAGGCAGTCAGCCTCCCATCTCCTTGGGCACTAATTGCTCTGCCTGGATAGACAATTTAGCAAAATGCACCACTCTCAACACAGCGTAAAGGAAGGAGAGAAAAGAGGGTCTGGCTTTTCAAAAGTACAATGTGCTCCAGTAAAAAGAACACATGGAAAGTAATTCCAAGGGAGGACGATGCTCCCAAGTGGGCGTGAATGCCTCAGATGAGGCATCCGAGACCAGGAAGGGGCTTCGGGGCCTTGGCCTCCGTGTTCTCCGGGAAGCCCAGAGTCCCTGCAGCTCTGGTGGGAAATGAAGAAGTATGGCATTTCCCACATCTTGCATTTGAAAATAACAAAGCTTTCTCCTAAAACAGACAGACCCTGACTGCCATCCGCTGGGTCAGCTTGTTGCTTAAAAGCAAAGGTACGACTTGGCATGTACTGACACTCAAAAGTTCGATTTCCGTTCTTAATGTGGTCGGCACGTAGCGCCCACGACTAACTGGGCATGTTTTTTTCTCAGCATACGTCAGGGACATCTCACATTTCCAACGGGAGACACGTGTACAATGTCTAGGTAAAGACTTTGAAGCAGCCATAGCTTTTTATCCAGTAATTCCACAACCAGAATTTTACCCTGGAAGGAAACAATATGGAATGAAGACAAGGATTTGTTTTTAGGAACATCCAAAATCTTGAAACATTGTGAACAACCTAAATGTCCATCAATAAGGAAGCAGTAAAGAAAGTTACTGCATGTGACCGTGATGGGATGTCATATAGTCGTTAAAAATTATATTTATCGGGAACTTTTAAAAGCACACTTGTGCTCTAAAAAATTCCACCATGCTTCCAAAAGGTTCACAGAAACACTGGTTAATCCCAAAGAATTTTTGGATTTCTTCATATCCTTTCTTCTTCTTTTTTTTTTTTTTTTTTTTTTTTTTGAAATCAGAGACGTTGACATGATCATGGTGTTGGGAGAAGTTGGTTGGAGAGGAATGTAATCCTCATGTAAATCTATATCCACCCGAAAAACAAACTCTTCTGTCCTTAGAATAGAGGAAGTGCGGCAGTGGGATTTGTGCATGTTTCTTCCTGCCATGTGCTGATCCTACACTTTCAAACTATTTCTTGAGCAGCTGCTAGGCAGCTGGTCCAGCCTCCTGAGATAGGTAGGGTAGAAAGGAAAGAAATGAAAAAAAAAAATGAATAAAAACTCCAGCGAGGCTTCTACACCATCCAGACTCAAGGTAGAGTTATGCTACGTACCGTGATGAAGACCATCATCTTAATTTCCGTAGATAGAAACCCACGTGGTCAGGTAAATGCTTAGCTTCGTCTACCTGATGGTCGGGCTCCAAAGGCCTATGGGTCTGACAGTCCGGCTGACCTAAATTTCCTTGCCCTAAAACAGGAAATTGGGCTAGAAACTCAGAAGCCACATGATGAGGGATTCGAAGCCTGGAAGATGACAGACTTTGAGACAGAGAGAAAAATATCTCATTGATTTTCCAAAAAGCCACCAGAAAAACCTGTTTCTCAAGCAAAGCTTAATCTATTAACTTCCCATAATAACAGTACTTGACGGAACAACACTTGACAGGGCTTAGCAGTGTCTCAAAATGGGGAAATTGGGACAACACACACGTGGAGTCTTGAAACCGGGGTGTCCTTCCGACAGGTCTCGCAAGGCGGGGATCTGATGGGGATTGGCCAGAGCTTGGGACATATGAGCTGTGGTCTATGGGGACAGGGAGGCGCGGATTTCAAAGAGAGCCCTGGAGAGCGGGCTACCTGGTGACTCGCATCTGGTCTTCCAGGAAAGTGTTTTCTGGAGAGAGTCAGGAAGATCTCCGTCATTGTGTTTTGTTTGGTCGTACTGTGTTGTGCTTCGCTTGTTTTGTCTTTGTTGAATCGTCCTCAGTGGTGTTTTACACACAGACAGGAAAGCGCACCCAACTCCAGGCCACGCAAGGACAGGAAAACGTGCTTGGTCCCAGGGTTGTCTAACGCGGACACAGGAGATGACACTGGTTTCAGGGCTCACCAAAATGTCCTGTGATCACCGGCTGTGGACCCGACACCCTCCCCTGCGGTCTCCCTGGGAATCTTTGGTAAAATCGACATTGCTCACTACCGCCTTGTGAAGGGCTTTCTTCGGTGGCCACAAGGAAACGTGGTGTCCTGCGCCAGGTGTGTGTAGGCATCGGAGATCGCCTTTGGGACCCTCGTTTTCATGAGGAGGTAGCCTGTGTTCTTCAGTGGCACGTGCCCGGTGCCCACCATGACGCCCCGCGTCCGTGGTCCGAGGCCAGCGCCAGACGGAAGACAGGACGGGTGGGCTAAGCAGATGAGAAGGGACAGGGGCCAAACAATGCGAACGAAGTGGCGCCTCCTGGGCTCCCAAGTCCTGAGGGGGGGTCTCAAGAATTGAAACCATCCTGGCTAACGAGCCTACCCTCCAAGGGACGAGCAGAAAGCCAGCCAGGTAAGAAGAAGCGGGCTTTGTCTGGCAAGACAAGAGGCAAGACAAGAGGAGTTTCTTGTTTTTTTTGTTTTTTTGTTTTTTGGTTTTTGTTTTTTTTAGGAAAACAAGTCTAGCTAAAATACTCAGCTTGAAAGAGAGAAGAAAGAGGAGGAAGCCGAGTAGAAGGCCGACCCACGAGGTAAAGGAGCCTCGGAGAGAGCGGTCAGGGTCCGCGGAGCCAGGAGTGGAGCCACACGACCCGGCCCATGGGCCCACGAGCCCACGAGCTACAGAACACGGAGCTGAGGGCGGACGAGTCATCAGGCGTGCAGAAGAGCCGAGAACTCCAAAGGGCCAGGGTCCTGACCCGGAGACGGTGAGGGCTTTGAGAACCAGGAGCGTGAAGTGGGCGAGGAAGGGTGCGGAGAGCTTGGGGCGGGCTGGACCCTTCACACCCACGGCCGTGGGGGTTCTGGCTCTGGAGGGAGCTAGAGATACGAGGGCGAGGCTTTTGGAAGAACCACAGAGAGGACTGCAACACCCACCCCACCTCAGGCACCTCACCCGGAGCGGTAGGCACTGCCCGGCCGCAAGGGCAGGAGGAGCAGTAGGCCCCGGCCTCCCCCAGGAGGAAACCCACCTGTTCTCAGCCGTGCAAACCTGAGGCACGTGCAAGAGCACTTCTGGTCCTTTCTCAGGCCACCCCTCCAGCGTCCACACGGGGCCCAGCTCTCTCTCCCACTCCCCCTGCCCTTCTGATCTCTGTGCAAGGCCTCGTGTGTCCCCCAACACGTGTTGCCAGTCAGGGCTCAGGGGCCCATGTCCCCGGCTCCCCTCTAGAGGAAGCTTATGACTGGGGGCTGCCATCTGTCTCCCACACGAGTAGATGGAGGTCTTCCAGACTCTTCTGAGCGAGGTGGCCACAACACGACCCAAAATCTTTTCTTTGGCTGATTTGGAGGATCCTCAACATAATTCCATGCTTCATTGTGATTTAGAAATACCCTCTTCTTGGGGCGCCTGCATGACCCAGTGGGTCGGGCGCCTGACTCTCGGTTTCAGCCCAGGTTTTGATATCACGGGTGGTGGGAAAGAGCCTCCCCGAAGGGCTCCCTGCTCAGTGGGGGTCCCTCGAATACTCTCTCCCTCTGGCCCTCCCCCCACACTCCCTCTCTTTCTCTCTCTCTCTCTCTCAGATACATAAATTAAACCTTAAGAAAAGAAAAGAAACGCTTGCCAGGGTTTGATGTCAGAACATGGCTTCAGGCTGAGCTCCCAAAGACCCTGTATTTGTGTCTGCATTTCTAGAATAGTAGTGACAAAGCGTCTACAGCCAGCATCTTCTCAAACAAATCTATTGATGGCAATTTGGGGAAGTTTCCTTATTCGTCGATGCCCTGAGCATCCCTGGTGTTCTCTATCTTAGTGTCCTTTTTCAGAAAATGAAGCCGCATCCCTTGGCTGATATTTGTTTTTAAACCAAGCTCAGATTCTGGAATCCTTTTTTAAGGCACTGAAATTTCACGCAGGGATCCTTACCACATGCCTTGAACTTCATCCATCTGAGACGATAAACATTCTCAACCCTCCTGCTCATGGATGGCTCCGTTTGCAGAGGGATCCATGTAACTTGCAATTGGTCGTGATTTTAGGCCTTGACATTGTATTTAGTCTATTTATTTTACTAGATACCCAACTCTAAGGAATATTTGGCAATTAATACTTTCAATGTTGAGTCCCACAGCCAAACAAGTTAGATTTATAGGATGATATTGTCTGGTTTAATAAACTCTACTACATTCAATCCAACTTACAAGAGGTTTTACAAGTCCTTAGTCATCCCCAGGAAAATAGTTGTTTGGTCTATACTAATAGGTCCACAGCATCATGGCCTAAACGGCTGATTTCCATTAGACTAAGCAAAGGCATATAAATACTAATTTTTAACAGATACATTTCAAGCTCAACAATGCACATGAATGAGTCAAACAAAAGCAATATGAGTGCGGGTATTATTCAGGCTTCTCCACAGGAGCTGAACCAAGGATATATTCGCATAAATATACGTGTATGTGTATACGGAGTCAGTATATACGAGGCTTTTGAGAAATTTATTGCAACGAATTGGCTTACGTGACTGTAGAGGCTGGCAAGTCTGAGATCCATATGGCAGGTGGCAGGCTGGAAACTCAGGCAGGATTTCTGTGCCTCAGTTTTGAGGCATAATTTCTTCTTCATCTAAGAAACCTCAGGTTTTGCTCTTAGGGCCTTCAACTAATTGGACGAGACCCACCCCAATTACCAAGGGCTATCCCCTTAAAGTCAGGTGATGATAGATAACAAGCACATCTACAAAACACTTCCACAGCAGCATTCGATTCAACACCTTGGTACGCCAGCTGGGCGGGTTGACACTCACAGTGTGGCAATATTTCCTGGTTCACAATATCATCCTAGATCTGGGGTCAGGAGAGGGTCTATCAGATGGGGGAGGCCATTACCAAGACGTGGAAGCCGGGGCTCCTGTTTTTCAAGAGAAGACCATCTAACAATCGAAACTGGCGATCCTCGAAGATTGCCCACACACATAAGCTATAACCACACAGCCATAGCGAGAGACATCCCTGTAGGGACAAAACCCAACACGGTTACTTCACTGATATTAGTCCTTTATACACGTTTACTGTCACAGCCAATTATTACGTGTTTTGATCAAACCATACCACATTCATGAAAGATGTCAATTATCTCTTTCCTAGTTGAAAAAGCCTCAGATTATACAGAGTTTGATTTTATCCAGGATATGCAGTAGTTTCCTGTTGTCAAAGTACAAGATTATTTTTTAACTTGGTGGTACTACATAAAATAATTATAAAGAAAATTCTGGTCCACCAGCTTATTGAATATGCTTCCTTATTCCATATTTTGTATGGTTTTGCCATACAAAAGCTCTAGAAGTAAGAACATTTTTAAAAGGATAAGGAAGTTCCTAGAAATATTAGAATCACTTTACTCTAGCTCCCGTATTTCTTCTACATCCTTGTTTCACCTCCTTTTTATTCTCTCACATTAAAAAAAAAAAATGAAATTACCCTTAGAGAACAGAGCTATCGAAATCAAATCTCTTGTTTTGAGCTTTATGATGGTCAATCTCACGTGCAGACGTGGGTAGGCTCCCATGCCCAGTTGTTTGGTCAAACAGCAGTTTCGGTGTTGCTGAGAAGGTATTTATGGACGTGATTAACATTCAAATCAATAAAGATACTTTGAGCAGAGCTCAAACTCTCCATAAAGTGATGGGCCACATCCAATCAGTTGGAGGCCCTAAGAGCAAAAACTGAGATTTCATCAGAAGAAAGAATTCCCCTAAAACTGGAATGTAGAAACCCCACCTGCTTGCGGCCTGAAGCCCTGCAGAATTCAGACTCAAGACTAAAACATCTTACCTGAATCTCCAGCCTACAAGTCTACTCTACCAGTTTCAGTATTGCCAGGGCCCCCAATCACGTGAGCCTATGCCCACCAATGAGTCAACCAATCAATCAATAGACAGATATAGATGATGGATAGATGGATAGAAAGTTGTATTTAAGTACATATGTATGTGTGTATGTATATTGTTTCTCTGAATTAATATACAGCTTCCCCCTTAGATTTCTCGTAAATATTTCCCATTTTTAAAACAAAAAATGGCGCAGCCCCGGTGGCCCAGCAGTTTAGCACCACCTTCAGCCCAGGGCGTGATCCTGGGGTCCCAGGATCGAGTCCCACGTCAGGCTTCCTGTGTGGAGCCTTCTTCTCCCTCTGCTTGTGTCTCTGTCTCTCTCTCTGTATGTCTCTCATGAATAAATAAATAAAAATTTTAAAATATAAAATAAATTAAATTAAAAAAATAAAACAAAAAATATAGGGATGCTTCGGGGCTCAGGGGTTGAGCGTCTGCCTTTGGTTCAGTTCATGAACCCAAAGTCCCGGGATCGTGTCCTGCATCAGGCTCGCCGCAGGGATCCTGCTTCTCCCTTTGCCTGTGTCTCTGCCTCTCTCTGTGTGAATAAATAAATAGAATATTTTAAAAATAATAATAAATAAAATAAAACAAAAAATACAATTTATTGTAACAAAAAGGCTCCATTTATATACTTGTTTTTTACAGTAAATTATATAATATACCTCAATGGCACTAGGTGTCTTAAGTTTTAACCTGAAAGGTGTGAGATATATGGGTTTTTCCATTTTATTTCGCGCCTTCAGGGACCCACACACCTGCCCATTCACAGACTACAGTTGGCGGGACTGGATACCCTGTCGTCCGCCCAGGCGCTGGCTTCTAGGCAATGGGTCCTGGTGGGAGTGAACAGACGCCAGTGCTGGGCCTGGCTCCTGCGTGCCTAGGCCCGAGGGGATCAGAACGTGCTGCGGCCGAACCAGGGGACCAAAACCTCCCGGCAACCTGGGGTGGCCCCTGCGACTGCTGAGGACCGTCCTCTTAGTGCCTCAATCTGGGTGCATCTCCTTAGCCGTCTGAGAGGCCCCGCCGTGGTCCAGGGACCAGGGCAAGCCCAGGACGCATTTAATGAGGTGCCCCTGAGTCTCCGATGCGGCTGCCTTATTGATAAGGTTTTGCTGAAATGGGTAAGATTTGCCCTGTTGCCAAGGCAACGTGCCTGCAGGAATCGCCGATCCATACACCTCATTCTGGAAAGTGGTCCCTGCAATTTAATAAAGAGGAAACAAATGTTGCTGCAGCCTCACATCAGATGGGGGGTGGGGGGAGAAAAAGACACGGGGGGTGGATGATCACGTCTGAGGAGGGGGTCGGGGTTGGGGACAGGAGCTGCCCACACTACCAGCAGGAAACCAGTCCTAGGAGGAGGACAAGGGGTGCGGGTCTTCTGCAGCCTTCGGCCCTCCTGCCTCCCCAAGCCAGCACATCCCCTGCCACCTCCCCGAACCCTTCCCAGGTCCCCACCCTGTCCCCCAGCTTGGGTCTCAGGTCTGGGTCTGCTGGTGGCTCCAGCCCGTGTCGCGCAGGCCCGCTGATCAGAACCTGTCCCCAGGGCCGCCAGGGCCGAGGGAGCCTCCGGCCACCCTGCTGCCCTCTGGGTGCCTTCACCCCCGTTATCCGAATGACAGTAACGGATTTCTTCACTCCCGGCCGCCCCGCTGGAACGTCAGCCCTGGGGAACAGATGACAAGTGTCTCCTTCACTCTCCGCCGTCCGCACTGCCAACAAGGTCGTTCCCTCTCCAGCAAATTCTTCGTTAATCAGCAAAGCCGCGCTCCCAACCTTCAACAATTTCAGTTAGGGACAGACGGCCGGGTCCCCGCAAAGACCCCGGCGCCCTTCCTGCAGGAAACGGGCTGCGCACGGCCCCGTGTGCATGACAAGAGAGAAGGGCCTCACCGCATCGGGGGACCTGCCCCATGGCCCCTGCACCCCGGGGGGGGGGGAGCAGGACCCCCACAGGCCCTTGGGCACCTGTACCCCGGGAAGGGAGCAGGACCTCCATAGGCCTCAGGGCCCCTGCACCCGGGCACCAGCCCCACGGCACCCGGAGAGGGAAGCAGGACCCCCACAGGCCCTCAGGTCCCCTGCACCTGGGCACCAGCACCCGGGGAGGGGGAGCAGGACCCCCATAGGCCCTCGGGGCCCCTGTACCCAGGCACCCAGGGAGGGGAGCAGGACCCCACAGGCCCCTCAGACATGAGTCCAGCACAAATTGATCTGCTAGTCAGTGAGCAAAGAAAAAGTCAGTATCTTTTTATTACTAATAAAATCCCGAATAAGCTCCTAATTGGGGACCAGGGAAGTACTAGGTAAGGAGCTGAGAAGCAATGGTTTTGCTTAAGGTTCTGGGGCCTCCTCGGACTAGGTGTTTGGGGGGGCCGAGCCTCACGTCCTCAGCACAGGCACCGCCACGCGGCCGTCCTCCCGGGGGTGCACGTGGGGCTGGGACTGGCCACCCACCAACTGAGGTCGTCCTCACTGGTGCAAACAGTGAGGCCTCTCAACGATGGCCATGCTCTGGGACTCGGCTAGCCCGTGACCTGGCCCGGCAAGGGAATTTGCAGACCTTGAGATGGGAAATCATCCTGGACCATGTAGGTGGGCCTTATCTCACCAGAAGAGTCTACGTGGCAAGGAGGCTTGAGGGTCAGAGCAAAAGAGAAGGACATGTGACGAAAGCAGCAGAGGCCAGAGGGAAAGGCTTGGGGACTCCATGCTGCTGGCTTTCAGTTAGAGGAGGATGCCCCAAGCTAAGAACACAGGCAGCTTCCAGAAGCCAGAAAGGCAAGGAAACAGATTCCAGAGACTCCAGAAGGAACACAGGCTTGCTGCCACCTTGATTTCACCCCAGAGACATGGATCTTGCATTTCCCGTCTCCAGAACTATGACTTAATAGACTTGTGTATTTTAAGCCACTGAGTTTCTGGTTATATACATATAAATTATATATCATATTTTTAAATATATATGCATATATATACATATATTTTTTTTTAGAGAGAGAGAGTGCGAGTGGGCAGGGCAGGCGGGAGGGGCACCGGGACAGGAGCCTAAGGAGACTCCACTGTGCACAGAGCGGCTCTCAGGGCTCGACCTCACCACCCTGAGATCATGACGGAGCCAACATTGAGTCGGGCACTTGGTCGACTGAGGCCCCGGGCACCTCTGTGAGCATTTCCTAAGCACAGCGATAGAGAACTAACAGAGGTGGGACATCCCGGGCGTCTCAGGGGTGCAGAAGGCACAGCACAGTGGGAGAGCCCACCGGGGGCAGCCTGGGAGGCCCAGCGGTTTGGCGCTGCCTTCAGCCCAGGGCCTGATCCTGGGGACCTGGGGCTCGAGTCCCATGTCGGGCTCCCTGCATGGAGCCTGCTTCTCCCTCTGCCTGTGTCTCTGCCTCTCTCTCTGTCTCTCATGAATAAATAAACATCTTTAAAAAAAAACAGTCTCTAATGCAAATACAGGTTGTATTCCAACAGTTTATTTGGAATTCATGTCACCGCAGTAACAACCTGCTGGGTAACATGTAACACCTTCGGCAAACTCCAGGGACCAACACGGACAGAGCGTTGTCGTGGTAGTAGGTGCCCGGGTCCCCTCAGTGAGGGGTCTGGGCTGCCCCGAAGACGACTTCAAGAGCTCCTGGCGTGACGTGTGGGAAACCAGGAGAGAGTCCGTGCCATACAGAAGGCTGAGCGAGCTCAGGCCAGGTTCAGGGCTGCGGGGAGGTCGGCTTCTCTGAAGGCAGAGCTAGGAGTGGACGAGGGAGGGACAAATATCTTCTGGGGACGCATTTTTCAATAAGGTTAATATAGGTCACTAATGCCTTTCAGGTGGGTGGGTTATTTGAGTGGCGTGGGGATAAGGGGAGAAGGAGGCGCCGGGGTGGCTCAGTCAGTGAAGCGTCTGCCTTGGGCTCAGGTCATGATCCCGAGTCCCGGGATCAAGCCCCACATCAGGGTCCCTGCTCGGCGGGGCGTCTGCTTCTCCCTCTACTTTTGCTCCTCCCTGCTGTTCAGGGGCTCACTTGCTCTCTAAATAAATAAATAAATAAATAAACAAACAAACAAATAAATAATAAATAAATTCTAAAAAAAAAAGGAGAAGAGGTATTACATGTTCCATCAGGCCTGACAAAGGGCAAAAGCAGATGACGTGTGGAAATGCCCACACCCCAGGGTCCCGCGCTTTTACAACCACCCTCAGGAAGAGGCAGTGAGAGCCCCGGTGCTGGTGCAGATCCCCCCGAAGTCGGCTTCTCATCCCTGAGACCTGAGTCCCCGGCCACGAAGTGCCCCATTAGGCTCAAAGTATTCCTTTGTTTCTCTCGTCTCAAGTAAAGAACCTCATCTGGAAGGTGGGCAGGGGAATAAGCCTAATCCCAAATCACTCTAAGAGAAAAGACTCTTTAAAAAAAAAATAGTTTATTTATTCATGAGACACACACAGAGAGAGGCAGAGGGAGAAGCAGGTTCCCTGCAGGAACCCCGATGGGGGACTCGATCCCAGGACCCCAGGGTCACGGCCTGAGCCGAAGGCAGATGCTCAACTGCTGAGCCCCCCAGGTGTCCCAAGACTCTTTTTTTAAAAGAGATTTTATTTCCTTATCTGACAGAGAGACAGAGAGAGAGCACAAGCAGGGGGAGCAGAAGAAGCAGGCTCCCCGCTGAGCAGGAAGCCCGACGTGGGGCTTGACCCCAGGACCCCAGGATCGTGTCCTGAGCTGAAAGCAGACACTTAACCAACAGACAGGGCCACCCAGGTGCCCCGAGAAAAGACTCTTGAAGACGTGCGTGCGCACACGCTCACACAGAGCGCCTCCTCGAGGTGTAAATCTGAACTCTTTGTCCTACAGCCACAACCGCACACAACACGATTCCAGAGGCTAGAAAGCTAACGGTGGCCCTCGGTGTTGTGCAGCCGTGGCCCTGAAATGAAGACATAGCTATTTTGTCTTGCAGAAGTGGAGGCCATACGGTGTGTGAAAGCGGCGGGTAAATGAGGCCTTGAAAATTGTTACGTCCCTAGTCCTCTGCCTAGAAAATACAGACCTACAGGGCTCCCTGGGGCTGGGCTCTCTTGAGCCAGAGCTGGACCCACACGGCAACACAACCCAATTCAACAGGTCTTATGTGTGTGTGTGTGTGTGTGAGAGAGAGAGAGAGAGAGAGAGAGAGCACGAGTGGGGCCCTGGGAGAGGGGAAGGCAGAGGGAGAGACAGAATCTCAAGCAGACTCTGTGCCAAGCATGAAGCCTGAGGTATGACTCAACCTCCCAACCCCAACATCATGGCCTGAGCCAAACTCAAGAGTCAGACGCTCAACCAGCCAAGCCACCGGCGCCCCAGGTCCTGTTACTCTTACCTTTGACCCTTATCCCTAAAGCATCTCCTGCTCTCCATTCCCACTACGCTGCCAAATCCAAGTCATCACCACCTGACGCCCAGACCAGTGACTTCCAAACTTTTGGATCATGCCTGAACCAATAAAATATCTTTGAACGCATACACACCCATATGTATGTTGATCTATTTCTAAATAACATATGGATGGTGGCATTTATATGTCATGCATTATATGACATAGAAATAGAAGGGTTTTATTTTATTTTATTATTTTATTTTATTTTATTTTATTTTATTTTATTTTATTTTATTTTTTATTCATGAGAGACACAGAGAGAGAGAGAGGCAGAGACATGGGCAGAGGGAGAAGCAGGCTCCATGCAAGGAGCCCTGCTAAATCGCTGAGCCACCCAGGCTGCCCGAAATAGAAGGTTTTAAAGAAGACGGTGTAACATGCACGTATGTAATGCACGCTTGGACACATACACGTACACATGCACGTGCATATATATATACACATATATATCCATTTTATGCACATGCACATCTATGCACACAGGCCCTCTAACACGTTCTTTCCCCGGTCTAAGGGATTACCCTGCACCCGCTCTGGGCTGTGTGCACTCTGCACTGAAGCCACTGGCCTCGCTTACTATGATTCCCTCATAATCGATTTCCCGACTGCCATCCTGTTTCCTATTATCCATTTCCTATAGAAAAATTAAATTAGATCATGTCACTCCTCTGCTTAAAACTCTCCGATGCTTTTCATTGCACGTAAAACTTGTATTTCTTCCTCTGACCTACAAAACTGTCCAGGATCTAGAAGCTACCCACTTCTCTGAATCTCCGTACGAGCTTTTGTCACATGGACCTGCTTTCTCTTCCTCCAACATGCCAAGCCCACGTCCGTCTTGGGGCCTGCGAGTCGGCTCTTCCCTCGGCCTCTCTCCGCCTCAAATGTTCTTCCCTAGGTCTCCACGAGCCTGACTCCTTCTGGTCTTAAGACGTCGATTAAGTGGCCTCTCTTAAAAACGACTGTCCCTACACCCTCAAGGAAGATGCTGACATGGTCACTGCCCAGCCCTTCACTTTAAGGTGATTCTCAGCCTGGCACCTGCCTGCTCTACGATGCTCCTGTGTGTGCCCGTCCATGGGAGCCTAGCTGCTGTGTATCGTCAAATAAGAGTCGAGAACTCATCTAGCCGTTGGCTGTGGCGTTCGGCTCCTAGTAAGCCCTCAGCACATAGTCACTGAATTAAATTAACAAAGCAATTTATTAATCGAAATTCGGTGCACTCTTAATTTGAGGTTAGTGGAATCATGTAGAGCAGAGTTTCATTAAACCTATTTTTAATTATAATTCTTTCTTGCGAGCAATCTATGAGATAAAAAAGTAGGTGGCTTCATAGAAATAGCCTGACAAGAGCTCAGATTTCTTTGAAACACCTACAACCGAAGGAGTGTGAAGCTAACAAGAGAATCGCAGTTTTCCAAAAATAAACATTATTTTAAAAGCAGGCAACCCGCCATGCTTCGTAATGGGAGCTCTAAAACCCCGTTACCGGGCCCTTTCTAGGAAATCTCTGTGATGTGCCTATTATCCAACAGTCTCTAATTGGCTGTTCTTAAAGGGCCTTAAATAAATAACAGGCCTTATCTGATTTGAACTGCATCCAAAGGTTGTCATTTGAAGGCGATAACGCTCTAGCGAAAGCACATTGGGAAAGGAATGTGGAACTTTCCTCTGCTCTTCAACAAGAAACCGGAGAGAAAAAAGTTAACTCCTACGGGCTGGTTGAAAAGATCTGAGTGTTGAGAGAACTTAGCCTTGTAGATGCTAATATCCAAACGAGTTGTTAACAGGGTCAAAGCCATAAATATCCCACAACCCTCCAACGTCGGGCTCTTGGTTATCATTTTGCAGACAGGATTCCCATTCAAGCCCATGAACTGCATGTGGTACGAAGTAGAATGAAAACCGAATACCCCGATCCGCTCGAGGCAAAACTGTGTATCAGGCAGGGGTCGAGGTGCCTCGTCTGATTTACAGACACAAATGCAAACACGCATGAGCACGCGCCTCATCCAACAAAAAAAGTCAGGCAAGTGTTTGATGCGGTTTATTGACTTTTTGATATGCATTTACATGAGTGTCCTAACCCTTCCAGAAATATTTGTGTCTGTCGCTTTTTTTAAAGGTAGAAGAAAGTATCTTGGCCCTCTGGCAAAAGCATTTTGATACTGAACATGGGGTTAAGGGTGGTATTTTGGTCTTAGAGCCCTATCTCTTTCCTGACATCGTACCACTGGGTAGCCTTGTGCTTGTTCTAAGTGTGTCATTTTGGAAAGACAGCTCTGCCCAACCAGGTGACGGTTTTGCCCTCATCCTCAGTTGGATGGAACCATGAACAGGAACAGACTCAGGAACTTCCACCTGTCGTCTGGAAACACAAACACACCCACACCCTCATCCACCTTCTTTTGACTAACAGCTCGGATAATGCTACTGAATTCAGTATCAGTTTCTTAATTATTCATCCTGACTATGCTTCGGTGAAAACAAAGACATTTTCATCTCCCTCGCTTTCTCACATTTTCCTTCAAAAGAAAGATCTTGTCAGAAACTGTTATGACTTGTTCGAAATCCAGTGCCTTTTAGCAAGCGAGGTGCTACTCGGAGCACAGCCTGGGAAGAGCTTCTGATGCTCCACAAAGCAGCAGCCTAGATGGGACTGAGTAGACTCCGCCAAACATAAAGACAAAAAGGGAAGGGAAATTTAAAGCGGCGTGGAAATGACGCGTGGCCTGCCCGACGGCCTGCAGGCTCCCCCTCGCTGGCCCAGCGCCCACAGCCCCCCGCCGTCTGCAGATGGGCCATCTCAGGCCTACCGATGAGCTTCTTAACCCTCCTGCCCCCTGCCTTGTCCTTAGCGGGGAATCTGCTTCTGGTTTTGTAACTTCGGCCCCCACCCGTGTGTCCACCACAGGGTCAATGCCTGAGGGTTGATGATGGGGCTAGCCCAAGGGCGGACGGAAGCCGACTCGTCACCATGTAGAAGCCAGTCTGAGAGATGAGGCCAACACAGAGTAACTGAAGTGAGAAATGGGAAGGGTGAGCCCCAGTGGGACTTGGTCCCTTGCATACATCTGTGTCCTCACCCCCGCCTTCCTGGAGCTGTACAAGCCTTCCAGAAAATCCCCCCTTTTGTCCCAAGGTATGGATTAATTCAACTTTTATAATTTTCCCAAGATAAGGGTTCTGAATACTCAGTGTGTGTTATGATCGGTGTGTGTTTGCTGGTAAGACAGGGAGTAAAGTCCTTCAAGACTGTTCTTTGAAAGTTCTTCAGGAATTTACATTTTCTACTTTCTAGCATCTGACACCCTTCAAAACCTACTAACTTCGTATCTCCTCCATACTTTCCTCTCATTCTCTTAAGCCTCTTGCCATCTATGAAACTTTGGCCAATTTTCTAGCCCACGTGGGGCTTTCCATTTCCTGAAAATCTCTAGAATTTAGAAGGTAAACCACAGAATTTAATGTTCGGTTATATATTGTACTATTGACTTTTCCCTCAAAATGTCTTGCCTCCTCCAAAGACTGTAAGATATAGTCCTTTGGTCAATGGTTTCCAAATCCAACCACATGTCAAAATAACCTCTGATACCTTTTGAAAGACTTCTAAAAAGAAATGCAGATTTCAAATCTTCATGTTGGATTTATTGACTAAGAATTTCAGGGAGTGCAAGAATATCAAGTTAACAAGCTCCCCAGATGATTGTTACATAGCTAAGCCTGCACAGCTCCACAGACTCATGCTGGGAACATGCTCAAAAAGGAATTTTTTTTTTTTTTTGATAAAATGAACTGACTCTTCTAATCTGTCCCATTGGTCTTGCTTGGAAGTGATGGTAGATACTACAGAAACAGGAACACAAATAGCATAAATCTAAACAACTGGAGCTCTGACTGTATAGAGCTGATTTAGTCATTCCTTACATAGTTAGAATTAAATTCTGTACATGTGCCGGGTAGAGGGACAGATAAATATATGATAAAGCACAGTAAAATGCTTATGGTACAATATAGGTATATAGATGGTTACATAAAATTATTTCAAATTTACTGTAAGTTTAAATGTTTCATAATAAAATGTCAACAAAATGAAAAAAGAAATACCTATACATCCAGAACATCTGAACTACCCAAAGGTCGTTTTATTGGATTATATTCCTCCTTCCTTCCTTTCCTTATTACCCTAATTCTTGATTATGGTCACACACACACACACACACACAATCTTAAAAGAAGAAGCATTTGTCATCAAGCATATGCCTTTTATTTTTTATTTTTTTCTTATGTTTAAATTTTTAAATGTTTAATGTTAAGAACACCTTTATTCAGCATACTAATTTAAGTTCCTGACTTCGTTCAAGATGCACCAATTCCCTTGATTCTAAGTAGCATAACACATGAGCCCCTTAGCTCCCAAGACGATACAAACTTATAAACTATGTTCCATCTGATCTCTGCAATGTCAAGGCTGGTGCCTCACTCTGATATCAGAGTAGAAAAAGGAAATACTTAAATACCATGAATGTCCTGTTGATCTGTGCTGCTATAATTTTAATGAGAACCCAGAAAGCATAAGCACTTATGCCTTATTTTTTAGCAAATATTTCTGCTTCATTCACCATTATATTAACCGAGCAGACACTTAGTAAATAATGCTTTATACAGTGCAAACATCCTTTATATTCTATCACTTTGAACACAGCAAAACTTTCCCCAAAGTTTAAAGAAACAGTATCTAGGCATCTGACTCTAAAATTTAAACTTTAAAAATGAATAAAGTAAAATTTTCAAATTATAAAAGCATATTCTGTGAAAATAAAATGTCTTCTTCTCTTCATTCAATCCTAGGACAGCTTTTCAAAGGTATGAGCTGTTAATATTTTCAAGCATATGTCTTTTAGACGTAAGCTTAGTTGGTTACTTTATGAAGAAAATATTTTAATCCTACAAAGCATCAACTTTGACACGAGGGCTATCCATGCTGCTTTAGATGCTTTTTGTCACAAACTACATAAAATAATTCCACACTAAAGGCGAAAATATTTTAAATATTTGGAGGAATTCAATAGAAGAAATGACAAAGTAAAGAATATATGAATCATTCAAGCTGTTCAATACTACTTTAGCATCAGCAGCCCCCCCAAAAGTGATAAGTTATGGCAGCAGCAGATACATTTTGATAGATAATTAAATTTAATATGATGTAAGTACTTACATATTGATCCAAGACTGAATATTTTCTATTGCCGGGTCAATAAGTACATCCCATAGGCCAAAAATGGCCAGTGCCAAGAATGAGCAATGTAGCAAAACGGATAACTATTATATGAGATCAGATAAGTACTGTATAATATCTGAATAGCTTGGAGTGCTATTTAAAAACCGGTGAGAGAAGGCGTGAAGGGGCTCTCTGGAGAGTTCACCATATGCCTGTGGATTTATACTGTCTTGACTATGTTTATGAGTAGATCATGTTAGTGACCATATTCTAACCATAGTGTAGAATCAAATATGTACTCCCAACTAAAATATTAGTGGTCATATCTTTCAACCTCACTTACAACGTGGTTCTAACAAAAAGGTACACAAGCCAGCAAGTTTCTACCCTAAAATGACTCTAATACACCTTTCTGTCACCAAATACTCACCAGTAGAGAGTACTTTCCTACCAACAAACTAAGTTATTTACTCTTCCTCAAACACACTTTCTGATCCTTGTCCTTTGAGTCTTATTGCCCCTTCCTACCTGGTACTGCAACTCTCCACCCTGCCTTCACCTCCACCAGCACTTTTCATACCCATCTGATCGACTGGTTCCTTCCAGACCACTTCACTCCAGAGTCACGTCTCCCGCCCCTGGATTTCTCTGATGCCCATGCTGTGTGCTTTTTGTCTGAGAACCAATGAGAACGTCCTTCTGTCTTACATTTTCTAAGTTATCACATATGATTCATCTTGCCAATTGCTTTGAATACTTTCAGAGAAGACTTCGATGTTTCTTTTTTTTTTTTTTTTTTTTGACTTCGATGTTTCTTTGCGAGCCCCACAATGTCTTACCACTGAAGACAAGACAGCAGTGCTCACCTGTTGCTTGATTATTTATTTATTTGTTTATTTATTTATTTATTTATTTATTTATTTATTTATACAAGAAGGAATAAGGAAGAGAGACCTGAAAAATAAAAGCCAACTTCTACTGAGTGTTCACTATCTACCAAGTTCTTACTCTTCGTGCTGCTATTTGCATATCATTCGATCTTCTTCATACCCTGTGATATCCTGTATCTTTGGAACTGCCCTCATTTTGCAAAAGAAGTCATGTTCTCTAAAGAAAACTTGCTCCTCTGCACCACTGAGCTCTCCCCCAGCCCATTCGCCCTCAGGGTTGACTTCAGCCTTGCCCGGGGCTTCTGTTGAATGTTAGCAGTTCTGTTCTACCTGAAAATCTGGTTCAACTAAAAATGGTCTTATCAGCTGGGTTTCTAAGCCATGGGGCAAATACAAGTAGCCTGCCCTACCTGTTCCCATTTAAAGATTTGTGGTAAAAAACAGTAAAAATATCAGTATCAACAATAGGAAGGCAAACAATTTCAACTTTTAAGAGAATAAAATATTAGAATATACATGATATTTAGCATAAGGCAATATATTTTATAACTAAAACCAATTTTCAGGATAACCTCAACTTAAAAAAACAAAAGAAGGAAATATGTATTTGGTTGGCGAATAAATACCTGTGTGTTTCCTGCAATAACCGGTTCAAACTCCAATGCAACTGAAAGTTCCGTTCATCTTGCTTCAGCCTGCAGCCTAAAAATGCACCCAAGGAACTTAAACTATTCTGAAAAAGCATAGTCGTAATCATTAACCGTTTCCATCTTAAGGCAAAGTTATTCTAGGCTCTAGAAAGCCACACAAGAAACCAAAACTCAACTGTAGTCATAAATATATGGCTACAGGAAGAGCCTCTAAAAACTAAACTGAGTTAAATGAATCACTCTCTCCAGCTCTCCTTTAGGGGATATCCTAGGACATTCATAACTTATAAGAAAATTAATTATGGAACAATGCATCCAGGAGTTTCCCAATATCCACATAAAAAATTAACATCAATAATGATAGTGTTTCTTTCTACAGTACCTGCCCCTGGCTGTCCCAGTTAATTAAAGCTTACACAGTGGCTTTAGCCGTAGGCAATCCTTTGAATCACACACCCTACCCATGTCCTCTGTGCCCAGAGATGTTGTGCTGACAGTTTTATTTCCCCGATGAACCGAAGTGATTGAACCGAAGAATGGAAAACCAGCAGTCCTCACCGGGTCATCTTCCCCTATGGTTTCTCCTTTGGTGAAGAGGTAACTACTATCTCTGGCTGCCTCAAAAGAAATTAAGAATCAGTAAGAGGACAGTGCTTGACAGGAATATGTGCTGAAGTGACAACTCAAAAAAGAGGCTTTGAGAAATAATTTCTGAGCCAAAATGTGTTTATGCCTAAATGATGCATTAGGTCATTGCAATTTCATAGATGGTTTAACTGATTGCAAAGCTGCATAAGGAGGGAAGGAAGGACGGAAGGAAGGAAGGAAGGAAGGAAGGAAGGAAGGAAGGAAGGAAGGAAGGGCCACAAAGCAAAAATCGGTGATGACTCAAATTTGCAGACTATTCCTACGCCGTTGTAGACAGCACATCAGGGCAGCAGGTCTCTGAAGCCAGGTCAATCTTTAAAATTGAAGAGAAAGGCAGAAAAGATCATGTCTGCAGTAGAACCTAAAAATTAAAAAGGGAGTTAAGGGCAGCCCGGGCGGCTCAGCGGTTTAGCGCCGCCTTCAGCCCAGGCCTGATCCTGGGGACCCGGGATCGAGTCCCACGTTGAGCTCCCTGCGAGGAGCCTGCTTCTTCCTTTGCCTGTGTCTCTGCCTCTCTGTGTGTGTCTCTCATGAATAAATAAATAAATAAAATATTTTTTAAAAATAAAAAGGGAGTTAAGGGGGAGAGATGGATCAACCACACACCTAAGAGGAACAGAGGTAAAGATGCTGTGTAGATCTAGCAGCAATGAGGCTAGAATGATTTCCGTTTCTATTTAAGAGGATGAAACAATAGCCAAGGTAAACTGAGCCATGATGGCGTCAGCTACATCATTCCCAAGCCCTGTGAACTGACTTAAGTCACTTTGACTGTTCAGCTATTACCAGGCTTCTTCGGTTAAAGCTGGGCAGTACCTGAGGAGGCCATCAGTACCATCTTGCCAACATCCAGATATCGTGCTTCGTGGTACCACTTGGTTTGGGTGAGTCATGTGACCAGCTCTAGCCAGTGAGTTGCTGGAAGTCTTGTAGCCGCCAGCATGGCACAGCCAGGGCTCTCACATACGTACCGCAAGCAGCAAAGCTCCATCGGTCTGGATTGCAAAGTGCGATCAGGGATGATGCAGAGCAGAGCCTCTATAGACCCACGGGAGACATGTAGTGTGAGCAAGAAATAACCCTTTGTTGTAAGGCGCAGCAAAGCCCAGCCCCGCAGGACCTCAAAGAGCAGTTCCCAACCAGCAGCAACAGCATCACCTGGGACCCTGTGAGCAATGCAGATTCTCAACCCCCTCCCCAAGACTTATGCCTTGGGGACTCAGGGGCTTGGGCTCAGTCTCTGCCTTTTAACCAGCTCTCTGGGTTACACTGATGCTTGCTGAGGTTGGGACGCCAAGACCTACCAACTCATCCTTCTGCCCACAGAGACCCAAGATCCTCCTCCCAGGTAGCAGATTATGAAGAAAGCAAGACTTAGTCCAATTTCTGACAAATGTAGCAACATTTACTGGCGAGCAGGTGCCAAGCAGTCGGGAAGGAGATCTATCCTTATAGCTTAGGAAAGTCCCCTACCTGTTCTTGGACCCTCTGACCAGCATCTGACATGAAATTTTCACTCTCAGGCCAGTAAAATGGTATTTTGCAGACAGTACCATCCAGATCCTAGTGGGATGTCAGCATCGACCTGAAGCAGGACGGGGCAGCACTAAGATGGCTCTAGACTTTGAGCTCTACACAGACCCTAGCAGCCCACTGGGCTTGCCGGGTCCTGGGCCCTATTCACCAAAGGCATAGAGATCCAGCCAAGGGTTCACTTAATCTTGAAGACAGCACATTGCACCAATGAAGTTACTTCCTGCATCCAGATTTTTCAGAGATTGGAACTAATAAGTAAAAGAAGAGTTGGTTCCTCATTATAATATTCCACAGGCTAAGTATTCACCCTCAAATGTGGATTCTGATCCAGGCATTTTAACTGTGGAGATCAGAGTTAATTTTAACACAGTTTTGTCACATTTTTTATACACTAGAAAACATAATTACAGCAGCAAGTTCTAGATTCCATGAGGTCTATCGAAAGAAGAATCAGTGAGGCTGAGTTTGTCAAGGTATCAAACTCAAGTAATATCCAAAAAAAAAAAAAAATCTAACAGCCAGTACTGCCTACCTGGGTAGACATAGTCAGAGTACAAAGGCACTTTATCAGGCTTCTGTAGTTTCTTGGCAATGACCAAGGTATAATCATATACTCACCAAGCAAGCGTCTATTATTTAGTCTCCTTGCTTGACCAATACCAGGCAGTAGAGACTGTCTGAAGTAATGGGTAATTCCAGTTATCCTACTAGATATATTAAAACCTTAAATCATAAATTGCCATTCTAGTTTTTGAATCAGCATATTACAGGTTTAGTTAGTGCAGTAGGATCCGTAATGCTCCCTTCCTCTCACCGAAAACACCCCTGCCCTAACCCCCAGGATGTGTGACTATGTCCCCGTACATGGCAAAAGAGATGTTGCAGGCGTGGTTAAGTTAAGGGCCTTGAGACAGGGAGAGCATCCTGGTTTGTCTGGTGGGGTCAGGGCAATCACGATGGTCCTTATAAAAGGGAGCTGGGAGACCAGGGTCAGAGAAGGAGAGGTGATGATGCAAGCAGAGGTCAGATGGTCAGAGAGGACTGAAGGTATCGCAAGGCTGGCTCTGGAGATGGAGAAGGGGATCGGGAGGCAAAGAAGGTCAGCAGCCTCTGGAAGCTGAAACAGACTGGGGGACGGATCCTCCCCAAGAGGCTCTAGAAGAGCCAGCCCTCCAGACACCTTGACTTTAGCCCAGTGAGACTGATTTTGGGCTTTTGAACCTTCAGACTGTAAGTTAATAAAGTTGCATATTTTGTGAGCCACTAAGTTGGTGGCGATTTGTTACAGCAACAGTGAGAAACGAATACAGTCAGTGTGACTTATCGTACAGCCGGATCACCTCGGGGCGAGCTAAAAAATCAGAATTCTGAAAGATGAAAACTGATTTGTGGACCTGTAACGAATCTCTGTGATGTTTATCTTCTCTCCCCGCCCCCCCACCTCACCATGATCATCTTCACAGCCTGAAAACAACAGAATGTTGGATTCCTTCTAGAATTCTACTCCTTAGTTGGAGCATTCAGGTACAATGAAAGAACACATCATTTACACAGAGAAATTACCTATAAAAGGAAAAAGGCCACTCTCGGGCCAATAAAATGATCTTAAAAACTAACCAATTCGGATATGACACATTCCATTTGGTGGATTTCCTCTCTTTGACCCCAAGGAGAGCATCTCTGTGCATAATCATTCCTGGGTAAGATTTCACCAGCTCAGTGATCTACTTGTCCGGCCCATTGTAAGATCTGAAGGCCCAGATCTGAGAAGGGTGTGACGAGTGGACAGCTACAAGAGATCTAATATTAGCAGAAAGAAGTGACAGGTCACACACAACCTGACAACATGAATGAGATAGAGTCTTAAAAAAAAAAAAAAAAACAGACCGCAGAATTTAGGAAGGAAAAAACAAAAGGCAGCTGCCTGGGGCCATTTAGTGAAGGATCAACTATATTTAGACACCTCAGCAGAAGCCCTCGGCATAGAAATGCACTGAATCATATGCAATATCTGGATTTCTTATGATTTGCCTAAGTAATCAGTATGGCATTCCATTGTGGTTTTTATAAAATGCTTTAATAAGGCAGAAAAGCATGTTTTTGTAGTTGTAAAGATAATTAAGTGTATGTTTTAATGCTTCTCAGGGAAAGATCCCTTAATAACTCACTTAATAGGAAGCCTCTCATTCCACAACTATGCCAAATAAATGAAGTGTTAAAATATTATTAAATTAAACCCATGCTAATTAGTAATACTGAGGAATCCGAAGTCCTTTTACTCACACTGCCAAAAAAAAAAAGAAAGAAAGAAAGAAAGAAAGAAAGAAAGAAAGAAAGAAAGAAAGAAAGAAAAGCTCTCTAGGGTTACAAAGATTGAGGAAATTCTGACACCCAAGGGAAGAACCTCCTCAATTTATCATGTCCTTTGTGGTATTGCCAATAGCCACACAGGAGGGGATTTGAAAGAGCAACATCATAGGCAGGGTTCTACTCATCCTAGAATTTGGAGAATCTACCTGGCAAGCTCCACAAATGAGGTCCAATCCTGCCCAAGAAAAAGGGAAAATAAATGTAATGAAAGGCATCTCTCTCATCAGTTCTCATTTCTGGAAGCACTCAAAGCTCAGAGCATAAGGACAAGTCGTCAAGATAGCATGCCGACGTCAGGCATCATTTCAAGTTGAGTTTTAAAAAGTCACTTGAAAACTTTGAGCCGAAAGTTAACTTCCTTTTCCAAATGAAGGTTAAGCCAGTGTATATGGCCCTAGAGGTTTGTAGATGACTTAAGCCCTTTGAAAGGAGAAGATAGTCATATTTTTGGCACTTACAGATCTCTACCACTCCCAGCCCTGAGTTTCCTTGGGTGAGGATTAAGTCCATGGATTAGTTGGGCAACCATCACTTGGCATATCATAGAAACTGGTGTGTTAGGTAAGTAAGTGCCCCCCCTCCCCCGACGAAGGACTCTATTGGAAGAAGGGGCTGGGTAACTAAAGGGCACAGGCATCAATCACAGTGACAAGACCCGTCAGATCACATGTGGATAGAAACTGGTGTGTTAGGTAAGTAAGTGCCCCCCCTCCCCCGACGAAGGACTCTATTGGAAGAAGGGGCTGGGTAACTAAAGGGCACAGGCATCAATCACAGTGACAAGACCCATCAGATCACATGTCAGATCACATGTGGATCACATGTGGATCACACCATCCAGTCTCTCATCTTCAGGCCCCAGACACTATCTCCCTGAGCACCTGCAATAATCCTGAAGCTAAGAAAAATGCTATGTGGCTCCCAAGCTTCAAATTCAGAAGAGAATATGAGTGAAAATCCGATATCCACTTTGCGGGCAGGTATATGGGGATTTCATTACATCCTTGCTACTCAGGCCTACTGACTCTTCACCAAGACGTCCTTCCCCAAGGTGATGTTCTAGGGCCCTGTATACATCAATGCATTTGGCAGGCTATGCCATCTTTTGGGGCTCCTCCATGAAACCAAAACTCTGGTCACGGAGACTACACCAGTGAATACGCTCCGCGTAGCCCTTGTCCTCAAGGAACAGAGAAATTGAAAAGGAGAGAGGAAATTACAATAAAATGTGGACTGTGCTCTGACAAGAGCAAAATGCGGTCCTATGAAAGGTTTTGGGGGGGGTGGTATGGAATTGAGCTGGAAGGATTAGTGGGAGTTAGCAGCTGAAGGTGGAGGTGGAGGCTGGGAAATCTTGCAGGACAATGAAATGACAGGAGCAAAGAGCTAGTGGTGAGAATGGGAGCCGGCAGCAGGGAACCAGGGTCCCATCAGTTGCCCTCGCAGGTGGCCGTGGAGCCTTGCAAGCTGACCTAAAGAGTAACGAGAGATCTGGGAGGGGCTCCAAGTGTCCCAGGGTCATCAGCAAGGCCACAGGCAGAAAGACCCCCTGTGGTTGCAGTAAAATGGGTGTAGAAATAGCATGCCGAAAAGAAACTTAGAAAAGAAAACTGAAAAGAAAGAAAGAAAAGAAAACTTACTGGAAGCCTGTGGAATCTCTCAGAGAAGATCCTCATAGCATCAGCTAGGGAAATGCACCCTGAGTAGCATGATGACTTCTCCAGAATTAGGCTCAGTGGTGGAGGGTCTGGAGTGCATCTACGGGGCGGGGGGAAGAGGGTCAACCTAGTGATAAATGAACTTCCTTTGCCTGCGCAGTGATTATTTTTAATGAACATAGATGTCTTTGTAAAGGAGGGCTTGCCCTCTTCATCACTCCCTATTTCCTTAAAGTCTCCCCAAGTTATGCATTTACATTACCAGTGCGGTGACTATAGACATTTGGGGTTGTGAACCAATAAGATAAAATATAGTTTTTTTTACATTTAACATATGAAATTATCATCACCCTTTTGGGCATTTGGGACACCAATACGCAAATTACCTTATGATGTACCAGGCAAGTATTTGGGATCCAAAGAAGTATAAAATATTATCCCTATCCCCATGGAGGATTCCTGTGTTGAAGAAGGTATAAAAAGATAACCAGCAAATCATTTGAATAGACATTTCACCAAAGAAGGTATACGTGGAAAACAGGCTCATTATTAGTCATTAGGGAAAAGCAAATGAAAACCACAACGAAATACTAGCCGCAGCCCCTGGAATTACTATGACCAAAAAGACAATAGCAAGTATTAAAGAGGAGGATGTGGAAAAACTGGAACCCTGACACATTGCTAGTGGGACGTGACATGGCTCCGCCATTTTGGAAACCAGTTTGGCTGCTTCTTAAAAAGTTAGGCATCAAGTCACCATATGACCCAGCAACTAGGTCTTAGGAAATTATCTTGTCAAGAGAAATAAAAGCATATATTCACATGAATGTCCGTTAGCAGTATTAGTCACAATAATCAAGATAGTGGAGACGGTCCAAATGACCGTTAGCTGGTAAATGGATAAACAAAGTGTGGGATAGCCACACGGCAGGATAACACTCTGCAACATGACGTTGTAATATGTACTGCAACATGGATGAACCTCAGAAACATGTACTAAGTGAAAGAAGCCAGTCACAGAAGACCACATACTGTATGATTCCATTTATACCCAAAATCTAGAAAAGACAAATCGATAGAGAAAGAATGATCACTGGTTGCTTGGGATTGGGGTTAGGAAGAGAGATTGGGATCTTTTGGCATGATGAAGATGTTCCAAAGTTGGATTGTGCTGATGGTCACACAACTCTGTAAATTTGCTAAAAATTATTTGATCGTACACCCAAAATGAGTGAATTTTATGGAAAATCAGTTATACCTCGATAAAGCTGTCTTTAAGCACATAATTGAATATTGTGAAACATAGTAAATGTCAAATCAACGGTCTAAAAAAATGGCCACCAAACTTTTAATCTCATAATATCATGCACCCTTGTCATTAAAACTATGCGTTCTTCCTCAGTATACATGCGATTTATTTCTATGCAAATAATAAAATGAACTAATATAATAATATACCGTGCAGAGCATACAATATAGCCCAAAAGGAAAACTGAAAGGAGATTAAAATACATACATAGGTAATATTTCAATACAAAATTATTGATTTTTATCACACGGTTTTTAAGAATAAAGGGATCTGGGGTCTAGAATTAGCAACAAAATGAATTCCAGGGCAACAAACATGTGAATGTGGAAAGCTGCCAAAATCGACTAGGGATTCTGTTATGGACAAGACCACCCACGCATAATAAGCCCTCAGAATACTCATCAATTTGAAAATCAAATTCAAAGTGATGCTGTGTTTGCACGGTGAACAATGGAACATCCATCAAGATAAACCCAGCTGTTCTGAGGATGGGAAACACTCAGGAGCACAGGCCTGCAGACACCGTTAACAATAAATGTCAGAGAGGACAGTGTGGAAGGAGAGGGCAGAAAGAGAAAAGCTGAAGAACGGATCTACCTGAAACAGAAGTTCCTACACGGTGTGAACTTTGGCTTCCAGGTAAGATGGATTGGGTCACATCCCTCTTTTGCGACCAAGGAGTTACTCAGAAAGATTGTGCTGGTATGTGTGGAGTTAGAAACAGCCATTAAATCTTGAAATAGGTTTGTTACTTCTACACGTCCATTGGTGTTCATCCTTAACCTCGTTCTCTGTGGTCTCACATTATAAAAATAACGATTTCCACCAACGTGGAGGTTTACAATGTGATCCTTGCAGCGAGCTACAAACGATCAACGAATGTAACCAAGATCGAAGGTTCCTAGTGGTTGTAAAGAGACAGATAAAGTTGAATAAGGAACTTAGGGCCCGATCCTAAAGGACCTTACAGCAAAATTTCAATGTTTGGGCTTTTTCTATGGAGCCACCACGGAGGCCATTAAGTATTTCCAAGCACAGGGGAACCTAAACTGCGTGGCTTTTGGAAGGATTAACAGACTGTCACACACAGGGTGAATAGGTGTGGGGAGAGGTGGAGCCGGTATTCTAACTGGTCAAAATTCTAACAATACAGAACCAGTGTTCTAACTGGTTAAAATTCTAACAATCCCAGTGCAGGCTGGGATTGAGGGTCCAGACCAAGATAGTAGCAACGAGAAGAGAAGAGAGAAAATAGTACAAAGTGAAGAATGTCTACATGGTTGACAGTGATGTAGGAGTTTATAAATCTTGGTGCCAAAAACTCTCCAACACCAGGCCAGAGGGCAAGTTCAACTAAAGTGCACAAAAATAATCTACAAGCTAATGCTCCATGGGGCTTCTCCGGGCTGTATGGCCTGAGACGCTGGAACAGGCCCAAGACCAGGAGCCACTTCATCATTTTGAGTCCAAACAGTAGGTGCCTCTCCCGTCCTGTTTCATTGCTTCTCGACAGAACTCTTAAAGAAGCACAGGAAAGTCTGGAAAGACGTATCATCATTTTTTTTTTTTTATGTAGTAGATAAAAATCATCTTACTTCAAAAAGGGGAACTTCCTCTCCAGGCATATTAGAGGAATTTTATAAGGGGGAGTCAAGTAAGAATTAAAAGACCCATAAAATCCTTATCCAGTGATTTGAAGTTGAGTGTGTTACGGTTTTCGATTGTTTTCAGCCACCCTGGGAGGAACAAGGCCAGGTTACCTTCAGGAGCCCGATATCTACATATTCTTTATGTGCCAACTGAACAAAAAAGACACAACAACCCCCCCATCTTCAAAAGAAGAGAGCTCATTGCTCATCCATGTATCCTACTGTCACTGTGGAATTACTCTGGAGGAAATGTAATAGGAGGCCTGTCCTAATATTTCATTTTCTTCCTCGTATACATAAACAAGTCAGAGGTTTGGATTTTATTAGTGAATTAAACTGAAAAAAAAAAGATGATGTTTTCTATACTACCTGATAATAAAATTCAAAATTTTAAGGTAACATTATCTACCAGATTTTTACTAACATCTTTGGATTTTCAGATTGGTTAATGGTGATGGTCACTCAGTCGAATTGTAGACTTTGGCTTCCTTCATCTGAGTCATCATAGATGCCAGACATGTGGTTTCCTATAGGGCCCATCCTAAAGATTACACCCGCAAGAGTCACCTTCATCTTTCACTTCCCTTATGGGATCATCTCTTGGTGCGTCTAAAGAAACCTTTTCCTGCTCTAAAGATCAAAAGCAGGAACTTCATCTTCTGGTTATTAATCAGATCATTATGTAGTCGCCCTGGTTTGGAAAGTGTAAAGTATCCCTTTTTAGACAATTTATAACCTCCATTGCTGCAAGAAAATTGAATATTTGCTTTATGGTCAGATGAAGTCAATCTTTGTTTCGTGTTTTGATTATAATGAAATAGAAAACCTTGGCATGCACCTCTGTGTATCACCATTATTCTAGACTATTTGAAGACGAGAAATTAAACTCCAACCTTGAAACTTGTCTTTCCCTATAGCCATCGTCTTTCTTGAATATTGTCTCCTCTAATCTTAGTGAAGGATTTGTGGAATTCCTCTTTCTGGTCATATGACAACCCAGGGGAAACCTGGAAACTCTGAAAAGCAAGCCAATCCCAAAGTGATTTTTTTTTTTTTTGCTGAAATCGGAAGATCCAATAAAGTTTAGGATTGTCCAATCTGGAATCTAATAGGAGACCGTGTACCCAAAGCTAGACCCTCAAAGAGAACCAAGAAATACATCACACACAAAAGGAAACCAAAAGGGAACAAAACAAAAACTCCATACCTATCCCAAAGTTCATGCTGAATGAATGAAACAGAAATCTCTACGGATTAGTAATTACAGTGTGGCCCTTACTTGGGTTTTCAGTCTAAATATGCACTGCCCGTGTGCTCAGGCTCATCTCAGCAGAGACCTGGGATACAGCCGTCTCAGTTCTGTTGCAAGCAAAAGCGAGGCACATGCTCTCTGCAGGATTTTAAGTTCACACCAAATCTCAAAGAATTTCCGTTAATAAATTTCCAAGGAAAATGGGAAGTTCTCCTTCAAAATTCAGGAAACACAAAAGGAGCGTGCACCGTAAGAGAATCAGCAAAAATAGCAAACAGCTGAAACAGACATACAAAATTTTACATATTGGGATTATTAGATACAACATAAATAATAAGTATGCTGATAGTTTTTAGAGACACTTCTTTTTCTAGAAAAGGTTTTATTTATTTATTTATTTTATTTGAGAGAGAGAGAGACAGAGCACTGACAGGGGGAGGGGCCCAGAGAGAAGCAGACTCCCCACTGACCAGGGGGCCCCCACAGGGGCTACATCCCAGGACCCCAGGACCATGGCCCGAACCGAAGTCACACACTTAACCCACTGAACCACCCAGATGCCTCAAAGACATTTCTTAAAAGAAGCTCTAAAAAGTGAACCGGAAAGAGGCAAAATTTAAATGGACTGTAACGTCTCAAAGTGAAAAGCGTAATGATGGAAAAAGCTCAATATAACCCTGGATGTTTGGCAGACGAAGGAATTATCATTAATGATTTGAAGTGTACTGATGATGTGCTGGGCAGGTCCTTATTCTGAAGAGACGCAAGCTAACTTGTAAATCAAGGCTCATGATGTGGGCAACTTATTTGTAAAAGGCTTTAAAGACCAGGGCCTGGGTGGCTCAGCGGTTAAGTCTCTGCCTTCAGCTTAGGTCATGACCCCTGGGCTGGGCTCCCCGCTCAGCAGGGCCTCTGCTTTCCCCTCCCTCTCCCCTGCCTTCCGTGCATGCGCGTGCATGTGCATGGGCTCTCTTTCTCATAAATACAATATTATTTATTTATTTATTTATTCATTTATTTATTTATTTTTAAAGATTTTATTTATTGATTCATGAGAGAGAGGCAGAGACCCAGGCAGAGGGACAAGCAGGCTCCACGCAGGGAGCCCGCCGTGGGACTCGAGGATCAGCCCTGGGCAGGAGGCAGTGCTAACCCGCTGAGCCCCCCGGGGCTGCCCTACAATATTTAAAAATAAATAAATAAATAAATAAAATATTTTAAAAAGAGCCAAATGGGTCAGTGGATGGATGGACTGGGATGGATAAAGAGATGGAGAGAGGGACACGGGCGCCGATGGTTGGACGGCCAAAGCGGACACAAGCAGATGTTAACAACTTGTGGATCCAGCTGGGCAGGTGGACAGATGTTTGTCACCCTCGTCCCAGTCTTGGAATTTGTCATAATAAAAGTCATAAGAAAAATAATCTGTCTACACAGAACGAAGACCTCCTCCTGGGTCTGGAGTCTGTTCTCCCTGCAGAGTTCCCTGTGCTTCCCCTCCTCTCCCCCGACGCTGTTCTCGGCTCTTCCCAGACCGCAGGCTCCTCGCTGCCCGGGGCGCTGGGGGAGGCCGCTCTGGGGGAGGGCAGGAGGGGGAGGGCAGGGAGGAGGGGGAGGGCAGGAGGGGGAGGGCAGGGAGGAGGGGGAGGGCAGGAGGGGGAGGGCAGGGAGGAGGGGGAGGGCAGGAGGGGGAGGGCAGGGAGGAGGGGGAGGGCAGGAGGGGGAGAGCATGAAGGGGGGCGGGGGGCAGGAGGGGCGGGCCGGGGCAGGGAGAGGAGCACCCCCGGCTCAGGCCCCGGCCCCCCTGGCCCGCGCAGGGCGCAGCTGCTTTAGGAAGTGACAGTCTGAGCTGGGGGCGTCGTGGGTCAACCACAGGAGCTCATTCCCACCCCCACCTCCGCCTCCGGGTCATGCCAGGTGCTGGGGGCAGGACTGAGGGGGCAGCCCCCACCCCCCAGGCTCCGCTGAATCCAGATCCATAATCAGATGCTAAGAAAACAGGTACCCGCGCCCCGGACCCCAAATGTGAATGCAACGTCTATGCAGGCAGCGGTGGGGGGGGGGGAGCAGACGGGGCGACCCGGTTCCCATGGGGGGGCCCCGCTTCCCGCCCGCAGCCCGCCTGCCCCGGCTGGTCCCCTCCTCTGGTCGGAGAGTGGCAGCGGGGATGGCCCGTGAGGGGGCGGAGGGCAGGGCGGGGGGAAGGAGGGACCTGCTGGGGGTGCGGGGGGGACGGAGGGACTTGCGGGGGGCAGAGGTGGGGGGAGGAGGGACCTGGGGGGGCAGAGGGTACGGGGACAGAGGGACCTGGGGGGCAGAGGTGGGGGGACAGAGGGAGGGGAGGTCAGGGGGACGCAGAGAGACCTGAGGGGTGGGGGGGGGAGGGCGGAGGGACCCGGGGAGGGTGGGGTGGGACAGAGGGACCTGCTGGGTGCAGAGGTGGGGGGGGGACGGAGGGACCTGGGGTGCAGAGGTGGGGGGTACGGAGGGACCTGGGGGGGCAGAGGGTACGGGGACAGAGGGACGGACCTGCTGGGAGCAGAGGTAGGAGGGTAGGAGGGACCTGGGGGGGCAGAGGTGGGGGGACAGAGGGAGGGGAGGTCAGGGGGACGCAGAGAGACCTGAGGGGTAGGGGGGCAGGGCGGAGGGACCCGGGGAGGGTGGGGTGGGACAGAGGGACCTGCTGGGTGCAGAGGTGGGGGGGGGACGGAGGGACCTGGGGTGCAGAGGTGGGGGGTACGGAGGGACCTGGGGGGACAGAGGGTACGGGGACAGAGGGACGGACCTGCTGGGAGCAGAGGTAGGAGGGTAGGAGGGACCTGGGGGGGCAGAGGTGGGGGGACAGAGGGAGGGGAGGTCAGGGGGACGCAGAGAGACCTGAGGGGTAGGGGGGCAGGGCGGAGGGACCCGGGGAGGGTGGGGTGGGACAGAGGGACCTGCTGGGTGCAGAGGTGGGGGGGGGACGGAGGGACCTGGGGTGCAGAGGTGGGGGGTACGGAGGGACCTGGGGGGACAGAGGGTACGGGGACAGAGGGACGGACCTGCTGGGAGCAGAGGTAGGAGGGTAGGAGGGACCTGGGGGGGCAGAGGTGGGGGGACAGAGGGAGGGGAGGTCAGGGGGACGCAGAGAGACCTGAGGGGTAGGGGGGCAGGGCGGAGGGACCCGGGGAGGGTGGGGTGGGACAGAGGGACCTGCTGGGTGCAGAGGTGGGGGGGGGACGGAGGGACCTGGGGTGCAGAGGTGGGGGGTACGGAGGGACCTGGGGGGACAGAGGGTACGGGGACAGAGGGACGGACCTGCTGGGAGCAGAGGTAGGAGGGTAGGAGGGACCTGGGGGGGCAGAGGTGGGGGGGAAGGAGGGACCTGGGAGGCAGAGGTGGGGGCGGAGGTACCTGGGGGGGCAGAGGTGGGGGGGAAGGAGGGACCTGGGGGGCAGAGGTGGGGGGGGCGGGGGGACCTGGGGGGACGGGGGGGGGGCCGGAGGGCGGGGGCTGAGGAGCGAAGGGTCCAGCGCGTCCAGCGCCGAGCGCCGAGGCCGGGTGGGTCCAGGTCGGGGCCGCCGCAGGGGTGTGGCCGCGGGACGGCGAGCGCAGGCGGCAGCGGCCGTGTGGGGGCCCGTGTCCCCGCAGGCCCTGCTGCTCCTGGATCCCGCAGGTCCCCCCATCCCCCCCCCCGGCCCGGGGCGCGGCGGGCAGCGTGGGCCTGGTCGGGGCGCCCGAGGGGCTCGCAGGCATCCGTGGGCCGCGGGGCTCCGGCGTCCTGACCCGCAGGCGGGGGGGGGGGGGGGGGAGGGGCCCGCGGGCCCCACGGGTCAGCTCGGCCAGCTCGGCCGCTGGGAGGTCACCGAGGGGCGTGAGGATGAGGATGCTCAAATGCTGTGTATGAATTTGGAGGCAGGAAACGCCCATGATTCAGTTCCACTGTCCCTCACTCGTGTGCAAGCTCCTGCCCCAGCGCTCCACTCCCACCCCAGGGTGAGCCCAGGGTCAGCCCAGGGTGGGCCCTGCCCGGCCCGCAGTTGACAGGCGCCCTGCTTCTGATCTGTCCCCCCCAGCGCCCCCCAGAGCCCCCCCCAGCGCCCCCCAGCGCCCCCCCAGCGTCCTCCTATATGCCTAGAACACAGGCCGCTTTGGGGCAAGGACAGCAGATGAACATGTGTTAGGGCTCCAGGTCCCTCTCCCCAAAATTCATACACTGAAGCCTCATCCCAGTGTGATGTAGCAGGAGGGAGGCCGCTGGGAGGGGATGGGGCCCTGAGGTAGAGCCCTCTGGAGGGGGCTTAGTACCCTTATAAGAGGGACCCCGAAGGGCTGCCCAGCCCCTTCGACCCTCTGAGGACACAAGGAGAAGCCAGTCCCCCGTCCCTAAGCGGAAAGCAGCCTGCAAGCCGGGGAGGCCGGCACCCTGATCCCAGCCTTCCAGCGCCCAGAACCATGGAAAAGAATTGTTTGTTGTTTGCAAGCGCCCAGTGCAGGGCGCACCAGCCGAGCTCCGCAGACAGACCGGGGTGGCCCACCGGGGTCTCCGGGTTCAGGGAGCCCCCCTGGCACCTTCAGCGGCACTGAAGTATCCCTGAGTGAATGGAGGTACTAGTGATGCAAATCTCTTTGGGCCTAAAGCAAGTAGGGGCAGACAGTCGGACACCTTCAAGGACACAGATACAGACCCGCACCTGGCCCGCGGGCCACCATCGAGGCGATGAACCCACGTGCACCACCCTGGACGTGATCCAGCGCCGCGGGCTTCGTCTCAGGGATTACACTGTAGGATTAAAGAGGGCCTCCTCCCCCGCTGGTCCAAGCATTCCCGGTACAGAAGTTAAAGGATCTTGTCCTTGTTCCGGACTTCACCCAGGAACCCTAATTCCAAGCATCTCAGTGGCGAGCCCCACCGTCGAGGCCGCCAGCGCCGCGGGGACCAATGCCACGGGCCAGCAGCTCCCCCCGCAGAGGTGAGCCTCCCCCAGGTGCGGACTCAGCAGCCCGGCCCCGCTCGGCCAGGCCCGCTAATGGCCAGAGCGCGCTCCTGGCTGCAGACCCTCGTCTTCTCCTGTGTGCTCGCAGGTGTCTCTTCTTACAAAGGCACACGTCCCGTCGTCAGACCCCCACTCCCACCAACTCCCCTAACCCTGATCGGCTCCTGCAGGCCCCATCTCCAAATACAGTCACCCTGCGTTCAGGACCTTCACATGTGAGTGGAGGGGGGTCGCCAACATGCCAACACGCAGTCCCTGACAACCATTTGTGTGTGTGCGTCCTTCCCCTTATGCTACTAACTCGGTTAACCCTAGTGGGATTTATAATCCGTTGATCCTACCACTTCTCGAAGTCCTCCTCCTCCCTCTTGTCCTCATTTCCCTCCCTACAGAGCTTAAATCCCATACTCTTTCACTGAGAGCAGGCTCAGCCACTAACATCTGCTGCCTCCAGCATCCTGGGCGGTCTGTGGTATAATGATCCCCATTTTATAGGTTGGAACATTGAGGCACAAGGTTAAAGGTCCAACTGAGATTCTAGCCAAGACCCTGCAACCTCCACCGCTGCTTGGTTTCCTGGAGCTTACTCACCTGGTCTCTTACTGCAGCTGGTTTACCGGTGCTTGCACTAGAGGCGGTTTAACCGGGGCTACGCCAAGTGCGGCCTGCGGATGCGTGTCCCTCCGTGAACCTCGTTGCCAGTCTGCAGGGACGCTGGTTCGGAGAGGGAGAGTCGGCGTTTGGAGATACCAGTTGTTAGAGTCATTCAGTGTCTGCTGACTGTAGCAATAAAACCCAGTGCTTGCATTTCGTGCATCTTTCTAATCTCATTTTTCTAGTGGTTTCATTTTATATGACACAAGTAACACTCCAGGATGCATTTGGAAATTAAAAACCAACAAACAAAAACAAAATATTCTTCCTTTCATGGATCATTTTGAAGTGCCAGTCTGAACAACTAAACGTGCAAGTTGATTTATTCCACTATGTTCTAGATTCCAATTTTATTAAAAGAGAAAAATCTCTCCTATGCAATTATTGGTTATGAGCCAGCTCCTCAAATTAAATGGCTCAGATAACTTTAATTAACATAGAAACTCAATCCAAAGCCTTCTTACGTAAAAAGAAGTATTAAATGTCTTTCCCAACATTTCCCCCCAACTCTTCACATCCGTCTTCCTACCACGGGAATGTGTAAATGATTATCATATGGCAATATTTTCAATTTCATGAAAAATAAGATGTTGACCTTTTTTGCCCATTCTGCTGAATGCACCGTACTGTTTTCCTCATCACTGAAACTCCAAACTACTAATTAGAACAAATCAATAGTACATGGTCTCATAATTTCACTTAGCTCAGGGCTTCTCAGAATTACCTAGAAGGCTTATTGAGACCCAGATTGCTCGCGCCACCCCCACCTAGAGGGTCTGGCTCTGTAGGTCCGGGATGGGCCCGTGAATTTGCACATCCAACGAGCTCCCAGCAGGTGCTGAGGCTGTGCATGTGCTGAGCATATTTTTTGAGGAAGCATCAGAAACACCAGATCACCTTGTGGATTTGGCCAAAATTCGTTCAATTATTTTTGTATGACAAATATTTTCAACTCTAACAACTTAAAAATGTTTTCAAACAGATTCAGACTAAAATCCAAGACCTTTGAGAAATGTCAGCTCTTACAGGTGACTTAACGCAAATGATAAACTCGACAGACTTCCCAGCGTGTAGCGTTTTACACGTCGTAGGTGTTTCAAAAATGTTTGCAGGAGAGAAAGGAAGTCGGGAAGGACGGAAACTCAGGGCCTCACCCAGTCCGACAAAACAGTTGTGAATGGAGGCACCGTACCCGGGGGGCACGCGTCCTTTAATCTCTTCTGCACTTGGCCACAGACTATATTCCCTCCATTTGGCCCCTCCCTCCAAATATATTGCCAGGGAACCTGCTCAGTCCTTTAGAATATCCCCGCACTCTCCGGGAAACGATTCGGAGCGTTCTCGCTCTCCGCCCTCCTCCCCCGGGACCTGCCCGCAGCAGCCACCTGCACACCTGCCAGCCCTGCGTGCACTGCCCGATGCCTTCAGGTCTCACTGTTGCATTTCAAGCAACACTGAGCTAGTGCCGGGGACCTTAGCGGTCCCCAAAGTCACCCTCCTTTATCTCTGACTGACAAGTAACTTACACAAACACATTTAATTCTACAAATGCCCCTGATGACAATGAGGTTCCAAGTCACCTGCAAGGAACAATCAGCTAAAAAATGTCATAGCAAACTGCTGTTCTTCGGTCGTTGCATTCTTGCTTTCCAGTTCATTCTGGTTGGCAGTGGATGGGTTTTATAAACTAATACAGAGTTTCACTCAGCCTTTTGTCTATCACCTTCCATAAAAACTAATGGAAAGTCTTTTTAATATTTTATTTATTTACTCGTGAGAGACCCAGAGAGAGAGGCAGAGACACAGGCAGAGAGAGAAGCAGGCTCCATGCAGGGAGCCCGACGTGGGACGCGATCCCGGGGACCCCAGGGTCACGCCCTGAGCCAAAGGCAGACATTCAACTCTGAGCCACCTGGGCGTCTCAATGGAAACTCTTAAAAAGACAAAAACAGCTCAAAGTTCTAACGTACAATTGAATTCAAAATGCCAACTTATTTTAAAGGGACTTTTGGCTGCTGGTTCCCTTATGTATGGGGGTGGCCCTGGCTTGGAATGCCTGGAATATTGGGGAAAAAGTAATCGCACCTTCCAGGATCTCATATTGTTGGACCAGATCTGTTTCCTTAGTGCAAGGAAGGGTTTCATTAAAAGCAGCCTGCACCGGGGCACCCGGGGGGCTCAGTCGGTTAAGTGTCTGACTCTTGATTTTGGCTCAGTTCGGGATCTCGGGGCTGGGAGACTGAGCCCTGTGTTGGGCTCCGTGCTGAGCATGGGACAGAGCCGGCTGGAGACTCTCCCTCCCTCTGCCCCTCCTCCCCTTATCTCTCTCCCCTTCTAAAAAAAAAAAAGAAGAAGAAGAAGAAGAACAGCTTGCATTGTATACCCATAAATGAATAGCACTTCCCTCGGAGTTGATTTGCATTAGCCCAGAAGCATGAAATAGCATATGCATGGTGCCTTTTGCACAGAGGACACGCATGAGCTTTTAATCAAATACACCGTAGGACAGGGCACCCAGGAGTGCAAACACAGATCCTTGGGCCCCACTCTGCTGTTTCCGATCCCAAAGGACTGGTCTGAGCCTCACGGTGCATTTCTCACTTGGAGAATTTGAATTTTAGATGATTTTTACATGTCACAAAAGAGTATTCACGTTTTCTAACTGCTTAAAAATACGAAAGCCATTCTTTGTTCAGACAATATTAGGCAACTGATCGAACCTGGCCTGTGGGTGGACCACAGTTCGCAGACTTTTGACTTAAGAGCATTGATTTCCAAACTTGAATATCATCAAAAATCCCTTGGAGGTGGACGCCTGGGTGGCTCAGGGGTTGAGTGTCTGCCTTCAGCTCAGGGCTCGATCCCAGGATCGAGTCCCACGTCGGGCTCCCTGCATGGAGCCTGCTTCTCCCTCTGCCTGTGTCTCTGCCTCTCAATCTGTGTCCCTCATGAATAAATAAATAAAATCTTTAAAAAACAACAAATCCCCTGGAGGAGTTGCAAATACTTCATGGAACAGTAGAGTTGGCACAAACTCTGTAGGTATAAACTACACCAGCAACCGAATCTCCCGTGTGAACCGATTTAAAGTTCTCCTGGGACCCGCTTTCGCTCAGAGGTCAGCTGACACCTTCCCTGAGGACCTCCCCTGGTTCTGACTCTTTCACACCGGTGTGTGCACCGCCTTCGAAGCCAGGGTCAGCCTCCGGGGGGCGTGTCACTGCTCCGTTTCTGATCCTTCACCAACAGCTGTTTGGTAGGAAATCTCTTGCTTTTCCACCTACAAGCTCCCCGAAGAACATGGTTGGAACAAACATAGCTCAAGGAAGGTGGTTCTGTGTTGCTTTGGGGACTTTGGAGGGGGGGGTGTTGTCTTACAATCTCCCATTTTTTAAGCCGTCCTGATTTCTGCTAGGGGCCACCCGGGGGACACTATTGACCACTCTAGGCTCTTTCCGTGATGCTTCGGGCGGTTGCCTTTCAGAAGTCACGTAGATGACGGAACACTAGATGCCAGCCGCATTCTTACTTGTGCAATTTGGTCCCTAATTCAATTTCTAGCAGCAGGCGTCGTCTCTGTCGCCTTCTCAGCAGATGCGGTGCAGTCTTCCGGATCAGCCCGATCCGTCGCGTTAGTGTTAGGGTACGTTCAGCCCGGCAAGCCCGTGTCCTTACCGTCTTTACCACTTGGTAGCATGCAAAATACTTCTTAGTTAAATATTTTATTTTAGCCTGTCTCAGATTTTATATTAATCTAAGACCTTTATTACAATCTCTCAGCGACACTTTGCACATCTGTGCAACTAAACAAACATTTACTTTGTGCTAATACAGGGTCAGCTTAGTAGGCGGCCACCTATCAGCCGTCTGTGCCATCCTGCCATCGCCCTTCCTGACGTCCATGAGTTACAGCTCCACCCAGGCTTCCAACAATAAATCCAGAGGTTATTTTTCCTTATTTTATTGCCTATAAATTTCATGAAAAAGAAGAGTGAGGCCTAGAGAATTTAACCAATTTGCACAACGGAACAATAGTTGCAAGAATTATAACCCAGTTCGGCTCACTTGGTCAAAGCAAAGAACTACATCGAATATTCAGACAGAGCCCATGTAGCTGGGGGATGGGAGGGTGGGAGGAAATTCTAGTCCTGGGAAAGGAGGGGAAAAATGTATATACATAATTAAAGACATATATATATATACACACACACACATATATATACTTACGTATAATACAATATGTAGTGTAGTATATTTTATATGTATATATCATTGTAAATAGCACAAAATAAAGTATAAGAAAAATCAAAGTATGGTAAAAAAATAATCATGCATATTTCAAGGAATACTAGAGAAGGAAAGAAAATTACATTCTATGTGAGAATGAGGCAGAAATGTCCTCTAAGCGGGGAAAGGACTAAGAGGAAGAACTTAGTCACGTACTGGTCACATTTACACAACGACCTTTAGATTTTTAAAAATTCAACCCCGTTTTTGTTTTCACTGCAACACAGTATGTGTCTCAGAGTATGTACTCGATAGATGTTTGTTGCATTGAATTCAAATGACTTCGGTTTGGCAAGATTATTTCTTTTTCATAGCGCTCTGAAGGAAAAATCTTTAAATGGATTTTTAGCCTGCCTTTCACAGACGTCTCTGCGGCACTGGCCCACCGAGGGTTTGTGTCTGATTGTCCAGGGCGGCTCCCGTCTCTGCTCTTGTGCTACAGTTCCGAGGAGGAGAGACCTGCCAAAGGGCCCCTGGGTGGCTCGGTTGGTTAAGTGTCTGCTCTTGATTTCGGCTCAGGTCATGATCTCAGGGTCATGAGATGGAGCCCCACATCGGGCTCTGCCCGCAGTGGGGAGCCTGCCTGACATTCTCCCTCTCCCTCTGCTCCTTTCCCCTTAAAGAGAGAGAGAGAGAGAGAGAGAGAGAGAGAACTGTCAAATCACAAAGAATTCAGCAAACACGTTAAGGGCCTTGAAGCCAACCAGTTTCTTCAAGGAGTCAGCCGAACCCCGACTTCCGTTTGCATGCTATTGCTATCATTGTTCAAAGTCAACCTCCCCAGGCAGGGAGAACAGAGCTTTTGCTTGGGCTTCAGTTCGGAGTCTGCATTTATCTAGAGCTTGCAAACACCTTCCGTATTGCTGTAAACAAGAGAAATCAGGGGGTCGGGTGGGGGGCACTTGAGAACTCCAGTTGGGAATCATCGCAATCAGATCTTTCAGTGCTATGTAGGCTTAGAGATGCCTTTAAGCTCCCATCAACCTTTAGAATTTTTTTTAATGCAGTTAACGTTCCTGTGAAGAGTTTCCATCCAGTAAGCCAAACTGCATAAGCTCCCCGCTTCTCCAACTAAACGTTGTTGTCCCAAAAGGCGTAGGATGTCGTTTAGAACTCATTCGTGCCTACAGTTCACAAATTTATACGAAGCAACAAAGTTTCACGTTTGGAAGAGATTTTCTTCAGCCTTCGTACTCTTTAGACCGGTCACTTGATCAGGCTGGGAGGGAGGGAAGCTAACCACACACCTTTCCCGTCTGGGGTGATTTTCCATCTATTTACATGCATACACTCTTTTCCTTTGCTACACATATGTGTGTTGTGATTAAAGCTTAGGATGGGTCAGAAAGTCCATCCAGTCCCACCTTCTAAACTTTGTAATGAGAAAACCGAAGCCTAGAGAGATTGAAATCCTCTCCTGAGAGGAGGAAAGGGGCCAGAATTAGAAACCAAATCTAATGACTCCCCGATGACGCTTTCCTTCCCTATAGCATCATCGGCTCTTTCTGCATCGTCACTTAAGTTCTTGTTTACCTGTGTCTCATCTTGCCAACTGGACCGTCTTTAGTTTGGTCCCAACGCCATTCAGTGAGCATCACCTCTGCTCTGGGCATCGTCCTAGACGTGGAAGTAAAAGGTAAATGACACCTGCCCTTCCCCCACGAATGTTATTCCCTTAGGGGACCCGTGATCATTAGCGGTGAAGAAAATCAGGACTCGGTTCATTCGCCAAATATGTATTGGGCTCCTGCTCCTACCAGGCACTGTTTTATGTACAAGGGTGAATAAAAATAATAAAAATTCTGCTTTCGTAGAGATTATATTTAATTGGGAGGAGAGGCAAGAAAAATTAACAAATAAATATGTCAGCTGCTTTAAAGTGCTGTAAAAACAAAGAGGTGAGTCCGGGCCCTGTTTAAAAAAACATGTTGTTTAAAATGTTTAAACATTTGAACGTTGTTTAAATGTTTGAAATTGTCTAAAAAAGACATTTATTTATTTATTCATGAGAGATGCAGAGAAAGAGGCAGAGACACAGGCAGAGGGAGAAGCAGGCTCCATGCGGGGAGCCCGAAGCGGGACTCGATCCTGGATCCCATGAGCCAAAGGCAGATACTCTGCCACCGAACCACCCAGTCGTCCCTGGAGGGAACTTTCTAATAAAGGGTGTTTTTTGAACCAAGACATCAAGTGAGTGAGACCAACCCAGCTGCTTGCTCTTTCCCACTGGGACTGTCACAAGTGCTTCAAGTTGGGATGAAACAGGGTGAATATAGGGTTATCGGAAATTAGATCCCTTTGGTTCAGTCCTAGGACTAGTCTCTTAAAATTCGTATTACTGAGACGAGCCTGACGTAACCCAGAATGAGCTGTGGCACCTGTGCACGGCAGCGGTGTTTAGCGCCTTCTCAGTGTTGCGGCTCCATCTCTAAAACATTGTCATCTTCCCAAAAGGAGCCCCCGTATCTGGAAGGGGTCACTCTCCGTCTCCACCAGCCCCCAGTAACCACCAATCTGCTTTCTGTTTCCCTACATGTACTCTTCTGGGTGTTTCATAGAAACGGGATCCTGCGGCCTGCAACACCTTCTCCTTGGGGCTTCTGGCACGAGGCATAGTGCTTCCGCAGCTCATCCACAGGCAGCGCTGTTGCTGCCTGGCACTTTCTTCCTTCTGTGCCTGAATGACAGCCTGTTCCTGTGTAGGCCACGTTGAGGGGTTCGTCGCAGACCACCCCTGGGCTGGTCTCACCTTTGAATATCGTGACTAAAGCTTCTAAGAAAAATTGTGTACACGTGTTTGAGGACCTGCTTTCAAGTGTATTTTTTTTTTTAAATTCCCTTCTTCATCCATTCCTGAATCTGTTGAAAAGTCATGTTTGGGCGCCTGGCTGGCTCAGTCGGTTCAACGTCTGCCTTCCACTCAGGTCATGATCTCAGGGTCCAGGGATCGAGCCCCACATCCGGCTCCCTGCTCAGTGGGGCGTCTGCTTCTCCCTCTGCCCTCCCCCCTGCTCCCTCCCTCCCTCTCTCTCTCTCTCTCTCACCCACACACTCTCTGTCTCTCAAATAAATAAAATCTTTTTTTAAAAAGATGCTGTTCAAAACTTTGAAAAATGTTTAAAATGACTCCACAGTGATGAAAGGCCGAATGTATTTTAACCTCCTAAAGGAGTGCCGGGCACGTAGGAAGCCCTCAATAAATAGCAGTTGTTATTGTCAGTAATAATAATTAAAAGAACACGGTGCTAAACAGCACACGGCTGAAGGCAGACGTCACAGAGAATTGGTCCAGTCCGGGCAGGGGGAGGGGGGAGGAGACTCCTGCGGAGGATCCAGCTTCCCACCTGCTCCTACGACGCTTCATCCACCCCAGACACCTCCCAGGGACTGAGAAACTGGCTGGGATTTTTCTCAGCCAGTGCATGCAGTTTACCCGTCAGCCTATAAAATATTCACTAGTCTCCAGGTTTGCCGGTGAACTTGCTCTGAGTTTTCCTTGAAATCACACAAAACTCATGGTGAAAAGCAAGTCGAAAGAGGTGGTTGTGCTCCTGCCTGTGTAACTTGGCATTGGCCAAATCTCTCGTTTATTTATTTTACACGCAGCTGCTGACATCACCGCCTGAAGCAATATCCAGCAGGCCTGACCCCGGCTTGTTAGCCACCCAAAGTCAACACCGTTGACAAAAATTGTGACCATAAAATTTCATTTTTAATCTAGAGCCAAATATCTGCTCAAATAATCGCCTGATGATCCTTTTGAAGTATTAGAATTTTGGAGAAATCTTTCTGGGACTTGTTTTGTGACTTCAAAGGGCGTATCATTGGCATCGCTCTACTTCCCCATTACATTACGGTTATTTTATCTGCCCCGATGAGCCTCACCGAAGGTTGCAACACCGACCCTGCGCTCGTGCTCACTGAATCGAGGCAAGACGGTCACCCTGCCTAGGAGCTGTACGAGTCTCTGCTTAGTTAGACTGTGTTTCGATTTCTAACAATTACGCCTTCTTTTTTCTTTTCTTTTCTGTTTTTTTTTTAATTTCAACTAAAGGTTCCTTCACACGTTACAATAGTAATCCTGTTGGTGGGAGACTTGTAACACCTAGATGAATTGTCGTTGGCAGCTCCTAGCCAATGCTAATTTAATGTCCCTGTGAAGTGACAGTTTTCAGAAAGACGTGTCTTCCTTAAGCAAATAAAAGTTTTCTTCACAAGAAACAAAATCCTGTTCACATATGTGCACTAAGGCTCCTTCACTTGCAGAATCAAATTCTGTCTTTAGTCCCCAGCAGAGGTGTCCGTCTTCTCAAAGAATCGGATTATAGGCCAGCTTCCGGAAAATTCTCCGCAAGAGTCAAAAAAGATACACAACGAGAGGCCTTCAGTCTCTTAGAGCTCAGTGACTCCACTGAGTTATCAGCACAGCTTAGGCCAAAATCCAAACAAAATAAACACCATTACAGGCGACATTTTTCTGCAGGAGAAATATTTCCTAACCTTGAACATTTGTTGCCATTGACCCAGTAAACTACACCATGCAGACGAACACAAGGTCTCTGATACATGGCATCGGTGAGGCTGCAATTTCCACTTCCAACCAGAAGGTCTTCAAGAGCAAGGTTCTGTGTCCCTGGTGCCTGGCAATCGGGGTTGTGATGCTGAAGGACTATGAAAATGAGTAGGGGCTCGATTCCTGCTAGTTGCTGAGCAAAGAGGTTCAATAAATGTCCCTTCCTAGGCCTTGAAAACTCAAGGAGCAAGTGGCTACTTGCCAATAGATATTGCCAATAGGTATTGCCAAAACTATCAGAAGCATTTTAATCCTGTATGTGCAAGTATTGAGAAGGTTGTTCTTGGGGGGCGGTGGGGGGAAGACCAATAATTTTGTAAGAAAGAGTCATTTTAATTTATGCTGCTGTAGCCGTGTTTGTGATCGAAAAGTTTGGAAGTTCATCAAGAGGGGAATAATTAAACAAATTATACCAGGAATTCTCTAAAAGCATGACACAGGGGACGCCTGAGTGGCTCATTGGTTGGACGTCTGCCTTCGGCTCATGGCGTGACCCCGGGGGTCCTGGGATCGAGTCCCAGCTCGGGCTCCCCTGAGGGAGCCTGCTTCTCCCTCTGCCTCAGCCCCTCCCCCTACTTGTGCGCGCTCTCTCTCTCTCTCTCAAATAAATAAAATATTTTTTAAAAAGAAACTTGATAAACAAGTAAAAATATCAATAAGCTTCTCATGACAGATATAATCCACTCTGACTTTCCTATTTCCATGATTTGATGCAAGTGTGTTTATTGTGCTAGAGACAGGATCGTGATTACAATTTATTTAATCTGAATTCTATTCCCACCATCCTAAATTTGCCCCAGGCTGCATCTTAATAGTTTAGAGAGGCTTATGAACCATGGAGGAATAGTAACTAGAGCTTTCTTTTGTTCTGTTATGAATTCAAGGTTTTAAGAATAAATTATATATAAGCTTTTTTTTTCCCCTTAGTACACCATTTATAACTAAAGAGTATATATAATCCTTTTGGGAAATACATTGCTGTTCAGGCTTATATTCTTCAAATACACTATTGTTATCATACTATCTATTATATTATTATGCAACATTACTATGTACTGTAGCTTGAAGTGGTGTCTTAATACACATCCTTGTCCTTAACGCGTATCTTATTAGATGCGAGGAGGGCATGGGGGAAACTCGGAGATGGAGTGAATTTCAAAAATAGATAAGGCTGACATGATAGACTCAAATCTATGGGCAAGATGTGTCCCATAAATGGCTAAATTAAATATTTTTTACACATTTCAAAATATTTTTAAAAATCACATTAACATTAGCTCCAGGTATACAACACTCACTGATATAAAAATTCAGACTTAAATACAACACATTTTAAAGTATTTTTAGGGACACCCTGAGTGGCTCAGCGGTTGAGTGTCTGCCTTGGGCCCAGAGCGTGACCCCGGGATCCTGGGATCAAATCCCACATCGGGCTCCCTGCAGGGAGCCTGCTTCTCCGTCTGCCTGTGTCTCTGCCTCTCTCTGTGTCTCTCATGAATAAATAAATACAATCTTTAAATAAATACATAAACAAATAAATAAAACAAAAGTATTTTTAGATATTGCATTAACTGTCATGTAAAATTCATAAATCTCCCACAAAAAAATCCAAAATGAGGGCTTCTTTTGAGAAAAAATTCTGGCAACTCTGAGCCCACATTCACTTATAGCAACCATCCAGAGAAGCTGAGGGGCAGCCAACCAACCTTGGAGAACAATTTGCCGCAGTCCCCAGTGGGCCCCACACGGCTCCAGAGCCCCCTGAGTTCGCAATCTCTGGGTTCCCCACTCCTGAGTTTGCAATCTCTGAGCTAGAGGACAAGGCAGTGTTAGGGAGCAAGGAAAGGTGAGAGGCAGACAGCAGCTGTGATGGGAGGGGGTGAGGGCGAGAGTCAATGGTTCCGTATACCACACACACACATCGTGCAAGCTCACAATTTTACAACTTAATATGACACCAGAATGTCACTGCTTAATACCAAAGACTGGTTGGAGCCTCCCTGGCATCTGTAGGCAGGAAGAAGAAGCCAAAGAGGAGAGGTAGGCACTCCTCATCACAGCGTAACCAAGGGGACAGCTAGTGTCTGGGGGATGAAATGAAAAGAAACCAGCCCATGAATGGCATTGAGCATAATTTAAGCTTTTCTTTGTAATTTGGTTGTCTTTACGAGCCCCAGATATTTTACTGTGCATCGTGGTGCAGGTGCTTCGCTTTCAAGCCTTCTTGGAAAATGTTGGCCGAGATTCCTTAGCTTCACTTTCATTCTTCCGCCTTTATCACTTCAGTGTATTATTTTATTTATTTTTTTTATGGGGGTAAAATTGACATGCGGCATCACGTTGGCTCCCGGCGTACCACGCAAGGACTGAGTACTGGAAGAGATTGTGAATTGGTCGCCGCCACAAGTCCAGCGAACATCTCTCACCATAGTTGCACTTTGTTTTTTCTTGTGATGGTAAGTAAACTTATACCTTAAACAGGGAAAGAAAAGGTGCGCTTGCCCCATGCTCGATGGACTCAGGCCATGATACTTCGTCTACTTTCATGGCTTTTCGGTCTCCTCCCTCTACACACAACCACTGCTGATAATCCGTTCACCCTCTTTCTCACCCACTCCCTTACTTACAGACGATTGTCTGACACTAAGAACTTCTGGAGAGCAGTGCCTCGTGGGCTTCATAACCTGAATTTTCCCTGATTTCTGCTCATGGTTTCTTTGGCTTCTTCCTGGGTTCGAGTTTCATGAGTTTCCTCAAGCCTGACCCCACCCCCGTCCTGGAGGACAGGGACGTTGTAGTGCTAATGCACTGTTTAGTTTTCACAAAACATACTTACAATATTTTGTTGGTTAAAAGAAAAGAATGGGGGCACCTGGGGGGCTCAGTCGGTTGAGCGTCTGCCTTGGGCTCGGGTCATGCTCCCAGGGTCCAGGATCGAGCCCCACATCAGGCTCTCCACTCAACGTGGAACCTGTTTCTCCCTCTTCTGCTCCCCCTGCTTCTGCTCTCTCTCCCTCTCTCTCTCTCATTCTCTCTCTCAAATAAAATAAAATCTTAAAAAAAAATAAAGTGGGTTTTCATTTTTAAAATAGGAAAAAAATGTATTTCTTTAAAACAAAAAAGTGACCTTTTACTGCTGGAAATGTGCATAAGTGTGGCCACCAAAGTGCCTCAGTCCTTAACCGTTTATGATTTTGGCTCCAGATATGTACTTATAGAGGATGCTTGCCCCAGTTTATGAGGGACCCAAGATAAATATATTTTTCTCAATAGCTAGAAAACTTCTAATAAAAACAACTTCAGAAGGTCCCATCTCATTTCCATTATTAGCTCTACTCTGCCTTTATGGAAAAAAGTGTGAATTGGTTCTTCCAGAAATTACCATCAACGTAGCCATAATCCTTACACTCTCTGATGGCAGGAGGGCAGAGAGTGATGGTAACAGCGTCACTCGTCCTCTACTGCGCTGTTGTCTATCAACCCTTTCGTGTCATCACCGAAGCTTCATGATTATGGCCCATTCCTTCCCTGGGTTCCTTCTCCACCTACTTACACGCACCTACACACCTGCGAACACACGTGTGGAGACCCGCTGCCCCACCTTGTCACCTGTTGGCCCACATATGAACTTAATCTAAAATTCAAGCCTGAATCTGTAATGTCTCAGTCCAATTCTCCTTTTATTTTTCCATCTCTAACAAATGTGGCATATCAGCCTCGCCCCTATCTGTACTCATTATCTATAAATAATGGGCCCTCCCAGAGCACATTAGTGCTTCCGGAGGAATGTTGCCCTTTTAGAGGTTTGATCCACTAGACAAACAGGGCATGGAGCTCCAGCCACATTTCCAACATGAAAAATAGCCCTTTGTTTTAAAATTATGATTTTTTTTCCTAGGGAAAACGGAATATAGCTTATGATGACCAAGGCACAATTCCTCGAGGCAATAATTGAGTAACATTTTTTCTTCTTCTGAAAGTCAGACTTTTGAAAAAGTCTAGCCATCTTGAACACAGATATGAATACAGAAATAGGTCCGGCATTACTGTGGAAAAATCCAGATTATTAAGTCAGAATGTATTGCAGGCTCTGCGTTCACGGCGCCAGATGCTGGCGGACAATGCACCGAGCATGTTTATGCCCAGGACTCGGGGCTTCACCCTTCAGACAGGAGGAAAAAATTACTTTTAAATAAAATGGCAATGCAATCAAGAACAAGTAAGGCTTTAAGGCAGATTTAAAATAAGATGCTAGCCACACATCCGCGGAAAGTCAGCAACACCAAGACGTGTGGATGCTGCCAAGCACCCATTTGAGATGGAGATTTCCATAGAAGATGGAAGCCGCACTCCCCGAGGCCCCGGGACTAGAAGCCGCATTTATCCCCACAGGAAGCTCCTGGGGTAGATGCTGTCTTCACCCCCCTCTTACAGATGAGCTCGGGGTGAGCAACCGGCCAGGATAATCAGCAGTTCCAATCAGAACTGCCCCTGGAGCCCAGCAAGAGAACCCCCGAGTCTCTTATTCACCCCAATTCCATCTGCCTTCAGGAGCAAGAGAAGTAAATCTTTCCTTTTCCCCTGGTGGTGCGGCTTTTTGGAAGGACTTTAAGTGGTAAATAAAATAGGGTCTGTATGAGGCCCCTTTCTTAAAAACCCTTCCGGTCTTACGTCCATAACTCTACTTCGTGTTCAGGGGAGCTTCCCTCCTCGGCCGTATGATCAATGAGCTGGGTATTTAGGGACAGGTCTTACCACTAGGCGAAGAGGACAGTCCTCTCTTCGATGGGACTTAAGGATGTCCACCTCCAGAAACAGCTCTCCCAGCCACTGATTACCCTGAGTGACCGCATCCCCAGAGCGCATGTGGGAACGGCCACATGGTGACAGTTTGATACAAATGTCTCTTCAGCCTGGTTCCTGCCATCACGATGATCCCGTAGCCAAGGGTGGCGTGGGGGGTGACAGCGCGCTGTGGCAGCAGTGGCAGGTCACAGGAGGTGTTTCAACATCACCTCCTCACCCCCGGGTAAGGGAGGAATTCCCACCCAAGAGTCGTGCAGGTGGCCAAACACACGGTGCACAACACGGGCCAGACGACAGCAGTGGTTTGTGAGTCGCACATACTCACAGCCCAGGGGAGGGGCGCACCGCTCGCAGGGTGCAGGGGGAGGCCCTTGCGAGCAGCACGAACATGAGGGGCTGCGGGAGGTTGGTTTTGTAGTCACAAGGGGGGAGGCGGCTCTCCCCTCCTGAGACGATGTGAGGAGCTCGTGTGGGTAAGTCCGTGGACTGGCCGGAGCGGAGAAGAGCAGGCCCAGCGTGGGTCTCCATGACAAGGGCACCAACTGGCTGCGGCACCTTGCCCGGGGAGCACCGATGGGGTTTGGCCCTTCCAGACTCTCCCGGTTTCCCCCAGATGTGGAGGCAACACATAATACTGGACCTTAATCTTAAGGCTTATGCGACAGGTGGACAAGTGTGGGGAGAGATGGAAGAGAGATGAGCTAAAGTGGGGAGGTTAGGGCCCTGAAACTGCAAAAGCAGGTGATTTGAAGAGTGGGCTGGAGGTGGCTCCCAGCAAACTCGAGGGAAGACCTCCCAACGGTGGAGTCTCTACAGAGAAGTAGCGAACGGGTTGTTTCTTCTTAATCACTATTTGTGGCCCGGGTAGCCGGAAGTTAATGATAAAGCCAGTGAAAGGAGCTCTTTGCTGTGTTACTTAAAAGAGGATGGATGGTGTGTGATCGGACTCGTCTTTCACTTCTCAACTGATAGCACTGGCAGCTTAGGTACCAGAGAAATGATGTTCAAAATAGCTCAAACCTAGACGGTGTCTGTTGAGCACAGACACGGTTTCTTGTTGACAGTTTGGTCATCGATATACACGCAGTGTGATGTCTGCCTGGGAGACTGGCAAGATGGTGTTAGGTGGTTCTGGAAACCAACAGGAAACACAGGAGTGAATCACATAGTTGTTTCCTCTTCAGTGTTCTTCCATCCAGAGCAAAGGCGGGTTAGAGTCCCCGCCTAGGTGCTAGGTCTTTATCCCATCCTAATAAATACTTACCGATCTTTCTGGAGCCAGGACACCTCTCATCCCCAGGCAGCGGCGGCCCACACCATCTGCCTAGAATTCAAGAGTCTACTGTCTTGCAGTGTCTCCTATTTATGGCAAGGTGGAATGGTTTTCTATTTTGATAGCGAAATAAAGTTTTCTTTTTGAATAAACATGTGTCCGTAGAATTAGATAAATCAGTAAGTGAATTTGAAGAGAACATTAAGTCAACGAGTCCCGGTGTTGTATGAATGTGGCAAAATTAGGAAGTTTATACGTGAGCAAATGAAAGAAAACTTTGGATTGGAGACATTTTTAATATGTGTACATGTGTGTAGGCTTACATATATAGTTATGACATAATATATATCCTGATCAGGCTTAAGTCTTCTGAAGTCTGACAAAGAATAGCCTTTTTTAGGAACTAAAAAATATCTACAATCTCTATTTTTTGTGTGTGTGGGATAAGCTGTCAATTCACAATGATAGTCCCAAGATTAAATCTCCTATTTCACAAAAGAATGCTTTTCCCTAACTGACAACATAGTAGTAGGTGATCAAACATAAATACTCTACAGTCATGTGTAGAAATCTAATAGTGTGTGAAGGCAGTGAGCTTTATTCCTCATGGGAACAAGAAACATCTGGCTCATGAGCCTGGGGTCCTGTCTAGAGATTAGGCCAAGAACTCTTCCCCAGAACTTTTTAGAATACCCTTGTCTCAAAATTTCAGTACATGGTTCTTCTATTGGGTGAACCATCATCAAATGATCAGAAACATCAGGATCATCCACCTCCCTGCCACCCACATCGCATCTCGGCACGTCGTCAGGTAGTCAGATGTATTGTGGTGGAAAGATTACTCCTGGAAGAACTGGGCCTAGCAATAGGCCTGCCCCGTTAATATGGGGAATGCCTGGACTCTTGCTAAAGGTAGAGCCAAGTCTGGCAACAAAACCTGGTACCCAGAGAATCTGGCAAATTTCAATCAGTCTAGACAAGTAGTGAGTGTTAGGATGTAGAAGATGGAATAATGGTAACAGGATCATCCGCAGAGGTGTGAGGGGCAGGGGAGTCTAGATAACCAGCAAAATTCAGAAATTCTACAGCCAGCCTCTGTAGAAGCCTATGTTTTTAGGAAGCCTGTGTTGGCTGCTGGCTGAAACCCCACCACTGGCAGTGAGCTCAACACCAGGACTCCCAGTCTAGAAGAGGAGGAGCATAGGTTTATGAGGGCATAGGTTCTGGGATATGCTGCTCATCCTCTACCCTAAGGAGGTTCAAGGTGGGGACTGGGCCTCAGGACGAAGGCCACAGAGCCTTTATTAGCATCAACGTTGATTGAGCTAAGGCTTCAGAAGCCCCCTGCACTCTATACTGGAGGCAAAGATGAATCCTAGTGTGGTAGTGAGGCAATATTTCATCCTTGAAATATTTCATGTTTAAGTCTTGCAGTTTTTCAGATATAAACAGCAAAGCACAAAGCCTAGAGATATTTTTTTTAAGTACCAGACTGGAAGAAATTAGATATATGCTTATGCCATATATTTTCAGAAATGAACACTCTACAATCGCACAGAATAATAATTATTTGAAGTCCCCTAAGACCTTGCTATTCGATGCGTGGAGCAGGGCCCAGCAGCATGGACATCTCCTGGAAGCTTCTCAGAAATGCAGTGCCTTAGGCCCAGTGCAGACAGACCCACAAAATCAGAACGTGCAATTTAATAAGAGCTCTAGGTGATTGAGATGCGTATTAGTTTCGGGAAATACTCTGAGATGTATGCTAGCTAGCCCACTTCTCTTTTCAGTGTGTTCATTCATGAAAATTTAGAAAATTGCCTTTCTTAGGCAGAAAACTCTCCATCATAGTGACTATGAGGAGTTATCTTTAAACATACATGTTAATTGGCGAAGGTAAATATGCTAAGAAACTTCCTCCTATCTCTATCCTCCACCTCTACCATTTCAAAATGGCAAAAATTCCCTTGTACTCAGCAAACCTATTATCAGAAATGCAAGTGGGATGAAGACTGGTGCACACAACAGGAGGGCACACGTTCCCACACGTTCGGGAAAAGCCCTGGAAGGTCTGAGGACAAGTTGAAAGCTTAAGTATCTACGGTAAATGCTTACATGCTTGGGTGTTTTGCTACATAAATCAGAAAGATCTTCGAATTTTGACCTTGTCTGCTGGTTGAGTGCTCAGGTGGGTTATCAGCTTCTTCCTCATTCGACTTGCTAGTTGCCAGTTGCCGTGCTCCTTTCTGGGCTCTATCCGTTTTCAGGCATCTGTCCCGTCTACAGCTCTGACCTCAGGACCTTGGCCTTCCCAAATCCTCAGAGATCACATGAGACTCGCTTGTAGCTCTTCCATAAACTCTTCCTCTTTCATTCTCAAGGAACAATGCAGAGCCATGGTCAGAGATATAAAAAAGGGGCCACAATTTAAAATACTTTTAGACTTAACGAAACTGAATCATCAGCAACATTTTGGTCTCTTCTTGCTTTTGAAAGTTGTGGCGGCTTGTAGCTGGTATGAAATCTCTCATAAGTATGGATTTGCTCTTGCTTCAGAGAACAGGGAGAAAAAATTGGAAGAATTTGATTCGAGCATCAGGAGGACCTCTTATTTGTGAATCTGAACTATGGAATATAGACGGTTGGGAGGCCAACAAAATGACGGGCTTCGGAAAAGGCAACCAAGATTTCATCAAAGTTATAGACCACGGATAGATCCAGATATCTCCTTGGAGACTGGGATTATAAGACAGTATCAACCAAGCTAAGTACCATGATTGGCCACAATTTCTCCTTAAACCCAGATGCCAGGTTATATGAAGAAACTACCGATGTGAGCGTTTTTGTTAATTAGAATAATCTATGTACTTTATAATTTTCATACAGATTGTTTCCATGGTATCAAAAATTTGATCACTGAACAAGCTTGAGTGTGATAACAGCACTTTTTTTTTTAAAGTGCAACACAGGTGAAGCATCTTTTTTGTATGACTTGTGTAAATGAAGAATAGTAAGGATTTTTTCTCTAGTCACTGATGCATAATGAAGATATAGGTAGGTGTGCAGGTACAGCATGCTAGTACGTGCTTTAATTGATGGAGATTATGAACACATTTTTTCCCATTAGGAAAAAAAACACCATGGTTCATAAAAAGAAAATCTATAAAAGAATCGTGTGTGTTTTCCCTGGAAGTTTACCAAATCACCGTGTGTAACATACAGAGAGACGATAACATTTATGTTACTTTACTGTAGGGGCTTTGCCAGAATAAACTTACTCTCTAGTTATTTAATAACTTTAATGGATTGATTATAGACTTGGTATGTAAACTCCTAGTTCCTTGTTTTAAAAAAGATAAAGTTATTTAATGATTATTAGTTAGTCGTTAGAGAGACTTAGAGAATTAGGTAAGAAAATACCACCTCTTCTAATCAGCCTAGAGCAGCCCATTGAACTTCCCAGGGGACCTTCAAAAAAGGCTGAATCTCAGACACTGAAACGGATCTCAAATTTCTCAGGACTCATGAAGAACCCAACAAGAAATGTTACTTTGACCAAAGAACATTAAGCAAAATAAAGGCCTTGCTCATTGCTTTTGTTTTGGCCAAGTTTAAATTGAGCAACAGTATTTTCAGCAGGATCTCTGGGAGGACTTCTGTTCAATGCCTGCCCGGTCCCCTGTGGAGACTATTGGAGATCCCCTGGGATCCAGTCAGAGATGGAAGCTTCGTGATGCAATTTCTCCAACATCTCCATTAAGTAATAATACTCGGCTTCAGTCTGGGAGTCACACATGTTTGTCATTTGTAATATCTGAATTAGGACAAGCCCTCACATCCCTTCTTTTCCAAATATGATTTACATTTTAAATTCATTAATAAGATAATGGATTATGTTGCTACCAAATACAGGACTGGCTATATTAATTGAGTTAAAAATGGGCAAGCATGACACAGTTTCAGTGGTTCTAGGATGATCTTCACTAACAATAACTGCCCCGCGCCCCCAAAGCCACCCCACTCTTCCCCCATAACTATTTCCCTTCTGCCTGACCAGTTATCTGAAATTGAACAATTGGGAATCATTTTTACTTTTTTTTTTTTTATCTCATTTTAAAAGTCAAAGAAGTCTGGGAGAGGACACAGAGGTCATATTACACAAATCGTTTACATCTCAACAAATATTTTTAAAATACTAAGTGAGGCAACATTCAAAGCACTAGAGATAAGGAAACAAGGAATGTGCCTGCCCTCCGGTCACTCAGCCTAGTGGGTTAGAAGCCCATGCCTCTGGCTGCGGGGAGCTGTGTGCCAGCTGCAGAGGCCCTCGGGAGCTGTGACGCAAGTCTCCTTGTCGCTGAGGGGCTTCAGAACCAGGGACAGGACCGCTGGAGAAGGAGTAGACCCCTACAGGCCCTGGGGGTAGGGGTGGAGAAGGCTAGAAATACACAGGGCGGGGACTGTGAAGGGAAGGAAGTGCAGGCCCCTCAAGGACAGAGCAGCGGTGACAGGTGGATTTGAGCACATCCAGTCAGCCTGTAGGTTAGGGAACATTTGGGGAAAGAGGAAGAGACAAAGCTGCAGTGATATTATGAGCCCCGTTTTACAGATAAAGGAGGGTGAAGAACCGAGAGGTCAAGGAACTTGCCCAACAAGGTCCCTGCACTCGTAAAGTCTCAAAGATAAGCTTCCAGCCAGGGGACCTGCCAGCAGCTTCTGGATGCCGTTTGGGAGACAGAGAGGGTCAAGAAGCATAAACTCACCGGAGGTCTTCAGAGAGATTTCAGGCCATCGGAGCCACGTGCTTAGCCCTCCTAAGGTGGGTGGTGCCAAGCGGGTCCACCCCCCTCCCCCCCCACACCCGTGCTTTACATGAGGGCCAGCCTGCTAGGGCTCCTGAGGCCGAAGAGTGGATATCTTAGAGAAAATTAAGGGCTTCCTCCGTTCTGCTCACTCAGGTAGCATCTACTTCCAAAAAGTCACCACGCAGAGAGATGCAGGAGCAGAACTGATGGCCTCCCTACCCATTGCTTTGGAGGGACCTCACCCCAGGTCTTAGGAAACAAAATCCACGGCCTTTAGGGCCAAAACTCTCCATCCTCAAAGGGAAAGAAAGAGCCTCATCTCCATCTCTCACCTCCAGTCGTCAGCCAACACCCAGCTGTCAGCTATCATGGGTCCCCTCTTGCTGAGACTCCATCACCCCCATAATGCATTCTGCTTCCCTGCAGACTTAGCTGGCTTTCCTCCCCAACCCCAGCCTCTGCCACCATATGCCGTGGAACCACAGCGTCAAAGCCAGCAAACTCCTTTGTACCCTCAACACTCTTCTCGGAGCACCCCTTCCTTCCACGTCCTGCCTCACTGAAGCCACTGGGCACAGGACACGTCATACACACAGGATGAATAAATACCATACCAGGCTCAATCCATAAAATAGGTTTTTGCTTTAAAAAGAGAGATTTATCATAAAAATTAGGGCGAGGGGAAGAATGAAATTGCCCCAATCTTCACTGTCACTGGTTCCAGAAGGAAACGCACATCCCAGTACTATATCCATTTGAGGAGCACTTAACTACCAGGCCCTGTGCTAAACCTTTGTTTCTCACCACCAGCCCCTGAGGCAGAAACATTGTCTAGTTCTCCGATGAGCATTCTGAAGCTCCAAAAAGTTACATCTGTCCCCAGGTCCCGGAGCCCCCCGAGTATAGAGGCGGGACCCCAATGACTTCACCTGCAGTACACAAAGGTAATTGGTTCTCCCTCCTTGATTCACATCTGCGCCACCTCTGTAATTTGAATATTTTCAGGAAAACCATCTTGAATTCTGATGCCCACCCCCACCCCCCAAACGGTTTCCATACACCGTGTAGGTCATTTATTATTTTCTTACAAAGGAGGCTGTCTTCTCTAGGATAACGAGGGTCTCAATTCCACCGTTATTGCCTTTGTATTTCCAAGAAAGCATTAAGAAATACATTTTCCTGTGTAATTTAAGTGGACGATCAGGCCAGAGCTTATGGGCCTAGTCTTTTTAAGGAACTGAGGCCTCCGCTGCGGCTCACAGAGAACATATCCTGAGCTGGTTACTCCTAGGTCATCCTGAAAATATTCACAGTAACCCTAGTGTTATTATTCCCTTTTTTCTAAAAATTCCCTTTCCTCCTCGTCGCCCACCGGATTTTAACCCGGTGCCTTTGCAATCTTGTGGAAGTCACACTATCAGAGTGCATCCCCCAGAACAGGGCCTCACACAACTCTTCCTATCCCCGTACCTTCCATAAGAACTCCAGACTCACAGTCACGGCTAGGGGCCCAGGAGGTTTTTATGCCAACATCCAAGAAGACTTTATGCCCCCAGGTTGTCTGGCATCTAGGAACCCCTGCCCCGCCTACTGGAGCAGAGCTTCTTGTGGTGAGACATGCACAACCCTCTTTTAACTAGCATCCACATCAGAAAGTGTTCCAGGTGATCTTGCATCCTGGGTGTATCCTCCTCACATCCCTCTTACAGCTGGATTGGGGAGTGGGGTGGTGGTGGTGGTGGAGACACACGGGTCAAGGGCAGGTGAGTTCCGAGTAAACTCTCCGGCTTCCTGAACAAATGAATAATAAGGGTTATGCAAAGTCAGAAAGAAGAGCACACCTGCCCTGTACTCAGGAACCACACATCTAAAGGAAGGTGGAGGGGGTCAGATGGGGGAAGGGGAGTAAGAGACACAGGCTTGCAGCCTGGGAACAAGAAGTCACAGGAGCACAAGGCACAGCAGAGGGGACACAGTCAATGGCCCCGTAATGTCCCTGTTGGGTGACCGCCGGTGGCTCCACTCTTAGTGAGCACAGTGCAGGCACCAGCTTGTCTAAGCCCTGTGTCCTGCACCTGCACCCAGTGCGGAAGGGGCGTCAGCCACGTGGCAACAGCAGCCACGGCCACACTGAGGCTGTGTATCCTTTATAGTCCTGGCCCAGGGACAGCATTTGCATGTAGGGACAGAAGTGAGGAGGGACAGAGAGAGGGGAGGAGCGGGGAGGGCAGGGAGAGAGTTAGGACTTCAGAATTTGATTGGCTGACAAACAGCCACCACAGCCACCACCACCACCTAGGAAATGAGGGGAAAGACAAGATGCAGAGGACAGGGATGAGGAAGAGAGGAAACAAAAGGCAAGAAGTTCTAATGAGGCTCTGATGAGCAGCTGGAATGGAAGCAGCTCCCTTTAGACGTATTCTGATTAGCTCGGCTCCAAGTTGTGTCCCCATGGGTTCTGTTGCTTGTTACCCGTGTGTTTTATTTTGAAAAGGTAGGATTTGCTCTGAATGTCCAGGCAATTTCAGCTCCTGCAAGAGGAGGCAGCTCAATAGGTAGCAAGTGGAATATAGCCTCCATTATACTTGGCCTGGAAAAAAGAAAAGAAGAAGAAGAAGAAAAAGAGGAGGAGGAGGAGGAGGAGGAGGAGGAGGAGGAAGAAGAAGAAGAAGAAGAAGAAGAAGAAGAAGAAGAAGAAGAAGAAGAAGAAGAAGAAGAAGAAGAAGAAGAAAAGAAGAAGAAAAAAGAAGAAAGGAAGAAGAAGAAGAAGAAGAAGAAGAAGAAGAAGAAGAAGAAGAAGAAGAAGAAGAAGGAAGAAGAAGAAGAAGAAGAAGAAGAAGAAGAAGAAGAAGAAGAAGAAGAAGAAGAAGAAGAAGAAGAAGAAGAAAGCCCACTCTGGGTAATTTGCATATGAGTCAGACTTGGGTGCACTGTGGTGGGTGATGGGGGGGCAGGCCTATTCTCAGATTGGGGAGCTGGGACAGAACAGTGGACACTGGGCACTGAGCTCAAGGGCTTCACCTGTCAGAACAAACTCCCCAAACCTGTGCAAAGACAGTGAGAATCCCACAGGCCTCCCCCTTCTCTTCAGGGCGAAGGTTGGCCAGGGAGGTCCTCAGCAGGGTCTTGGCCTTGGCCTTCCCTTAACGACCCCACTTTTTCAAAGGAGCTAGAAGGTTTTGTGTTGTTGGTTTTTTTTTTTTTTCCATTTTTCTTCTCCATCCTTTTTATTAACAAAAATGTGTTACAAGAGAATTATCTTCCTCAAGGTTAAAAAAAAAAAAGTCACCTTCTTCTACTAAGTAACACCCTAATGAGCTGGCTTTCTGGTCGCTTGGCCCTCTTAAGGGGAATCCAAGCCACAGTGAGGATTAATTTATTCTATTCCAAGGCAAGTGTTTGGTGCCTCTCGTAACATATTTTCTATTTCAATACATTCGTAGCTTAAAAAGCCAAAATAGTGAGGTTGCCAGTATTAAGCCTTTCTCACTACTGAATTAGAACTCAGTCTTCAATATATATTGTTTCAATTTGCCAGAATGTTTATGTAAGTTTTAAGAGACAGATTTCTTTCTAAGTTTTAATTTACGTTTCTGCAGGCACAGCTTCAGGGAAGCCCGTAGCTCCACCAGGTTTTGCTTTCATTATCTGAGACTCGGCCTCAGAATTAGGAAATGTATGGTGAGAAAAGCCCCCAAGTTATTATTATCTCTTAAGGTGAGTTATTATTATCTCTTAAGGTGAGAAAGCCCCCAAACAGCATTTTTATTGTGGCCCCTTTACGCCTACTCTCTTAAATCCTGGGCTATCTAAGCAAAAACATATGTGAAGAAGGCAAACATGAACACTCCCTGAGTGATTCTAAGTCGGTGCACATTCCTTCGTCACTTTGTCATCTGACAATTTAACATGTGGGCCTGAGGGAGCTAAAACAAAAGAAATGGATACGTTGTATGAGGCCAATTAATTTACAAATGAATGATATTAAAAGTGAACTTTCTAGAATCAGGGAAACTCAGGAGAAACATAAAACCACACTCAAAGGGAAAAAAAATAAGGAACACATGTTATATTTGGATCTTAAAAAATATGAAGGTCAAGTGTACATGAGATAGAGATACACGATATTGTTACTTGATTTTTCTGAAATGTGTGTACAATTACACTAAGAGGATTCTTTTTACAGGTAACAGTCCTTTTCCAAAAATGGTATTCACTCTTTTTTACTCAAGTCTGTATGTGGCTAGAAGAATACAGGTTCAAAACGAAAATTGCTCTTAATAAAATGAAGACTGAGAAAGACTCAGAGGAATGTACTAAAACAGTGATTTCTGGGGTTTGAGATTTCATACATTAATAAAATCTCTATCGTTAAAAAGGCATGAAATGAGGGCATCTGGGTGGCTCAGTTGGGTAGGCATCTGCCAACGGCTCAGGTCATGATCCCGGGGTCCTGGGATTCAGCCCTGGGTAGGGTTCCCTGCTCCAGAGGGAGCCTGATTCTCCCTCTGCAGCCTCCCCTGTTTGCACTCTCTCTGTCGAATAAATAGCTTAAATCCTTTAAAAAAAAAAAAAAAAAAAAGCCATGAAACACATGGGCTCAGGATAAGGTATAGTTTTTTATTTTAAACCAAAGACGTTTATCTTCATGAAAAGCTCCCTACATTGTCCTTTTCACTTTTCCAGTAGCAGAAAGGGTAATTAATAATAATAATAATAACATTAATAATAATAATAAATTAAAATTTCAACTTAATTACAAAAAATAGCAGTCCCTGAACTAAATGTTTAAAATATTAACTCCTTGGCAGACCAAAAGCAGTGTCAGCTATAAATGAGGTAAATCTTGCCTCCTTTTATGAGAATGCACATAAAAGCTCATCTGATTAATCTCACAACTCTTAGTGTTATTTGGCATATTCTTAGCATTACCTTCTAAGCGTGCAGTTTTCTGTATTGAGGGAATTAGTTAAAAACAACGATCAAAAGAATGAAGATTAATCTCATCAATTTTGAGGCAAGAAGCTGATCACCAAAACAGTAAGTTTTATCAACAGTAGGTTGTTCCCCATAAATGAAACTTGACTGAAATGGGCTGTGTTCTCGCTGTAAAGGAACAACCTCAGATGGGTGTCCCCAAGCCACCCCTTGATAGAGGACATTAAGTGATATGTTGTGTGCATGTTCCAATGAAGACAGCATGTGTCAATGTCCCGTGATGATTCACATAATGAGAATTAAGGATTCTGGACGCCTTGTGAAAACAGACTGTACGTAGCTGCTGGCACTTACCAGTTTGCCCAACTCAGGCAGCTGAAGAACGTCTAGATCTTGTCAGCACCAGAACTGACCACCAATTCCCTACCATACACAAGGCCTTGGGTCTTGACCCCACAGAAAGACTCTCCACGATTGGTGAATCGTGTTCCCGGATTGTGGCCAGGGGTGCCCTCCGCCTCAATGGACAGGGTAAAGATGGTCTTCTGCTAGCTTGAGGCCAGGCAGGGCCGCCCTGGTATGTGGTGCACCCTAGCTCTTGGGATTTGGGTCCATTTCCATCATGCAGAGGCAGGACCTTCAAGGTAGAAGGACCAAGCTGGCAACCTCGGACAAATTCATCTTCATTCCTGCTTCCTCCTTACAGGACACACATTAGGACCCCACCAAGCATTAGACCCTGGAGCCCTCTGTTCCTCATAGATGTTGTGCCCATGTGAGTTGGTGGGCCAGGTGGGTGGTGCGTCCCGACAGTGCTGACTTGCCTGTTAAGTACAGCCTGTGTATTGTACACTCTTCAGTTTAGATCGTCCACGAGGAGGGTACAATCTGGGTTACTCCAAAATTAACGTGGATTGCCCAGTTGTTCCCTTCCTGACTGAGTCAATTACTCCCACACATATGACCTTTTCTGCTGAATATACGATTTCAGACTACATCTCAAATTTCCTTAAGTATGGTAAAATTGAATGTCATGAATCACGGGGAGGTTAAAAGTCTGATTTAAGTATTTTGGTGACCACATTTATGTCTTTAATTACTTGAACACAATTCGAATAGAGTTAGAAAAGAGAAAGAAAATGCATACTTGGCTCAGATTTTAATTCTCCTCTATGTTACCCAACACATCTAAGTGTAAATCAACTGAGAAAAAAAGTCTCTTTTGTTTCACGTATCCCTAACCAGTGATTTAAAGTAATAAATGCTAATCCAGGAGGCTGATTTGATTTTTTTTTTTTTTAGATTGTACTTTTTAAGTAATCTCTATACCCAACGTGGGACTTGAACTCACGACCCTGAGATCAAGAGTCGCATGCTCCACTGACTGAGCCAGCCAGGCACCCTGCATTTGATTGTAGTAACCACCAAAAAACCTGCCCCAATTTTTCATTAAAATAAGAGGAAAGAAGTCTGTGAATATGTAACATACTGCTTCCACCAATCACATTTATCTGTAAGAAATGCACAGCATTTACTATTAGCAGCCATATAAATGTGCTCCACACTTCACTGCAGCTGCTCTCTCCCCACCAGCACCACCAACCGAACCCCAAGCTATTTTACCAATGGCAGGACACATGGTGAACAACCTGGACATTCCTCTGCCATTTTCTGTACCCAAAACAGCTGCTTGGTGGTTAAGGTAATAACATATTTCAGGTATGCTGGGCTTTCAAGCATGAAGGTTCAAACTCATTTCACTATAGAAACAAGAACCAAAAGTACCAGAAGGCGATGATAGACGTGAATTGAACCCAACAGGTATAATATTTGCCCAGTATTCAGTTTCACCATTTCTTCTTCCAGCGTTACCCCCTGGCAACATCTCAGGCGTGGTTTATGCTGCAGACCTCTCAGAGGTTGACTGGAGACAAGTTCTTCCACCCGTAGGAACAGGACCAGGCTCATGTGCATCTCCTGTATCACTAAGGTCTCTTTGGAAATTAATTCCAGGATACTAACCCTTCACCAGTCCTACAGAAGATTTTCCTTAGAGTGTGCAACTATACTTATTACTGATTAAATTACCTCCCAATCCCACTCCCCCACAAAAGTTGTCGTTTACCTGATTCGATCATGAGAAACCTTTTTGTGGCCAGGGTTACGTTCATTTTCAAGAGTTTTTACATTTGAGATTTAGTTTCCAGAATCCAATCGGAAAAGATCCAGAGTATTATCACCAAGAGACCCAAGAGACTAAGCGTCACTGCTTATCCCGGCTCTCCAAGCTCTCCCTCCTCCACAGAATATATGGAAATCTGAGCAAGCTCTGGGGGAGAAACCGAGGAAGAGAGTGCCAAGTGCCATCACATTTGTCGCTGCATATCTATCTATCCTACAAAACTGTCACCAGGCAGGTACACAGACTATACTAAGTATTTCCCAAGGAAAAGGGGTCTCTCCTTAGAGATCATAGAGGCTTCACCCTCTTGTAGGTAAAGCAGAGAGGCCTGGAGGTTAAGTGACTTCCAAGTCATACAAGTCATTAGTGGCAAAAGCAGGACAGGAATCCGGCCGCCATGAGTCCAGGTCCATACTTGCTCTCACATGCTGTCCTGACGGCCTCCTCATAGCCCTTGGGTCCCCTTTCCAGGCTTTGAACGAAGAGGATAAATAAATGGATAAAATAACATGATCATCACTGGTCTCACAACGTACATACATGGGACGTTTCTCCTAATTCTCTTTCCCAGCTTTCAAGGTCAGCTGCACTTACTGTCTCTTGTTTTATTCAAAATATTTGTTCCAAGTAAATCAATCCCCCCTGTTTTTGGAGGGCGCATATCTGTAGCCATTGTCAGTTTTCAATTTAGCCTCTCCAAGATAATTTATCAACACTGATCCACCAGCTAATTGTTTAAACAGATAACGTTCCCAGAAGTGTGAGCATACTGCTCTAGACACCTAACCAAATACTACCAAGAAAGTGTCTAATAGGGCGCTCTGTTGTCTCCGGAGGAGATCACCCAGGAGGAAGGAGCGGTAAAAGAAAACCAAGAGTCTTCATCACTTCTTTTTTAATTGTTTAACTTTATTACTGTTGCACCATTTATACAATTACATATAATTTCAATGCATCCATTGTACATTTTTTTTGTTTTTTTTTTATTTTTATTTTTTTCCATTTTCCAATGAGTGGTGTGTTGGTGTCTGTGACACAGAATGGAAGAGAAACCGGAACTGCAATGAACGCAGACTTTTTTTTTTTTTTTCATCTCCACTGACCAATAAACAGAACTACAGGTGCACCCAACCACGGACATGCATTAACTCGTCATGAGAAATCTAGGGAGGCTAAGTAGGATGAGAGAATGTTTGTTACTCCCAAAAATACCTGGGGAGGAAGAATGGAGTGTTGGCATCGAGATACATGTGGACAGGCTTAGTGGGCTGTCTGAAAGTTGGCATTCATCCACAACATTAAAAAAATATCAAAATAAGAAAAGCTGTAAATTAACAAGAAAACACAGAAAATACTGCTTTCATAAAGATCTGATTGCCTTGGCAGAGGCCCTGCGGGCAGAATCAAACGCATCACTCCCAAACCCCTCGCAGAAGACAAGATACTCGGATCTTAGCGGCGGAGCGCATGTGACAGCAGTTCAGGTACAAAAGATGTACTGTACTTTCAGACATTGAGCTTTAAAATCCAGGACTGATTGGTAAAGTTGACTGAAGGTATATTAGATATTTCCCCCACAAAAATACTATTTGGATTCTCCCCACCCCCTCCCTCCCTCGATGGGACAACATCCTTCTTTTTTTTTGTTGTTTTGTTTTTTTGTGTGTGTGTGTGGTGTTTTTTTTGTTTTGTTTTTTGTTTTTTTTTTTTTTGCTTTCGTGTTTTTCCTCCTTGGGCAATACATATCATTACTTCCGATGTGAAACGAGTTAGTAGAGGAGAGAGAGACAGAGGGGAGAGACACAGGGGGGGACACAGGCGGCGGCCCGGCCGGCCGTCGAGTCAGTCGGCCGGCCGTCGAGTCAGTCGGCCAGCGCGACGGCTTGCTCGGCGTGGCCGGCAGGGGGCGCGTCGTCCGCAGGGGCGCCGGGGGCGGCGGCCGAGCTCTGGGCCTGGGCCGCGGCCGAGCTCTGGGCCTGGGCCGCCGTGGCCGCCGGGCTCTCCTTGCTGGACGGGGCCGCCTCGGCGCTGCTGCTGCCGCCGCTGCTGGGTTTTGAGTCTGAAGCCGGGGCCCCGTCGCTTTTCGTCTCCTGCGCGCCGGGAGCTGCGGGAGCCTCAGTCTTTGCGGGTTCCCCGGGCTCCTGGCCCTGCTCCCCCGCCGCGGCCGCGGCCTGGGTCGCCGGCTCGGGCTCCGCGGCCTGGGGGGCGTCGCCGGCCGCCGGCTCGGCCTCGGCCTTCTGGGGGGGCTCGGCCTTGCCGTCGGCCGCCCCCTCCGCCTCCGTGGGCTCGGGCTCCGCCTTCGGGGCGTCTTCCTTGGCCGCCGCCGTGTCTTTGTCGCCTTCCTTGTCTTCGGGCTTGGCGGCCGCGTCGGGCCCGTCCTTGTCGGCCTTCTCCTCCTTGCCCTCCTTCACCTCGGCGCTCTCGGCGGCCGCCTGGGGCTCGCTCTCCTTCGGGGTTCCCTCCTCTTCGGTCCCCGCCCCTTCGGCCTTCTTGTCCTTGTCCTTGGCCTTCTCATCGTTCACGTTGTACCCCTTCTTCTTCTTGCTCAGCTTACCTCCCATCTTGGAGTCTCTGTAACACAGCACAACACGACAGGGCACAAGGAGGGGTTACTCGTGGCTGGGGGGGCGGGAAGGTCTTGTCCCTGCCCCACCTGCCCCCACCGCCCCAGCCCCATGCGGGGGGGAAGGTCGTGCCTCCTGACCCCCACTGCCCTCACCTGCCCTCACCGCCCCGGGCTCACGCAGGGGGAAAGTCATGCTCCCTGCCCCCCACGGGGGGAAGGTCGTGCCCCCTGCCCCCCACCTGCCCCCGCTGCCCCAAGCTCCATGCAGGGGGGAGGTCGTGCCGCTGCTCCCTACCTGCCCCCACCTGCCCCCGCGGCCCCAAGCCCCACGAGGAGGGAAGGTCATGCCCCTGCCCTCCACCTGCCCCTACCACCCCGAGCCCCAAGCGGGACTGAGCCTGATGCCAAAGCTCAACCACTGGGCCTCCCAGGCGCCCCCAAAGGCTGAAATCCTGAGCCCCAAGGTGATGGCCTTAGGAGGTGATGAGGCCATGAATGGGGCGCCCCCACCCCCACAGAGGACACAGAAGGGACCCCCTTCCCCAGAGGTCCCCAGACCCAGCGAGCGCAGGCATCAGAGCGCCCACGACGGTCCCCCGGCGCCACATGTGCCTGCACCTTCCCCTGGGGCTTCCCAGCCTGCAGAACTGGGAGAAATAAACTCTGATTTACATGCCACTTGGTCTGTGGTAGTTTGTTTTAGCAGCCAGCATGGACCACGACACTGTCTCTGAGTAGGAAAAGTGAAAGAGGCCACGGTTCACCAATAAAGACTCCAGAATGCTCTCGAAGCCTACACTTTAATATGGTTACCAGGAAAAAAATAAAATAAAATAAAATAAAGTTCTCGTTACCTGTATTTTGCTACAATCAAAAATTCTTAAAAAAAAAAAAAAGAGCAAATTATAGAAAGTAAATAGCTCAGTGATCCAGTGTCTCCTTGCAGCAAGTTGAGGAAATAATCAACCGCGATCAGAGAATCCGTGATTAAACACTAAGCTTGTCAATGGTAAACAGAGGTGGAGCAGTGTTTGTTTCTCATGTGCCTCCTGACCAATAGCCTGGGGACTGGGTGTTGAGCACCCGTGCACAAAATGGCAGATGCAGCCATTTCACATGGTGGTGGAGCTGGGAAAAGGCTTCATCGTCTTAACATACTTTCCAGGGAAAGGGCAGAGCCGTAGTGAAGCACAAATCTCAAATTTCTAGAAAATAATCTCACACTACAAACTCCTTTGAAACTCCCTTACTCGTATATATGCCCACATAAGCACAAGTATCTTCAAAGACCAAAGGCAAGTAGTATTGGGCCTATTTCCTGATTAAGCAGGACCAGATAAAGGAAAACTATCGCTCAAGAAATGAAAAGCACAGATAGTGTCTCCAGTTACATTTAGCTTGTTGTGTCAGACTTGTATTCATTGCTTTCTGAGATTTTTTTGGCTTAAAATAAAGACTTCTGTAGTATATAAAAATGTCCTCCGTGATCAATTACCTGATTAGAATTCAAACTAATTCAATGGTCATTAACAGACTTTCTACTCCAGGTAAAGTCCTCAACTCGTTGGAGGCCTTTGATTCTGGCATTAGAAACTACAACTGTATTTGAATCCTTAATTTTTCTCCTCTGATATGAAAACGAATCCCAATAATCCAAAAGTCCAGGAGAGAGCCAGCCTTGTCCCTGGCCCTAGTGGGGGTTAGAATGTACAGGTGACAGGTGACCTGGTTCTGTCTCAGGTGAAGGACTCTGGGCTGAATGATAAAGTTCTCATTGACCAGTCACTTTTTTCTTTTCTTCTCTTTTCTTTCTTTCTTGTTTTTTTTTTTTTTTTTTTTTTTTTTTTTTTTTAATGTCATTCATTTAGAACAGAAAATTTTATTCCTTACAGTTCTTTGAACCATGATTCAGGACAGTTAAATAATCTACATTTATCTTATTTAAAAGCTGGGTGTTGAGTAGGAGAACACTATTCTTCAGTCAAAATTTGTCTCTATCTGCTCATTTCCACCCTATATGTGAATTTCCTGTCTGGAAGGTCTTTCATGTTGGAGGAAGAAAAAAGCAGTAAGTTGAAAGATGACCGAAATAATTTCCTAGTCTGAAGGAAGGCCTTTATTATGTTAGGAAAGAATTTCTCTTACACATCTCTTTTTAAAAACGAATGGCTTTGGTCACAACCCACTTCAGACATCCAATGGGCTCTATTTGACTTAATTTTTGGCTATTTTTCCCTCAGAAGTGGGGGGCAAATATATACGGTGGTAGAAATACAATTAAATATACTTTAATCACATAAGCAATCACAAAGCAGCAAATGAAAATATAAAGACAGAAGTTGGACCAGTGTTCTCAATTGTAGTCTATGACTCTGAGTTCTTAAGCAGCCAGTGTGCAGGACTTTCAGCTCTGATATTTCGAGATGTATTTTGGTACAATAGGTTAGAGCTAAGAAACAGAACACCTGACAGCTCTGCTTTTTCTATGTATTCTCCAATTCTATAACAGAAACCCATACACCAACTTAGAAATTACAGAATAGAAGACAGAGTACAAATGCGGTGTGCCTTCTGAACAGAACATAGGAGTGCCTCTTTCTGACACACACAGCATGAAATTCTATATAGCCATCCCCAGAGGCTTAAAATCATGTTGGTTTACAAACCTAAAATCTGTGTTACTAAAATTGGTTTTCTGAAACACAGGGCCACTTTCTATTCTTTCAGCCCAGCTGCGATTCATTTCTGGGTAGGAAATGCATGCACATCATCAGGTTGTACGTAAGAAAGTCTCCATCCCTATTTGTTTTTCAAACACCAAGTTAATAAACACCCTTACTTTTTGCTAACTTTCTTGTGTTCGTTACACTGGGGTACCAGAGGAAGAAGGCTAATAGAATCCACCAGAACCCTGGAAAAGCAGGGTAGTCTGGTTGTTTCCTAAGACAATGTGGATGAAAGCCTTGCATATGCGCAGGGGCAAATTAACTGTAATTTAAAAATCTATTAATGGTTTCCTCAGGAAACCATTAGGTGTCAAGCAAAACCCTAATCCTAAACTAATCCTAAACACATTACTCAATGATCTTATTTAATCTTCTCAATGATACTTACCATTAGGGAGTAAATAGACCATTAGCATCCTCCTTTTACCCATATGGAAATTCTAACTAGCTCATGGGGCAGTACTATAAGCAAAAGGTCAAATCCAACAGAATTAAGGCGAAAAGGCACCATCCAGGAGATCAAAGGGAACATCATAAACAAGCTGGTAACTGGACAGAGCTGTCTCAGGAATGTGACCCACCCTGGGTCACAAGGTTGATGCAGATATGGGGTGACTCAGAACTCAAGATGTCATCAAGATAATGATGAAATTCAGAACTTCAGGTATTCCCTGCCCCTAATCTTTTCAAGTTCCCATTTGTCAGTGAAGCTTTGTATCAGGATCCTTAACAAATAAGGAGAACGCTGGGCATGTATTTTAATTATTTCTCTCATATCAGCTACTTCTAATTTTCAAAGAAATTAGTTAATGTAGAAAGTTTTAAGTTGAAACATCTAAGCTTAAAAAAAAGTTAAAAAAAAAACAGCAACAAATAATCACTTCACTTAAAGCTAAGTCTGAGCTACAGTGAAGGCTAAGACCACCTTTGCATTTCCCCACATCTGGGACACTCACTTGTCATTAAAAACTGAGACCCACGCCGACGCATTAAGCTAAGCTCCATGTGCTGATGCAATAATCAAACACTGCTGTCGATCTCTTGGCTTAAATATGTCAAAGGGAAGCAAACTCCAGAGTTGTCCTTTAACATTACAATCTGAGGTCACAAGGGCCAAAACTATAGATTTATGGCTTCATGTTGGCATAGAAAGTAACAGTCAACAACACAGAGAGCACTCGGCTGTGTTTAATCTGAAAATTCTGGACAAGAATTATTTCATGGAGTGTTTGCATGTTGCGTCACGGTTGACTCCTAAGATGTTGCCATGAATCCCACCTCCCCAGCTCACCTGCCCGGAATCCTTGGGCAAGTGGCTTAACCTCATCGTCCTTCCATTTCCTGTATGGTTAAAAAAAAAAAAAAAAAAAAAAGCCAACCTTAGGAGAATTTAATGTGAGGCATCAGGCCAACATCTGACATTTCATGGGTCTGCAATAAATGTTAATTCCTTTCCCCATCATTTAATTTTCCAATTCTGAGGTAGTTCTGGGCTTGTAAACCCCAAGGGAATAGCAGAACATGGGCTTCAAACACACAAGCTCTGCAATCAGGCCTCAGAAGCCCTGTAATTAAAAGAATATTTAAAAAATATTTTGAGATGTCATCTTAAAGATTTGAGATCTCTCAAGTCATCTCAAGAAGATTTTTGGTATGCGTGTTTCAAGCTGGCTCCTGCTGACCAGGTGTGTGTGCAAGAGAAGCTTGCTTGACAGTTAGCTCTTGTCACCAGACTGTCACCATGCTCTAATAGTTAGAGGGTCTATTTCTTTGATCCGAATGTTTTATGTACAGAAGACTCTTTTTAAAACATTAAGGGTCTATTATAGCAAGAAATCATTTTCCATTTCAGTCATCAGGATGACGACAGACCCAAAATCTGCAGTTAAAATTCATTTACTGTCTATTATATATGTGAAAGGCCAAAAACTTGGGTCTATGCCTTATCTTAGCTAAACATCCATTTCTTACGAAGGGAGGTAACACCGTCAAATGCCGCAGCCCCCTGGCTTGTTTTCAACTTTCTGCAGAGGAATCTTTTCTCCTATAAAGTGCCAATACTCTAATCCTATGAAGGTCCTAACATAGTGTTTGAAATCTCCCACAGCTGTCCTGTGACTTATTCCCCCAATCTTACAAAACCAAACCTCTCTCTAGTTGGACACAAATAACCCAGAAGAATTAAAGTCCTGCTTTTCGGTGATGAGAGGAGAGAAAGGATGACTCTAGCGCTGTTCGTGGGCCAAAGCAACCTGGAACAGGAAGAGGGAAGCCAGAAGGGAGGCCATGAAAGGTCAGAGGAGGGACCGTGGTGGTGGTGCACTCTCTACACCTGTCAGGGATCTCAGGGGCGGCCTCCACACCCACCACCTCCTGACACTGACCTCACAGCCCTCCCACTACACACTCAGTGTCTCTGTTTATTGGCAGCTAATGACTTTTCCTAATAAATAATAGTGTGTATTCATGAACTTTCATGAAAACTCCAAGGGTGTGTTTCTCTAACACCTTCAGAGGGGGAAAGGCACATAAAAGAGCTACTCCCTAGTGAGGCAGGCAAGGTAAGGTGATGGGTTTGGGCCTCAAACGAGTACATGAAGGAAAGTAATAAATGGCCTAAAAATAAGGTTATGAATTCTTTCTCCAAAACAAATACTCTGTTGAATCTTGAAGCTGACAAGTATTTTTTTTCTTGTAAAACAAAATCCTGTTTATATGTTCAATTAGGAAGTTGGATACTATACATCTAACCATTAAAAAAAGAAAATAATGTGATCCTATAGATCTTGAAACCTAAAAAAAAAAAAAAAAAAAAAAAAAGACGAACTCTTAAGAGCTTAAATTTTACATTAGAAAATTTCTCTGGGGGATTAAGGGCAAGAAATTTGAAAGGCTGTAATCAACATACTCTAACAGAGACGCCTCCCCTACAAAGTTCTCCCAATTCTTTTTTACTTTCCACTCTAGGAAGCCTATCAGGGCACATGGAAAATGCTTCTTAGCCATTGAAAATCATCTAAGTCATATTTATTTTGTACGCACAGCCCCCAGTTACACGGGGTCAAAATCACCTCTGTACAAGCCGAATTCCCTCTAGAATTTCATTAAACAACAATTCTCGCAAGCTCTAATATGATCAGCTCATCCAGAACTTTCCTGATCGGCACTGAAAAATCTTCTTACCTTAAAACAAACCAATCTATCATCAGCACAGCCTCTAGAATTAAAATTTAGTCTCTCATTTTGGGAAAATAAAGGCAGAAAGGCAGAGGACAAAATGTCATCTAGAAAAAAGCTAAATAAATTATGAATTTCTTTAAGATGTGTCAAAAACAAAGCACCTAGCACTCAGTATGAAGTTTGCTAAAAATGGCAAGCGTGCTGAGTGCTGGTCCCCAGCTGTCAATAATTTGCTTACCACTGAGCAAATCACCTTCCCTTCTTGGTCTCAAATTTCCTATTCAGTAAAATGAAGATATTTAAAGTTCATTCTCCGGGGCGGGGGCAGGCTGTGTGTGTGTGTGTGTGTGTGTGTATGAATGCTTGTGACGTAACAAAATGCTATGTGTGAAAAATGTGTATGGTCACCATCATGGTCTGAATGTTTGTGTCCTCCCAAAATTTCTAAATTGAAAACTAATCCTCAAGCTGATGGTATGGGGAGGCGGGGCCACTGGAGGTGCTTAGGTCATGAGGGTGGAGCCTTCATGAATGGGTCTGATGCCCTTATGAAAGGGACCCCACAGATCTCCCTCACCCCTTCCATAATGGTAAGGATGCAGCAAAAAGTCGGCATTTTGCAACCCCAGAAAGGGCCTTTGCCAGAACCTGACCATGCTACTCCCTGATCTTGGACTCCTTGCCTCCAGAACTGTGAGAAACAAATCTCTGTTGTTTGAAGCCACCCAGTCCACGGTACTCTCTTAGAGCAGCTGGAACAGACTAAGACAATCAATGCAGTTCTATATTCCTGCTAATGATCATCACAAAAACTTACCCCATCTTGCACCCTGATGATTACACTGACAATCAGTTGGTTTACTGCAGCAATTGGATTTCTTTGTACATCTAATGTATGATAAATATACCATAATTTCGACAAACATGAAGCTGGCTAAAAATTAGAAATAAAAATTTATAAAACATCTAAAGATCAAGAAATATTTTTGGATGTTTTCAATTACACTTATTTTTTTTTATTTTTTAAAAGATTGTATCTATTTATTCATGAGAGACACAGAGAGAGAGAGAGGCAGAGACACAGGCAGAGGGAGAAGCAGGCTCCCTTTGGGGAGCCCAATGTGGGATCCCAGGACCCGAGGGTCACACCCTGAGGCAAAGGCAGATGCTCAACCACTGAGCCACCCAGGCGTCCCTACACTTATTTTTTTTTTTTTAAGATTTATTTATTTTAGAAAGAGAGAGAGACAGGGAGGTGCATGGAGTGGGGAGAGAGAGAGAGGGAATCTCTAGCAGACTCCCCATTGACCAAGGAGTGCAATATGGGGCTCAATCCCATGACACGGAGATCATGACCTCAGCTGAAATCAAAAGTCAGATGCTTCACCAACTGAGCCACCCAGGCCCCCCTTCAATTATATTTAGGAAACATTTTCAGAGTATATCAGCTCCGTAGGTAATGAGTGGGACTGGACCTGAACCCTGAAAACATGTCAGATGCAGACATAACTGTCAGAAAAATTACATTTCTTTGGCTTTGCTCATGCAGAACTATTCTGTGGTGTTGTGTTTATAGAAGATGCTCAGTTGTTTCCCTTGACCTACTTTTGATGGGTCATCTACCAACCATTGGTGGTCCTGCTTGCCAAGATCTGCCCTATGCCAAACTCTAAGAAGGAGCATTTTCTAAAAACAATCAAAGGCTAGCCATCTTCCTTTTTATGCAATGCTAAAAATATTTTTAAACTATGTTTTCAATAGAATTTAAGTCCATCTACAGAGGACCCTTCAGAAGTCCCTCAAGCTACCATGACATTCCGTTTAGTGCTGTGTAGAAATATTGAGAAAAACCACAAAGGAAGAGTTCTTAGGTCCAATTTGATAGAACGATTTATCCACCTAACACTCAAAAAAAAAAAAAAAAAAGCGACTTAAATGCCTCATCCAGAATTAGCGGAGGGCACCAACGGTGTTTGCAAAGCCTTCAAGGAACACCGCCTAGTGTAAATGGGGGACCTGCCTTCTTTCTAAAGCAAGATTATACTGTTTCATGGGACACTAACACGAAGCACTTAGTCATGTGTGGCCTCCTGACAAAGTCTATTTTGTCTGCCAGAAACCAGCTTCCACCCACTTGCTACGGGTGAGAAAAATTATCTAAGCAGTGATTAGATTCACTTCTTCTTCAGTAAGTGCTAAAATTCTCAAGCTCCTAACCACAAACTCCTTCAAACCCAAGAGCTGGCAATCGGCATTTGAGATTCACAGGACAATTTTGCTTCTACCTAGAAGTTGATCTTCTCATGGGGGAAAAAAATAGTATCTTGAATTTTATGGGAAAAGGTGGCTTAAATTCCTGAGACAGAATAAATATGGATTGCCCAGTACCATAAAAATGGTCTAAATTTTGCCAAAGTTGAAGGTTTTCACAGAGGACTCCTTCTCTTTTCCTTCTTTGGAGGAATCCGAAGAGCTTAACACATAAGCACTATTGTCACCCATCAATTTTACCGTCTACTTGGGTAGGACACTTTTGTTTGTTTTGTCTTTAGCTGAGCACAGAAATATGGAATATTTCTTCCAAGGGGGAAAAAAAAAAGAATCCAACTTGTTCATAAAGGTCCGTATCTTTTTATATTCTATGTTCAGAACTTCATTAAACAGGTTTACCTGAGACATCTCTCATGAATAACTTTTTTTTTTTTAAATCAAGGTAGAATTCATTTCTACAGTTATTGTCACAGGGAAGCTACACAAAACAAAACTAGGACGTATCACCATTTTTACAAAGCTATCAGAAAGCAACATTCTATTTTTTTTTAACCTATTTACATTTGAGAGAGAGTGAGAGAGAGAGAGCATGTGGAGAGGAGAGGCAGAGGGAGAAGCAGATGCCTCGCTGAGCAGGGAGCCCGATGCGGGGCTCGATCCCAGGACCCCGGGATTGTCACTTGGGTTGAAGGCAGATGCTCAACCGACTGAGCCACCCAGGTGCCCCAGAAAGCCACACTTTAGAAGATTTTATTTGGAGTCTGTACGTTGGGAAAGAGTCCAGGCTACTGATAGGTTTTAAATGCCAACTTTGCTTTGGTAACATCAGCGTGAGGTCATGGTGACTTTACGCACTGTAAGGGCAAAGATTCATCGGCTTCACATCAACAAGAAAGTAAGCACGCGACTGAATGAGACAGGCGGCACAGGACATTTCTCATTTTGAATAAAGTCTCTCTCCACCTCTCGTGCATGGATCCTTCTGGAAATCTACTCCTCCCTCAGACCCAATCGTTTTCTGCCATTTTTAACTTATGACAGTGGAAGCCCAAGATTCCCTCCTGCAAGCTTCTCCAGCAGGACCCGTCCAGGGCACAGAAGAATGAGTCTCTCTCACACTCTGGGAGTCACACCTTGACTCCCCTGTGCACCAAAGCTAAGGCAGTGGCATTCTGGAATAGGAAGCCCGTCCAATAGGTGCTCCGTCTCCCCCCTTCCCCGTGCTCAGAAAGGAGCCCAGGCTGGCAGATGCCAGTTGCTGTGGCGTGGGGGAGCTCCTTGATGCTCAGTAGCCTCCACAGACAGAAGACAGCTCTCCCCCTTTCAGAGCGGGGACTCTCAAGCCCTAAGGCTGCTACGAGTGAAAACACCTCGACGGCCTTCAACTTCAGTGGAGAAAACTGCCAGTGTTTTCAAAGGTAGGAAGGCAGAGGCCTGCTTACCTGGAGAGCACCTATGGCTACTTTAGCCATTATGGACTTGTTCCTCTGGCTTGGCAGTGAAATGTGGGGCTTCTGGGAGCACTATCATTCACACTTGCCTTTCCTGAGTCCCCAAAATACAGTACTTACTGTACAGTGTGGTTGGGGTGCAGGTGAAAGAGAAAAGGAGAAACGTCGGATCAAGAGGACGTCTGAGTAGAAGAAACAGCGGCATCGTCATGACTAACTTTAAGATTTCAATCCTCTGAGGCAGGTCTCAGGAGCATGCCCACCAGCCACCCTGGAGAGTCCCTCTGGAGAACTGGGTCATCCTAATGGCTTGCTTGCCATTTTTTGTTTTTTTCCTTTCTTTTTCCAGGACACTCCTCTCACCTCCATCATCCTACTGCCGTCAAAACAGACTTGGGTGATAAGAAATGGAGAGAAGGAGGATTTGAGGAATGTGCGTGTCTTTGGGGGAGCACCGGGGAAGGAGTCTGCTTCTGCTGATTACCTGTGCCACCTGACAACCTCCTCTCTCCCAGGCTGTGCTTTCTTCCTCTATGTAGCAGGGAAGATTTCCTATTTTGCTAGATTTTTAAAAGTTTCTTAAATTGAAAAATATGTTTCTTGCCTCGTACTTCCCAGATGATTTTTTTAATGGTAGTTGAAGCACACTGGTACATTAGCTTCAGGGCTGCGACACAGTTGAGTCAACAAGCCTGTACGTTATGCTGTGCTCACCAATGTAGCTGCCACCTGTCAGCACCCAACGCTGCTGACACCACGGATTGTATTCCCTACGCTGTACCTTTCATCCCTGAGACTCCCTCAACCCGGAACTGGAAGCCAGGGTCTCCCAATCTCCTCTTCAGTTGTTTTTACCCAATCCCTGGGCCCCTCCAAGTAGCTCTCAAGAACCCATCTGTGTCTTGGTGGCAAGCAAAATTATTGGTAGTTCAATGTTAATATCTATCTTTGCCCATGTACCGAATTTTAGATGTGCTGATGTGCAGAGAATTACCACTTGTGATGGCTGATTCTTTATTTCAGTAGCACCGTGCTGGTTCTATCCATTAGCGTTGCCAGAGTCTTTGGAACAAAAATGCAAGCCCCAGTTACAGCACTGCCCACTTCAGCAAATGCAACCTTGCATAACGACATAGTTTCCAGGCGTTAACTACCTCACAACCATGCACTGTACCCTTTCACCAATCACTACATACTCCACAACATCACCCAGTTCCATTTCTCATTAGGATATTAGCACATTTTTGTTACTTGGTCAGTGAACAACACAATTCTGTGACAATGAAAATGACTGGTATACTTAACTGGCATATAAAACCAAACCAGAAAAAAATGACTAATACAGAATTCCTCCCATATGATCCAAAAGTTACTATATTTACAACCTCACACGCTATTCCTATTTATGCCTTCTTTCTCTGTGCTAATAATATCTAGGCACCTTCCTATATAGGCCAGTTTGAATCATCCAAAGGTCCCATCCATTGTCAAGTTTTGATTTTGAAAATGCCAATCTGGATGAACTAACCATTTTACCTAGAACCAGGGCAAGGGAGTTTTTAAGGATGATAGCGAACAGATTACACAGAATGAAGACGATGACTCCACATATATAGCAACACAACATGAACATGCCACAGCGTGCGTCAGAGCCTGGAGTGTTATTCCTGGTTTGATTGCTGCTTCATGGTGTGATCAGTGCAAGACGCAGTCTCTTTGTGATTTTGGTTCCATTCTATAATCAGAAGAAAATCTATCTGCTTCACAAGGATGCTGAGAATGAATCAATGTTTCCTGAAAAAGTTAAATGTACAGCCGGAGCATAAGAACTGTATCCTTGAACAAGCGATTGTGAATTCAGGGCTGCAAAGCTTCAACAGGTTTATAAACAAAGAGATCCATTATTGATTTTTTAATGTAATCTATAAAGTCAGAACTGACTCATGAATTGCATCTGCAAACAAACTCTTCACCAGACCAACTGGGTTTATAATGACTCTGGTCACAAAAACATCCAAGCCAAAGCAAACGATAGGATAAGACTGGGAGTGGAATTGGCCTTTTAAGAAAGAATCTACAAAGAATGAAGAAACACAACAAATTCAAAAGCTATATTCAGGAGATCCCTGGGTGGCTCAGCGGTTTAGCGCGGGCCTTGGCCCAGGGTGTGATCCTGGGGGTCCCAGGATGGAGTCCCACATCAGGCTCCCTGCAGGGAGCCCGCTTCTCCCTCTGCCTGTGTCTCTGCCTCTCTCTGTGTCTCTCATGAATAAATAAATAAAATCTTTAAAAACAAAAAAACCCAAAAGCTATATTCAATAAGAACAGAGGAAAGAATGCAGTTAAGTCCAACAATTTCTGATATCAACAAACGACTGCTCCTTTTCTTTTAAATAGTTATAACTTTTATTCTAAAAGAGAAACAAAATGAAATGAAGATCCTATTGCCTACACGTGTTTTTGGGATTCCTACCAGAGTGCACTTAGTCGCAGTGATTTGCTGTGAGGTTTTATCAATGCCTGGTGATGATTTCCATTGTTGGAATTACTGTTCTCAGTGTCTGGTTGAGTCAAAGCTTCTCTAGTCAGCAACTGTAAGATCACTACCACAGAGGGGATGGGAATGTCCCTTGGGGAGAGGGAACTGTAGCAAGAATTGTCAACCTATGTCTAAGTTTCTAAAACATTTAAGAGAGTTTATCCCTTTGTCATAATAAAAAGCACTGTGAAAGTATACTATGAAAATGTGCAAGAAATACTTGGAAAAAAGGACACACTCATACTTCTACAACCCAATTTTCCCAAAGAGTTGATTAAGAAGAACTAGATCTATAAAATCAGAGAGGTCTTTGATACAAATGAAAATGAACCACAAGTGACTTCTCTGTTATTCTCTTTCATGAAGTACAGAAGCATCCTCAAGTTATCTTTGGGGATCTCTCAGTAAAAACCCAACAGACAGGGGCACCTGGCTGGCTCAGTCGGTGGAGCACGCAACCCTTGATCTCAGGGTTGTGAGTTCTAGCCCCACACAGAGATTGCTTAAACATAAAATCTTAAAAAAAAAAAAAAAAAAAAAAAACATGCAGAGTGACCTCAAGAACTTCAAGTGTTCAGAAATTATTCTAGGAAAACAGACCTATCTTAATGGGAAGACAACTTTTTTTGAAGTGGGTACAAGTATAACAAGCCATGAACAAGACAAGTGAGCAAAACGCATCCAGTAGCCTGACAGGGGAGAAGACATACAGAGACAATTAAAATGAGAGTAAGTGTCCTTAGCGAAAAATCATAGTTTTCCCCCAAAGAGATTATCTTTAGTTGGAGTCAGGGCATCAGGAAAGTTTCATAGAAAAGACGGGATCGGAGATGGTAGAAATACGGAAAGTACTTACATCGTTCTCAGTCTGCTTAGGACTCTTACCACTTAACTTTTAGGCGTATGAAACTCATGACCTGCCTCATCAATCCTACAAGGAAGGAACTGTTACTACCTTCACTTTACCCCCAGGACACGAAGGCGTGTTGCAGGTATATTCACCTAGGATGCTCATGCAACTACTAGCCTGGAGATGGCATGGGGCCCACGCATGCTGGCTCTTACACGAGGCCCCAGCCACCACGATCCACTGCCTTGAAAGACGGCGACGCTATATGTAGACGAAAATGGGAAAGTAGAAAGTCTGTACGTGAAAAACAGGAAGATCTAGTTCAGATTGCAAGAAAACCCTCGAGATTTAGGAGCTAGGGGAGGATGTATTTACCGGGAGGGAGGGATAATGGAATATAAATCTATAAAAGTTGTCTATTAGGATGTTGGTGTTTAGGTGGCAGGAGTGGAAAATGAGCTCTTAAAGGAGCTGGGAAAGAAGAAAAGTGTGTGTCTCAGAAAGTTGCTTTCTGAGCAAGGGAGGGCCTTAGGAGGCAGCGTGGAGGTTGTGCATGCTGCTGCAAAGAGGTCAGGAGAGATTAGGACAGAAATTGTGCAATCTGGTCTGGTGAGGAGTTGTCAGCTACTGACCCTGGAGTGACTCAGGTAGAAGAGTGAGGACAGTGTCCCTTAGAGAGGGCTCGGAGTGCAAAAGGAGCCAGAGCATATGCACAACGGTCAGCGTTAAAGATCATTGCTAAAGCAACAGCAAAAGTCAAGACAAGAATTTGCAACGCTGTCAAGACACAGTTGGGAAGAGCTGCAAATACGGATGGGGGATGGGAAGAGACCAGGAATAAAGAAAGGGACTAAAGGAGAAACAAGGAGGAGACATCACTGATGGTTCAAGGTTCTGGAACACTCAGGACGGAAGTCGAAGTCGAGCTTGGCCAAGTTTACTTACCATACGGATGGGGAGGGAGGGGAAGGAGCGAGGGCAAGTCTAAGTCAGGGGCGTGCCCAGACCCCGCACCCACATCACTTTCTTCCAGGTCAGTATGGTCAACTCGGATTTATTCCGGAACAAAGACTCACTACGATCTCGGTAAGACCTCTCTGTAGTGAATGTTAAATCATGAGCGTATGAAACACTTGCTTATCTTTTACTAGTTTAGGTCCCTATCTACCTACGTCATTTATTATTTTATCACTTAGCTTCTTTCATGTCACAACACTTAGGATTTCTCCAGGGCAAGGAGGAAAAAGACATTTCATCAACTAAGATGCTAAGGGTGACCGCTGACCACTGACCCCGGCGAGGTCTTACTGTGGAACAACTTGATGTGCAAAAGTAAAGCAAATAGGTTCCCTGCATTATTAAAGGGAAGCCAGTTGGTCTCTAGATACTTATGTTCCATGTAAGTATAAGGAGGATGCCAATTCTTAAGAACTACTTTTCTCCACTTACTCTTTCCTGATCCTGCAATCTGGTCTAGAGCCTTCAGGAGGCCGCCCATCTGTGGCTATTGGCCAGCAGCACCGTTGCTTAGCTCCGGCGTATTCTGGTGTACCGGGTGGGCAGTTGTAGCAGTAAAACCAATCTCGCCTTCCTTGAGCATTGACCTAAAGAGTTTCTTCAGGTTTATTTAACACGTATCTGAAAACCCCCGAACAAAGATTTCATGCTGGGTTGCTAATTCACGATCATTTCTCGATAAAGATTGCAGACCCAGCACACGCTGAAATATGCAATTTTCAAAGTATGAACTTCTCAAATGGAAGCACCATGAGTGTAAATCCCGTCATATAAACTCAGCTGTCACTTAACAGTAGAAAGAGGTACGCACAATTATAACTGACACGACCGTTCCATTAAATGAGACATGGCCAAGGTCCAGGTATCACCCGGGATGGCAAATCCTACGGCACTAGGACTCATGGCATAATTAAAGAGGAGGATGCACAAGTCACTGCAATAATACCGACAAGATGTTCTTGAAGTTTTTATATACGTAATGTAGAAACCAGTTTTTCAAAGTTTACCTCCCACCGATTGTCCGTTCACCCATCAAACCAAATCGATGACGGTGCTAACGCTACGACAGCGGACAGTTAAGCTTGTCTTTGACTATAAAGCTGACTGAACGCAGAGGGTCTTTTTCTCCCCTCCCGTTTAAAGCATCCTGCCACATGCAGCCACACCATCAGAACACGTGTTACTTATTCTGGTCAATAGTCACACTATCGGAGTCTACTGTGCATCTATGTCGTTATCTGTGTGCACATAACGAGCGGCCCTTTACATGCAGCGTCCTGACATCCGACTGCATAGGGATCACCCGTCGGCTTAATCAGTCAGAGCCAGTACGTGAACCACAACCAGCTCAGGAAATGCAAGCTAAGATCACTCCAGAACCACTCCTCCCATCCACAGACCCGGGAGACTGGCATGTCCTATCACGGTAACTAATTTCAGACTCTCGAGACAGAATTAAATAAAGCACAGGGCTGGGGGAGGACTTCTAGAAGTGGAGATATTTCTGCTGCTTCTTGCTGAACTACACAGACCTTCCTGGGCCTGCAGCCACAACCGACTGCTCGGGGCTGCCCGCTGGACAAAGACAGACGGACGGACGGATGGACGGATGGACGGCCAAGGCGCGGGCAGCAGGTCCACCTCCGCGGGGAGGAACTGCAGCTTGTTGCCAGTTTCTCCATCTCTGATCACGAAGGGCTGCTTCACACGCTTTATGACCATTTAAAATTGCCCCATATTGACATTTTAACATACCTTGTGGTTCTAGCATCGGTACTGAATGCAGTATCTCCAGCCCCGAAGCAATTTCATATTTTAATCATTTTTGATGAAAACCATCCTAAAATATTGTATACATGCCCTTGATTTTTTAAACAAGGAATCTGCTTTTGGTCTTGGTGTTAGGCCTACCAGAAAGCAAATAAAGGTTTAGGAAACCTCTGCTGAATTAAGAAAGAACGGCTGTTTTCAAGAGGCCCCTGCAGTGTCGAGTTTTAAACACAGCGTGACATGTAACGTACTGGTAACGCACCCCGGTCCCCCCTTTTAGGAACGGCCACCTGGCTCTTGAAATTTCTCAACACGCCCTGAGCAGTGTCCCTGGGTCTTTTATCTCCAGACCTTTTATGGGTCCTAAAAAAAAACAACCACAAACCCTATTTTTCCACCAGCGGACCCTATGAGAGCTGAAGGCGGTGGCTCGGGGGCCACGCACGGAGCAGTGCGGCCCGGGATGCGCAGCGCCACCGAGGCAGGGCAAGCTTCTGCAGCATCCGTGAAAAGCGAAACGTGAGAGTCCCGAAGACCGGGGTGGCTCCTGGCGGCCTGAGGGCTGGGAGCAAGCTGGAAGTCAGCTCGCTGCATCCAACCGGGGGGGCGTCCCCCAGCTACCGGCCCAGCTCAGGGCCCAGTCGGCTCTGCCTCCCGGTGGCCCACCCCTGAGCACCACTGGCCACTTTCCGTCCTGACACCTGCTACCGCCTACCCCGGGGCCCTCACCCCCTGCCACCCCACCCCACCCCCGGCCTCGGGGCAGCCACACAAGGAGCAGCACGGGCAGCTGCACGGGAGCGGGGCGCACACCCTGGCATGGGGATTCCCTGCTGCAAAAGCCCCGGGCCCACAGCTCGGCCGGGGGCACCGCACTAGGCCAACGGTGGCTCTGGGGACCCCCTGCCCACCCCCCCGGGCCTCGGGTGCCTGCTGGGCCCACAGCCCCCCCAGGCCATGCTGCCTGCAGGAGCACCACCGTGACCCCCTGGCATCGGGCCCCCCTTCCTCCGGAGCCTTGGTGGCTCCCCCGGGCCTCGGCCGCTCGCTCTCACCCGGGCAACAGGAGTGGGGGCGTCAGAGGCCTGGAGCGGCTCCGCGGGGAGACCACAGGCGGCCGGGCACTCGGCAGGCCATCTGCAGCCACCTTCCCCTGCCCGGTTAGAGAGAAGGCCCGGGCCCGGGGCTGAGCCCCCAACCCAGCCACGGCCCCCACCTGCCCTAGCAACACGCGCCGGCCTCAGCGAGGACTTCAGCGAGGCCCTCCCGAGCGGCCCCAGCAGCCGCTGTCCCCTCCCCAGGCCAGGCGCCCTACCCGAGGCCAGCCTCCCCCCCCTCCCGCACCCCCAGGCCAAGCGCCCTCCCTCCCTACCCGAGGCCAGCCTCCCCCCCAAGGCCAGCCTCCCCCCTCCCCCCCACCCCCGAGGCCAGGCGCCCTCCCTCCCTACCCGAGGCCAGCCTCCCCCCTCCCCCCCCCCCAGGCCAGGCGCCCTCCCTCCCTACCCGAGGCCAGCCTCCCCCCCCAGGCCAGCCTCCCCTACCCGAGGCCAGCCTCCCCCCTCCACCCAGGGCCTCCTCGGCCACCCTCCTTCCTAAGAACACCCTCCATTTTGCAGGATTCCTTGGAGCTCCCCTCCCCTTGCCAGATGGGGCGCTGCCTCCCTCAGGCATCAGTCCACGAGGCCAATTAGCCAATTAGAGCTTTAAATGTACCCGGTTAAACTTCTGTGCCTGAAACCATTTCTCGGCCCGTTAACGTGTCATGGGTGGGAACTTCGAATTTCAAGATGAAGTAAACTGAGGTAGAACAGATCACCCACCGCATTCAAAACAGGCCAACGAATGGAAGTTGATTCAATTACCGTCAAAATAATCATTTTCCTTAACATTTCAATCCTAGATTAAAGCCTGCAATACTCATTATATAATCTGTAGATTTTTTTTTTTAAGAGCAAGTAAATGTTACTAAATGTGCAAAACCTTACAATGATAAGAACAGATGCCTCCTGGTGAGAAAAGATGAATGCCAACTAGGAACACCAAATGGCTAAGTGAGCCCAGTATATACGGGGAAAATGTTCCAGAAAAAAAAAAAAAATCAAAATGTCTTGAAATGTGCTTTAAAGAAACTTTGGGAAAGAGAGAGAGTTTTCCAAACTCTATTTCCATCTTACTTGCTTTAGGTAAGACTGGGAGGCTGTGGCAAAGGGCCACGCACAATACTCGGTTTTGCCCATTTCACCTGTTTTGGAGTTCAAGGATAGTTTTAAAATGGAAATATCAATAAACCCTTTTCCTAGAAATATTTTATTTTCCATCTACAGCTATAAAGTAATATATTCAAACACAAAGTAAAAGAACTACCACATATCCTCCCTTAATCTCAGCATAAAACGCAGGCAAGAAGTCAGCCATTTCTCTATTTTTCCCTATAGGCTTAGAAAAAGCAAGTCAAAAAAATTGATTGCCCAAGTCCACGAGCAGTTTTCTTGGAATCAGGGAGCAACTCGCTGCGTTCCAAGCCACACCAAGATCACGTTGCTACCGGCCCGCTGACCAAATGCTAAATACCTTCCCAACGTGTGAACTGAATACCAAGCACCTACACTAGGCCTCAGGACAGTCCCTCTCGGGCTGTTCAGGCCACAACAGAACTCACCCCAATCACTCTCCTTGGAACTAACATCAGTAACTGCATGATTTTGTGACCCTGAATCTTAAACAGTACGCGTTCAACTTGGGTTTGAATCTCACTATGGCCGATGTGGAGAAAAGGTAAAAGAAATATAGAAAAAATGAGGCTCAGGTCATGATCCCAGGGTCCTGGGAGGGAGCCCCACATCGGGGCCCCTACTCAGCACAGTCAGCTTCTCCCTCTGCCTCTGCCCCTTCCCCTACTTGTGCACACCCTCCCTCCCTCTCTCTCAAATAAATAAATAAGATCTTTAAAGAAAAAAATAAACTTCCTGACAATTTACAGCTCCTTGGTCTGAAGGGGCTCATGACTATGACAGTCCTGGAACCCTTGCCTCCAAATTCTTGGGAGACTTCTGCTATTCCTACATCCTTCTCAACTTGTAAGTATATAATGAGTCACATCTTACAACCCTGGTGCAGCTCTTTCTGTCCACAGGTCCTGTCCCCGGCTTTAATAAAATCACCTTTTTTGGCACCAAAGACATCTGAAGAATTCTCTCTTGACAGTTTGCTCCCAGACCCCAACATTTCACATCAAGAGCCACTACTAGCCCCTATGGTAAGCCATTTTTTTAATTCCCCAAGGCTTGGTTATTTCTTTTGTGATGTAAGTGACTATATCACTGCATCCCTTAGGTCTATATCTGTAGTCTCTGTACAAATGTGCAATAATCGTGTGCGTATTGGATCAGATTGTATGGACCATTCAAACCCACTTCACACATTTCTTCCGGGACCACCACAAACATCCAGGAACTGTCCTAGGCTGACTCCAGGTCCGGAGGTCTTGCAGGTCTCCACCACAGCAACACCACACCTCTTAACATGGTCAAAGGTAACAAGCAAGTAAACGCTGGCCTGGAGGCTTGGGTTCCGACAGCGTGGCTTAAGCAATGTTAACAAGTGCACTAAAATAAACAGTCAATTATTTTGCCAGAGTTAGAGCAGAAAATGTATAGGGGGTGGCCCAAATCTTGTCTAATGAGGCTTTCTGGGCTCTCCTAAGGATGCCTTCCAAATTTTTTATGCACTAAGATGTGGAACAAGGTGAAAGTTGCTAACGTGAGGTGCGCTAAAGGCAAGGGTGGGAAGTCGAGCTGGGACCAGACACCTAAAGATTTCACTCAATCAGGCACAAATTCCTTCCGATGAACAGGCAAAGGATGTCATCCTACGCACTCAACCCATGTCTCCTACGTGGGCGTCTGCAGTTCCGCGTCCATGAACCTGCTCTGGCCTGGAGAACGTTGCTAAGTGGAATACCCCAGTGATGGTGTGCGTCTTAGGCAGTCCTGAAGTTCTGACAGACGTGTCTGAGGAGAGGTGCACTGCCCTAGTAGGAAAGTCAAAGGCAAACATATGTCCATTTAAAACAGACGGCAGAGGTGAGAGAGAAGACGTATCTCACATGACAAAACCCACCTGACTTACACAAGCTGCCAAAACTCGGCCTCAGCAAAGGTTCTGAGAGTTCTACTGCTCCTTCCTGCCACCCACCTTGCATTCCCACAGCTTCCTACCCTGTGACACCATCCAGAGCAGTGGGTTACAAATTGCAACATTTCCTGATTGACACTAGACATCAGTGTGGGGTAAGAGATTTCAAAACACCACGCAGCCTTCGCCTGGCCTAGTACCACAGATTCTGCAGGACTCTTAGATGTAAGGAGACTATACAAGAAAAGCTTGGGAGGTAATGCTAAACTATGACTCACGAGTCTGTTTTAATGGAGAAAATCCTAGCAAACTTATTATAGTATTAAGTGGGCAGATTATTTTACTATGTCAGGAACATGGAACCTAAAATAGATTAAGCTGAATCAAAGGAAAAGAGAGAATCTTCGTTAGGACAGCACCCCCCCCCCCCCCCCCGCTGACTAGACACCTCCCCTCACATCTCTGCACCTACGACCTTTTTCTATAAAACAAACAGACTCAGCTACTTCACCTCTAAAATTTGAGACATCTAAGATATTGATACAATATATAGAAAATTCGCAGGTCCAGGACTAACTAGCTACATGTTTGGAACAATGGTTCCTCATAAGTAAATATATAAATAAAAGATGAGAATAAACTATCATGTAAAATAAAAATCAAAGCCATGTCGTTAGCCAGCTGGAAGACTGAAAAGACGCAGAGTGTGAATTAAAAGGACCTAAGACCACACATAAAAAGAGGGATCACCCATTAAAATAAAAATCAGTTGTCAGAACATTATTCAGTGTCAATGAAACGGGCTGGCCAATCCGGCATATATGAAATAAAGGCACCCAGCACAGATGGTGCTCTAGGATTTCGTCTCTCCACTTTATACTGGACCCCTTACCTAATTTAAGCCTAAAATGTCTTAGGAATCAGTACAAGCATGACGTATGAAAAAACTTCATTATTCTAGATCACATGACTCACACTGTGACAACCCAAATGGGGGATTTGCAACTCTTCATCAAATTAAAATCTGAGAAATACATGTAGTTCTTCAAAACGGTCACTGAGTTCTTGACTATCTACAGGAGGTTCATTGCAAATTGGGCGTTTTTATTGAATTATTTCATTTTACTTATTCACACAGATCTATTCCACTTGTAACGTAGCTCTGAAAGTAGATGAGGCTAAATGGTCTTTTGATTTAGGATTAGCAGAACTTGACGGTCATGCATGATTATCACAGACTCTTATGATCCCCCACACCCAGTCTTACAGTCCCTCCAGGCACTTGGACCTTTTACACAAGGAGAAAATAGTTTATGTCCTATAAGTCATGCAGAAGCCGAAGGTCACGCAGACACACAGCACTCAAAGGCTGTGAGAGTACAGGTACTAAAGGTGCCATCCTCATGGGCGCCTGGGTGGCTCCATCGCTTAAGTGTCCAAACCTTGATTTTGGCTCAGGTCATGACCTCAGGGTCTGGGATCAAGGCCCCAGTTGTGCTCCATCCTCAGTGTGGAGTCTGCTTGAGATTCTCTCTCTCCCCCTCTCCCTCTGCCCCTCCCTAGCTCTCACTCTCAAAATAAAATCTGGAAAAAAAAAAAAAAAGATGCCATCCTGTGTTACTGTAATGCATGCAGCCTAACTGGGAGGGAAAGGCACGTTTAAAGGAACATAAAAGGTGAACTCTAATTATTTTAGCAAAAATTTTCTCTATGACAAATAAATGAGAACTTAAAACTAAAAAAAAAAAAAAAAAAAAAGAACCTGCTTAGGAGTCTTTACAAATTAATTATGCTCATTTGTCATAATCAGCACTTTTTTGCATACAAAATGCTAATGTCCTCTTACAGTTTGTTCTTTTATGAGAAAAAGCGATTTCCCGTAAGACTCCAGTCTAGTCCAAATTAAAAACTCTAGACTATGGTATAAATTAAAGATCTGCAATTTGGACACGTTGTAAAACTACCAACATGTGAATTCCACGTTGCAATGCTTTTCTAACATAGCCCTGCACACCTGCGGGATACAAATAAAAAATACCAGATGAGCTAATGTAGAAGTTTTTTCTGTTCTCTGAAGCCTCCTGAATGCACTGGAGTCTTCTTACCGCTGGGGAATAAAACGCAGGGGACACCTGGGGGGCTCAGCGTTGAGCATGTGCCTTGGGCCCAGAGTGTGATCCTGAAGACCTGGGATCGAGTCCCACATTGGGCTCCCTGCAGGGAGCCTGCTTCTCCCTCTGCCTATGTCTCTGCCTCTCTCTGTGTGTCTCTCGTTAATAAATAAATGAAATCTTAAAAAATAAATAAATAAACAAACAAATAAAAAATAAAATGCATGAGAACCTGCCAATAGTCTGCGTATCCAACTCTCCTCTTTCCAGCCTGTAACACTAGGGGCTGGAGTGCAAACTGATGGTGATCAGAACAACTCAAAAGTCTCAGTCTGGTGATCATGGGGTTGACTTGGAAAATACATTATTTTGAGACATTTGGAAGGACGCTGGTTAGCTCAGAATTCTATCAAGACTACATAGGACAAAATAGGAGAGAACAAAACAGGGACTCTGATTTCCTACTTTGCATCTCTTCTCCCCCAGCTACTGTCATTACACTTAGAAAAGATCATTAGAGAGATACAGTTGATTTTGAAAACAACACTAGCTAAATACTTTTCTGACTTCCGGAAATCAAAAAGAGTAACTCACTACATCCACAATTCTGTCAAATGATTTTACTTGCAGAATTAAACATAGAAATTCTGGCATTTATTGTTCTTCCAGAACAGGAGTTGGCAAAACTGGGTCACCTGCTTGTTTTTGAAAATAGAGTTTAATTAGAACACAGCCCATCTATTTGCACCACAGCTGCTATCTGTCGCACGGCTGACAGAGCCCAAAACATTTACCGTCTGGTCCTTGGAGGAAAAGTTTGCGGATCCCTTCCCTGTCTAGTCTTAGAGGAACACACCAACCTGGCATAATGCCTACTATCAGATGAAGGTGTGATTCAAGTCTAAGAGATGCCACAGAGATCAATCAGGCACTTTTTGGCTTGCAATAATATTATCAGAAAAGAAGATGGGTCACATGGAAATGTCTGAAGATTGGGAAACAAGATAGTCTTTGTCGTCGTTGTCGTCTTCTTCTTCGTTTTCTTTTTTAATTGTCATCGCTTACTCTGTGTGTTCTGACCACTTGAGGGCAAAGAGCCTCAGGTTGTGGTGTTAACACAGTATTTACCAAGTCAAAAACTCCTGACAGGTCACTGAACCTCTCAGGAAACTGAAGCACAAAACCAATAAACCAATAACGGAACCAATAAACACGCTAGGCTTCCAAGCCACAGTCCTATCCCCCTCTGCTGCATGGCAAAGAGTGCGTTGCCTAACCACGAAAGCCTGTTGTTCATATGCATGAGATGGTGATAATAATATCTCAGGGTGAGAGAAGATTTACTGAGAAGACCTATTAATGACTTAATGAGACAACAAAGACTTCAACTGCTTCTTGCACTGACAGTATGGGCTTGTGGTGCCCTTCCGATTACATCACACCTAGCCTTCTCTGAAGTTAAAATGCTCATCTTTGTGATGCTTCCATAATATCAAACAATAGTCCAATGGTGAAAGAGAAGCTAAAAAAACCCACAGCTACTGGGGAGCCTGAGTGGCTCAGTTGGTTAATCGTCCAATTTTGGGCCAGGGTCATGAGATTGAGCCCCAAGCTAGGCTCTGTGTTGGCTGTGGAGTCTGCTTAAGACCCTCTCTTGCCCTCTCCCTCCACCCCTCCCTGCTCCTCTAAAAAAATTATATTAAATTTTAAAAAACAACAACAAAAAGAGAAAACACAGCTATGGCTTCCCTCTAATTTTCCAAAGACCTGTCTTTCTCATTTTCAAGCCTCAACCTAAGCTTCTCTCTTCTGCTCATGACTTCCTTCTAAGGTTCACAGAGGCATCACCCTTGGTCCTTATCAATTCAACTCTTGCTTTTCCTGGGAGACTCACCCACTGGCACAGTCCCGAGAGCCTTCTGGGATGCTGAGGGTTCCTCTGTCTTGTGTCCACAGCTTACCCACTATTACTTCCTGGACTACAGACTCAGGTAAGCTGTGCTATTCCACGAACCCAACCCTGACATCCCTTGGGTACCTCAAACTCAAGATTCCTCCAGGTGAACTCATCATCACCTTTTCCACCTACCTGAACCTACTCCTTTTCCCATGTTCCCATCCAAGACACTAGAACCACCCCTACCCCATCCCCTGCCACCCAGGCAGATGTATAGACGTTTTGTGGACCAACGTACACCACTGCGACCAACACCAATCTGGTATCCAACTCCACTACTACTAAGTGCTGGCAGACAAAATACGGCCTCAAGTGTTCTGGGTATTTCTGAAAAAAGAGGGCTTGGCATCCCAACAGCCATTCTGAACCATGAGGGTAGAAATCACATGGAGAAGGAAAGCTGAATCACGGGATCCTGGCACCTTGGAAACCCCATGGAACCACCGCATCAGCCCTGGAGTCCATCTTTGGAATTTTATGTAAAAGAGAATCAAACTTCGCTCTCATTTAAGCCATTGTAATTTAAAATGTTCTGCTCTATCTGTGCAAAAGAACCCAATTCTACCAGAGTGAAATTTCTCAAAACCACTCTTCAAGCAGCAAAAAATTCAGGTGAAAATATCTCAACACATGTGGTGATAAAATTATTCATGGGACTCCCCTCCCCACCATGACCATCTCTCAAACACATACATTTCCCAACAACTGGTGGTCAGAGTATGGTAGCACCTGAAAATACCGAGTCTGTTCAATGAATTCACCACAAAAAAATATTACTGATGCCATGAAAAATAAATAGTAACAAAAATTAGGTTGATTTTTAAGCACGTCCTGTGAAGCCAATGCAGCTAATGTCACAAAAGAGATACATGCATCAAAGAAGACATTTTCTATAAAACACAGTTTTTGTAAAGAGCTAAGTGATATTTTAGAGTCAATGAAACAAACACCAAATTGGCATGGGTGTCTGTTAGTATGGAGACCAAAGAGCACACGCAAGTCTTAGCAATCAGTCAAAGTAAACAGAATCCTCAAAACACATGCAAATGAGAAGGCTTAGGGATGGTCAAAAAAAAAAAAAAAAAGACATAAAGAAAGAAAAAAGAAATCAGATTGTGGGTTTAAGAAAAATTAACAAAATAGGAAGGTACAAAGCAGGCAAAGACAGAGAAATGTTAGTTACAAGAAAAAAGTCATTTATATAGAAAACATGAGAGTCTACATTGAAGGCATAGACTCAAGAAGAGACTGTGTCACAGGTGATTTTAAGTAGGATTTTTAAAAGGAGGGGGGCTGCTGGGTGGCTCAGCAGTTGAGCGGCTGCCTTTGGCTCAGGGCTCAGGGTGTGATCTGGGGTCCTGGGATCAAGTCCCGCATAGGGCTCCCTGCAGGGGGTAAACAAACAAAATCTTTATCAAAAAAAAAAAGAAAAAGAAAAAGAAAGAAAGAAAAGATGATGGGAACTGCCTCACCCTGATTGAAGAGGATTGAAAAAGGTCTCTGGAGCTAGTAACTGAGTCTGGCTTTTCAAATTCCATGTCTGTAAAGCACAGCTATGGAGCCTGTTGCTAGCCGCCCTCCCCAGCCCAGACGACCACGCCCCAGACCCTGGACTTTGCCACCCAAGGGGATGAAACTCTGACTTGCGGCCACATGCACACATCCAACAAGAGAGGAGTGCGTATCCGAAATACCTTTGGATTTTCTTCTGGCTGAAAAAACAAGGCTTTGTGAGACTGACCCTGCAGTTCAGGTCAGGTCCCCCCACCAAGAGGTGAGGCAAGGCGAGGCCTGCGAGGGGACATTTTCTGATCGGCAGGCCCTGCAGCCATGGGCCAAGGGAGTCAGCTCTCAAGGGCCCAGTAAAGTCCAAAAGTTGGAGATCTCCAAGAAAGAAAATAGAGCCTCCAAAATAGGAAGAAAAAAAAAAAAAAAAAGCTCCAGACTTTAAGGAGTCAGCACTTCTGTGCTGTTACAGACTGGATGCTTTTGAGGCCCCACCAAATTCTCATAAGGAAACCTCATCCCCAGTGTGATGGTGCCTGCAGGGAGGGCCTCCAGGAGGCAGGTGTAAGGTCCCCAGGGTGAAGCCTTGATGAATGGGACCAGTGCTCTTCTCACGCGGGCCCCAAGGAGCACCTGGCCCCCTCTACCACCACATGGGACAAGGGCAAGGACACTGACACTGTCTTCCATCAACCATGAAGAGGGCTCTTATCAGACACCGAACCTGTTGGTGCCTTGATCCGAGACTCCCCAGCCTCAAAGCTGAGGGAAATTAATGCTCGTGCTTAAGCCACTTGCTCCCGGGGCTGTTGTTAGAGCTGCCCGAATGGGCTCGGACAGATGTTCCACCGAGCTCCTCCAAGTCAGCACATGTAGATTTATCCTTAATGTAAGATATATTTAATTTCAAGTGTGAGCATTTTCAAGTCTAATATGATGTGGTATTAGCACTCCATCATTAAGAGATGCTAGAACTTGTGGAGAGGTGGTACGTGACTAGAACAAGGTAGCCAAGCAGCAACAATATGTAAAAGCACTTTGTTATTGTTTTTAAAATATGTTACTTATTTATTCTTGAGAGACACAGAGGGAGAGGCAGAGACAGAAGCAGAAGGAGAAGCAGGCTCCCTGCAGGGAGCTGGATGCAGGATTCGATCCCACGACCCAGGGATCACACCCTGAGCCAAAGGTGGATGCTCAACCACTGAGCCCCCCCACCCCAAGCCCCTATAAAAGCACTTTAAAAGTTATTTAAAAAGCACAATTGCAGTGTGGCCTGTATTTTTATCAAGATGTTAGGGCATCACCCAGTGTCCTCTTGTTTAATGGGGGCACCTGTTAACGTGCTTGTTTCAGGACGCTGCGCCATCCTCCGGGCTGAAAGCAACTCACGTCCTACAAGTGCAACAAACACACTGTCTCCTCGCTTCTGGGTTTGAAAGAACACCTCGGCGACGGAACCTGGTCAATGCCCCAACTTGGCTACCTTGATGCTCAAGTGTACACACCGTAGAGCCCACGCTGCACCGTCCTTACCCCACTGAGCGCACAGTGTCCTTACCTTGCTGAGCGCACACCGTCCTTACCCCACAGAGTGCACAGCGTCTTTACCCCACTGAACGTGCACCGTCCTTACCCTGCTGAGCGCGCACCATCCTTATTCCAAGGAGCGCACAGCGTCCTTAACCCGGGGAGGGCACACCGTCCTTAACCCGGGGAGCGCGCACCATCCTTACCCCACAGAGCGCACAGCATCCTTACCCCACTGAGTGCGCACCATCCTTACCCCACTGAGTGCACACCATCCTTACCCCACAAAGCGCACAGCATCCTTACCCCGCAGAGCTCGCACCGTCCTTACCCCACAAGGTGCACAGCATCCTTACCATGAGTGTGCACCGTCCTTACCCCGAGGAGCGCACACTGTCCTTAACCTGGTGAGCGCCACCGTCCTTACTCCGAGGAGCACACAGCATCCTTACCCTGTGGAGCCCGCAGGGTCCTTACCCTGCTGAGCACGCACCATCCTTACCCCGCGGAGTGCACAGCATCCTTACCCCGAGAAACACACTGGGTCCTTACCCCGCAGAGCACGCACCATCCTTAACTGGGGAGCGCACACCATCCTTAACCCACAGAGCACCACCATCCTTACCCCACGGAGCACGCACCATCCTAAACTGGGGAGCGCACACCGTCCTTAACCCACAGAGCGCCACCATCCTTACCCCACGGAGCACGCACCATCCTTAACCGGGGAGCACACACCGTCCTTACCCCAGGGATCGCACGTCACACTGTCCTTAGCACTGTCCTTACCGTAACAATCACTAAGCAGCACCATTTCCCAGACTTATGTCCAACCCAAGCTGGACTTAAGTTTAAATAATCCTACTGAAGTGGCAGCAGAGCCTGGTCCCAAGAGAGGCTGCTCTGATGGGCACACCTCTCAGTCACCTTCTCCAGGGAACAAACCCTGGGCAGGAACCTGGTCTTGCCATCCCCACAGTTCCCAAACAGTGGCTGAAGGTTCAGTGTGAGCCAGAGAGGCCGCTGCACAGCTGAAGGGAGGATTCTAACACTGTGACTATGGGCAACCATCTACAATATATTTACTGGAATTTTTTTTTATACACACACATATTTTTTTGGTCAGCTCTACACCCCATGGAGCGCTTGAACTCATGACCACACGATCAAGAGTCACATGCTTTCCCGACTGAGCCCACCAGGCGCCAGGTGGCCCACACTATCAGTACTGACTCGAGTCAAACCACCTGTTCACTACCCCAGGTCTGGAATATCCCTCATCAGCTTGAACTGAGACAATCTTAAGTAACTGAGAACAAGACAAAGGAAGACTCATGACCCTGGGGCACTGGCCAGTCCCTGGCCAAGATAGCTCAACGGTGGCCCAGTTGCAGAGACTCACAGTTTCCCTGTTCACTAATGCCTTTCCCCCAGGAAACAGTGAGGCACTGTTAAAGAGACCACAAAAATGCTAAATATGTTCCAAATCCTCTGCAGTGCACTTATCCCCTGATTCTCATAACACAAAGTCTTACCGATTCTTTTAAGTTGAATCTGGGACATGGGACGTGCCAGGATGGATTTAGACTGCCATTCTCACGTGCTTAATTCTGGCCACTGTCTTACACTGAAAGAGGTGCACTTTCTTAAAATTAACCAAGGAGTGACTCCGTCAAAGACCAGCTTACGTGCTGGGCCAGGAACTTCAGAGACCACATCAAAGGCGGCTCCCAGCCCAGCGCACCTTTTGAAGGAGGATTCCAGATAAGAGTTGGAACTTGCAGAGCAGAGTCTACGGACACACACCCATTGGACAACTGGTATTCGACTATGTCTTCACAGTTGGATGAAGACACAGTAACATTTAGGGTTTTCATTCCCTGGCACCAAAAGAAAACATCACCATGACCTGGCTGTGTGTGTATGCAGTTGGGATCCACATCCTTTCGAGCGTCTGCAGGGCTGTGGATCCAAAGCCTGTTGGATCAACGTCCAGACCTTGAACCCAAGTATAAGAATCTGACACTCAAATATTGAAACGACATTTATAGGGTAAGGCAAGATGACAGACAGCAGTGGGGGTGCCTCTCCTCCACGGTTACTGCCAGAGCTCAGATTCCCAAAGACCCGGTTAAGGGTGTGGGGAGTAAAAACACAATTTGGGAAAAGGTCTTTCATGGAGGGGTCTGTAAAGCAAATTGTGAAAACAGGCAATTCACTGAGGCTCCTCTTTCCAATTCCTCTAAGTTGCAAATACCCCACACAGTACCATTCCTCTAAAATACGTCCTATTCAGCAGAATTCGAATTTATTAACAACAGTTGAAATAATAACCAGAACCCCACTCTAAATCTAAAAATCGCCTTCCAAGTCCACTAGTTGGCATGGAGAGTAGCCACCTGGCATGAGTGTTACCCCCACTGTCCACGTGACAACACTCGCATCCGAGGGTCGTGGATTTGGGAATCTCGGTGCTGCTCTGTTAGAATGCACACTTTGACGAAATACCAGTCCCACTGGCTCCCCTCATCGCCATCTATGGCAGCTCAGTTTTTAATATAGTTTCCAGGGTTGATGTGGCCATGGCGATCTAGAATGTCTACCCTTCCCAGAGGTGTTTTACCAGAAGGGTTCCATTCTTGTCAGTACAGTTGAGACTGTTCTCTGAAGACGCTAAGCCCGTCTTCAATGCTGGGACAAGCTATGATGATTATTTCTGGCTAAAAGACCTCTTCCAAATGCTTTTTAAAGAAAGATGTAATTATTTATTTGAGAGAGAAAGAGAGAGCATGCTTGGGACGAGGTGCAGAGGAAGAGGGAGAGAGAATCTCAAGCAAACTCCCCACTGAGCGTGGAGCCCGATGCAGGGCTGGATCCCAGGGCCCTGAGGTCATGACCTGAGCCAAAATCAAGAGTCAGATGCTTAACCAACAGAGCCACCCAGGGGCCCCGTCCTCCAAATACTTTTGAGTACGATGGGCTCTACTCTGAAGCCCTCTCCAAGAATTATAGAAAAACTCTAGAAAATGTCTTTCCCATTCTACAGTCTTCTTGACATTTTTTTCTTTCTCTGTCCGCACGTGTCACTGGTACTATTGAACTTATCGGTAATTCACTAAATTGCCCAGTTTTATATTTCGACTCTGCAAAAGTGAACACAAGCTCAAGCATCACACACACACCCTTCTGAATCCTGATGCTTCCAAATAATCCATCCTGACGCCAGCTGAGTTATCTCACACAATGAATTTATTCCCTATGATCTCAATTTCTCCTCTTTCTCCTTTTCTTTTCTTCCCTCCCTTACCCCTTTCTGTATTTGTATCTTTTCTCATCCCAGCAAGTTTCCTCTGTATTTTTCTAACAGTAAGAGAGATACTCTGCCCCGGGGCGCGGGGGGGGGGAGGGGGCAGGGGGCGGGGAACAACTTTGTAACTTTTTAGGCAGAGCCTAATAATTTCTAAAAGCCTATAAATCATACAATTTATTTATCATTAATCTCAGAATTTTATACATTAAATCGCTGTGGTGAGAATGTTTACAAAAAAAATGGAATTACTCATAGAGGTAAAGTGGTACTTGCAGATTTGTATAGATTTATTCACAAAGTATCACGTTTGGCATTTAATTTAGCATTTACACAATGTCTATTAACAAATAGAATGTATTAGTGAAACCAAATAGTGTTAATGGAATAGCTCCACTGAGGCAAAAATAGCATCAACAAGGATAATAAAATACACTCCGTCTTCAAAATGAGGGAACAAAAAATAATTCGTAAAAAAAAAAAAGACATTTTAATTTTAAAATAATTTTAATATTAATAATTTAAAATGTCAAACGTGAACACAGTTTAATGCAATTTATTTGATAGCCACTACGGGGGGCGATGTCTTATTTCCACACTGACATTTAACTACCTCTTTAAAAATTGTAATTATGGTATCGTCAATGCACGTCAGTGCAAATATATATCCCATGACATACTCCTATCAAGTCCTACTTAAGTTCAAATACCCCTTAGGGTCAGACAGTATGGACAATCGTAGTGTGTGTGCGGGGAACCCGGAGTCCCCCTTTACCATGAGTTCTCTCCTCCCTAAAATGCAGGTTTATGAGGCGACTCCCAGGATGCAAGGTCAAACCCCAGACCGCAGGAGTTACCAAGCACCACACAGGTCCCCTGATACTTGCAGGTAACACAGTCCTAAGCCAGCATGTGTTTTCCTGATACTGGGTGACACTCTTACAATTTATTCATGCTTAAGTTTCACTACAATTTTTACCTGTACACACAAAGCAAAGCAAACAGCAGCGACAACTGTCGCTTTAACAGTTTAACTTCAGACTGAAGTTAAAGCAGATCACTCATGAGCATAAATCCAATTATACTGGCATGAATTAAATTACTTGTTAAACACACACACACACACTGCTGGGCCAACCTTTCATCTTACTACTCCGTCCTCCAGACCCTGGGAAGGTGTAATGTACATCTGCTTATCAAGAAGGTATCTATGGGAAATATTTAACATGTAGATTCCCATAGAATAGAACCTTATCCTCTATTTAGGTTTGAGAACCTAAAATATCAGTTAGAAATCTCGAACTTGGGATGCCTGGGTGGCTTAGTGGTGGAGCGTCTGCCTTCGGCTCGGGCTGTGACCCCGGGGTCCTGAGACCGAGTCCCGCATCGGGGTCCCTGCAGGGAGCCTGCTTCTCCCTCTGCCTGTGTCTCTGCCTCTCTCTCTCTCTCATGAATAAATAAAAATATTTAAAAAAACAAAGAAAAGAAACCTCAAACTCTGTTTTTCAGTTAACAGTATAAGCAAATATTGGCAAAGCATTAAATTTACCTGATTGTACATCGTACCCAGCACATACTACGCTGGAGAAACTGTGCCTGATGAACATTCTGGCAAGAGCTCTACTGTGGGTAGAGGATAAATATTCATTGAAGACATACGAAGTATGGGATGCTGGAAATTGAGCCCTACATGGAACAGCTGGGGCTGGTAGCACACAGCTGACATTACAGGCTCACAGGGGAGATGGTTAAGAGTCATGCACAAATAAGACAAGTTCACCAACAATAAGATCTCACAATAAGACACTGTCCATGAATCAGCAAGACAAATTCATGGACAAAAGATTTACAACGTGTCATAAGTGCTCTAAGGAAACAGAGATGTAGAGATGAGATGGGAAAGAATAACAGTAACCACCACTCCATCTTCCCGTGTGCCCCCCCGCCTGGCTAATCCATACAATAACTGGAATTAGACCTCTTTCATGTGAATTAGACACAAAAGTAACTGGAGTTGAGGAGGGTGGAGGAACTGGCTCCAGCCAACGTAGACACATACAAGGTGTGAAGTGAGGACCCAGGTCCAGGTGGATCTATCACGACACCCCTTCATAACGTAGGCAAAGGGGCCGGGGCAGGGGGTGTCTGGGACACCAGTGGCCCTCAGGAGCCCTCAGACACAGCGGTGGCCATGTGCCCTGGCTCTGCTCGAGTTCTGGGGCAGATCTACGAGAGCTTCAGGATCTTCAGGATCTAGTTCACTTCCAGCAAATGCAGCCCATGGACAGTACTTATGTAACGAAGCTGAATAAAAGTTACCCAAATTGGAGGCAACAGGTAACTTTTCCTATTGACTGGGAATGCTTCTGGGAACTTACTAGCCTGGAATGTGGACCAAGAAGGGGCAAAGTCACAGGCCACAAATCTCTTACTTCTTTCTCTGTGTCAAAATTTCATCATTTGTACAATGGGATAACAACAACGCCCCCCTCATCGGGTTGCTCCACCTTAGAATGTCAGTCCCTGGAAAGCTGGGAGCACTGCCTGCGTGGCACCTGGTTAAGCCTGGTTCAGGAACCAAAAGGTTTTATTTGGTTGTGTCATAATTAAAAGAGATTATATAAAATGTTGTAAAATATCATTTAAAAAATGAACTCTCTGCGGAGTTTTGTCTTCCCTGTAATGATGGTTTTATGCTGTCAGCTTAGAGCCGAAATCACATCAAGCCAGGCTTTTTATTCAGGAGTCTTTGAAATTACATCTCTATTAACAGTTCCAACTACAGGACTACAGACTGAAAGAGGAAATGCAAACATCATCACATGGTGAGAATGACACTTCCAAAGGCTTCACCGCCACCATGGTAGTTAGTAGTAAAAAGGATTCTCAATAAGTACGTATTCACAGATTTGGAGGGAATCCAAACTAGAAGAGTTTTGCCTCACTAATTGAAGCCTGGATTTTCAACCGTAAGGGGACGATAGGAGACGCAAATATGCCATGCATATCTGAAATCCCAGCTGGGCCCTCATGAGAATCAGCCTTGCTTTGCAAGGCCTTGGAAGGGAGATGAATGAAGCTGTAATTTGGATTGAGCGCCTGGGCCACCTAAACACATCCTGGGGACACTGAGGCCTCCATCCCAGGATGAGTGTGAGGTCAACAATGATCACCAAATCTACGGCCTTCTGCTACAGGTACCAACACTGACCTGTTTATTCGGATCCTGAATCTGGAGGCTTCAAAAATGGTTTATCAAGAAAAAACAAAGGGAGCGAGAAGACTTCATATATGCCATATCTTCTTCCAGAAGGAGCTAAATATGCCATGTGTACTATTTAGTCGTGTGTCGATGGGTTATCCAGGTACGAAGGAGGTATGTGGCTTTATCTGTCAACTCATTGATATATTCTATTGGATGAAGCTACCCCATGGCTTCTTATATGGGTAAAATGAGGAAGAACGAAGCCAATCCTCCTTTCCTAGGCATTTATCAGAACTAGACACTCCTCATTTGAGTGGAAAGATACTCAAAAATTTACCGAAGTTGAACAGAAAGCAGATGATTAACAGTTTATACTCAAACAGAAATTTCCATGTATTCTTTGAAAAGTCATTGTCACACCAATATTTAAATGCAATTCATAATGAGTCATGTTTAAATAGCAATATCATTTATGTCACACTTCAGATATTTACCAGAAATTATGAACAGTTCCCGGCACTAGGAGATAGGATGACAAGCTGGAGATGATGTGAGGCAGGTAGAGTGACGGGGGGGGGGGGGGGGGGGGGGGGCGATAAAGAGGAAAAGGTGAACCAAGTCTGATGGGAAAGGGCCATGGTCACCCTCAGGCATGTTCAGTTGAGACCACGTGGGGGCCAGGCAAGCATTTCTCCTTGTTTTCATGGATTCCACAGAAACCCCTGACCACAGAGCATCAAATGCTCAACACGGAATATTAAAGGTTTCTGCACACCGTTCTGAAGCTTGACATTCATCTCCATTAACACTTAACTACACGTTTCATCAAATAAACATCAAATTATTCCCAAGATAAACATTGGTAGGTGTTACTTGAAAGGGAGAGACGGGAGGCTCAAGCTTCTTCAGTGTCTTTGAAGTTTAATTTTGGTTTCAATAAAAACCCAGAAAGGCAGCTATGTCAATTGAGTTGGTTGAAAACAGTGACCACTTTCCTGTGTAAGAAGGCTGAAATGGTGAGAACCGAATGGATCTGTTAAGATTTTAAGAAGAAGGAAAAGTCCAGTGCTGTTCTTTAAAAAAAAAAAAAAAGCAACTTCAATACAGAGAAAACAGAAAGGCACCTAGATAATAGACAAAAAATATTTCAAGTCAAAAACCAAATATAGTAGCAGTCGAAGTGCCAAGCTGAAAAGACACTGATTCCCCCCAAGAAAGCATTCACATAACTACGCAGCCTCTTCACGCACACACTGTGTTGTGCTCCGGGTTGGGGACACAGGTGCTCTGACTTGAGAACACAACATCAGGGAACATCCAGCCAGTTAGGGGATGGAAGCCCCATTGAAATACCTCATTCCCACGCACGGGTCCACACCTGAAAGGCCTGCAAGTTCAACCACAGACTTGAGTGGTTGTCCTTCCCCAGAATGAAAGCTCTCCAGGTCACTAGAGCAAAGGACTGCAGCCTGTGCTTCAACCCAGGGCAGCATTCCTGGTGAGCTCAGAGGAAGGTTCTTCATGTCCCTAATCAGATAGTCCTATCAGTCCTTGTTTCAACACTTTCGTGAAGAATCCTTGGGTGTTTACTGCAGTGTGGGCTGGAAGATTCCATGAACAAGCTTTCAAGTTCTACAGAAAAATTCCAGAGCTTTTGAAAATTTCAGGGGAATTACACAGCAACACACCAGCTTTTTTGATACACAGAATTGGGACTTATTTATATCAAGACTGCCTGTTAAAAAAATTTTTTTAAATATGGATCTAATTAAACATGTGCATGAACCACATCTAAACTACTCAACCTTTAAATATCAGAATCTCTGAGGACTTATAAATCTTTAATTCTTAGTATTAAAATATTTGGGTTTTTTGTTTTTGTTTAACAATGACACGAAAACTAAACCCGTAAGACATACTTGCAGAATATACTCAGCAGCCATTTAACTATTTAGGCCAAAACATCAACACAAAGACAATTTCCTATTTACCAGCCGGGAAATTAGTTCTCTGAATGATTTGCCCAAGATCACCACCGATGTACTCACTGGTTTAACACCTGTAATGAGAAGTCATTTTTGCTTTGAGAGGTAGAATAATAGAATAATCTCAAGGACTAATACACCGATTCACATCGAGGAATTACTCCGGCCACCTACTGCCTGACGTTCTAGGGAACCCACAGTTCAGCCGACAGGGTTCCCATGAGAAATGACCATCTGCCAGTCAGCCAGGACGGATGGCAGGTAATACAAATCTGACCAGAAGCGGAAGGCTGGAGGAACGAGAAGACATTGGCAACCACCCTTGCCCTAAGCTTGCTGAGATTAAAAAGAAAAAAAAAAAAAATCATGTTCAAGAGTCTCAGTTTTTTCTGTAAACTATTTGCAACCTCGGAGTCCAGAGAATCCAGCACTTTTGGGCCAGAGGGACTAGATATGGAAGAAAATAGAATTCCCATAACGAAGCACTGAGGAAAAATCATGTTATCTACGTTAGCGCTGCAAACTGACCCAATTCAGAAGAGGCTCTGGAATTAACATTTTCCAGAGCAGATTTTATCAGAATAAAACGTTTTCTTTGCCCAGAGATACCGCTTCTTTTCATCATATGTCATGTGTTAATTTCGGAGTCATTTCCATGCGCCCCCAATTCGTGTTCCTAGTGATTACACTTCTCTCCGGAATGAAGGACAAATGCCACTTACACTTTAGATTCAAGAAGTTAGCCTCCCTAGAATAAAGATTTGAAGGGTCCTGCAAACCACTGTGAGATTTTCTTAGAATCTTGAAGACAGAAGAAACAGCAACTCTTCCGTCATTCTCTCCAGCCGAGGACCCTGTCAGGGAGCCAAGCTGCCAGGAGGGAGCACCTGCTGCGGACATCTCCCCAAGAGGTCCTCAGGCACCGTGTAGTAGAGACGCGACATATATTCTCACTGTGTTTTCATTACTAACTAGTTTTGGAAGGCCCTTCCTTCCACTTCTCATCCCTAAAGTGCTTTGTTTCTGATGGAAATGTAAGCCGTATCAATGGCTTTTCTATCTGATAATTAAGACCTTTAAATGAAACAAAATCAGTCCTGAATATCTCAAAAGTGATAGTCACAGGAAACTCTAAATAGTTGCCAACTGAACTTGGAATATCTCACGTGGCTTAGTCAAGTGAAGAGGCGGGTCATCTGACCTACAGTAGAACAGAGAAAAGACAGAAGCAACGACTGATCCAATCCAGGTGGTTAATTTGATGGCTACCTTCGGCCGATGCCTCTCCCACATATCGAGAGGCCAACACTTGTCTCATTGTAACTACTGGTGCGCTTGTTTGCTGTCACCGACTGGAAGCTCCTTAAAGGAAGGCAACCACCAGTCTTTGCATCTCCCAGCTCATTCAATAAACAAACATTAATTCTGCACGGTTTAATGTGGTTTGTATTTCCCCACGTTGCATTAAACAACAGAAAGATCCCACGTTGGCTGCTCATTTGAACTACTTTTAAAAAGCTTAGTCTTAAAAAAAAAAAAAGCTTAGTCTTGACTCAGATCTTTACATAAAGGATACAATCACAAAAGCCGTATTTCTATCTTTTCACTATATGATGCGTGGTTGTTTTTTGTTTTTTTTTTTTACTTACAGCTGCAAGTGTGTGAGTGTACCTCATGTGCACCCACCCCAATAACAATAACATATGGAGCAGAAATAGAATAATCTTCAAAACTGAAGAGGGACAAAAAAAAAAAAAAAAAAACTGAAGAGGGTGAGGTGAAGCACGTGCTCATAACGGCTGAAGATGGAGGCCCAGGTGAACGTTCCTAGAATTCGAAGACGACTGAATCTAGACCTCTACAGCAATATTGCGTGGGCTTCCTTAATGCAAGTCACATCAGAGGGTTTAAGGAAAAATAAAGGATGGAAAATATCATCCAGTAAACTGCTTGGAAATACACATCAAAAGGCATATCTGTCATCCAGTTTGTGTCATAAATTCCTGCTCAACCATCGATACCATGTCATTCCAGCTAATTACATATTCCAAGTACCTAACCTACAACGAGGCCAAGGCTTCCAAACAGAATATGAAGTTAGGGAGACTAAATGGTGCCTCCTAAGAATAAAAAAGTTAACTGTAAAGTGGTATCACTGCCCTTTCTATTCTACTACTCAATTTAAACCAACCTGGGTTGACCCTATGGATCAGACAACCTACAGCTGCCCTCTCTCTCCCTTTTCCTGATGGCCAACTTCTTTGATGGACACGGAAGTGCCCTTCTGTAGCCTGGAATGAGGGGCATTAGGGGAAGGAGGTCCCGGCAGCAGAGAATGCCACTGGCCAATCCATAAACTGAATTCATTTAAAATGAGACCACTTAAAGACGAAGTACTGATTTAACAATCAGTATAAGTAGCAAGTGTTTTGGGTATGAATCATGTGCATGGTCTCAGACCCCAACTCAGCTCACAAATGTAGCATTAAGGATCCCAATCATCTCAACTATAACTACACTTGAGTGTGTAAAAAAGAAACCTGTTATAACAAAAATTTTGCAAATAAAATACCACTATCTAGAATGAGTGAATGGTGATGGTCAGATACAGGTGTACTGAAACCCTGTATTATTATTTCTTAAATACAGGTTGATCCAGAAATCCATTTTGTATCAACGTAAAGAACTAGAAGCTTTTTTTTTTTTTTTTTACTTCATAAGAATTCCATCACTAAGACTTGGCTTTAGGAAACCAGACACAGATCTATGAGAGATCTCAGAGGTGACACTGAAAGTATTTATTGCTCTAATCGCCTTGGTTCAAACTAAAGCACAATGCTCAGGGAGGAGATGATGACAGTTGAATGCTGGCCATCACGAAGTGTATGAAAACAAGGAGGAGAGGAATCACAAATGATGTGCCCCCCGCCCCCTAAAGGAAACACTATGGCCTTTGCTAAAGGTTCATTATCAGCTGATGCCTGGACTTGAAGGCAAAGCAAATAACAACATTCCAAAATAGGCCTAATTTGTACAGAATGATGCCAAATGGCCAAATGGAACATGCTCTTCTGTGCATTCAGCCCCTTCTGCAACCAACAGGTTCTGAGCTAGAAACTGACACCCAAAGATGAAGGAAGCTAGCTAGCTCCAGGCCTGGAGGAATGCACAAGCTGGAATAAGTGGTTACAGCACAGAACCTGGGCCAAATTTATTTTTACTTTGTTATAACCAACAAAATGTGTAAAGATTTAAAGCCACATGGCATCTGGGGGCCTACCACGCCCAACCTCACAAAGGCTCTTATGAAAAATGCATGGGTGAAGTCGTTCGATAATGATTGATCCAGTCTGAACCCATGATATCTGGTAACTTGGAGGAAAGGGTGAGGACTAAACCTAAACCAGCCCCAGCCTCCATTCGCTGTGGTTTATTTCTGAAAAGATTCCATAGTGTAACAGTGCTTGTTCCCCACAAATAATACAGTTTCACTCTTCCTTGGAGACTCTACCTAGGGAGGAAGATTAGATGCATAAGCCATTAGTACTAATTATTGGTAATGTCTCAGGGCTTTAGGACAATTACTACTAAAGTTACTGCCTGGAAACAGAATAATCACACTAATTGGAGTTCATCCCATATTCATCTTCATAGTAAGCACAACCCTGAGGTGAAATTTGGTGTCCATAAATGGAAGCCATTTCAGCTGCCAAAAGTGATTTTCCAAAGATGCAGGCCCCCCATGAATAGAATGAACAACAGACCACCTTGCACCCTGTGAAGCGTGGCGAGCGTGGTATGCACCACAACCGTCCTACAAGAACACTGAGAAGGGGCAAAAAACCAATACATTTCCGCCTTCTATCCTTCTCATCCAGAGGAGTGGAGACAGCAAATAATCACATCCGCTTTGATAAATGCAAGAACAAAAATGCCAAGTGCTACACAAGGTGAGGACAGGCAGGAAAGGCATCTCTGAGAAAGTGGCATTTAACTGAAGGGTTCTTGGCCAGAGGGAGAAAGAATATTCCAGGCAGAGGGAACGGTAGGCAAGAGCCTGCATGCAGCAGCCTTGAGAGAACGAGGATGGACGAGAGAGAAGGATGAGGGAGTTTGAAGAGGAAACTAGAAGATACATGTGCAGGAATTTACAGATTGGCAAGGATTTTTATATTTTATTCTAAGTGGACCAGAAAGTCATGATATAAAGTGTTAGGTAGAGGGATGTAGCAGGGTATTAGGGCAGTAATCAAGGAGAGGAATAGAAGCCTTAGAAGCTTCTGTGAGGTTCATGGCTTAGAGCAGAGGGTACTGAACATACAGAGAGACAATGACAAGGGAGGCTTACGGGAGCTGGGTCACCAGGAAGAGTCCAGTTTTGGAGAATCAGAGGAAAAAGGATTGACCAAGAATAAGCATGAAATGAGGACCATGGACATCAGCTTGAAAATAGACGTTGCGTAAATTAAAGAGCTAAAATTAAAAATCCTATTACTTGCAGCGCATTTTATGCAGAAAGTAATTGACCACGCACAAGCTTTTATAAAAGACACTAAATAGTACCAACTTTCAATTATTTCAGGGTCCGTGGTTTATCTGGTGTAGTAAAATTGAATTGTTATATTCAATTTCGTGGTGGATTAATGAGGTAATATTTTTATTGCCGTAGTTAACACAACATGACGTGACCTGAAATTTGAAATACAAGGAGGCAATGGATGAGTCACTCCAGAGGACATCCTCCAACCCTGCAAATTGCTTTTTCAGAAAGTCTCTCAAAAGTGTTAAGCACAGGCATATGCCCACATCTACATTTGTTGAGAATGCCCCTCAAAAAATCCCATAAGCATCAGTACTTGTTTCGTTATTTGGAAAGACCCAAAATTTATTAGCCTTGATTTCTGACGTCATCAAGACTTGACACAATTCCTCACACTTCTCACCGTCCACTCCCTAGTGTCCCAACTGCATGCTAAGTAAACCTTTCATCAAAACTCTGCTTCTCACACACTTGCCTTTGCTAAAACCCGTCTTCCAACACCTCCAGCCATGGAAACCTGCTCCACGGTGAGACTGCACGTGGTGAATCCCTACCAGGAAGCCGTGATGCTACAGGAGGATTTTAAATCAGCCTACACATCTTTTCCACTCTTTCCTTTACAATAAGTTCTCTCTGCCATTGTCACAATTGGTAGGACATTTTTTAAAAAATTTTTAAAGATTTTATTCATTTATTCCTGAGAGACACAGAGACACAGGCAGAGGGAGAAGCAGGCTCCATGCAGGGAGCCCAATGTGGGACTCGATCCCAGGACCCAGGGGTCACGCCCTGAGCCGAAGGCAGATGCTCAACCACTGAGCCACCCAGGGGCCCTTGGTAAGACATTTTTAAAGAGGGCTTACCTCCAAATAACTCCATTTTCATTTACTCAAACTAGCTAGTTCTTTACACTGTACTAAGTAAATCTTTCTCTCATGTCCTTTGTTCGCGCTCTTGTACTCTTTGGGTATGTGCATGTCCTTGTGCTTGGGAAAGCCTGTGGGCAGGGGCAGAGAATCTTAACAGGATGCCAGAGTACAACCCAGGTTTCACCACACACTACTACTTGCCGGTTGGTGGCAACTGCCCAGGGCATGGTGTCAAGAATTCCAAGGCCTCTTGCAGGTACCAACGTCCACCATGACCACAAGGGAGCAAACAGTACCTGCCTACACCCTTTGCCATCCCCAGTCCAATGAAGCCACAAAAACATGACTTTGAACCTTACACCAGTCTTGACATTTTCTAATGACATGAATCTTGGGGGGAAATTAACTTCCCTGCATCTCATGTCACATGGAGGCACTTGGGTTTGTCCCGCATGGATTGGTGAGGACCAAACCAGGGGATCAAGCACCATCGATTCTCTCCACCCTCTTCTGAGGGGCAGGGGCGAGTGAAGCAGCTTTTCACACGGGACTTTGGAATGTTCCTCACCATAGACCACCTTTCCTAGTATGAATGAGCATGAGTTGTTACAGGTTGAGCTGTGTTCCCACAAAATTCATACGTTGAAGCCCTAACCTCCTAACAGTATCTCAAAATGTGACTCTATTTGGAGACCGGGCCTCCAAGAGGGTGATTCAGGTAACACGAGGCCATGAGGAGGGGGACCTTAATCCAGCAGGACTGGTGTGTTTATAGAAATCAGGAAGAGACACCAGGGGTGGGTGTGTGCACCAGATGCAAGAGGTCCCAGCAAGAAGGCAGCCACCGCAAGCCAAGGAGAGAGACAGAAGAAACCAAGCGTGCCAACACCTTGATCTTGCACCTCTAGGCCCGTACATGATGAGAAAATCAATTTCTGTTGTCTCAGCCATGCAGACGGTGGTGTAGTGGGAGCCCCAGGAGACCAAGACAGGAACGCCCCGTCCCTCCCTCCTCACACTCAGACACCCGGACAAAGGAGCAGCGGGCATACTAACAACGGGTCACTGAGGGCTGACCCAGAACAATGCGGTTCTGCTTGCTTTTTCTACTTACCAGAAATCCTGCCCACACAAGGGGAATCCAGACATGCCCAGAACAGAAAGGAATGGTGTTCCCCTCTCTCCGGCCAGAAACCCAGCTGCAAAATTACCGAACAAGAACCTCCAAGCACGGCCCGTTCCAATCCTTTTCAGAAGTGTTCCACAAACCTCCGTTTAACCAGTGACGCCGCCGCTCACAGGTGCCCCCTCCCCCCGGCCCCCTGAGGACCAGACCGCTTAATTAGGCAGGGCGATGGTTCAATACGTTCTCAGAATCAGGTTTAAATGGGAATGCCAATTAAACCGCACACTCACCACCGTGCATTTTAATCCTCTAAAACAGTTGTGTAAGCAGTGAGATGATTTCTCTGCCCGGCAAACTATGCAAACAATTGCCAACACGCCAGGGCCTGCTGGGTTGGTCGTGCTCTGCGCTGCTGCTACTAACAACTGTCTCAATGCCCCAAGGGTCTGGGTTGCCTTGGCTTGGGCTCTGCAGAACCCTGCCCCCACTCCCCATGTTACACCCTCTTCCAATAGGAATCCGGCCCAACGCAAAACTGGCTTCAGTTTTTTTTTTTTTCACTCCTCTTAGAAACAGCAGTGACATTTTTCGCAATATTACATCATCCTGGACTTCCTTGCCTTTTATCGGAGATTCTTGGCTACCTCACTATAGAAAGGAGTGACAAAAGGTCCTCCTTTGGTCCTATGCCCAGCCAATGGGCATCGATTCAGAAGTGAGAACTGCAAGCAGTGGCTCTTGGCTTGAAGAAGAGCAGTTAAAGGGGGAACGGGAGTACACCTGTCCCGGGGGGCCAACTGCTCCCTGTAGGCAGCACCTGCTAACGTCATGGTGCTTGCTGCTGGAAGCAAGGCCTCGGTCAAAGACTGTGTTACCATGGGCAGCACTCAAGTTCAAAGTGCGACAGAGTGGCCTTCTGTAAGCAGGACAGGCTAATTAACACTGTTGTTTCGGTGGTGGTGGTGGTGGGAGGGGGTGATGTGAAGCCGATGGACATTTAGAGTTACTTTCACAAAAATTCATGTTTTGGGGCCCCTGGGGGGCTCAGTGGTTGAGCGTCTGCCTTCAGCTCAGGTCGTGACCGCGGGGTCCTGGGATTGAGTCCCACATCAGGCTCCCCGCAGGGAGCCTCCTTCTCCCTCTTTCTGTGTCTCTCATAAATAATAAATAAATAAATAAATAAATAAATAAATCTTTTTTTTTTTAATTCACTTTTTGTTACACTCTCTGCTTCAGAGTTGGTTGAATGTTGAACCTAAGATCTTAGAAACATTACGAGAGCTCCTTTCCCACCGCGTTTATTCCATTCCCTATTCCAAGTACCATGGAAGTTGGAATACTTCACTCTTACCTTAGTGAAGTCCTGTGTAATAGAACTCCGCTGTGTTAAAGTCACTTCTGTGACTTGTGCATTGTGGCCAGTCGGGGTCTCCTGGGATGGCCACCCACCCAAGAGGCTCCAGGACAGATGAAATAAAGCTAAACTCTCTGGATAGTGGGAACAATCCCAGTCAGACCAGAAAGGAAGGAGGGAAACGGAGTGAGCTATTAATGTTTTTATTTCTTACACCAGCGAGACCTTCCGTGAGACTTCTCAGTCATCAGCCAACCACTGGATTGGATGAGGGACAAAAGTAAGTTGCAGACGGTGGTCGCGTGAAGAAAACACATACCTGAGAAACCATTATTCATCTTGCGTTAACAACCTTGTAGAGAACGTTGCTACAAACACCTGTTACCACGTGTCTGAGAGCCAAGCCCTGGAAATTCTAGAACCAGGTTTCCCAAGTCCAGTTGGGTGAGCCCTGGGAATTCGAGACTAGAGGTCTCGACAAAAGATCACCAGGGCTACTGAGGAAACCTGACCTGTCAACAGGGCGGTATTCACTGAGGCTGGGAGATCCTGAGAAGCCCCAGGAGCCAGGGTCACCAGCAACTGTTGAGATTCTTTCATGAGTCACTTGGAGAAGATTCCAGACCACCTTCTCTAATCATATGAATGTCTGTAGCGAATGCCGACGTGGTCACGTACCCGCACCCTACCTTCCTGATGCGATGCAGGATGAAGGAGGGCAGAAAGTCACCTCTCATCTTCCCACCTCTACACCACTGATTTCTCTAGATTTTCCTTTCTCCCAATCGCGGCTCAAAGATGCCCGAGGCAAATACAGACGCCCCTACTCTGCATCCAAACAGCTGAGGACATCTGTAAAGGCCAGAGGCAAACATCCCTCCAGCCCCTACTGTTTTCAAGACAAGCTCAGAGAAGCTAGGACAGTACTCCACAGGCCCAGGAAGACCTTTCTTCTATATATTCTTGAGAAATAGGGACGTTCTGGAGCACCTAGTGGCTCAGTGGTTGAGCATCTGCCTTTGGCCCGAGGCATGACCCTGGAGTCCCGGGATCGGGTCCCACGTAGGGTCCCTGCATGGAGCCTGCTTCTCCCTCTGCCTGTGTCTCTGCCTCTCTCTCTGTGTCTCTCAGGAATAAATAAAATTCAAAAAAAAAAAAAAAAAAGGAAATAGGGATGTTCTTACGGTTACTAGATGGTTGCTCTTATTGTCTCTTTTGATACAATGTTTCCCAACTAGACCCTGTTACTACATAACTTGGCGGGTGTATTAGTCTAGTCCGGAGGGTGTGTGTCGACAGGTAAATGAGGTGGCTCCGTGCAAAATCGGTTTGCCAAGCCGTCCAAGAAACTTGTAATTTAGAAAGCTCAACCAGGACAGGCTGTGCTCTCGTGTCTGTTTCTTCATAAACTTGAAAAAGAAGTTTCCATTTAGATTTATTTTAGGAATATATTTCTGACCCACAAAGCGGTAATAATTAAAAGCATTTATAAAAACTGTGAAGTCACACGGATTGCAGGTTTCCCTGGAAAGAACGTACGTTCGTTGATGCTTGCTCTCCCCTTACTGGAACGTCTAGATGGATCCTGATCCTTGTAAATATGACGTTAAAACCGTATCTCATCAACAGTGAACTTACCGCAGTGTCTACTCACTGTTAAATATGAAATTAAAACTGAATCTCACCCAAAGTAAACTTACCACCGTTTCTCCAAGTGTGAATGCCCACAAACAACTCACAGTGCTCAAATAAGTTCCAAATACCCGATTACTAAGCTCTCCAGTGTGTTTTAACAACGTAAGGCCTTAAGGGCCGTATTTTAACGGCGACTTCAGGAACCTGCAGCTCTCTTAAATCCTCTAACTCGGCCCCAGTGCTATCCGTGGCAATTCTGAAGAAAAAAGATTCAACCTCGGGCTTTACGCAGCTCTCAAACCACCGAGCCAGAGAACCTCAGCAATCCACGGAAGAGCTGGTGTCCACCCTCCCCCACGACACCCTGGATCTTCCAAGGGCCTCCCTGAGCATTTCCTAGGGCACAGCGCTGGGCTATGCACCACTTCACAGCCCCCAAACCAGCCTAAAGCCAACTGGCTTTCTTTTCCAATGTGTCCCCTCACTCCGTAGCACCTGCACCCCCCCCCCCACCCCCCAGCCAGCACCACTGTTCATTTGAGGAAGCAAGCAAAGATGTGACCCCAAAATTTACTCTTATAAGCAAAGTTACTTTAATGCGTGCCATAAATGCTTTGGCATGTGAAGGAAGTCACGTCCTATAATGCAAGAGGGGCGAGGTAAGTTGAAGGGGAAAGAAGGCATGGAGTAAAGCCATAGCAGGTACCAACCACAGGTAAGGGGCACCAGTGGTCCCCATCAATGGCAGAAGAGATTCGTTGTGCAGAGGAGGGGGGGGGAAGGGGGCAGGGAGAGGCATACAGGATCAGGACTGGATTTTCAAAAAATGGTACCAGGGTCAAAGAATGGTAAGAATTTAAGTTACAGACATTGGGTAAGAGTTTGACTCAATTCCACAGAAGGGAGGGGCAGCGGCAGGGAGGCTTTATTGGGAAATAACCTGGTTTTCCACTGGGCCACTAACCAGCTCATGAGACTTTGAGTAAGCCACCAACTTTTCTAAGGTCCTTTTGAGTTCCAAAAATAATTGTTTAGGTCACGAGCTTTCAAACATTCTGGGAGGATGACACAAGTATTTACAAAAGATTGAGGCTGGAGTTAGGGGGGTATTTGAAAGCAGTCACCGATTTTCTGCAAATGAATCCTACATGGAGGCAGAATGAAAATGGGTTCACAAAGATAGGACTCAGTTTGCTTCTCGTCGGGCAACCCTAAGTGCATAGCAGGAAGGAGGTCAAGTAGCATCCCTGGTTAGTAACTGGGCGAATTACAGGTAAGGCATCTGGGTGTGTATCTCCCCTTGCGAGGTGTATCGAGGAAAGCAAAGGGGCCAACCAAGGCCATATCCATCTAAGAGTCCTTATTCGGAGCGGCCACCACCACCACCATCATCACCATCCAAGAAAAGGATGACTTAAGGACACTAGGCCAAGTTCACTATGACAAGAAGCACTTCTAATCTGCAGGTCACTTAACGTATGTACTGACTCAATATTTATTCTGCATTGAATCCCTTCTACAGTAAGTAATTTTTCTTGAAGAACTTAGGATCCTCTCTCTCTCTAAATGAATATCAAAGATGCTAATCTATTAGAAGGTCACCCATTATATTCCAGATAAAATGGCCAAGGCTCATGGAAAACACAGTGTCGCACCAGAGAGCAGAACAGGGCCATCGATATGGATGTGAATTCTATGACTTTCTATTAGCTCTACAATCTTATGGTCATTACTGAGCCCTCCATTCTTCACTTACGCCTGGGTAAGATGCATTTTACAATTTGTTTGAGGGGATAAAATTCAATTAGAGCATAGGATATACAAGGAAATATCAACAAATGTCCAGTCTCATCCTTTCACTTCTCCAGATTAAGCAACAACAAAAAATACCCAAACTTTCATAGAGGAAAACATTGAAAAGATACAACATCCCTATCCGAAACGTTTCCTATGGTGAATACCTGACAGTTAAAGTAAAATACAATTTCCCTCCTACATCTGTAAGATTCAACAACCTGTTTAAAAAACCATTAGAAAATGATTTAACTCGGCTGGCTCAGTCGGTTAAGCGCCTGCCTTTGGGTCAGGTCATGACTGGGGTCCTGGGATGGAGCCCTAGGTGGGGCTCGCTGCCCAGGGGGAGTCTGCTTCTCCCTCTCCCTCCGCCCCTCCCCCAGCTTGGGTGCACGTGCGCGCGCACTCTCTCTCTCTCTCACATAAATAAATAAATAAAACCTTAAAAAAAAGAAAGAAAGAAAAGAAAATGATTTAAGCAAAATGGAAATGACTTTGCCTTCACCTAAGAGCAAAACTCAGTGTCCAGAAGGTCAAATACAAATCACTTGGGCAGATCCCTGATTTAAATACCTGAAAGGTTCAAACTGATTCCAGGATCCATCAAACCCAAATATCTGAAAGTCCAAAGAACTTCCTTTTTGCTTTTAAGAAGCCAGGGTGACCAAGGTCTCCATGGGGATAATTAATTCCAAGCATTCTGTCAACAGGTGACGACCTCTACATTCCTGAATAATAAAAGTTCAACTCCTGGCATAGGCTGGTGGGGATGTGCGCAAGCAAGTGTATACCACGTGTGTCCTCGGAATTTCAAATATCAAGAGTGGTTTCTATCAATCTTAGTGCTAATGACTTACTAGTAAGACACTCCTTTCAAATGCAAACGAATGCATCTGGATCCAGGACACCACAGAAGCTGAGGAGGCTCAGGAATCTGAATGAATTCTGTCTGTTCCCCAGGTCATACAGTCTTACCCAGATCTCAACATTATCAAAACAGTAAGCCTTTCTCAGAAGGTCTCTCAAGTGGCAAGGACTTTCTTTTTTTCTTTTTCTTTCTTTTTTTTTTCTTTTTTTTTTTTTAAATATCAGTTCCATATGGAGGCTAGGGTTGTACTAATCAACCCACTCTGGCCTTCTGAAACGAGTACACGTGCCCTGGCAACCTATTCAAGGTACCATGGCTACACCTGGAGGGTCTTCCTAAACCTCGTACTTCTACGTTCAACCAACTTCCATCCAAGGCCCCACGGCCCCGGCCTGTTTTGCGAGGACGGCCTCTGGCCTCTGAAAGGAGCACGTGAATGGCTACAGACGGAGGGGAAGGCGGGTTCTCTCACCATTTTATGGTGAATGTGCTTTACAGAGACATACAGAATACGTGAGGCAGTGTCCTGGTGTTTGACGACTGCACTTAATCCTTGCGGAGACTCAGCAGTAACCTGCATCTCGTGGACGAGGACGGAGGCACAGAGACGCTAAGCAATCTGCCGAGAAAGCCACACAGCAGAGACCCGATTCTTAACCCAGTGACGGGCCCCAAGTCCAAGTCCACCACACCCCGCCCTCCGTATCATGCTCTTCTAGGCATCATACTCCCTACACAATGTACAAGCGACGGCTGGAATGTGTATTTAAAAGTTTAAGCAACAAACTGATGAAACCCAGTTCTTTCTAAAATGAAGAAAAAAATCATCGATTCAAAAGCAAAGTTCATAAAATGTTTAAGTGATAAGGAGGAAATATGGTGTGACTGCATTGCCTTCCCCACGAAACGCCCTTTTTCTATATCTTGAAATGTTTCCTTACGCCCCAGGCCCCTGGTGTGCATGCAGATGGTTTCTATTTCTAAGCCTCCAAAGCTTTCAGGAATTTATTCCTAGACTTTGAAACCTGCTCGCTTGCAACCTCCCCTCACCGATGGCCTTGGCTAGTCCAAAAACTCTCTGCTTTCCCTGTTTTTGTTTGAAAAAAAAAAAAAAAAAAAAGATCTACTGCCTTTGGAAAGCCTGATTTTTTAAAGTTATTTAAATCCTCGGGTTGCAGAAACAGGAAAATGCACGACAGGACTCCTCTGCCTCCACGTCACCCCATTTCTGACGTCCAGAGGGAGGAGAATGCTGTTGGATCAGCGTCGCTAAGGCCCGTGTCTCCTCAAGATCACAATTTGCCTACATGCTGCTAACAACTGGATTCTACACGCTCATCTTTTGCTCTCGTGAGGTTCAGCGGACACTTAACCTCGGTGTCTGTCTAGAGAAACAGTGGCGGACGCAAGCGCCTGTAACCGAGACCCTTCCTTGGCAGGCTGGCAGCGTCGGGGCTTCAGGCCTACCCCTGTATTTTCTCAAAAGAATGTCAATGCCACTTGAGTTACGTAAGCGGCCCTGGGAAGTTCAATGAGGGGCTACCCTGGCTTCGTCCAATCCACTTTTGGGCAAATTCCCACAGTGTCTCATTAAATGTCAAATACGCACATGTATGAGGACACTAGTTAGCAATCATGATAGCTGAGCATCTCTGGAGGCGAACTGCCCCGTTTCTAAGCCTGAAACCCCGAGGCCGTGATTAATCGGCTTGGGCCACAACTGCAGCAGCACAGGAGTGAGTGAGGGCGTCAAGCACGCGGACCTGCGGAGGTGCAGCGGCGGGTCAGGAGGCCTCGGAGAGCCCGTCATTGTGCTTCTGCGCTGTTTAGCCGTAGGGGTGGTCCTTAGTATCGTGAGAAAATGAACAATTATTACCCCAATCCTACCGCTGAAGTAGTGAGACTCACGGAGGCCTCCAGTAGTCTGCCCACCGGGGCGGAGCCAGAGTCTAGGGATTTTTCAAACCCAGTCACTTTGCACTGTGCCTCGGGTGCCTCCCCCAGACACACACAGTATTTTCTCTTCGCAAACAATTCCGGGCTATTCACAACCTCAAAGCCAAGGGTGGTCGAGGAGACCTGATGAATGCTAGATGCTGCTCCCATTTCCCTGAGAACTTAGCTCGTCTACATCTCAGAGTGTCCTCAGTAGCCCCCCCCCCCCACTTCCCCTTCACCAGCTAAAATGATCGCGAAGACGCTGACCCCTGGCACAGAAGGGGTCAAACGGGCAGGTCCAACCACATGCAACATAAAGGCCTAAGCAAATCGGGGCATTTCTTTCAACAGAATCAGACACCAAAAGCGATTGCTTCCGACACAGGGGAGTTGACAGGCCTTCTTGGGATGTTTTTCAAAACAGGATTTTAACAAGAGATTAGAAAAATAAGACAGAACAATTTTGTAAGTCCTTTATTTGGTGAGCATCGTTCATTACAGCTTTTAAAGTTCAGGAGTGCCTCAACGGGAGTTTGTAAACCCGTAAATGAACATCTTAATCCGAGACGTTCAGAGCAGCCCATTCGTTTTACACCACTAGAAACTGGAAAGGAGCTTCTTAGGACCCTAGCTAGACGCCCCCATCTACGTACATATATTTAGAAAGAACAAAATTCATTACTCTCCAAAGACCAACACGAAGCACCATTAAGTAATATTCTACACAACTAATTTAGTTTCATTATCATCAGTAAGATTTCATCTTTTATTGCATGTGTACGTATAAGTACGTGTGTGTCTGTGTGTGTATATGTGTGTGTGTAAGCACGTGTGTATAGACATGGCACCTTAAAAAACAGTTTTGGATTTTGCAAGTCTTTACAAAACTACTGTGTATAACACCCAGACATCCATTTTACAGTGACTAAAACTCCCCCAAATGTCAGTTTTTCATACTCTGCTTATCTTGGCCATGAAGCGAAAATGGTTTCTAAAGTGTTCTTGAATGTAAATCTGTTTCAGAAACCACAAAAACTAAAGAGACGGAACGCATCACACACATCTCACGCTATCCTGTGACGTGTTCTGGTAAATTCAGTAAGATTGTAGAGATGCGCCCAAGGATAGGCAGCTGAAGCCCTTAGAGCTCTTCCATTGGACATTCAAATTAGGGTGGTCCAGCAGGAGAGAAGGTTCTCTTCCGCACGCCATCATGAAAGCATGAGCACCAGTTAAGAGACAAAAATGCCACCGTCGATATGCTCCTTGTGGGTGCCTTTTGTCAAAAGGCCCATTAGCTCCCTTTCTCCACCTGCCAGGGACTGCCAAAAACCAAGCTGGATAAAAGAGTAAGGGAACTGATGATTTTTGCAAATTCGGTTTAAAAATTATCTTGCTTAAAAAAACTAAGACTTACTGAATTGGGGGCCTATTGGTATACATTTGCTATCAAAGCCCATCTACTCCAACTCACCTCTCCCTCAAAAGACATAGCCTCAAAGGAAAAAAGAAAAAGAAAAAAGCCTGCAGACAGCCCTCTACACCATAATAAGCGGCTCAATACTAAGGAATAGAGGGGGTGCCAGCAGCTACCCTCTCAAGTATAGGCCCGGCCGTATTAAACGTGATCAGTATCAATATCCTCTTATTAAAAGGAACAAAAGAGATGACTTCCATTTTCCTGCCACATGTTGTCCTACCAGGGTGTGCCGAGAATACTTAAACAGAAAATTTGTAATGGGCCATTGCAAAAATACGGCATTTAGCTCTTTTCTATCCATAAGTGGCCTTTTGGATGGCACAATAAAGTAGCCCCTAAAGTCAAAAAGAAATCCGAATGGCCATAACCTGGATGGCACATCATTTTGAAGAAAATCAACATCAAAGGTACGAGTATCATGGCTTCTGTTAGACATTGCCAAAAGAAAGAAAAGGGAAAAAAAAAAAAAAAAAAAAGGAAGCATCATGAATTCAGTCAAGCATCTTTGCCCCAGCAGCCCCGGTTGCCTTCTTCCTCCTCCCCTATCCGTGATTCCCTTCTCCATGGGGCTGGCCTTTTGGGATCCCTAGTGAAACAATGAGGCAGGAATCCGGAGAAGAACAGGCCGGGTTCGGATTCTGACAAGGAGACCACCTCCCCCTGCTCCGCTCCGTAGGCCATCTCGTTCCCACAGGCGCCAGAAATGTCTTAATTCCTCCCAAGTAGTGACACTAGGGGCGGAGAGCCGCTGTCAGTTTGGGGACCAGCGTCCCTTAATCAAAGGACCAGCAGCAAAAAAAAAAAAAAAAATCTGTCAAATGGTTAAGTGATGCCAGTGGAGGGGGCCTGCATCCCTGCGGTGCAATAGGCTGGGGGGGGGGGGGACAATGGGCCGTGCTGGGAAGGGAAATCAGTGTTGGGTCACGGACATAATCCGCAGTTGCAGTTCGCTCTCAGCACCAAGGATGATCTTATTTTCCATCACTAGGAATGCCAAGGGCGAGAGGCAACCTGGAAGGGGAAGAAGACCCCGTCCTCTGCGTCCGGGGGTTTCGTGCAACATTTGGGGCCGACGCCTTTGTTCCCCGGCGCGGAGGGAGCGGGGGTGGGTGATGGGGCGCCCGGCTGGGCTGGGCTGGGGCTGGGCTGGGGCTGGGGCTGGGCTGGGGCTGGGGCTGCCGGGGCCCTCCACACCCAGCTCTGCGGCGCATGCGCCGGGCCGAGACAAAGGAATAGGTAATCGCGGCCCCGGTTCATTCATTCGGCCCGCGGCGCCCGGCCCCGAGCCCCGGGGCGACCCCGGGAGGCCCCCGCCCCCCCCCCCCGCGCCGCCGGCCCCGCGGGAGCCCGAGGGGGTCCGCCCGCCCCAAGCTGGGCTTCGGGCTGCGCCGGGGGCGCCGCGCCCACCTCCGCGGGCGGTCGCGCGGGCGGCGCCGGTTCGAGGCCCGCCCGGGGCGGCGGCGTCTCCGGGGAGGAGGGCGCGCGGCGAGTCTCCCCGAGGGCCGCGGGCGCACCCACCCGGGGCCCGCAGTCCGCCCGCCTGTCGGCCGCGCCCCCCGCAGCCCCCCGCAGCCCCCCGCGGCGGCGCCCACGGGAGCCCCGAGCAAACCGCCCCTGGCCCGGGGGCCGCGCCCCGCTCTCCGCCCCGCGCCCCCTGCACCCCGCGCCCCTCCCCGGCCGGTGACAGCCGCTCCCGCGGCCCCGCGGCGCCCCGACAGGTCCCCGGCCCCGGCCCCCGGCGCGCCCGCCCCCCACCCCCACCCCTGCGCCCCGCGCCCCGCGCCCACGGGAGCCCGCGGAGGCCGCCGTCCAGGGAACAAAGGCCGGGGCCGGGCCGGGGCCGGGGCAGGGGCAGGGGCGGGGGGGCGGGGGGCGCGGGCCCGGCCGGGGCGCCCTCTTACCGGCTCGGGTGCGGTGCCCGGGAGCGGAGCCGCGAGCGCGCGGTGCGGGCGTGGCCGGCGGTGCCTGGCCGCGGGCGGAGGCTGAGTCCCGGCTCGACGGCCGAGCCCGCAGCGAGGAGCGAGTGGGAGCTGCCGCCGCCGCCGCCGCCGCCGCCGCTACTGCCGCCGCCGCCGCTACTGCCGCCGCAGCCCCTGCGCCGCGCGCCCGCGCTCCCCCTCCCCTTCCTGCCCAGCGCCCTCCCCCGGCGCCCGCCCGCCGCCCGCCCCCTCCCCCTCCCCCTCCCCCCTCCCCCTCCCGCTCCCGCCAGCCCCGCCCCTCCGCGCCGCCCCGGGCCCCGCCCGCCCCCCCCGCGCCCCGGCCCCGGCCCTCCGACCCCGGCCCCGGCCCCGGCCCCGGCCTGCGCGCCCCCCTCCGCGCCCCTCCCCCGCCCTGCGCCGCCGCCCCTCCCCCGCCGAGCCCAGCCCGGCGTCCGTGGGCGCCCCCTCCCCCTCCCCTCCCCCTCCCCTCCCCCTCCCTCTGCCTCTGCCGCTGCCGCTGCCTCGCCCTCTCCCTCCCTCTCTCCGTCTCCCCCTGGACTGGCCGCAGAGGCCCGCCCCGCCCGCCCCGGCTGCCCACGGCGCCCCCTGCACCTGCTGCCCGTCCCGCACCCCCGCACCCTCGCGCGCCGCGCCCGCCGGAGCCCCGGACACCGGGACACCCGGACACCGGGACACCGGGACAGGCAGACACCTGGACACCTGCACGCCTGGACACCGGGACACCTGGACACCGGAACACCCGGACACCTGCACGCCTGGACACCCGGACACCCTGACACCTGGATGCCCGGACACCTGGACACCCGGACACCTGGACACCCAGACACCTGGACACCGGAACACCCGTACACCTGGACACCTGCACGCCTGGACACCTGCACGCCTGGACACCCGGACACCCTGACACCTGGACGCCCGGACGCCTGGGCACCGGGACACCCGGACACCTGGACACCTGCACGCCTGGACACCCGGACACCCTGACACCCGGACGCCTGGACACCGGGACATCTGCACAGCTGGACACCGGGACACCCGGACACCCAGACACCCGGACGCCTGGACGCGGCGAGGCCGAGGACGACCCGGGCACCGCGCGGCCCGGGGCGAGGGCGGCGGCCCAGGTCCGCCCGCGTGGGGTGGGCGCCGCGCCCCGCGAGGATGCTGCGGGCGTTGGGCAGGCGGCGGCCGAGCAGAGGCAGCGGCGGGTCCTGCGCGGTGGCGCGCGGCGGCGGGTCCGGGGGTCCGGGGGTCCGGGCGCCCGGGGGGCGGGGGCGGGGGCGGGAGTCCACCCACCTGGCTCACCTGTCGGCGGGGAGCGGATGCGGGAGACGGCGCGGCGACGCTCACCCCGGCTGCTCGTCCTCAGACAAAAGCCCGCGTCACCTGCCCGCGGCCGCCGACCTCGGGGCCCCTCTGCGCGGCCCGCTGGCGCCCTCTGGCTGCGCCCGGACGGCCTGGGCGTACCGCGGCCCCGCGAAGCCCGCGGCGCCCTCCTCACCTGGGCGGGGCGGGGCGGGGCGGGGCGGCGCGTCCTCGCAGGCCCGGGACCGAGGCCTCGTCCTTAGGGGAGGATGCCACAGGCGGGTGTGTCCGCAGGCAACTGGGGGAGGTAAGTGCCTTTTCAATCAACAAGGGAAAAAAACAAAAAAACGAATTGGAACTTCACATGTAAATCAAGCAGGGCGCCAGGGTCCACCCAGGACTGTGCCCGCCAGGTGTGCGGGGGACCCCGAGGATGCTCGCGCAGGGCCAGGTGACCACAACAGACTGAACGCCTGCAAGCCGGAATGTTCGCCTTGTAACCGAAAGGCCGGAAGAGAAAAATGGTGATTTTTTTGTTTGTTTCCGGGTACCTTTTTTTCCTTTTCCCCCTTTCTTTTCTTTTCTTTGCCTTTTAAGTGAAATAGCAAAAAAAGTAAGTGCAGTACAAGGACAGGGAAGAGGATTACAACCGGGGGTGTCTCCCAAGCGTTTCATGTCTCTGAACAGTTATGCTCAGTGATGTCCTATGTCCCATATTCGTGCCTCCTTCGGGACCACCGTCCCCGAGGCTGTGTGCTGAGTTTCTCAGCCTCCTGTCTGGGGCGGGTAATTTTTTATTTTGGATGAGGGAGCGGGTAAGGGGTAGTGTCAGGGCTCTTGTGGATGTGGAGCATCACAGCCGACCTCTACCCACTAGTTGTCAGTAGTGAGTATGCACCTGCGCGCGCAGACACACACACACTCGCGGCACCATCACCACCCCCAGCAACACGACACCAGTTGTGACAACCCACAGTGCCTCCAGGCATTGCCAAACGACCCCCAGGAGACAAAAATCACTCCAGGTTGAGAACTGCTGGACCAAAATAAAATTTTCAACCATGTTGGGCAAGCCTCTAAGTGTTTACTTTATCAGATCAGATGAGCATTTGCAATTTCATTAAAGGCATTTAATGAAAGGCATCCAAGGCATCCACTGAATGTATCTGTTAGGGCCCCTGAGTAGTTGTTTCTTTAATATTCGGTTTTTAGCTCTGCGGTCTTTCAGCCGTGTAAGGCATCTGACAATTAGTGAGCGTCCGTTCCTATTGTGTTTTCATGAGAAGCCTCCGAATATTACCTTCTATTTTCCCTTTGTCCGATTTTTCCACAAAGAGACGACATAGGAAGGAATGTCTGTTCACCTCCAGTGCTCCTGGCGCAGTGTTCGTGAGGGCGGAAACCAGCCTTGCGAAGGTGTGACTGGAAAGCAGATCACAGGTTACCATAGAAATAGAGGTACAGGCTCACACCAAGGCGATAGTGTGGTCTCCCATCAGATTTCGCTGTCCCCTCAAGGATTTTTTTTTTTTTTAGGAATTTTCTTTAATGAAATCATGATGTAATGGGCTGATAGTGCCATTAATCTTGGGATTTGTCGACATGCATCAAACGGTGACCAAAATGTCACATCTCAATCCGTTATTACATAGAATCCAATATGGTGACGTTTGTAGTCTGAGTTTTACTCGTTCATCCAACATCTTACATTTTTCGTGTGTGTGCTCTTGAAAAAATTTTAAAAACAACTCACTCAGGGACTTCAGGAATAAGCATCTGAAGCTCTGGAATTGAGAAAATTGTTAACATTAACTACTGTGGATGCCACTGGCTGCTTCGATTATGAACTAATGGACTTGGACGCATATGGTAAAGTGCGATCTGTGACAAATTTCATTACCTGTCGACATTACACACACGAAAATAAAAGCTGCCTCACTCTCCAAATGGAATGAATATATTCTTAATAAACAAAGCTGCACTTCCTGGGTTGTAAAATGAATTCTATTGTCATTTTCAATTGCCTGCATAATTTGCTTCGGTGGAGCATAACGTGCATCACGAAAATACCCATCAGAAAGATAAATTATGCAGTGACCACTGATCTTTCCTTAAAATTTGCCAAAGAATTGCTTGCAAGATAATGGACACATTGTCACCGAAATTCCTAGTCAGTTTCCAAGAACCCCGGTGTCCGGCCTTCCAGATTGTTAGCGAGCGCGTCAAGTGAGGCGTGTACAACAGATTAGTGTGGAGGCCTCATCTCACCCCCAGCCCTCGCCCACCGCTCCCGTATCAGCCAGCCAGGCCCGGCGTCTGCCCCGCCTCCCCTTCCTTCTCTCCTAAATTGTGGAAAAAGGGCGTGAGATCCCACATCAACGATGCAGACCGACGTGAGTGAGACAGAGGCGCGGTGACCTAGCGCGGCCCGCGTGACCCCGGCCGCCGTGCCGGGCCTCTTCTGGCCAGCTCCTGTTCAAGGCCACCAAGGCCACCGTGGCACCCACACAGAGAATCCGGGAAACGCGGCTCTAGCCGGAAGCACCGGCGGGGCGAGCGGGTTGCTGTAGACGTGCACAAGGCCTGACCTGCAAACTGCAAGTTATAAAGGCCGGTGTGGTGTGACGTCTGAACGTGTGCAGCTTTTCTCCCCTAAAATGCATGTGTGACTTCCAACCAAAGGAGGATACGGACATCTGTGAATGTATTTCATGCCCCCCCCATCCCAACCTCACCGTTCACACGGCCCCGTGAAGGAACTGCCTTTGCAGGTGCCCTTCGGCTTCCAGGGAACGTTTGGCCCTACCCAGAGGCCTTCGGGGAGACGGTATGATGGGAAGGGGCCACTGGCACCTAACGGGTAAAACCGGCGCTGCCCAGTACCCTCCAGTACCCCCAGAGCCGCCCCGCAGCCAGCAATTATCCCGGCTAAAATGCCTGTAATGACAAGGTCGGGAAACCTTGGTTTAAAAGAGCATAAGTTGGAAAAGACTCGATGTGTCTTAAGAGCACATCCTGCAGGGAAGCTGCCTCTGGCTGTGGGTCGGGGTGTCTCGCAGGCAGTGGCTGTGGGAGGCGTGAATGGGGCACATCTTCCCCGAAGCGGGCCCTCCGGGCCCCCCGAGCCCGCCGCCGCCCACCTTGCAGCACCTTCACACAACCTGAGCGGTCCCTCCAGAGCAGGGCCCAGCTGCCTTCCCACCAGGGGTTTTGAATTCCAGTCTGGGTCGCTGCATGCTGAGCAAGGGGCAGAGCGGGGCCTCCAGGCCTCCAGGCCTCCCCGCTCCAGCCTCCCCTTTCCGTCCAGAGCAAACGCGTGCTTACTACCAGGCATCGGAGTCGAATCGGAAGGAGCAGGCGGGCCTTGGCACTACGCCGGAACAGTGTTGCCCGAGAGAAGAGGCGGGTGGAGAAAACCACCTCCTCCGTCACCCGAAGAGCTCCCTGTCCCTTTGCACACTGCAGTGTCTCCCCTACCCCCATCGCGTCAGTCCCCAGATACTTTTCTTCTATTAAGAAAATACATCAAACCAATGATAAAAGAGGTTTGCCTCCCTCCCTCCCTCCCGTACAAAGGCTTTTTCTAGATGGTGCCCGCCTGTTTCTCCAGAGCCAGAGCTGGGCGGCGTACTACAGCAGAGGCCTCTCGGGCTTCCCAACACAGGCCTTAATCCTTTGGCTGCCCCTCCCCCATAATCGCCTGTTAAAACCTTCAAAGAACAGGTTACTTTTAAATGGCATAAAGAATGTTGTAGAACAATTATTCACATGGCTCTGCTTTTGGATAAATGAGACGGAAGAGGTTCTAGTGTTAAATAGCAAGAGCCTGAGGTCTCGCCATGCCTTGTTCATGCCTTGTTCCTACCTGCCCCTGCTCTCAGATCAGCCCCTACTGGTAATTAAAGTATTTTTACTTCAACTCCAATGCAAGGAATGGTGCCCAAAATAAATTGCTAAGTGCAAAAAGCAAGTTGCCAAACAGAATGCAGAGGACGTACATTTCTGGGTATAAATTAATTAAAGGGTGCCGCTTGGCCTGCTTCTCCGGGGCAGATACTGTGCAAATGCCAGTATCTACCCAACTCTGCTCTCCGGAGAGACTCCCGAAGACCCCCAAATAGATTCCACGACCCTCTTGTGTCTCAAGCCCAGGAATCCACTGCTCAGACAAGGTCAACTCAGTGTCGGAAGGAAGGATTTCCAGGCCAGGGTACTTGACGCAAAGCATCATGGTCCCCCCCCGCCTCAAAACATCAGTGTTACAAAAGGAGTTGGGACAAAAAAGAAAAACGGTCTCGTTGGAATTACAATATCCATTTGGTCAAAATCAAACGCAAGGAAAGGTGTCAAAAACCTATTTCTTAAATACTAAAGCAGGTTGCGGACCCGTACGTGTGGGATTGTGGCTTTGTGCTGTACGTAGATACCCGGGAAAATTCTGTGGGGTTTTGGCCCAAACTGTTACCAGTGGCTCCCTTTTCAGAGGCGAGCGGAGGGTGGCTCGGCTGTCTAACACCATGTTAGAAAGTCCTGTGTGGAACGAGTATTTCTGCAGTGACCATTCATTATTTTGGGACTCAGAATATATAATTTTGTACGTTGCTCAGGAGACCCGTTCTGGGCCTAGAAATCACCACTTGGAGATTGCCTTCTCATCAGCTTTCCCGCTCTATGGTTGTTTTTGTTTTGTTTTGTTTTTGTTTTCTAAACACCATACTTCTGCTTCTTCACCTTTAAATTAACGGTTTGATTGAGACGAGGAACGTGGCCGTAGCCGGGCACTCCCCCTTGGGCTGCTGGGCCAGGTCTCGGGGGCCCCCACCCCATCTACCTCTAATGCAAAAAACACCCTCTCCCTAGCTTTTGAGGTGATTGCAGGAGCAGGATGTTAGCCCAGGGCTGGGTCCTCCTGTGCCACCCACGTGTGGACTTACTCTGGGCGCCCGTGGCCCCCTCGTAATCACGCCCGAAACTCGGGTTTCTGTATGTTTTCTTCGGAATGTCTTCCCCCGGGTGTCTGGACGGCTCCTGTGGCACGGCCACGGCAAGTCAGAGTCACTCAGGCCTGCTGTCTTCTACTCAAGGCCAATTATCTTCCTTTCGGCATTTTGCTCCCGATAATGCTGCTGTGACAACTTTCAACACACACTTCTCATCTCTTGAAATGTTTTCTTGGTTTAAGTTTCTAGAAAGTGGGATCCATCCAGCACTGCTGTGTCGATTTTTATGGTTTTGTCCTCCCGTAAAATTTTTTGTTAATATTTTAGTTATTTATTCATGAGAGACACAGAGAGATAAAGAGGCAGAGACCCAGGCAGAGGGAGAAGCAGGCTCCATGCAGGGAGCCTGAGGTGGGACTCGATCCCGGGACCCCAGGGTCACGCCCTGGGCCGAAGGCAGGTGCTCAACCGCTGAGCACCCCAGGCGTCCCCCTCTAGTAAGATTAAACAAAATCAGGGCAACCAAAAGAAACTCAGAATTCATTTCCCCAGGGATTCAACCCCAATATATATCACAGCTCTTCATAGGTGCAAAAAATGTTGTTAAGCCGCATGTATTTAACCAGGGACAGGAGGAGACTTTTTTTCTTTCCCCCAACGTTGATTCACTGCATGGGTTTCGTCTGATGTAAGTCTGTCTCTCATGCAAGGGTTAACATCAAAACTGTTCATAAAAGTCTTCTATTTATCCCGTTAGACACTTTTTAACGGGAAAGGTGACCGACCAGTTGCCTTGACATCTGCTGACCCGGCTAGAATCGGAGAAGGACAAGCAGCGCGTCCCAGTGGCCGTGCAGACAAGCTGGATCTTTAGACACGAACGGTTTCAAGTCCTAAGTGCCTCTGCTTCCGGCTTTGTGAGTTTGACCACAGATCTTCATCTCACTTAGTCTCAGTCTTTTCATCTGGAAAATGGAAATGTTTACAACTTCACTGGGTGGTTCTGAGGATTATACAAGAAAATGTATCTAAATCCCTCAGCCAGTTCATAAAACACACTCAGAAAAGTGTGTCCTGAAGAAGCTGATGTTAGGGGCACCTGGGGGGCTCAGGGGTGGAGCGTCTGCCTTCGACCCAGGGCGTGACCCCGGGGTCCCGGGATCGAGTCCCACGTCGGGCTCCCTGCAGGGAGCCTGCTTCTCCCTCTGCCTGGGTCTCTGCCTCTCTCTGTGTATCTCTCATGAATAAATAAATAAAATCTTTAAAAAAAAAAAAAAAAAGAGGAGTCAATGAGGGAGACTGGGAGGGCAGGAGTCACTGCAGCGAAAACCCAAAGCACACGGTGTGGTGCTGTGTTTGCACAAGAAACTTAGCTCTAAGCTTCCTGGCAGCCGAGGAAAGAAGGTCCAAGTATTATGGACTATTCAGTGTCATCTGATAAAGGAGATGTTTCCAATGCTTCCGAGGGACAAATGTTCCACGCAATCGACTTTCAGAGGAACGCATCCACGGAGCCCCTTATGTAAAGGACAGCGGATGACATAAAGGACAATTTCTCAATAATGGTTTTTGCTGGAGATCTAGAGATTTTCTCTTGAGGCCATCTATGACAGCACAGCGACCGCTGACTCGCAAACCATCACAGCACATTTCTGAAAATGGAACGTCTGGATTTTATGATTCATATTATAATTCTGAATTCTGGCCTTCCCCGGGTGGCTCCGGCAGGTAAGTGTCCTACTCTTGATCTCGGCTCAGGTCATGGTCTCTGGAGGGGGGGAGGGGAGGCGGAGACTGAGCCCCAAGTCGGACTCTGCGCTGGCTGTGGAGCCTGCGTGAGATGCTCTCTCTGCCTCTTCCCCTCCCTACCCCCACCTGCTCAAGTGCTCTCTCTCTCTCTCAAAAAAAAAATAATAATTCTGGAAAAATAATTATAAAATATTTTCCAATTAATTAATTTATTTTTAGGGAGAGAGAGAGAGAGACCATGTGGGGACAAGGGGCAGAGGTAGAGAGAGAGAGAATCCTGAGTGGGCTCCATCCCACAACCCTGAGATCATGACCTGAACCCAAATCAAGAGTTCGGTGTCTAACTGACCCAGCCACCCAGGTGCCCTGAACCACATTATGTTTACCTTCTCACAAAAACACTTATCACTGGGCCACCTGGATGGCAATGCACTCAGCGGGGAGTCTGCTTAGGATTCTCTTTCTCCCTCTCCCTCTGCCCCCTGCCCACATGCATTCTCTCTTTCTCTGTAAAATTTAAAAAAAAAAAATCAATTCAGTAATTAATAATGTGGTTCAGACCGGCTAGTTCGTGCTGCAGAGTACGGGGGGCTTCTCCACGTGGGGGGAGGGTGGAGGGAAGAGGCCGGAAGCCTCCCGTGGCTCCGGGCGGAACAGGCGCTGGGAGAGAAGAGCCACTGCAAGTGCACACCCGCCCTCCCCCGGCTCTGCCGCAGCTTCTCCCTTCCCCTCCTGGGGACCCCTGGGGATGGCCACGAGGGAGCTCGTCATTCCTCCCTTTGGCTTCTTCTGCAGTTTGGTGTGGACTCTAAACACTGCAGTGCAGCTATGAATCTCTCGGGTGTCGTGCTGTCGGGAACGTGATAAGGAATGTTTGTATCCTGAGGTTTCATCCTCCCTTTTTACACTTAGCGTGTATTTTGACTCGGCCAAAGGCTCTCCCCTCTCTGCCCGACGGGGTGCCATGGGAGTCGGGCAGTGGACACCCCACGTCTTGTCGGCAGCTGCTCGACGTCCGCTCTGGGGCCTGGAGGTGACCAAATGGAAGCTCCAGAGGCCAGAAGCACTGAGGAGGGAAGGGGCAACCTGGGGGATTTTTGAGAGCCGTGGTTCCCCCACCAACCAGCTGGATGGACTCAAGGAAAACACTGGGAGGAGATCCAGGCCTGAAGGGGTGGGCCTGCAGGGCTCCCCCCGGGGGGTGGGACATGCTGTGAACCGAGGGAGGGCAGACAAGCAGAGAGCACAGCCTTTCCCCGAGGCCTGAGAAAACAGGATTGGCCTCAGCCCCCGTAACTACCCATCTAAAAATTTTAAAACACGACCCCCTGCCTAAATCTCAATCTTATACTGTCTGTCTTATTCACTGACCATCTCAAAGGTACAGATACTTTCTAAAGAGAAACTAAGGACCAGATTCAAACACCAAGTCCCCGCCTCCGGGCAGGTACAGTAGGACGGAGGAGCTGACCATCCAGGGCACGAGGTCGCACACTCCTTTTCTGAAAGGGCCGAACAGTGACTCTTTCAGGTTCTGCAGCCCACGGGACTCCTGTTGCTCCTGCCAAAGCCCGCCCTGGTGGCAGGAAAGCAGCCACAGACAATGCGAAAACAAGTAGGCAAGGCTGCGTTCCAATAAAGCTTTATTTACAAAACCCGTTTGGACACAGGGGGTGCAGGTTGCCCATCCCTGCAAAATTCACCCGTAGACTAAAATAAAGTAAGTTTCACGCTTCCTCTCACAAATTCAGAATTCTCATTTTACGTGCCTTAAAAAAATTATTCTGGAGCAACAAATAAATGCAAGCAACAAAAAGGAGCTCTGAAAAAAAAAAAGGAGCTCTGCAATTTTTTTTTAATGTGCTTCATACAGAGTGTCGTGTGCATATTTTCTATTCTCAAATCATTTTCTTTTCACTATGCTAAACTCTACATTCTTCAAAGTCTCCAAATCCATTCAGATGTTTCTTTCGTCAACTCCAAACGTTTACGACTGACACACGAGGTGATGAAAATTTGCATTTAATCCTGATTTCCATTAAGAGGGGCTTACACTCACTTCTGAGGCTTATTGTATTTTAATCTCATTAACTTCACATTTATTGTCCCAGTAATTGAAATATAGCGTGACATATTTGCCAGTCTAGCCTGGAATTACCCCCTTGTCGGGAAGCAAAATGGGGGGAAAAAAAGCAAATGAAGTCAGCCATCCAGAAGAGAAGATACACGTTTAAATGCAAACAAAATATTAAGCATAATAAATGTCAGGCTTCCTGCAGGACATTTTCCTGAAAGGAATGTTTTTAAATATTATACAATAAAAAACTTTTGCTTCATGATATGGGATAGCAGACGGACTCCAGCTAAATAAAATAGGTGCAGACCCAGCTCCATTTATCTTAGATTCACCCCTAGAGATTGCAGTTTGCAATCTGAGTCAGAATTTAATTCTTACTCTGTAATTAAATGTTGAGAACTGTTCAAAGGTCCTAGTCTAGTTTAAATCAAAAATGCAACAACACGCTGAGATGCTGTCTTTTTAAAAATTCATTTATTTCTTATTATTAGAGAAGGAGAGAGGGGGGAGGAGCCAAGGGAGAGAGAGAACCTCAAGCAGAAAGAACCTGCTTCTGGCACAGAGTCCGACTCGGGGCTCCTTCCCATGACCCCAAGACCATGACCTGAGCTGAAATCAAGAGTTGGATGCTCCACTCACTGAGCCACCCAGACGCCCCTGAGGTCCTGTCTTTTTAAATCACTGTTCACACGTAGAGGTGGAAGGAACCGAGTTGCCCAAGAACGTACAGCCAATGCCATGCCCCCCAGCCCCCCCGGCGGACGTCACTAATAAATCGATATCAACTAATCATAGATTTGGGGCAGCTCTGGTGGCTCAGTGGTTTAGTCCCACCTTCAGCCCAGGGTGTGATCCTGGAGACCCGGGATCGAGTCCCACATCGGGCTCCCTGCATGGAGCCTGCCTCTCCCTCTGCCTGCGTCTCTGCCTCTCTCTCTCTCTCTGTGTGTGTGTCTCTCATGAATAAATAAATAAAATATTTTAAAAAATAATCATAGATTTGTTTCCCATGGCCAAAGCATCACAGATAGTGCCATACACAGATCCCACTGTCCATTAGACCTCACCCCAAGGTTGACCCGTAACTGTCGCTTCTGAGAGAGTTCGGTCCCCACTGTACAAATTGGAAAGCCCTGGGGTGAAAGAACCTTTCCGCGTGCTGAGCAGGCTTCTCTTCATCACAATCCCATTCTGCTTCCGTTTCGGGGGCCCCAGGTTCCCCGGACACCAGGGCAGGCTCGGCGTGCCTGCTCCCGCTGCACGAGTGCGTAGGCGAATTAAGCACATTCATCAAGCACCTGCTAAAGAAACCATCCCAGGGGCAGCCCCGGTGGCACAGGTGCCTCCGCAGCCCGGGGGGTGATCCTGGAGACCCGGGATCAAGTCCCGCATCGGGCTCCCTGCGTGGAGCCTGCTTCTCCCTCTGCCTGGGTCTCTGCCTCTCTCTCTCTCTCTCTCTCTCTCTCTCTCTGTCTCTCATTAAAAAATAAATAAAATTTTAAAAAAATAAATAAACCATCCTGAGTGCTGGGAACTCAGCCACCAGCAAGGCAGACGTGGTTCTCATGGCACAAGAGGTAAAAACAACGTTTAAGACACTTTGTGGCGGGGATCCCTGGGTGGCTCAGCGGTTTCGCGCCTGCCTTTGACCCAGGGAGTGATCCTGGAGTCCCAGGATCGAGTCCCGCCTTGGGCTTCCGGCATGGAGCCTACTTCTCCCTCTGCCTGTGTCTCTGCCCCTCTCTCTCTATGTTTATCATAAATAAATAAAAATAAAAAAATAAAAATAAATTAAGACACTTTGTTGTGATGGGAAGCAGAGGGAAAGCGCTTCAGCTGGAAAGAAAGTGGGACGAAGGGCAGGCTGGTTCCACTGGAAGCCACTGAGCGCGCATAGGTGCAAGGGCACAGCAGGGGGAGGCAGCCCTTGGGAAGGTGAGAAAGGAGGTCATGGGACACACCACCTCCCTGAGTCCTCAAGAAGACGAGAGCCCTTTGGACCCAGGGAATAGAAAAGGCAAGGGCTGGCCTCCTAGCGGCGGGGCTGGATAGCTCACAGGCGACACAGGGGACACGGGCCCAGTGCAGCGGGGTGCGAGGTTGACAAGCGTGCAAATGCCAGCTCAAGCACACGAGGCCTCCGGCTGTCCCCGTAAGCTCCAGGGCCGGGCTCCTGCCCATCGCGCTCGGGATGCCAGCTCCCCCGCAGCGGTGTCTGCTCCCCGCCCCCTTAGGGGCTCAAAACTATTTGCCAAAGGGGAACACAGCAGAGCGACCCGGGCCAAGTCTGATTTTCTAAATAACCACGGGGTGGCAGGCTCGTGCAAGAAAACAGTGTCACCTACTGGGCAAATTCTTAGCGCTAAATAAAGGCTAAAGCCAGAGAGGTGGTGACTTTTTTTTTTAATTTTATTTTTTATAAAGTTATTTTTTATTGGTGTTCAATTTGCCAACATATAGAATAACACCCAGGGCTCATCCCGTCAAGTGCCCCCCTCAGTGCCCGTCACCCAGTCACCCGCCGCCTGCCCTCCCCCCCTTCCACCACCCCTAGTTCTTTCCCAGGGTTAGGGTGGTGACTTTTTAATGAGCATTCTGATAAACTAGGAACCAACCATGGCACTGGGGTGCGCGTGTACTCACTTTACTTGTGACAGACAAGACTTGATGCAACCCCGAGAAAGGAAATAAAACGCAAAGACTGGCTAAGCCCCCCAGGAGTTTTCAGATACGCTTCTGGTGATGTGAGATCATTTCCTCTTAAAATTATTTCCCCAAAGTGAAAAATAGGCTTCTCTCTGAGACCCCCTAAGCTGTCTGAAATCTAAATCTTAGAAGCTGAGTTTTATTCGTACAAACGACATTAGGTTGGCCCATGTAAAGTAGCCTCGGTGTTATTCCTCACAGTAATATCTTACCGTTCTATTTTTCTTTCCCAACTGTACCCTGGAATAATATCACACAAGTGAAAATTAATTATTTTCCTTTAACGAAAGTGGGATGGGGCACCTGGGTGGCTCAGTAGGTGAAGCATCTGCCTTCAGCTCAGGTTGTGATCCTGGGGTCCTGGGATGGAGCCGGAAATCTGCTCCTCCCTCACCCTCTGCACTGCCCCCACCACCACTTGTGCTCTCTCGCGCTCTCTCTCTTTCATATAAATAAAATGTTTTTAAAAAGAAAAGTGGGACACAAGGGGGTTTGATTCTGACATTTCTGCATAATCAGGGCCTTGATACTGTGTTTTTGGTTGGGTTTGCTGGCTTTGTTTTGTCTATGGTAGACGGTATTATTCAAAATATTTGCCGCCCTCCCTGGTAAAGGAATGTACTTCCCCACCCACGTGTATCAGACTCTCTGCAAGACGTGAGGTGCCTCTCCATGACCTTGAATACAATCATCCTGACCCATTATGGCCAAGAGGGACCATGTGACTTACTTTGGCCACATTGAAGGGAGAAATGACATGTGTCGCTTCTGACCAAAAGTTTTAAGAACCAGCTCATGGCTCCCCATGTCTCCTGCCCGTTTACCCGAGACGACCTGTTTTCATCCAGATGCTGCTGCACCTCCTGGATCCTTGTCATGCAGCCTCATGATGGACACGCTGTGTGGGTGAGAAGTAGACATGTGTTATCATAGGCCCCTGAGATGGGGGCGGGGGTATTTTTTTACCGTGGACTTACATAGTCTAAGTGGACTGACAGGATATCTGTGTCACTGACAGCCTAAGTGAACAGATGCTGGTTGTAAGAATCAGTGAGCTAATAATACCTATAAAATACTTGGTCTCATGTATGGTCTATATTAAACAATGGAAAATATTAAGTTATTAATATCTTTGATCATCATTCATTCATTCATTTTACCTGCCCTATTCATGATAAAACACATCTAGGCTTCACCTAATTTGCATGATAAGATGCTGGCTTCATTGAGAAGCTTAAAATGAAATTTAGAGTCCAATAAAGAAGCTAAGATACCTTCTACATGTAAAGTGATGAAACGTATGGATGATTAAGTGCCATCCATGGGACACACATAGTCAAGAATATTTATTGAACCATTAGTGTTAATTTCCCTGACACCCCTGCTCTGTCTCTGCAGCCTCTATTATTCCAAAGGTACACATTTCTTTGACTGCTAAATACAACCAGCAAAAGAAATTACTTAATCTAAAATGTTCTGGTTTTTTTTAACGTTCTGATTTTTTAATTCAATTCCATTAAGTAACTTTGTGCTCTTCACCTCTGACAGTGAGTTCCTGGCATCAAGAAAAGGAAAGTGCACACTCCCCTACATGTCTTGGGTCAGAGTGACAAAGCAAAGCATATTGAGTACCAAATTAGAATTATTTTTATATCCCCTTAATATTTCTGCAAGAATGCATTCTGACGTTCCAAAGAATACACATTTCCTTTCACAATGGTGACAACTTAGTGTTCTTAAGACAGTTTTGGGTAGTTGCCAGTTAACAGCCAACTTCCTGACTGATGTAGATCCTGGCCTGCAGTTCCCGCTGCTTCTTTCAACCCAGATCAAGCATCACAAATTCTATCCCCCCAGACAATTCACAACCATACTTCTGTGAGTGGCCCTTTTAATAAAAAAAGAAAATGAGTTTAAGCCTTTTGTGGGAAGGTTTGAAAGCCAGTTTTCCCTACAAAACCTTCAAAGGTCCAATACTTGGAGATGGGAGATACCCAAAGTAGAGGGCAATGCAGATTAGTTAAACATTTGTATGTAGGTGAGTGTACCTCCAGATTCCCTCCCCATTATTCAATAGAGAAAACCAACTCCATGCTCGCTGGCCCCCAACCTTGACTGGAAATGTGCCCTAAAGAAACTGATTTCAAGAAGCAGCAGTCTCGTTGTTATTGGCAAGTAGAGAGAGTGAGGCACAAATCTGAAAATAGGGGAGTCACTAAAGCCAACCTAATGATAGTAGATTACCCAGCGCACTTCCAGGAATCTGATGCCAGAGGCCACAGCCAGGAAAATCCTGCCCCTGGAACAAAAGATCAGAAGCTTCTCTGGGGAGCTGGGTCCCTAATGGAAAGGTCAGTGCGGCCCCCAGCCAAAATTTTAGTTTGGCACCCATTTTAAAGCCCACTTGTTCACAGTTCTGTCCATACACACACAGCTTGCAAATGGCTCTCAAGTATCTTGGTCTTAATTATAAAAGATAGCCAAGGATCATCAGGCATTTAAGAAAAACTTGCAAAATGATTTGAAGACTGGTAGGAAGGACTCCAGAGGACACAGAGGTGATGCAGGAATGGATGTGTGGGTGCTACGTGTACCCTCAGAGCTATCAGGGAAGAGAGGTTAGTCACAAAATAAGAACAGGAAGATAGACAGGAAACAAGCATCAGAAAGCAAGAGATTTCCTGGGAATTGAAAATATGATAATTAAGGTACAACTTCAACAGAAGTTTATTTTTTTAATATTTTAGTTATTTATTCATAAGAGACACAGAGAGAGAGGCAGAGGCACAGGCAGACGGAGAGGCAGTCTCCATCCAGGGAGCCTGATGTGGGACTCGATCCCGGGTCTCCAGGATCACGCCCTGGGCTGAAGGCAGTGCTAAACCACTGAGCCACCTGGGTTGCCCTAGAAGTTTAGAATATAACATGCAACAAATCCTTAGAAAGTAAAACAAATATCAAGAAATAGAAAATAGGAAAGACAAGGTTCAAAACAAGAGGTCCCACATTTCTGAAATTCCAGAAGGAGATCAGAAAGGAAGAAATTATCAGTGACATTACAGAACATTTTCCCCAGAGCTGAGAATCACAAGTCTCCAAATAAAGGTGCATGCCGGATGCCTAGCACAATGAATGAAAAGATCACAACAAACATCCCATCTTGAACCATCCGAACCCTGGAGATAAAGAGAAGATGCTAGAACCTTTCATAGAGGAAACCAACAAATGGAATCAGAAATCAGAATGAAAATACTAGAAGATAAAACTTTAAAATTTCTAAAGGAAAATTATTCTCAATCTATGATTTTGTACCCAGCCTATCTATCCACCGAAAGTAAGGGTAGGATAGACATTTTCAGACTTTTAAGGACCCCATCAGAATGAAGGTTAATACTAAGGAAGAAGTAGGACATGGAGTCCAAAAAGGGTGTCCAGCACAGGACAGTGTCAAAGGGAAGTCCCAGGATAACTACTGTGCTCTGGACTCAGACATCAGCTGACCCAGCCAGATTAGAGCAAGTGAACAAAATCTATGGGAGGAAGATCTCCCGGTAAAACCTGAATGAAAAGATTGTAGGATGCATTTGAGAATTTGGAAGATAATACTGACAGATACTTGGTAGTGTTTTGAGAGCATTTGGGAATAAAACCAATACAGTTTTGGGGGCACCTGGCTGGAACAGTCAGTTGGGTGTCTGACTCTTGGTTTTGGCTTGGGTCATGATCTTGGAGTCCTGGGATCGAGCCCTATGTCCAGCTCTGTGCTCAGTGTAGAATCTTGAGATTCTCTCTCCCTCCTGCTTGTGACCTCTCTCTCTCTCTCTCTCTCAAATGGATGAAAAAAATCTTTAAAAAAAAAAACAAATACAGTTTCAGAGACAGCAAAACGAATGAGAAAATATGGCAACGTCAGGAAAAACAAGTTTATAAAAAAGAAATGAACTCGTCTAGGCTAGTTGGCTCAGTGGTAAACCATATTAGGGCCCTAATAATGTGAGTGCTAATAGTTAAAGAGCAAATTGTGACATATTAGGAAAACGCAAGGATGAAAAGGAGGGAGGGAAAGACAGGAGAAGACCATCGGAACACCCTATCGTATTCAGAGCAGAAGTTCACTAGACAATGTCTACAAGTGGCAACTCAAGAGCTAGAGAGTAAGCAGTTACATTTGGAGAAAATTGCCAGGAGAACCAACTAAGAATTGAAAAAGAATGTTTGTAAAGAAGGAGAAAAGAAGGATGGGAAGGAGGGAGTAGGAGAATGGTATTTTTCATGATGAGCCTTTTTGTACTGACAACATTGTAAATTATGTGCATATGTCACTTTTTAATTAAAAAAAGAGAATGATACAATACAGGCTCATCATCAAGGAATTACCAATCCAGTTGGGGAGATAAGACAGGAGCATGGAAAACTAAAATAACAATAATAAATGTTTCAATAGCAATTAAAATCATAAACAGAAGATACCCCAACAAGGCAATTTGTCTAATTGCCCAGAGACTATTTCCGGAGTCAGAGATGGGAGTGCTCACTGTGGCCTTGACATCGTCAGGGAAGACTTGGTGGAGCGTGAGGTCTGTCCTACAGTCCCTTGGAAAAGTGGAATTGTCTACTTGAGCATGAGGAGGGCAGTCCAAGGACTCATTAGAGGTAAAAACCAGATGTGCCGGAAGGGGAGAGGGAACAATCTGTATAGACGAGGGTCTAACCGTGTACATCCACTTTGGGTCCTGCAGGAGCCATCCAACCACGGGACCAGAAAGGCCAATGGGGACCAGGCTCTGGAGGGTCCAGGAAGTCTGGCTGAAATATTTGGACCTTCTCTGTAGAGGATAGTCTCCCAGGGGATGCACATGCCCCCTGAAAGAGCACGGAATGGGAGGCAGCAAGGACACCTCAGGTCTTCTCTTTTTTGGTGTTAAATATGGGAATTGACACTGATTTTTTTTTTTTTTTTTTTAATTCAAAGGGCGAGCACACACACCAGGGGAGTGACGGGGAGGAGCAGAGCAGAAGGAAAGGATGAGAGAGAATCTTACGCAGGCTCCATGCCCAGAGTGGAGCCTGATACAGGGCTTGACCTCATGACCCTGAGATCGTGACCTGAGCTGAAACCAATAGTTGGACGCGTCTGTGACTGAGCCACCTGGACACCCAACACCGACGCTTTTGCTCAGCCTGTATGTTAGATGGTCAATAGGTGTGTCAGTTTATCCCAAAGTGATTGGGTGACAGAGGGGACTCCTCCCATTTCTTAGCTGCTTGTTTATTGTCATATTTTACAGCGTAGTTGGCTCATGTTTTGCCTTAACTAACCCTCCAAAAAAGGGACAAGTGGCTTAAAAAGATCCCTGGAAAGAAATGGCATGTCGAACACCCTACTGATAAAATGAAGCACAGACAAGCGGCAGAAAAGGACAGCAGACCCACCGGTTCCTGAGCACGCAGTAAAAGCAGCAGTCATCAGGTCACCTGCGACAGTAAGCTGGACAAGACGTTTTCAATGACCTGGAAGATGTATGGTCTTGAGGGTTTGTACTCACTATTATTAAAGAAGAATCGTGCCCTAAATGCAAAACATGCCTTTCAATGGCGTTTAATGGCAGGATTCAGCACCAGGACAAGCAGGACATCTAAGACTTTCTAGGGGTGCCTGGGTGGCTCAGGCAGTGGAGCGACTGGCTCCTGGTTTCTGCTCAGGTCACGACCTCGTGGGTCATGGGATCGAGCCCCCCATCAGTCTCGGTACTCGGCGGGGAATCTGCTCAAAGATTCTCTCCTATCCCTCCCCCCCTTTGTACTCTCTCTCTAAAATAAATAAATAAATAAAATAAAAATGCTTTCTATTTCAGCTTAAACTCATCTTATTTATTTTTTTTAAGATTTATTCATTTATTTATTTATGATACACACATAGAGAGAGAGAGAGAGAGGCAAGACACAGGATGAGGGAGAAGCAGGCTCCGTGCTGGGAGCCCAACACGGGACTCGATCCTGGGACTCCAGGATCACACCCTGGGCCAAAGGCAGGGGCTAAACCACTGAGCCACCTAGGGATCTCCAAATCATCTTTAAAAAAAAAAAAAATATTTGAGAGAAAGCACATGTGCGTGAGCAGGGGGGAAGGACAGAGGGAGAGGAGGAATCTCAAGCAGACCTGGGCTTGATCTCATGACCCTGAGACCATGACTAGAGCTGAAATCAAGAGCCGAGCACTTAACCAACCGAGCCACTCAGGCGCCTCTAAACTCCTCTTTTAAAATTCTCTGTGGTTGTGTATTTTATCACATTCATATGATTAGCATAATAGTATTTGCATATTATTTATACGGCACGCTGATTTTTTCCCCACTGAGTATGTGCGGTTTCACAAGGGGTCCAAGCCCTCTTCTGTGGATGATGGGAAATTCATGAGGTTTCAGGATTGCAGGATGTTGTGCTCAAAAATCTGCTGGAAGGAAAAGAGTCGGGAAGGGATTCCATGAATATTTATGTAGGCACAGAGCAATGGTGAGCTCACTGAGGTTAATCTACGAGCCTCGACCTGAAATGATGGAATGAACTTGAGAGATACTGCAAAGGATCAAGAAAAGAGACAGAGTGGCTGGTTTCCGAGGAGAGGGCATCGGTCATGACTGCCCGCTAAATGTAGTCATCACCAGCGTAAGGCACGTTAATGTTTTTTTAAAAAGATTTTTATTTACTTTTTCATGAGAGCCACACAGAGAGAGGCAGAGACACAGGCAGAGGGAGAAGCAGGCTCCATGCAGGGAGCCCGACGTGGGACTCGATCCCGGGACCTCGGGGTCACGCCCTGGACCGAAGGCAGACGCTCAACCACTGAGCCCCCCAGGGACCCCAAGACACGCTAACTAATGCTTTTTTAGTATATTGCCCCTTGTTCAGTCCTCAATGAGTACATAATTCTACTCAAAACCCTATTTCAGGGTCACACAGGGTTATGTCCCTACAAGCACTTTCTTAATGCTCTTACCCCAAGGGAATAATTTAAGGTTATTAATAACTTAATAACCGCCCTACTTAGTCCTTCCCTATTTTTAAGGTGCTTTCACACTAATTAGATGTTTAAAGCGTCAACACATACACAATCATCAACACTTCCAAGGTGCTAAAAACGCTCCTGGTGTTGTTCTAAGAACTTGACACATTTTACCTCCCTTCATGCTCATCAAAAAATTGATACAACTATTTGACCCATTTCACAGTTGAAGAAATGGAGGCCCAGAGAAGATAGATAACCTGCCCGCAATTAATTGCTAGAGCTCGATTCCAGCCCAGGGAGCCCAGCTCCAAACCACACAGTAACCGCTACTGCAGTGTAATTACTGTAATTGCTCAAAAACACCTGCATATGATTCATATTTTTTTTTTGAGATGGCAACCGATGCAGTTGTGTGAGTTTTCCAGGTTTTTGCTCTAAAAATGTGTGAATTATAAATAAGCTAATTTATTTTCTGTCTGACTAGTAGAGACACGGAAGCCTCCAACTCTAGACACAGGCGGTAAATCGAGAGAGAAAATGCAACGGTCACAATACACAGAATGACTGGGATCCGTGACCGAAGGCAGGTAGGAGAACATTGACAGGTGGGAAATCACACATTAAATGTGGGAATAACGGCTGCCTGGGACCCTGTAGGAAATGTTCGAGCACATTCTCCGAGTATTGGTGTCTCCCTTCCCAGAGGACCACAACTCTGGTGGCTTCAAACAACAAATATTGATGCTACTGGAGGCCAGAGGTTCAACGCCAAGGGTCGGTGCGGCTGCATTCCCTGGAAGCTCTAGAGAAAAATCCGTTCCTTGCCCCTTCCAGTTCCCAGTAGCCGTCACCTTTTCTGGCATCTCTCCTGTGTGTGTCTTTTCCAAAGACACGTGTGGTTGGATTTAGAACTCACTGGACCAATCCCAGACGAGCTCCCCATCTCAAAATCCATAACTTAATATAACTACGACACCCTGCTTTACAAATAAGGTAACATCCACATGTTCCAGGGATTCAGATGTGGACATATATATATATATATATATATATTTTTTTTTTTTTTGGAGGAGGCATAATTCAGCTCACTGAATGAAAAACCAACACATGAAGTGAAATAGTTGCAATAGGGGGATCCCTGGGTGGCTCAGGGGTTTAGCACCTGCCTTAGGCCCAGGGCGTGATCCTGGAGTCCTGGGATCGAATCCCACGTCGGGTTCCCTGCATGGAGCCTGCTTCTCCCTCTGCCTGTGTCTCTGCCTCTCTCTGTGTCTCTCATTAATAAATAAAATCTTTAAAAAAAAATGTTTGAAATATATCATTAATTCAAAGGTTAGGAGAACAAAACGAGGCAACCTGAAAGATACACAGCAAATAAAAATAGGAGTGTGTGGTGTCTACGCTCTCAGAATGCACAAAATAAGGGGTGCCTGGGTGCCTCGGTCAGTTAAGCGGCCAAAGCTTGTTTTCAGCTTAGGTCACTCAGGTCATGATCTCAGGGTCCCGAGAGCAAGCCCCATGTGGGCTCCATGCTCAGTGGGGAGTCTGCTTGAGAGTCTATCTCCCTCTCCCTCTGCCCCTCTCCCCACTTGTGCTCTGTCTCTGAGATAAATAAATAAATCTTTTTTAAAAAATGCACAAAATAGGGAAGCCTGGGTGGCTCAGCAGTTGAGCATCTCGCTTCAGCCCACGGCATGATCCTGGGGTCCTGGGATCGAGTCCCACATCAGGCTCCCCTCAGGGAGCCTGCTTCTCCCTCTGCCTGCGTCCCTGCCTCTCTCTGTGTCTCTCATGAATAAATAAATAAAATATTTAAAAAATAAAAGTAAAAATAAATAAAAATGCACAAAATAGGAGATCGCACCAACTGTGTGAGTGTCCAATGTCCATTGGGCATTAGGATGTTGTAGCCCAGTTGGAATAACACATGTGAAAAAGGAACTAGGAAAAAAAATCAAACAATTAAATATTTGTAAAATAAGGCTTGTCAAAAGAGGATAAAATGTTTGAACATGGAAAAGACAGAGCCTGGAAGATAAGCTAATTAATCGCTGGTGGCGCAGCAGGTGAGGGCTCTCAAGAAAGGTCTCTGCTGTGGGCTTTTCTTGGGCTCACGGGGTTCTAGAAGGTCAGGGGCTTCTCCCATGGGGTTGGGAATATCCCAGGTGGGAGCTTCCGTGTGGGGAGACCCCGGCCCACGCCCCATGGGGAGGTGGGTCTCTGTTCAAGGCCAGTGCTGGGCTGCGGGCAGCCTACGGGCCGTGTCAGCCTCTCCAAAGACAATTGCAGGGAACCTCTGCTGGCCCTTTGCCTCTTTCGGGTGAAGCTGTGACTTTGTGATGTGGGGAGACCCCACCCCATGATCTTAGGCCGGTTCTGGCTCTCAGCGGCTGGTTCTCGGGGTCCGTGAGCACACTCCCCTCTGCGTGGTGACCCAGGCTCGGCTCTGCATGGCGCTCAGAGGCCCCGAGGTCTGACACTCTCAGGTGGCCTCCACGCAGGCCCAGGCCCGGGGGTGGGGGGCAGGCTCTGTGACCCCGGGGGCGGCTTCCCCTCCGAGCTAGTCTCTCCTTACCCCAAGCCGTGACACAGCGGAGGTGCCCTCCCAACACGCCAGCCGCATCTGCTTCCAGGGCCAGAGGCCAGTGCGCGGACACCTGCCGGCTCAGGACAGCCCAGGACCAAACGAGAGGGCCTCGTGGTGTCACGTCTCCCCCGTACATACAGACACACGACAGAAAGCACGTTTTCCCCGCGCAGAAACGTCCTGCTAAAATTACGCCTTGTCTTTTGTATTAAATTGTTTTTCGTTTTATGAACTGATGGAGATAGTTCATTTTTAATGAAGGCATTTTTAATGCCATTACCTGGAAACTTCTTTTGCAATTAGCAATCTTTCCTTAGTCCCCCACTAAAAATGGTGGGTAGAGAAGCCTTGTGGCTTCTCTGGAAGATCACGAACTCCAGAAATCTCTGCTGTAGCTTTACGATCGCTTTGGAGAAGCCTTGAGAACTCCCCTCCAAGCCTGGGCCTCACGCACCATGGCCCTCACCCGAATCCCCTGACTTCGCCACCCTCGGTCCCCTGGAGGCTGCCCAGCAAGGACGGAGGCCACAGGACCTTCATCTCTGCGGTTGTGGACCTGGACGGGAAGAACCACCGGGGCAGCTGGACAGCCCGGCCGTGTCGCAGTTCGCACCGGAGAGAGTCGCAGGCAGGGCGGCAAAGCAGTAAGCCAGGCCTTCCCCTGGGCACCTGCCATTCCTCCCCAAGCGCCGGCACAGAGAATCGGTGCCAGGCTTGCACCGAGGGACCAGCCCCATCCTGCTCTTAAAACTCGCGGGTCACCTGGTCCGTTTAAAGCTTCCCTACAGCGGTGTGCTGGGCATCCTCGCTTCCTAGATGCGCAGACCATGTTCCCCACCCCAGTCCCAGGGCCCTCTGCCTTCGGGATCACCTCCCCCCTTCTCCCCCCTCCCCTCCCATCTTCCCCTCTCCCCCCTCCCCTCCTCCCCTCCTTGGCCCTCCCCTCTCTTTTCCCCCTTCTCCCCCCCTCCCCTCCCATCTTCCCCTCCTCCCCTCCTCCCCCCTCTGCTCTCCCCTTCTCCCCTCTCCCCTCCCTCCTTTCTCCCCCCCCTTCCCCTCCCCTCCCCTCTTCCCCCATCCTCCCCTGGGGCCCCTCCCGCCGTCCTTGAGAGGAGGAGGAGGAGGAGGAGGAGGGGAGGATGCGCAGGTGATCTCACGGGAGCAGCGAGAAGATTCCACCCCCACACCGTTCGGTCATGTGTCGCGGATCTTTAGTTGGGGGAAAAGCCTCCAAGGCAAGATCCGGGCCCACTTAGGAAACCCTGAGTCCTTCCAGCACGTTCCCGGGTTCGGCCGGGCCCCGCCGGGAACCGAGCAGCGCGCCCAGGGATCCAGCAGGGGCCGCTGCAGCCTCGCGCTCGGGGCCGGGGCCTCGCCCAGCAGCCGCTCGGGGAGGGGGGCGGGGGGGGGGGAGGGCACGGGGGGGGCGGGGGGCGCTGGCGTCGGGGATTGGCTCTCCCCAGGCCCACGCCGAGCCCCGTGACCCGCCCTCCCGCAGCGCGAGCCTGCCCCGACCCCGACCCCGCGCCCTGACCTCCGCACCCCGACCCTGCACCCACGCGCGACCCTGCACCCCGCGCCCCGACCCCTACACCCAAGCCCTGCACTCCCACCCCGCACCCACACCCGCACCCGCTCCTCGACCCCCGCACACAGACCCCGGCACCCAACCCCCCTGCACCCCGACCCTGCACTCCCGCCCCCGCGCCCGCCCCCGCCGAGAGGCACAGGCCGGAGCATCCCGGAGGGCCTGTGCCGCGGGGAGAAGGGACGCGGCTGGGCGGCGCCCCGCATTCTTTCAAAACAAAACAAAACAAAACAAATCCCCTTTGCAGTTTTCGGTGAATTAACTCCACTTTTTGTAAAGGTATTTGATTCGTTGAAAGCAGCTCGCGTTTCTGGGGCTGAGCTGTGAGGCCCACGAGGGTGCTCCGAGGGTGCTCCGGGCGCCCCCACCTGAGCCCCCTGCCCCCAGGGCCGCGGGTAGGACCCGCCTCTGCACCCAGACCCGCCGGTGCCCGGGGCTCGGGGGCAAGAGCAAGAATTCACTTCTAGCTTGGTCAGCCTTGGGGGTTGGGTTGTGCCCCCCCAAACTGGGTGGAAGTCCCGGCTCCCTAGTGATGGCACCTGGATTTGAAAAGGTCCTTGAGGGGGGACTGGAGGGATGAGGTCACCAGCAGCATGGCTGTGGGCCCCCAAGAGGTGACTCCCAGGCGCACAGAGACCAGGCCTGTGCCACCGAGGCCCTGACCAGGTGGCCCCTCCGAAGCCAAGGCCGCCCCAGGGCTGCAGGGTTGGGGAGGGAGGGATGCACCAGATTCCACCAGGGAGCCCTGCTCGCACCCTGACTTTAGCTCTGCAGCGCCCAGAATGCTGAGAAAACACATTTCCCTTGTCCTAACGCGCCGGCCAGTGGCCTCTGTGACCACAGCCCCAGGAAGTGATGTGATCACTTATGACCAAATCCAGAAACCATCAGTGGACTCCTGGGAGTGGCACTGACGGGCTACTTAACTAAGCAGGGGGTTTAAGGACATACTTCCTTTCTCCCTCCCTCTCCAGTTTTCCCTGTCTGACCCCAATACTCCAGCTTTTAAAGTCTAACACATTATTTATCTTTTTTTTAAGAATATATTATTGTTGTTGTTTTTATTTTTATTTATTTATGATAGTCACAGAGAGAGAGAGAGAGAGGCAGAGACACAGGCAGAGGGAGAAGCAGGCTCCATGCAGGGAGCCCGACGTGGGATTCAATCCCGGGTCACCAGGATCTCGCCCTGGGCCAAAGGCAGGCGCCAAACCGCCGAGCCACCCAGGGATCCCACATTATTTATCTTTAAATGCAGAGCTCTTCGTGATTTCTGGGGACGTGTCCTTTTTTATTCCCCTGGTGTATTTTGTGTGGCTCCTCAAATACCTAAGAACATCATAGTCCAGGTGATATTTTTTAAAACTTTCACTCCTTCCAGTTCCTCTAAGTATTTGACGTAAATGTTCCCTGTTCTTCATAACACCTTAAAGGCAAGGATTCAACAAGAACAACAACAAAAACAGTTACTTTCAACCTCAGGAAACACAGAGCCAAGTTACCCATCTTGTTCGAAATCACGTAACTGTTCCGTGATACACAGGGTTGGCGAGATAATTCTCCCAGCTTCTTGAATTGCCTCCTTTAAAAATGTCACCACACAGTCTTATTGTATTTTTGATTATCCTCCTATAAGAGAAGAGTGAAGACGGCCTCCAAAATCCTGGTCGATCAAGAGTTGCCCTTTGGGGACCTTGTCTATATTTTGGACAGACGTGCCCCCGACGTGCTGGGAACTCATAGAACCCCAAACTGAACGATACAAGTACATGGTCATGTCCTGATTTGCCAGCATCCGCAAGAACTTCCCCCCCCCCATCCCGAGAAAGAGGACAGAGCCTCCCCACCTCCCCGAATGCTGGCACAAGCCCCCACGGGCCAGGCTAACCCTCCCCGCTCCCGCCCTGCGGGCCCAGGACAGGGAGACCTTCGCTTGCCCACCGTCGGGCCCCAGGCCCCGGCCCCCCCTTTCCTGGTCTGCCCCCCAAAAGGAGGCGTGGGCCACCCTGGGGGAATTCCCTTCCTCGTCGTGTTGCCCCTCGGGAGCCCCAAACGCCCCGGGACTTCCGAGAGCACCAGGGAGAAGTCGGGGACCCGTGGAAAATCAGGGCAGCAGAGAAGCGCAGCTGCGCTTGCCGAGGCTGGTGGCCCTCCCGGCTCCTCCTTGGAGCCCATTCGGCCGTCCCATGGTGAAGGCTTCTCGGCCTCCTGTGTCCCCGCTGCCGCGGCACCACGTGCGGTGCCATCTCCCTTCCCGGCGGCGCCGTGTCCAGGGCCACTGGGCCCTGAGGTCAAGGCTGTGAGCGGCCTGGGGCCCAGTCCCTGGTAAAGGCGGACACCGGGACTGTCCGGGGCTGTCGGCCCGCGGTGGGCAGTGGGAGCCTGTAGCCTCCTCACGATCCGTACCGTGGGAAATCATGAAAGCGCAACCATGGAGTCATATGACCTTCGTGTGACATGAATGACACACTCATCGCAGCCCTTGCGGTTTGCAGGGGACACGAGCTGCGCGGCCACGGCTGAGGGCTTCCGGCTGGTGGTCCAGAAGGACACAGGCAGGGGACGGGGGGGTCACAGGAGGTGGGCCAGGGTGCAGGGGACGCGCTCATCCCGTCAGAGCAGTCGGGGTCTCGGGTGGGGAGCGGGCCGCCTGGTTCTGAAGGGCGGTGAGGTTCCCTCGGGTGACGGTGACGGCGGGATCTGGGAGCAGCAGCGAGCTGGCCCCGCGCAGTCACGCTTAGCAATCGGTGGGCCGCGCTGTCTGCGCATCTGCCCGGGCCCCGCCCGCAGCCCGGTGCTCCGGGAAGGCTCTGCGTCCTACAGAGGGGCCAGCGACCCCTGAAGCGTCGGCGCCTGGTCCAAAGTCACACCACCCGGCGGGCACCGCGCCAACGATAGGGCCTGGCTCTTGGGTATTGCAGGCAGGGTCTCGCCACGGCAGACACACGCGCGTTCTCAGCGGGCGTGGACACCAGGCCTCCGCAGGCCCAGAGGGGTGGAGCAGCATCCCCAGGGCTCACGGGCCAGACAGCAGGTGGGCAGGGAGGGGAGTCCCGGAACATCAAGGCCCTGGCAGAGGGGACACCGTCCACAAGGCAGAGAGCAATGGGTTGTAGGGGCCGAGGCACATTGGCCCCACGCGGAGCCCCTGGCCCAGCTGATGGACGCGGGGACGTGGGAAAGCAGGGTCATCCGGAGCAGCGGGCTCTGGGTAGGTGGGCATCCTCTGGAGAGCCCCGCGGACACAGAGGGATTATCCACAGAGGGATTATCCGAGGCGCCCACACAGGCCAGGGGACGGAAGATGAGACAGCAGCCCCGGGGAGGACCCCCAGGGCCTCGCGGTGCCTGGGGATCAGAGCGACAGCAGGTCACTATCTCGGAGACGCAGAACGACAGGCAGGATGGGACCCGCCAGCCTCCGGGACCCGCAGGCGTCGGGGTGGTTCTGGCCTCCACGCTGCCCCGCCCTGGAGCCCCGGCCTGGGCCCCGGTGGACCCCCGAGTGCGGGAGCAAATCCGGGGCCGCAGGAGAATGGGTGGCCCTGGGGGCCTTGGGGACCTTGCCCAGCGGGGCAGGAAGGTGCGACAACTGCCCGGCGGGAGATCTGACGCCGGCACAGGGGGCGACCGCCCGGCTGGCCCCTCACGTGTCTGGGGGGCAGGCGGGCTCAGAAGAGCAAGCCTCGTGGGCATCAGACCGGTTAGGAAGCTGACGCACGTGTCCTGGCCCCCGGGTCCGGCCAAAGCTCTGTGGCAGCCACGGGGCTCACCCCAGGGGCCCCGGCTACGGGCTATTTCTCTGTCTTCGGGTCATAATTCCATGGGATCCGTCTCAAGCAGCCCCTAGCTGCACGTCACAGGCTTTCTCCACCGTCTTGTACTCCTGCCATCCCTGACCCCTGCCAGACCAGACCATGTTGAAATGGTTTTTGAGTGTGTTTTCTAAGGTTCCAGGAAAACACACACACACACACACACACACACACACACACACACACACGTCTCCTTAGGAAAGGAGTTTGAGCAAAATGCTTTTCTACTTCCATTTACTCCCCTGGATGGCTCTTGCGAGCTGAGAACAGCTCAGAACTACAGCCCCAGCCGTCGCCAGCCACCGTTTCCTTTTCCTTGTCCCTTGTCTTACTGAGCAAAGTGTCAGACGTGCACAACATCATGGAGGAGAGAACAATGAAGCCCTGTGTAGCCATCACCCAGCTTCGGCAAATAGCGGCGTGTTTTGGCCACTATATTTGGGAAACACGTTCCAAAAAAAAAAAAGACCCATAAAGAAAAAAATGCATTAAATATCATAAAAAATTTGGAGCACGTTCCCCAATCCGTCCCGCATTCCCTCTTACGTTGGAACCCAGACTGACGTAGTTCTCAGCACGGACTACATACAAGCTCTTGTTGCAAACTCCCCCCCCCATCCTGAATTCCAATCACATTTCAGGAATACCATTCAGTTAGAGGAGTGAGGAGCACCCCCCAAAAAAGGGAATTTATCTCCTTTTTCACTTACTCTTCTGAATGTGACTCTAAAACAAAACCGATCACTTATGCCAAGCTCACAGTTTACTTGGTGGGGATTTAACCACATGGAGCAAATTCCAGTAAGAAGCTTAAGAAATTTCCCAGCGAAAGGAATGGTGGGGTGGGGGTGGGGGTCAGGGAGCAGGAGTGGTACAAATAGCCCCGGATTTCTGAAAACTCCAGCCAAGTCGTGCAAGTTTAGTTTCAATCTGCTGAAACGGGGGCCCCGGGAGATCATTTTCGTGTGAGTCAACGGAGACCATTCTAGAAGAGTCAGAACTGTCCACGCCTCTTGAGTAAGGAAGAGATGTGGGCCCGTCTGTCAGACGTTTCTCAAAAGTAGCTTGTCATTCCCCTCCTCCCTCTCCATCCCCCCTCTTTCTCTTTCCTTTTGTGTGTTTTTTTTTTAAGAACGTGCCTTATTAAGAAAAGGAGAACATGTAGCATCAGTATCAGCAGCCACACCACCACTTGCCAAGTCCTTCTGTTTTCTCTTAGCAGGTGGAAGGGGCAGGAGAAGCCTGAGCGGTGGGTACCGACTCTAGCTCACGGTCTAGCCACGTTCTTTATCACCAGAGTCACTTGAAACCTCCCCTTGTGGGACTCGATGAACTCAAATGACTGCCTTAGAACATTGGCAATGTCTATGTGACAGCAAACAATAGGTTTGGGGTAAAAGCAGACAGGGGACTGAAATCTTGACCCGAGGCATCTCCACGGCCACCGGTCTTACTCCCAGAAACAAAATGCCCAAGGCAGGCATGTGTCTACAGTGATGCAGCCTCACAGAGGAGGGCGGATCCATCACACACAACAGAAATGAGGAGGCCCGTACCTCCTGGGGCCTCAGTGCCCCTGGTGGACCCCGTGCCAATGGTAGAACATTCTGGAATGGAAGAGTTCTCCTCAAGGACCCCAGAGGTGGCCTTCATCCACCTCAGACAACTTCTCCCATTGACTCTTGCCAAAGAACACCCTCCAGAGAGCCTGAGCTCTGTCCACACCGCATCAGGGGTCTGCAGGTGCTTTAAGCTCCACGACCCCGTTCACTTGGGTTCTAACACGGGAGAGGAGGTGGGCCTGGAGGTGGCCCTTTGGTGACCTGTGAACCACGTGAACAATGAGCACAGACTAGGGCTCAGCGCTGGCCAGTGTGGGCTCAAGCCGTAGCTCCTTGCAAGCTGGTGACCGTGGGAACGTCTCTTGCTTTCTTCGTAACCTCGAGAGAGGACCCCCTGCGTCGCAGGTTCTAGTGAGGCTCGAGATCCCTAAACATACGTAAAGCGCCTGACTTGTGGAATACGCATACGCACTGCCCGTATCCTCTTTCCCAAACGCTGCGATTTCAAACATCAGGGAGTCTGGGGTGTTTGCCCTCCTGGACCACAGTTAGATAATTGCGTCCAACAGACCTCTCGCCCTCACTTACTAGCCACTGGGGCACGAAGAGCACATCATGCGAGGCAGGGCTGCGGGAAAACACTCCTGAGACGGACGTGCTGCGCGGCTCCCGGCCTCTGTGACATGCTTTACATATTTCCTCCCCTTATTTGTTTCAAGTCACTTAGACATAAAAGAAATGGTGTAGGTTAAACCAAGCTGAGAAAGTGAAGTCTTTACAAAGTTTATATTGCTAATTAAATTAAGGTTTCCAGCAGATTAAGAACAAATGACTGAATTCCCCAAAATATTTCCTTTGATCTCGAGATTTTTTTTTTTTTTTACTTCAAAGAAGAGCCAGCAGGATCACGCAGGCCAAGGCCCGTCCTTCCCCTGCAGCGAGGGGCTCCTGGGCAGAGAACTTCCAGGGGTCGGCTTCCGAGCACAGTGAACGCGGCTGTGGGCGGCCTGTATAGGCCAGACCCCGGGCGCGGACCAGGAGGACACACGTGAGGCAGAAGGTGGGCCTGTGAGGCCTGGCCCTGCCGCTCACCCTTATCCCGTGAGAAAGTCACTGGACCTCAGTCTTCATGAGAAATGGGACACTAATACCTAACCTGTTAACTCACAAGTCTGATATAAAAAGAATGTTGGGTCTTTGGAGTCATCAAATTCCAAAATAAGATTAAGAAATAAATCCCCGGAGAGATCCTGGCGAAATCCTACAGATTCCTCCTGGGGTGGGTGGAGGGGGGCGAGCTCTGGATCTCTGGCTCGTACCAGCACTAGCAGGCGCTCCACAATTCTGGGCCGGACGAGGAAGGGCTTGATGAAGATGGGGATGACGGGTGGGCCCGGGGGCTCTCAGCCCCTTCGACTTGTCCTTCCCTCCTCCTGGACCACCCCGTCCACTCTGCCACGACGGCCCCCGCTCTACTTCCTTCTCGATAGAGTTCAAAGGAAATAGTAGGGTTGGGGAGGCAGAGGAGTGATGGAGGAGGGGGGGGACAGAAGTCATCCAGCAGCAAGGACGGGAGAACAGCTGTGGGGACCAAGGGGACTTCCCACACGCCGTGGAGGGGAGCCGGCTCTGCCCCCAACTGCGTGTCGCGTGCTGACATGACAAGAGGCTTTCTGCACCGTTCCCCTCTTCCCTCTGCCGACCCCGGGCTGGGTAGATGACACATTCATGCATTTCCAGGTTTCCGTCAGCTGGAAAGACAAACACTTACTTATCAGTGATACGACCTCACGTCTGCGTGAATTCTTAGTCACAAGAGTGGGTTTGTGAGGCCGGGCAAGCCAGCCCATGACTCCGTGATGAGAACATAATGAATAATAGGAGGTGGAACTGGAAGAATGTTCACTACCGCCTTTTCTAGATGTTTTTCTACCTATTTCTTGGAGCTTCTCATTCCCATGATACCGTGGGACAGACTTTATGGACCAGAATCCGAGAAAAGGGCAGAAGCGGACAGGCTGAGCTTTGCCGGCAGCTCTGGGCGGGGATGGGGACGGGGACGGGGGGTCCCGTGGGGTCCCCTTTTAGGTATTGCAACATCGGCGCCCCCAAGCCGTAGATGGCGCGGATTTCCTAATCCACGGCTGCCGTGACTCAGTCCTCGGGAGGGAGTGACTCAGTGGGCCAGCACCGGCCGGCCCCTGGGTGGGGACCCACCCGGAGATTCACCATCACCGAGGATACTGGAGACTGCAAGTCCTGGGCCGCCTCCCTCACTGGCTTTACGCCTACGGACGTGTGCCCATCTCACCGGAGCCACGCAGCTTGTCCGCCACACGCTTGGTTCTCGTCCGACAGCGTGGGCAGCGGCGAGCGGGGCAGCCTCTGCTCTCACTTTCCCTGGGTTCAGATCCCGGCTTGGGCGCTTCCTGGTGGGGGATCTCCAGCAAGTTACTTCACCGCTCCCAGGCTCAGTTCCCACCTGTGTAAAATTAGAGAAAACAACAGCCCCTCCCTTCCGGGTGGGCTTTAGCACCAAGTTAGGTGGTATAAGTAACCTGCATGGCCAGGGCCTGGCTTCTAATAAGCACGAGTAATAATTTACTAATAAGTAAATGCTAGTTCTAATCAGTCATCTTTCTTCATTAGGGGTCCTTGGGGTCCTTGGGGGGGGGGGGGCTTCGCGGTTGAGCATCTGCCTTTGGCTCAGGGCATGACCCCGGGGTCCCGGGATCAAGTCCCAAATCGGGCTCCCTGCAGGGAACCTGCTTCTCCCTCTGCCTGTGTCTCTGCCTCTCTCATGAATAAGTAAATAAAACCTTTTAAAAAAATCATCTTTCTTCGTTAGTATCATCCTCTCCTTTGTCAAAAGAGGTTTCCCCTCTTGGGGACCATGGGCACCAGGCTTCACACTGCCCATGACAACATGCAGAGCAGGAAGGGAAGTGTGGGAGGGGGACAGGGCAGGGCATGAAAAGGACAGGAGCTTCCTATACCTCTCCTTTAGCAGGAAGAAAAGTCTTTACTTTTCTCACCCCTTTACACTAGAACCCAAAGGTCAGGAGAGGGCCACGTGGTGAGCGTGGCAATGCCTGGCAAAGAGGACCGGATTGGACTCTTCGTGCTACCCGACATGGTAGCCACTAGCCACAGGAAGCAATCTTGAGTTCAATCAAAACAGATTAAAATTAGAAATTCAGTTGTTCAGCCACACAAGCCACTTTTCAAGTGTTCAACAGCCGCACAAAGCTAGTGGTCTCCCTTGTGGGTACAGACCATTTCCATCTCCACGGAAAGTTCTGTTGGACAGTGCTTGGAATCGGCGTCCTCGCGGGAGGGGCCAACTTTCCCCAAACAAAATCGGTGCTGTGATCACAAGGGAGAAGCAGAGGTGCCTACTGGGTTGGTGGCCAACAAGGAGGGAGGAACAGGAGGGAAGATCAGCACAGACGCTGGTGAGATCAGAACAGTGGAGTGAACGCGGTGGCTGGCAGAGGAGACTCGATGAAGTTAGAGAAGCCCCATTAGACTTCGAGTTTACCAAGCTAGCCTCCCTGCTGCGTAGGATCTCCTATACACAGGAGCCCAGGCATTCGATGCTGGTAGAAATCAGAATTATCAGCGAGGATTGGTTAGACCCGTCCTCTGAGTAGTTTGGGTTGCTGAAAGACAAAAATGAACCTCCGGACTGCATACGTTCTGGACCCCAACCTCGCATCGCAACAAGGCGCTGCAAACCACCGGGCTAATGTCGGCTGTCTTCATGACTGTCGTGTGAAATGGGGTGACGCCAACCATGTCCCACGTTATATAATCACCAGGGGTCCCAACAGATGGGACGACAAAGCCCTCAGGAAAATCTTAACCAACGTACCTACCACAGGATCATCACTGGCTTACCCTGGGACGCGGGGAGCAGTAAAGGCCCTCTCAGTGTTGAGGAAGGGGTCAGTTCCCTGCACAGGAATGCAGCCAAAGTCATAATAATAACTGATGTGCAGTTATGCTTAACTGTATGCCAGGCATTTGCTCAAGGTCAGGAAGTGCCAGAATGAGATTGGTGCCCAGACACTCTAGCACCCGGGCCAGGCACCCTGCCACACTTCCTCTCCAGACCTCCGGATGACTAAGCTCTCTGGGGATCAGTCAGAGCAATGGTCCTCAAATTCCAGCATGCATCAGAATCATCTGGAAAGCTTGTTAAAACAGATCTCCAGGGGGATCCCTGGGTGGCGCAGCGGTTTGGCGCCTGCCTTTGGCCCAGGGCGCAATCCTGGAGACCCGGGATCGAATCCCACATCAGGCTCCCGGTGCATGGAGCCTGCTTCTCCCTCTGCCTGTGTCTCTGCCTCTCTCTCTCTCTCTCTGTGACTATCATAAATTAAAAAAAAAAATAAAAAAAAAAAAAAAAAAAAAAAACAGATCTCCAGGCCGGCAGCGCGCTGGAGCACGTTCCTCCTATCGGCTCAAAAGAGCCAGTCGCGGGTACCTCTCCCCAGCTGCGTGCTCTGTGACGTCACGTTGGTAGCTTGCAATCAGTCATAGTGGGAGAATTGAGACCACAGGAATCAGAAAAGTCTGAGGCGATTTCTTCCCCAGGATCTTACACCTTTGCCAGCACGCCATCGGCTGGTGTCCACCCCCGGAATCTCTGCTTCAGGAAATCTTGAGTGGCGCCGGAGAATTTCAAACAAATTTCCAGGTGATACTGGTTCTGTTGGTCCGGGGACTGCACTCTGAGGACAACTTAGGAAGCCGTTTTCAGAGAGCCTTGAAGTGGAGAACATACTGGTGTCCTACGTCACCGTTTTCGAGAACAATGCTGAGGATCTCATCAAGGAACGTGGCCTGCAGATGATGCTGGATCAGATCCGTACTACCAAGAGCTAATGTTTACACGGTGTCGGCCGTAGGCAGCTGCTGTCCTCACCATCCCGTGCGTTACCTATAGGGTTCAACCCTCCTACAGTGTTACACACGTGCTCTGGAGTCAGAGTTGAGGCCAAAGCACAGAATAGTCGAATGACTTGTGGAAAGAAGGTTGTACAGGGAGGAGGTGGAGTTGCTGAGACGTAAACTAGGGCCGGCTGGCTCCAGCGCCTATGAATGTAACCGCTATGCCACAAATCACAGATGAGACCTGACTGTAGCTCGGCCAAAAATAAATCTACTACCAGTTCCCTAAAAAAAAAAAAAAGAAAGAAAGAAAGGAAAACAACTTCAAAGAATATGCAAAAGGGAATTTGAATTTGTTTTTTCCCACCTAGGCTTTCCTGGCTTAAAAGAAAATGGATCAAGAGGTTTTCAGTCCTCTCATTGGACTTTCTTCAATTTCATGTGCAGAGCAGACCACCAGGGAGTGAGAAAGTCGTTCTCCTAGGTCAGGGGTCAAGAAACTCCGGTCAAGGACGAGGTCGTGAGTACTGTAGGCTTGGCGGGCCATCCGGTCTCTGTTGCAGCGGCTCAGCTCTGCCATTGTGGTTGGAAAGCAGCCGCGGAAACTAGGTGGGGAGTGGGCATGGCTCTAGCTCAGTGAAACGTTGCTTATAAATACATGCATTGGGCCCTATTCTGTTAAGGCTATAATTTGATGACCCAGCCCAAATCAATGTAGAAGTGACTCCTTGTTCCTAAATAACCAGTAGGAACTATACCTTCATTAAATTTATGCAGAATTAAAAAAAAAAAAACAAGCAAGCAAGAAAACAAAAATCACCCATATATCTGAATAATGACCTGATAGATACTAATGGAAATCTCCTCAGAAGACCATCCATTTCTCTGCTTCTGGTTTGGTTACAAAAGCTTTCTCCTTGGTTTTAGACTATCTAGAGTAGGCTCTGTTGGTGGAAAATCATGCAATTAAGATAATGGTCCATAGAGCCAAAATTTAGTTCGGCTTTAGTCCTCTTGGTCAAGAGGGAAATGAGACAAATAGAGGAATATGACCTAATGTGATCATTTCATAGACATTATGACTGGCTAAGAATTTAGAGTGTAGGGCAGCCCGGGTGGCTCAGCGGTTTGGCGCCGCCTTCGGCCTGGGGCATGATCCTGGAGTCCTGGGATAGAGTCCCACGTCGGGCTCTCTGCATGAAGCCTGCTTCCTCCTCTGCCTGTGTCTGTGCCTCTCTCTCTGTGTCTCTCATGAATAAATAAATAAATTTTTTTTAAAAAGACAGAATGTTTATTCCATTTTATCAATCAGCACTGATGCCCAAAAAATGTGATGAAGGTCTGTAAAGGATTTGAAAGTTAGGTGTTAGCTAGATCCATCTCCTTCTTAACGTTGACATTGCCACCATCTTGCTAAGCACCTCTAGAACTTTTCTCCTAGGCCGTAACCTGTCCTTGATTCCAGGCTCTCGTGCGTCGGATCCCTTTCATAATGCACATCCCTGATCCTTTTGCACTCGCGAGTAAGAAACTCTCTGGATTACCATTGCCTTTGACGTAAAGTCTGATTCCTCAGCCTCTCATTCAGGACCTGGTATGACCTAGGCTCATTTTTCTCTCTCCCAGTTTATCTCAAAGGCATCCAGTTTTCTATTCCCACATAATCATGTCTTGAGGAAGGAAGTTCCAAAGGCTTAGACAAGCATTTCAACTAAAACAACAAAACCACATAGCCATGGGGAACCATAATCACAGCCAAGAGAAAGACAGAGCTGGAGGCAGCCAGATAATCAAGAAATCCAAGAGAGGAACTAGGACAAAGTTTTAGAAGTAAAGCAATAGCGTATGACATTTCCCCTCGCCCAGGACATGTGGTACTGGGTGTCCAGGCAGACCTGGGGCCGCGAAAGAACTGCAGAGCTGAGGCCCCAGGTCAGTACTTTCCACACTTGCTTTCCCTGAGAATCACTCGGGTGGCTTTTAACATCAATATTGGTAGTCCTCATCTCAGACCAAGGAAAAGGGCCCGGGAATCCGAAGCTTCACAAATGCCTAAGATAATTCTTATGATTGTTCAAGTTGGTCGAATGCTGACTTCACATTAAAATCACCCGGAGGCCATGTAGAGAGACCACAAGGGGAGGCCACGTGGAGGTGGGCTGCTGACAGCCCAGCTAAAGCTCCAGCCGAGAGCCGGGCTCGACCACCCGGCCTGTGTGTGAAGACACATCCAGATGACCCCAGCCCCTAGGCTCCAGGATACCTCATTTGAGGCCCCAGACACTGTAGAACAGAGACAAACCATCCCCTCTTTGCCCCGTCTGAATTCCTGACCAACAGATTCCAGAATCCAATAAAATGGTCTTTTTTACATTTTTTTTTCAAAAAATCATCTGGAGAGCTTTTTTAAAATGCCATGGCTTAGATCCTGTCCCCAAGACATCCTGATTTATTTAGTCTGCAGTGGGATCTGGTATTAATTTCCCTCCCTTACTTTTTGTCATAAAAATTTGGAATATCGAGAAGAGTTGAATAAATAACAAATAGAAATCTGTGGATTCATTACAACCGTGAATATTTTGCAATAAGATAGATACATAGATGATGATGATGATGATGATAGATGATAGAGCTGAACTACTGGAAAATAATTTTCAGACATGACATTTGACCTCTACATATTTAAGCATGGGATTATCCAAAACAAAGAGCAGCGTCTGACAAAACACGATACCATTCTCATGTCTAAGAAAACAATTCCCTAATATCTAGTCCATATTTAAATCTCCTCGATGCTCTAAAAATCTCCTGTTATGCTCTTTTTTGAAGATAAGAATCTAGTCGAATTTCATACACTGCATTTGTCTATCCAGATTCTTTGGTCTACTGTTCTCCCTGTTAGTTATTTATGTTCTTGGAGCGCACCGACTTCTTGAAGAACCAGGTCGGTGGTCCTGTGGAAGGGGCTACGACGTCCACTGGTCTGAGCGTCTCCTCATGGCGTCATCTCACTTACACGTCTATTCCCGGCTGCTGCTAACTGGAGTCGATGTCTGTAGAAACTAGGTTCAGATCAAGGATTCGGGACAAGTTTAATTATTAAGAAGTGTACACGTGACATCGTACCAGGTGACGGAGAATGTCAGGTTGTCACACCCCTAGTGTGACTTTGATCCTCTGATTGAGGGGATGACCGTCTTACGTCTCCAATAAAACACCTTTTGTTTTTCTACTTGCAGTTGGCCAGGCATCTGTGAGGTGGTTTTCTGGCCCACAAGTGTCCTGTTCTCCCGACAAAATCTCACCTGGTGGTTTTAGCACAGGCTGATGCCCCTGGCCTGGAAGAGCTATTTAGTTGGGAGTTGCAGATGGGATTTTTTTTTTTTTTTTTTACTTTTGTGTTAAGGCATAATTCACATGCAGCGAAAATTCATCTTTTTTTTCTGTACAGTTTTCCAATTCCTGACAAATGTATGTAGATTAATCTGCAACTGTCACAACTGCTAAGATAGAGAATGGTTCCCCTGCCCCCCAGGCCCCAACCCGCCCCCCACCTGGAGGATTATGGTCCGCACTTCCTCGGCCACCACCAATACGGGTTATGTCCCTTTAGTTTTCCTTTTTCCAGAATGTCATCTACGTGGAATCATACATTGTGTGACTTTTTAAGTGGCTTTTTTCACTTAACAAAGTGCATTTGCGGTTCATCCACGTGGATTCAGGTATCACTAGTTCTTTCCTTTTTATCGCTGAGTAGTAGTAGCCCAATGGCGGAGTGTAGTAGCGCTCGTGGACCCATCCCCAAGTTGAGGGACATTTGAGTTGTTTACAGTTTGGGGCGATTCTGACTAAAGCCGTAAAAACATTCTCGTTCAGGGGCTCCTGGGTGGCTCAGTTGGTTGAACGTCCGACTCTTGATTTTGTCTTAGGTCATGATTTCAGGGCCGTGAGATCAAGCCCAGAGTCGGGCTCCCGATGGGGATGGAGTCTGCTTGTCCCTCGCCTCCCCCTCCGCCTTTCCTCCCGTTCCTCCTCTCTCTCTCTCTCTCTCTCTCTCTCTCTCTTTCTCTCTCTCTCTCTCTCACATAAATACACAAATACATAAAGTATTTAAAGACACATTCTCGTGCCGGTCTCTGTGTGAGTGTGGGTTTTCATTTCCCTCGGGTAAACATTTAGGACTAGGATTTCCAAGTTGTTGACTAAGGGTATGTGTAACTATGAGAAACTTCTGGATTCTCTCCTGCGGCGGCTGCACCGTCTAACACACCCACCACAACGCAGGAGAGCTAAACGCTCATTTTTCCTGGTCTATCATCCTTTTGATTGCACGGCTGTTGTCCCATGAAAAAGAGCATTTTCTCACCAACTTGAGATGAACTATGGTTCTTGTTATAAAAAAAAAAAAAAGTAAATGCTAGTTCTTTTCACTTAATCACCAATTTTTAGAGTAGAGACTTTTTAGAGCAGTCATTTCTGGTGGGAACAGGTGAGGTTTTCAGTTTCTTTCACCTGTTTCTCTCTTGCTTTTCTGTACTATGGACTTAGGATTTTTTTTTTGTACTCCATATTTTAAATCAATACCATTTGTTATTCTTCAAAATTCTCAAAGTGTCCCAAATTCGCCCAATGCGAATGCTGTCAAGTTGGTCCCAGGGCCTTTTGACATGACTTTATTGGCTTTTGATTCTTCTTCCCTTTCTGGGACAAGGAGATTTCCACTCTTTCTTGAACTTTCCTTGAGCCAGGCCTAGAATCAGCCATTTCTCCAAGAGGACTGTTTCCTTTAAATGATGCTTAGAAACCACCTCTGGACAGTAGGCACCTCACGGTTTCAGGTTCTTTCCATGGAAATATGCACACAAACACACACTTTAAATCAAAATTAAGATATCCACATGCATACAAATCATGAATTCTTACCAATATTTCCAATTAAAATGTAGTCTTTTTAACTTATTTGACTCTTTAACTTGAACCTCTTTTTTCTTATGCCAGAAATCTTGATTCCTTTTCTTTTTTAAAGATTTATTTATTTATTCGAGGGGGTGGAAGGGCAGAGGGAGAGAGAGAGAGACTAGAAGCAGACTCTCCGCTGAGTGCGGAGCCTGACTCGGGGCTCACTCCCAGGACCCTGAGGTCATGACCTGAGCTGAAATCAAGATGCGTTGGCCGCCTAAGTGCCTGAGCCATGCAGGCGTCCCCAGAAGTCTTGGTTCTTAATAAAATTAGCATATCTATTAATTTGCTTTATTTCGTACTACAAATAAGATAGCATCGAGATCCCAATGTTGGAAGTACTGAGGGCGAAAGTCTCTCGACATGCCTCTTGCTCTGTGTGATTATGCTTCTAACTGGGTGTGCATTTTAGTGCATTCGGCCCCATTTGTCTTGAATTTTTGGGTCTGGCCTTCATATGTTTTATGAGCTCCCTAGAGCATTCCAGCTGCAGTTTAAGAAGCGCCGCCTTGGTTGTCCGTCCTCTACCCTCTTTCCCTCCCTTGACGGCTTCTCTCTCATTTCCCTTTATTGAAACTCCGTCTCTCTCCTTTCAGGCCCGCCTCCCCGTGCACAGCCCTCCCTCGATCCCACGAGTCACGAGTAGCACTTCCCTCCTCTGGGTCCCAGGACTTTTGACGGCTCCTGATAGAATTTTAAACGTTCCACCTTGCACTACCGTCCTTGTGCCAAGGGTCTGCGGACCTTCGCTGGGAAGGACCAGATGGAAGTATCTAGGCTCTGTGAGTCACGCACATCCCTGCCAGCCACCCTGTCTTCTTTATGATTCTTCATATTCCGAGGGGGCAGGAGCAACCAAAGCAGGTGGTACCTGGAGATTTGGCCCTTCAACGTCGGCCAACACCTTCTTGATGTCATCTTGTCATTCATTCAAGGACCTTGGAAGCCGGAAAAGTCTGACTTGTCCCCGCGGGGGCCCCCCTCACAGCAGAGCACCCCCCAGGAAGAGATGTCACCAAGCGTTTATTCGATGCATGAAGTACGATATTGTGATGCGGCACTCTTACAGGGCCCTGTGGTTAACCCGGAAAATTGAGGTGTTGGGACAACGAAAACAGCGGGTGTAAGCAGACAGCATCGGTCACAGTCACCGAGAGGCAGTGCCACCGGCCGTGTCAGGTCACGCGCCAAGCCTTCTTGCACAGAGAGCAGAGGCTGGTGGGGTGTGGGTGCCCATCATCAGGTGGGGGGCTGCCCGGACCACACGCAGGCCTCAGGAGGACAGAAGGACGGAGGGAGAGAGGGGGATAGAGGGGGAGAGAGGGAGGGAGAAGGAGAGGGAGGGAGAGGGAGGGAGAGGGAGGGAGAGGGAGGGAGAGGAGGAGAGAGGGGGAGAGAGGGAGGGAGAGGGAGCCTAATGGCCATACAAGTGCAGAACAGGCAGGGCGCCCCTGTGGCCCCAGGGTTCAGGGTGCTGGGCAGTTGTCACCCCCGCGGGGAGGCTGGGCGCCAACAGGGCCAGGAGGGAGCTCGTGCCCACCGACAGGAGCCAGGAGGTGGCCCCGGGGAAGGCGACCGAGACTGCAGCCCTCGGGGCAGGGAGGCCCGGGTGGCGGCCGGAGGAAGAGGCCACCAGGGGCCGGCACACAGGCCTGTCCCCTGGCGGCGGCGCCCCCCTGCCCCATCGGTTGGGCCCAGGCGCCCTGGGGAGCCGCGTCGTGTCCCTGCACCCGGCGCCCCGCGGCGGCGACCTGGCTTGTGCTTCCGAGGAGCAGTGAGTGAGCCGCAGGACACTAACAGGAAATTCCACTGGTGAGATAAGCAGCTGTTCGTGCGGAGCCCCGGCGGCCCGGTCTTCTCCGCCGCGACCCTGCCGGAGTCAGCATTCCTCACTGTCCAACAGGAAATGCTTTGAAAAGAACTTTTCCGGCTAATTTGGACTCTTCCACTCTCGGAAGGACAAAATCCCTTCTGGGCTTCATTCGGGCTCCTAGCCTTGCGGCTTGTAAGCCCGGCCAGTGTCTAACAGTGTCCCCGTCACCACGTCAGGGGCATCAGCGTGTGCCCTCCTGCAGCCACCTCCAGCCTGTCGGGAAGACTGAAAAAGGCAGTCTTTTTTTTTTTTTTTTTTTTTTTATTTATTCATGAGAGACACAGAGAGGCAGAGACCCAGGCAGAGGGAGAAGCAGGCTCCCTGCAGGGAGCCCGATGTGGGACTCGATCCTGGGACCCTGGGGTCATGCCCTGGGCCGAAGGCAGCCGCTCAACTGCTGAGCCCCCCAGGGGCCCTTAATCAAGTCAGTCTTCACCCGACTGCACAACTGGCCACAGTGCATTGTTATTTCATGCTTGGATCACCCGGGTGGCTCGGCGGTCCCGGGGTCCTGGGATGGAGTCCCCCATCGGGCTCCCCGCAGGGAGCCTGCTTCTCCCTCTGCCTGGGTCTCTACTTCCCTCTGTGTCTCTCATGAATAAATAAATACAATCTTAAAAAAAAAATAAAAGAAACTGAGAGCCTGGCATTATATGGAACATGCTCTGGTTCAAAAATATGTTTCTCTTTCATTTTGGGGCTATTAAAACATTTAATACTCTCCCTGCAGCATCTATTTAGCATCCTCTCAACTGCCAGGAACACATCTCCGAAAGCCTGAGCATTCAGAGACGTAAGGAACTGGCTAGGGTGCGACGCCGGCACAGAAACGGGGGTGGTGGTGCGCGCGAACCAGGAAGGCAAGACATTCCGCGCGAGCGGCAAGGGTGTTATCAAGGATTCACTCCCAGACCATCAATCACCAAACCCTAAATACCGTTCCCATCTGCCTCTTCCTTTTCATCCCAGCTGCCGCATCTCCTCCCCTTCTCTACCCTATCATGGACAAAAAAGGAAATGCGGAAGGGCCTTGGGTTTATTTTCAAGTAAAAGCAAAAGACCATAATTTTATCCCCATCAGTAAGATATTTCTGAGCAGACATTCTCAATCTATGCACGTTTATTTATAAATCACACACACACACACACACACACCACTCTTAAGTAGGATAAAACAGCAGCAGAATTTAGTGTCGTTCTTTTTTTTTTTTTTTTTTTCAGATTAAAGAATACATCTGCACCCAGTTTTCTTCTACTATTTTCTTGCATACCTTTTAAGGTAAAGTGTCCCCTGCAAACTCGGAGACCACTGCTCAAAACAGCCACCGGAGCAAACTTTCTGAAATGATATCAGATCATAATTAAGACTCTGGCCGAAGTCCTGCAATTATGGTCTGTAGGTCTTACTTGGAAATAGACCCAAGGGCCTTCTGGATATCCCTCTTCAGCCTTCACGGCACCACCACCCCCCCACCCCCGCTCTGATGATAAAGATGAACAGGCATCTGCTCAGATAAAGACCTTCACCCTCGTCTTCATGCCCTTCCTATCAAGCCCTTCACTCTAGTCTTGCTGAATTTTTGGCAGCAGAGGAGCTCGAGCAGGAAAGGCGCTGGCCTACTCACGGTGCTCTTGCGGGCCAGATGCCAAGCTCTTTTCCAGTGGAGAACACCCCTAGGGGTTAACTGGCCAGAAGTCTGGACTATGACTTCCCAGGAGGATGAAGAAGTCTCCTTTTTGGTGAAGGTGATCAAAGAATACAAACTTCCAGTAATAAGATAAAAAAAAAAAAAAAAAAGTCGCACGGATCTACGGTAGGGCCTGGTGACTCTAGTCAGCAACACTCTATTGTGTATTTGAAAGTTACTAGAAGAGCAGATCTTCAAAGTTCTCATCACAGGAAAAGAGAATTGTAACGATGAGATGATGGATCTTAACTAAATTAATGGGGCCTTCGTTTTGGGATATATATTGACTATCAAATCATTATGCCATACCCCTAACATTATTACGTGACATGTACTAATTTTAAAAATTAATAAAATGAACTTAAAAGTAAGTATAAAATGATAATAATAATAATAATGAAAAGAGTCCCTTTTAAAGAATTTTAAATCCTGGGACGCAAGATGAGTTTTGTTATGTGACAGAGAGGAAACGAGCCGTGTACTTTTTAACTGGCTCCAACTGGCTGTAATACAAACTACAAATCCTAAGAGTAATCCCAACACGCACCCCCAGACCCTCTCCCCTGCGCATCGCATGTGTTACTTCATAGAATCAACTGAGGCTCGTTATCCCCAAGCCCCGGAGCTGCCTGTACCTTCTGCAGTCGGGGTCTCCTCCGGTGGGATCACCGTCAACACTGCCTCCCGTGCAGCAACCCCAGGGCCTGTGCCCCATGTCTCAGTGGACTTCACGCCCACCTCCAGCTACCGACCCCCCCACCCCACCTCAGAAAAGTCTCTTAAATTCAGCCCCTCCCCCACGATTCATTGGTCCAGGCCTGCAGCACTTCTTGCTCAGAGTAATCACAACGGCCTCGGGTTTGGAGCACCCACCTCCAGGCCCTCTAGCTCTGCTGCCCAGTTACGTGCTTAAAAAATAATAATAATGATCAGCTTAAGATGTTTTTCCCAATTAACGACTTGTATCAGTCCTCTCAGTTGTGGTTGTCCCGAAACCCTTGTGTTCGTAGCCTCAGCTAGTGACGTTTCGAGCGCACACCTCTACAACGATTACTTGTTCGAAAATTAGGAACGCGTCTTACTGTGCTCGCAGTTTTGTGCAGATCATAAAGTAACGCACATATGGAAACAAATGTGAAAGTCGGAGCTGATCCCTTATATCGTATTTTGGGGTCATGAAAAGCGTCATGTCAAATACCCACCATTTGCTTCGACGTGGATGGACCTGGAGGGTATGATGCTGAGTGAAGTAAGTCAATCGGAGAAGGACAAACATCATATGGTCTCATTCATTTGGGGAATATAAAAAATAGTGAAAGGGAATAAAGGGGAAAGGAGAGAAAATGAGTGGGAAATATCAGAAAGGGAGACAGAACACGAGAGACTCCTAACTGAGAAACGAACTAGGGGTGGGGGAAGGGGAGGAGGGCGGGGGGTGGGGGTGACTGGGTGACGGGCACTGAGGGGGGCACTTGACAGGATGAGCACTGGGTGTTATTCTGTATGTTGGCAAATTGAACACCAATAAAAAATAAATTTATAAAAAAAAAAGCGTCGTGTGTCCTGATTATAGTGACGGTTAGACAAACACACACACACACTATTTAACAACCGTGTGTTAAAATCCAGAGACGTGGACACCAGTAAAAAGTCAGTTTTATACCGCTTGTGAGTTCAGATATATCACATTTTAGAACAGTAAGAGATAAAACTCAAAATTAATAGTTGATGTACGTACCCGCCCGTAACGGGGCTACCTTTGGTGTGTTCCGAGTACGCGCACCATTAGAGGATTCCAGCATTAAATTCAAACGACTCGGGTTGGCGCTTTGGCTGCTCCTGAAGAAGCAGCAGGAAAACCCTCACGTCACCGGAGAGCTTTTCCACTCGTTTCGGGATGATGACAGCTCCAGGTGCCTGGCACGGAAACACTGACAGTAAATGTGAACCATAGTGTGTGTAAGGCCATTTGTGTTCTTCTTCTAGAACATGTCCTTGGTCTAAATTCGCTTTTGTGACCTGCCCGGAGTAATGGCACAGAAAAGCACTGGCTGGAATGATCCAGTCCAGGGAAGAAATGCCTACAGTGCTAAGTAAAAAAAAATCACCTATCAGAGTAAAGGACCCGGGGCACCTGGGTGGCTCAGCTGGTTGAGCGCCTACCTTCGGCTCACAGTGTGACTCTAGGGTCTCGGGATCGAGCCCCACCTGGGGTTCGCTGCTCAGTGGGGAGTCTGCTTCTCCCTCTCCTTGGGCCCCTTCCCCCAGCTCATGCTCTCTCTCCCACTCTCTCTCTCAGATAAATAAATAAAATCTTTTTAAAAATCCAAAGTAAAGGACCCAGAACTTCAAAAATACGGGTGGGGAAGAGCACCACAGAAGGAAGTTAGGGAGGAGAGATGGGGATCGACCCCCTCCCAGGAAGGTCTCACTCACCATCAGCTACTTAGGGGTTGAAAACTTGGAGCAAACTCAGACAAGTGCCCCTCACATTTCACCAAGATAAACCCTCATGGTCTGCCCGTTTCCCAGAGTGAGGAAGACTTGTAGAAGCTTCTGGACACCCAGGAGGTGTCCTGCCCGGCAATCCGTGGAGGTGATCGGACTCTGCAAAGCCGGCGCCCTTGGGTCTGCAAGCTATTTCACAGCTCTATTGGCGACTCTATGGTGCAACCAGTTTGCATCCGCTTCCCAGGATTTCTCGCAGCTTCCCTGAGCGCCTGCATGCGGCCTGTGGGGATGGGGATTCTTTTTCTTTTGAAGCAGCTGTAACATCTTATTAGTTTCCTCGTTTAATCCGCGTGTTGAAGAGCATACTGGAGGGGCCTGGGTGGCTCAGTCGCCGAGGGTCTGGCTCTTGGTCTCGGCCCAGGTTGACCTCAGGGTCGTGGCCAGAGGCCTGCGGCACCCTGCTCAGCGGGGCTGCCTCCCTCCCCCTCCCTGCCTCTCCCCCTGCTTCTGCCTCCCTCCCCCTCCCTGCCTCTCCCCCTGCTTCTGCCTCCCTCCCCCTCCCTGCCTCTCCCCCTGCTTCTGCCTCCCTCCCCCTCCCTGCCTCTCCCCCTGCTTCTGCCTCCCTCCCCCTCCCTGCCTCTCCCCCTGCTTCGTGCGCTCCCTCTCTCTCAAATGAGAAAAATAAACCTTAAAAAAAAAAAGAATATATTTGAGACATGTTGATCTTCCCAGGAGTCCTAATTTTGCCCTTTGTATACAAACTTTCCCTCCAATGCCAAGACCCAGGAAAGCCTCTGGGACCCGTCACCTCATGAGAAACAATATCCTCAGGATAGACAAGCGAGGAACCGAAAGCAATTTTCCCTCTGATCGTCTCTCCGAGTAAATAGAGGTGTTGGGGATGCAGGGACTTCAGCTGCCTCTGGCTTTTGTTCTCTGAGCTGTAGAAAGAAGCCTTTGCAGACAATCCTCTGCTAAAGGGGAAACAAATAAAATTTTTAATTGAAACTTTTATCTTCAGATCTCCCGCAGGCTGGCAGAAATTTGAGGCCAGCCTCTCCCTTCCTTTCATTTCCCAGCCACTATCTCTAGGACGCTCTGCTCAGCCGCAGATACTCCCCTCGCCCCTTGTGCTCCCTTCCTGCAGAATGCAGGAGGGAGGCGGGGGAGAGACCCTCAAGGCCCTGTTAAAGTCACCTCCTCCTGTGACAAGCCTCCAACACCTGCAGGCATGGCTGCGTACATCTTTTCCCAAATTTTCACAAAACATGTACAAATCCCTACGGCTCAAATGCTAACATTTAGTCTGTTTGCATGAAGATCAATTTAAGAAAACTCATTATTCCCACCTTGCACTAGAGCTTCACCTTGAGGGTGGAACTGTGTTTGTCTAAGAAAATCTTTGATGCCCTGAAAGGCTAGAAGGTGAGGCCCTGAGGGTGTAAAGTAGATGCAAATTGCAGAAAGATAGTTAAGCAGCCCTGCCTAATTGGTGCAACAGAACCGTATGGATGGACTTGAGTGAGGTGGGGGAGAGCCAGGGGGGAAGGTAAAGAGAAGAAAGGAGAAGGAAAGGGGAAGAATGGAATTAGAGTCCGTGGAAATGCCCAAGAAACATTTTGAAGAATAGAGGAGTCCGTTATTCATTTTCAAATGAATCGCTCTGTGGCTCTGCAGTGGATGGAACCTTCCTTGTCATCAACCTGGCAGCAGAAATCTACCGCGCGCAGCTGCATCGTGCGCGTTGTATTTTAATGGATGGAGCAAATAATCAAAGGTTGAGTCTCATGTTTGGGTTGATTCCAAGGAAAAGATAGAGGAAGAGCTGTAAGACATAGAGTGGAGGATGAAAATCCAGCAGCAGCTAGAGGCCGGAAGCACAAGTGACGAGGACTGTGACCCTAGGAATGTGCACACGTTTGGGCGACGGCATTGAGCTTCCCGTTGTCCGGTGGAAGGGAGTCTGAGCAGAGCTGATGTAGGTCTAAGGAGGCCATGGTCGGTAGCCCAGCGGATACCTGGTTTACCCAAATACAAGACCCAGTGCATCTGGAATCTTTGAAATCCTAAAGTGGATACTCCTTGAGGACAGGAGGATACAATCTTCCTTTTCTCTAAGCAGAGCAAAGTGCCCGCTTCATAACAGGTGATGAAAGATTAATGCCCCACTTTATACATTTTAATTAATTAATAAGTACTGAAATGCCATTTGTCACAGCTTGTGGCCTCAGATACTATGACCGCTAATTTAAATCATTATCTGAAGGCACTCGAGGTTCTTATATCTACTATATGATAATATTATATTATTATTATTATTTATATTGTTATATTTCTTTTTCTCTGGGACTAAACCTTCCATAAACTTTGGTGGTATCAGTGTGTCAGCCCCTTGAGGTCACTATTGTTCTTCAGTGTAATAATAATGAAGATTCTGAGGATGTTCAGGTCCCAAGTACCCACCAGGGGCCAGAGGATGATGGTTCTAGAGGAGCTGTTATGGGCTGAATTGTGCCTCCCCCTAAAATTCGGATGTTGAGGTTCTAAACCTCGGTAACTCAGAATGTGACAGTATTTGTCTTCAGAGAGGCAGTCCGGTACCAGGAGGTCATATTGGTGGGCCGTAACCCCAACCTCATCGGTATCCCCACAAGAAGAGGAGATTAGGACACAGACATGAGTGCACGCAGAGGAAAAACCGTGTGAGGATACTTCGGAAAGAGCCCTCTTCGAGCCAAGGAGAGAGACCTCAGAGGAAAACAGACCTGCCGACTTCCAGAACTGTGAGCCATGAGAGAGAGCCAGTCTGTGGCATTTTTTTATGTCAGTCCTAGAAAACAGATACAGGGACCGTGTTTTCCAAACTCCACGTGGCCCGACAACTACAAATGGTTTGTAGTCAGTTGATTGACTGGAATACCTTGGCTGCGAAGTCTTGCCGTACCTAACCCATGGTCTTACTTCCAAGTAGGACTTAACCTAATCCTAGAAAACTATTTTTACTCAATTCTCTAGAAAACCTTTTAAAAACAGACTCATTTGTGAATCTGGAAATACACAGAATCCCCTTTCTGAAATTGAAGTTTTACCACCATGGATCATTTCGATGCCATTTAAAAACCAAAACAAAGGTACATTAGAATTAAGGGCAGAAATCCATGGGCTTTTTGTCCTCAACATGTAACGTAGACAAAATTATTATGAGGACACACTGTTCTATATTTAAGGGGCAGGAAATCTAAGAATGCTGAATGCCTCCAAGAAGACAAATCCTACAAGAGGAGTAGCCTAAGTCAGCATTTTCCGAGCCTTAGGTCAACGAGTCACATAATTAGAAAATATTTTGGGGGGTGGGTGGGAAGGAATTATTTTAAACTAAACATTCTTTAAGATTTAAATCGAAGAATGAATTGGAACCTGGCCACAGTGCGTATTAAACACAGTGCTTGTTTTCTTCCTCAGAGCTAGAATTTAAAAATCAAAGCTGCTATTTATTAATATACGCTACACAAAAATGTTAATGTATATATGTTGAAAAGCCCGTTGGGGATCAAAAAAAAGGAAGCATGTGGAAACCTTGTCAAATACAAGCCAGGTGTGAATTTTGTCTTTCTTTTTTCCTTTTGTCAGAAAACTTCTGACTCACAGACTTCACACTGTAACTCTGCATTTCCATTTTCCCCACAGGTTAGAGAAATACAGCTAAGTAGAAAGGAAAATTAAATTATGAATATTACCGGAAGACATTCCGTGATTTGACTTCTGGAATAAGATGAAGTGGAACCAAATTGCGAAATTACTCAATTCGCAAAAACCAGGGAAGAAAATAAGAAAAGGCATAACTAGGGAAAAATGAATTGCATCAACTGTCCTTTAAAAACTGGGGAGGGAAAACCCCGTGTTAATTCCTTGGAAAATGTTGCTCAGAAAAAGCCGTGTGTTTCCAGAGATGGGGAGGTGGCTCCTGGCCTGGTATCTCCGGAAGCATCACCAGCACAAAAAGAAGAAGCAGGTGAAGTTTCAGGAGAAAATCTCCCTACTTTCTCCCAACTTTCAAGGGAAGCAGCCTAAGGGGACAGGTGCCGGGCCTGACCCTCTCACCAGGGTCCTCCGGGGAAGGGCAGGGGTGTGAGCGCCCTAACCACCCGCAGCACAGACGGGCTCCCGAGGCGAGGCACAGGGAGCAAACCAGAGGACGGACCGAGCTGGGTGGGGGGTGGAGTTCTTTTCCGGTTTGGTTCCACTTTGTCATCTTACCCCAGACGCCCAACAAGTCTGGAGGACGAGGCCTGTGGACACACAGACCCTCATTTAAAGCCCTTGGCCGCCACTCTGCAGGTCAGCAGGGCCCGTGGCCTGCGATGCTGTGCGACAGCGGCCACATCCCTTCGCATCTCCTGGCATCGTCTTCGCATCCGTAAAATGACAATTATTGTGATACCTACATACGAGGATAAAATGAGCTGATATATATAAAGCATAGGGGCGCCTGGGGCTCAGCGATTCAGACTCTGCCTTGGGCCCAGGCCATGACCCCGGGGTCCCGGGATCGAGTCCCATGTCAGCCTCCTCACATGGAGCCTGCTTCTCCCTCTGCCTGGGTCTCTGCCTCTCTCTCTGTCTCTTGTGAATAAATACATAAAATCTTAAAATATATATATATACATCTGCATATATATATATAGCACTTAGGAAACTGCTGCTCATTTAGGAAACACTGTATTTGTTTTGACTATAATTGTTATTATTACCATTATTGTGGGAGTCCCTAAGTCTCCCTTCTCTTTCCCCTCTGGCTTAGGGCAAGTGTGGGGTGGTCCGATAAGGGCCGGGCATCACCTCAGATACTGGAGATTTAACATCGAAAGATTCAGTGCCTGGCTTACTGAAGCTCTCAGTCCCTTGGAAGAGGTGAGGGGCAAACAAACAAATGCCCCCCCCGCCAGCCCTAGCAGGGATTGCCCCATGGCCGCGCGCTCAGAGCCCTCAGATTTATCTAAGGGAGCCCACTGCCAACACGAGCGTCAGCCCCATGAAGGTACAATAGAACCCCCACTCCTCCTCTTTCAGGGGCCAGTTGGGCATCAGTCATTCTTAAATACTCAGTTGATGGTCTTCCAGCTGGCCCTGCTCTGGTCTATGCATGAACATCAGCACCCTGAGCCAGCACCTTCTTGTCGTCCCTCTTGCACAATCTGCCCTTGGGGGGCTGGGTACATCAAAGCACCACAACACTTATCCCTTAAGCTCCCACATTACATGCATAAGCCTCCTCCCGACAAAATGTACCCAAGTCCTTGTCCTTCATGCCTCTTGAGTTAACACAGCCATCCAGCACATGGTCACATCCTATGTTCTTAATCTTCTTTATAAGCCTTCTTCCCCAGTGCTGTGATCCTTAAGAACAAAGAATGGAGAAACCGCTCAAAAATAGCATCACGCTGTATGGCTGTGCTCAGTGGGCACCATTTTGTGAACAAGGCCCCAAGAGCTGTGTAGTCCACAACCTGAACAGCAGCTCGGCCAACATGACTTCAAACAGAATGTGTATGTGGCGCGCTGGGAGCATGGTAGGCAGAGCGTTCCACTCTGTTTGAGAAGATCAGGAAAAGCTGTACAAAGCAAGTGATCGACCCAAGCCCTGAATCACGAGTGGAGGTTTTCTACTCTTCCAAAGACCTGGGGAGGTTGTGGTAGGGAGAAGAAAGAGTGTGTGAGGAGTCATGGAAGGGTAAAACAGTGCAGCATCCTAGTACTGCAAGATTAGCAAGGATGGGGGGATACCTAGAGCAGAGGAGGTGATGGGAGGACAGCTGGAGGCAAAAGGGAAGACGTAATCACGTGGGGACTTGCATGCTATGCCACTGCACCTGGGAGTATGGGGAGCCTGGGGGAGGAGGATGAGGGGCCCACGTCCTTGGAGAGAGTGGGCTGCTGTGGAGAGCAGATGGAGCCAGTGTGTCGGGCCGGCGCCTGTGCCGAGCAGTGATGCAGCCGTTACAGTCCTGCAGCTTGGAGATATGGCCCCGGCCGGCATCAGCTGACACCCCGGAACTGATAACAAGCAGAAGCAGAGGCGGTCTGCAGGGCCCAAGATACACTAAATCCTTTCAAAAGGGAGGATTTGGGCAGCAGGCCGTCAGGCTCTCCAGACCTGACCCCTCTGTGTCTGACCACTTGAAAAAGGCAGCTGCCTCCGAAGGCTCTGCCCCATTGATCTCTGCCCAGGACTGAGATCCTCCTGTGTTTGAACAACATAAGAAGCAGTGAGCGCCGAGAGGGGCCCCAGACCAGGCCAAGGCCTTGTCTCAACCGCACACCCACAGACTGACTTCGTGTTTGGTTTGTTAACTCCCTCCTCCCTCTGTTATCCCGTTTGTTGTGCGGCTCCTCTGTGTTCTGCTCTGTGGGCCCTGTAAGAAGCCAAGTTAATCACATGGTGACGGGTCGTCGAGTTTGCAATGCCGAGCCTGCTTTATAGCTATGTCAGCCTTGCTTTATGACGGAATAAAGCTGACAATGTGGAGAGACACAACTTGTGTGCGTGCCTTCACAGCATGCGACACCTGGTCAGATCTGTGCTTTAGAAAGCTCACTATAGCAGCGTAAATACTGGAAGGCCGTGGGGCAAGGCTGACCTGGGAGATCCCTGAAAAGCTCTCATCATAGCCTGAGAACAAAAGATGGGTGTCCATGTGGATTAATGCAGAGATTCCAGAAACAGCTAAGACACACACTACACAAGACATGTGGACTAACGTAACTAGAGGCCATGTGGGAAGAGACTAGGATAGCTCTCAGAGCCCCAACTCTGGCAACTAACTAAAGGATAGTTTAGTTAGTTAAAGGATAGCTCACTTTTTACCAGTTCGAAAGTAGAAGAACAGGTCAGAAAGGGTTGAAATCGGTTGAATTCAAAGAGCCATGAGCCGTGCAGATAAATATGCAGATGAGTCACTGGCTGGCAATTTGGGTCTGGAGTTCAAAGAAAGAGCTGAGTTCAATTTCCAAGTCACGAGAGAAGGTGACAGCGCGTGAAAAGGAGGAGTGGAGATAGCTAGCGTGCATTACTATCTGGAGACTCTGTAAAAGAAAAGAGCCAAAATGCAAGGTTGAGGAGGGTATTTTTCTTTTTAAAGGGGACTTGAAACTACCTATGGATGCAAAAGATAAATAAGACAAGAGAGAGATTGAAGAATGAGAAAGCAAGTCTTACTGAGACTAGGTTAGGAAGCACATTTAAGAGCACGGTTGGAGGGGCACCTGGGTGGCTCAGGGGTGGAGCATCTGCCTTTGGCCCAGGGAGTGATCTTGGGGTCCTGGGATCGAGTCCCACATCAGGCTCCCTGTATGGGGCCTGCTTCTCCGTCTGCCTGTGTCTCTGTCTCTCTCTGTGTCTCTCATGAATAAATACATACAATCTTTAAAAAAAGAAAAGAAAAGAGACATGGAGAGAGAGGGAGAGAGCACAATTGGAGTTCACATAGACAGGAATTTCAATCAATATTTCCTCAGCACCTGCTAAGTAGCTGGGCACCACCGTGGACATCATTCTTTGTCCTCACAGAGCTTAAAACCTGGTTAGGTGGTAGGCATTAGTCAAAAATTCATAGAAATAAATGTAAAATTGCAGCCGTGATAGATGCTATGAAGATTTACAGGCTGCAACAAGAGTTTATAATGACAAGAACTGACTTGCCAAGGTTTCAGTGAAGCCTTTCTCGTCGAGATAACACAAGTCAGACACACTATTGGATGAAGAGCTGGGACTCCAACCCACAAGTTGGAGTTAACTAGAAAAGAGACAAGAGGAGGATTCAGTACGTGCGAAAAGCTCTGCAAAAGTAGAGAGTATGTGAAAAGCCAGGATGAAAAAATAGTCAGTGTGGCTGAGCAGAGAGAGTGGGCTGGAGTGTGGGGAAAGATGAAGATGAAGATGTAAGCAGGCCAAGACCAGGTAGGACATTGTAGGCCATGTCCAGGAGGGTTACCTTGATTTGCAAAGGGCTAGGAAGCCATGGAAGACTTTTAAGAAGATCTGGGGGCAGAAGTCATATGATCATGTTTGTATTTCACAAAGTTAGCTTTATTTGCAGCTCAGAGAATGGGTTAGAGGGGTCAGGAGAGGGCAAGTAGACCCATTTCTGTCATCCCCAGAAGAAATGACGATAGCTTGGAAATGGTGGGAGTGGTGGAAACCGAGAGAGTAGATAATTTCAGAAGATATTTTTGAAGTGAAATCCAATATGCTGAGGTCGGAGAGTGTTGAGGCTGCCTCATAGGTTTCCAGTCTACACAGACAGGGTGGGCTGCCGAAGTGAAGCACACTGGAAGTGGAGTGGGTTTGTGGAAACGATCATGAGTTCGCTTCTAGATACAGTGACTTTCATGTGTCTTTCCAGGAATTCAGGAGTAACTCAAGTGAGCTGCTGGACATGTGGCCCTGGATCTCAAAGGACACGTCGAAACGTAGGCATAACGAGTAGGCGTTGGTAAAATAAGACCGTTCACGGAGAGAATGTGAGGAAAGGACAGGGCCCAAGGTGCTCAAACGTTCAGTGGCTAGACGGACGGAAGATGGTCAGACTGAAAAGAGGAAAGAAGTGGCCAGAAAGATAAGAAGAAAACTAAGAGAGTTTCATGGCACAGAAAATAAGAGATGAGACCAGTTGAGAAAGAGCAAATATCCAAGAATGTTGCTAAGGAGCTTTCTTAGCAACATTTCCAAGAGTGGAAATGTCCACTGACACGGAGTTCAAGCAAAAACTGTCTTCCTGTGGCGATGGAGCCAGAAATCATCTTGGAACAGGTTGAAGGAGGAGCAGGAGGACAAAATGGAGATGGTCAACCTAGACCGTTCCACCAAGAACTTGGGCTGAGTCATTGACTGAGAATGAAAGGGACAGAGCGGAGAAGGTGCCTTGAGGAGAGGGGGAAGTGTAGACGAGCAGCTGAGAGTCATTAAAGAGACGGATGGCCTCAAACCAGTCACGAAGTGTAAGAACCCGGGAGACAGACTTCCATTAATTTGTCGTGGCACCAGTTTGCCTGGGTGGGCAATTCTCTCTGGCTATCATAGTCTGAACTGCGTTGAGAAATACCAAATTGCGGTAACAAAAGGAAAAGAACAAAGAAAAACAACAACACCAAGGAGACAATGAAGTTGAGAGGCTTGAGAGAGAAGCTCCAATTGTCCACGGAGCCCAGGCTCCATATGGAAGGAATTGTGGTTCTCAGGAGGCCCATCATTTTGGCTGAAAATGAGTCAGCCGAGGGATTAGGGACCCCAGTAAAGACGAAAGGCGTGTGCGGGGAAATGCTGTGAAAGCTGAAATGGTAAGTGAAGAGGATGCTCTCGGTGCCCCCCAGTATCTCCGCAGCCTGATGTCCTGATTTCTACTCAGACCATGAATTCTGGCCAGACCATGACTGGCTTTTGGCTCGGTGCCTTTTCAGGCCAGAAACACCGAGTCGTTGAAGTCCCCTGGAAGCAACCTCAGCAACGACATAAGGGATTCGGCGAATAGCTACCCAACCCCTTCACCCTCCCCCACGTGAGGTAACTCTAAGGATGTTCCTTCCCCTCCGTGTCTCTGTCCGCCCACTCTCCCGCTGGCATTGGCTCCCCATAAACCACTCGTGCTGGAATCTCTTTTCAGGGTCTGCTTCTTGTGAGACTCAAACCCAAACAGGAGGCTGTTGCCATCGACGCTTTCCGGGGTGACCGTGTTTGGGGATAACGGGGCGCAGAATGTAGCGGTGGAAGAGCGTTGTCAGAATGCTGCAGGGGTGAATGGGATTGGTTCCAAGATCAGGAAGGCTTGGAGGCCGCCACGTGGGGCGGTTTCTACACGGGTATCAAGTTGTCATAGATGGTGACCTGCAAGAGGCCTTGAACCCTGCACCACGGTTTCCATAATGTGGGAGAGAGGGCAGGAGGCCAGCGGATACCAGTGATCCCTGACAGCGTAGGGTAGATTTTGGTAGACGGCATGACCCAAAACAAAGAGGATATTTAAGCCAGGGAAAATGGAGTAATGTGTAGGCACAGAAAAGGAGATGGAAGAGAGTGTTGACCTCCCTCTCCCGATTAGGAGGAACTGTAGAAGGAAGAGCGGCCCCACCCGAGAGGACCTAATTCAAGAAAAACAGGGTCCCTACGGAGGGACAGCAGATTAGTCTACAGTGAGTTGCAAAGAAAGAAAGTCTTTACAATGGACAAGATGGAAGGTTCTGGATTGCACAAGAGGGGCTGAATCCAAGTGGATAAACTCGAGAAGGCTGTGATAGGGAGGGAGAAAAACCAGCTGGAGGTTGTACACTTTGAGCATGGCCGTGGGGTAACATCTCCAGCCACCTTGTGAGGCAGGATCCTGGGAACCCGAGGCCCACGGGAGCAGAACCGGAGGAGCTGAACTGGGCGGTGTGGCTCTCCAGGCCACTAACCCCTCTTCTGCACTGTCCCTGAGGGTCGGGGCTCCAAGGACTGTCTCAAAGGCAGGCACAGGAGTTTATGCTTCTATCACATAATACTTACACTTTTTAAAAAATGGTGCACAAGACATGATCGTGTGGGCCTATACAAAATAATGAGCCAATGGGAAGTAGCCATGCCCGTGCTCCGGCACCTTCAGGGTCGCCTCCCTTTTTTACAACAATTCAGGTCCTTTTACAGCCACTTCTGTCGAAGTAAACAGAATTGGCATCCAGCAGGCTGACCTTAAAAGGCTTGTTATTATCTGTCCTGGATTCGTCTTAAAAAGGAATCTGCTATGTAGCAACTTCTGGTTTAGTCTGTGCCTTTGATGCATCACACAAGTTAGTGCAGACTGGCTTAACCTAATAACCCGCTGCCCAGAGGAGGGCAGACTCGGGGGGACCCGGGCCCAGTCACGTGGTGCGCCTGGCGAGCTTGGCACAGGTCCCCTGACTCACCCCCCAGCCTGGCAGCGCTGCGGGCCCCAGAATGAAGATTCAGGTGAGGTAGGTTCTGGCCTCCATCCTGACAGGATGGACAACTTCATCTTCTTGGGCTTGAACTTCCTCAACTAGGTAGGTGACCCCGAGGCACGGGGTTCAATTAATAAGTGACACTCACTGTGATTTTTTAGGCAGATACCATATTCTGACATCCTGAAGCTCTAACCTTCTGCACTTCTCAGAAGACGGAAACATCACAGCAAACAGAACTGATTTGGGTGGAGATTTTTAAAAGATGCTTTAAACCACAAAATCCAGACTCTTAAAATTTTTTTTTATCACAGGCAACCTTCAAACATGAATGTAGGCGGTCTTGGATTTTTAAATAAATTGTCTCATAAATGTCAGTAATTCAAAATTCATTAGCCCCGTGGAAGCAAGAGTGTAAGCGAAGGTTAGTTGAGTTCAGTAAAAATGGTTCCATGTGCCAATCACTATGCCAGAACCGCGGGGGTTCAGCTCCTGCTCCTCCGGAGGCTGTGAGTTTGCAGTGGGAAACCTCCTAGGTCAAAGCACGAAGGCCCGCTCAACCCATAAATGGTTCCAGGTATCTCTGACCACTGCTTTTGACACCTTATTACTAAGGGAAAACGCGTCCTTAGTTAGAACTTGGGACATCACACACACATTTCTCTCCCACTTGAGAGTGGAGCATCTGTAGATGTTTCCAGAAAGCAGAAACTTGCTTAATAGAAACCATCACCTGATAGGTTTATTACTGCACAAGATGAAAAGCAGTAACCCGGGGCTCCTGGGTGGCTCAGTGGGTAAGCATCTGACTCTTGATTTTGGCTCAGGTCGTGATCTCAGGGTCCTGAGATTGAACCCCGCATTTGGCTCCATACTCAGCACGGGGCCTGCTTAAGACTCCCTCTCTGTCCCTCTCCCTCTGCCCCTCCCGCCACCCAAGTCTATGCACTTGCTCTCGCTCTCTGTCTCTCTCAAATGGATAAATAATCTTTTTAAAAGAAGATTTTATTTATTTATTCATGAGAGATACAGACAGAGAGGCAGAGACACAGGCAGAGGGAGAAGCAGGCTCCATGTGAGGAGGCCGATGTGGGACTCGATCCCGGGTCTCCAGGATCAGGCCCCGGGCCGAAGGCAGATGCGTAACCGCTGAGCCACCCGGGTGTCCCTGGATAAATAAATCTTAAAAAAAAAAAAAAAAAAAAAAAAGAGTAACCGTAGGTGTAATTTTGGTCAACAGCATCAAAAAAAAAAGTGTTGCCCAAAGCTTCCATGGCAAAATAAGTTTAGGGAAACTAAGTTTGAACAGGGGGCTTTGCTGGAGAACTTCCTAAGTGTCTCAATACGTTGTCTTTTATCTCCTAAAAGAAATGAAAACTGATAGGAAAGTCGTTTCTAAAATTCTCTGAGTACAGAACCATCTCGTGCTTGGTAGTTCTCTTGGAGTCGGGGTGGCACAACCATCCTGATCTTCCCAGGGTCGGGGGAGGTTCCTAGGCCACGTGATTTTTAGGACTAAAACTCAGCCGGGTCTGGGTAAACCAAGACAAGTTGGTCAACTTATTCAAAGAAGCCCTGAGCGCGGCGCGGAAGATGTTCACGCTAACTTTGGGGGAGCTCGGAATGGAGAAGCGGGGGCTGCGGCCTCCGTGGAGGCAGAGAGGGCCCGGAGCCCGCCGCCGCACCCCTGCCACCCCAGCCCACTGCCAGTCTGTGTGGACGCTGCTCTTAGTCGGGTGTCGGCGGATCAGGAGAGGTTGTGCTGGGTCTCCGGGTGCCGGGTTTGGTAATACCGAGGAGTCCAGACGGGAAGCGAGTCCGTAGTTCTCCTCCAGATAAACCGAGACTCAAGGAATCTTTGGGGCCACCCGGGGGCTCAGCGGTTGAGCATCTGCCTTTGGTTCAGTTGGTGACCCCGGGTCCCGGGATCGAGTCCCGCATGGAGCCTGCTTCTCCCTCTGCCTGTGTCTCGGCCTCTCTCTCTCTCTCTCTGTGTCTCATGAATAAATAAATAAAATCTTTAAAAAAAAAAAAGACAGAAATCTTTGATCTACCCAAAGTTAGGAGAGAAGAACGCTGGGGTCAGGAATCGATGCTAAATCGGAAGACTCCCGCCTCCCCAGCCCAGCCTCGCTGCGATGAAGGCTGAGGTGGCGGGAAGAGAGAGCAAGGTAGGTGGTGAGTCCGCGTGACCCGGCTCCCAGAGGGGCTGCCCCCCCTCAGCCGTAGGACGTGTCCCGGGCGCCTGGAGGGACCTGAGGGACCCCAAGAGCCTGCGCCTGGGGGGGCTGCTCCTGTGCCACCCAAGCTGAGAGGGGCGGCCTGACCCCCCCACCCCACTGTCCGGCCTCTAAGCTGCAGCAAATTAAAATAGGAACAACCGTGGGGGCTCGTTGCTTGGAAGAAGGGGTGTTTTACACACGCGGCCAACGGGCTTGGGCTTGGCCAGCAGCCGTCGATCCGGAAGGACAGAAGTTCCGTAGACGGGGACCCATTTGCACCTCACTTCCAGGCACACGCGCAAGGCCGACCGTTGCCACTGCTGCTTGTTAAAGTGACCTTGTTCCAGCAGATGCCTGCAGAGCCACCCTTGGGCGGCGGGGGGTTGTGGGCCCTTTGTCCCAACTCACACAGCCGGGGAAAAAATGACCATTTGAAGTAGGGATTAGGAGAACATTTACCTAAAGAACAGCCATGGGGACAAAGAAGCTCATCTGACAGTTTATGCTTAGTGGCAGCGCGGACTCCATCCCTAAGTCACTGGGAGGCTCTGCTATTTCCTTGTGCACGTGGCCGCCCGGGAGAGGGTTTTCTGGAAGGAAAGCTCTGGGCTATTTATCAAAAGTGGACACGCGCAGAGTCAGTCGTGAGGATGAGCTCGAGGGGCCTGAGTGTTTCGTGGGTCGCTTGTGAACCTGCCTCTTTCTTCGGCCTTCCAAAGTGCAGGTTATTTCACATCCATATCCGCCCTGCTTTATGGTGGGGGATGGATACCGTCTACGGGGCAAGACTCTTCGCGGGCCAAAATAAATGGTTTGAGAGTTCAAAAGAACAGGGTGACATAGTTTTCATTTTTGCTCCCAGGTTTGATGGAAATTAAAAGCAGACCTTACAGGCAGATACCATGAATTCCTAATGGGGGCGAAGGCATTTACAATGAAAAAAAAAAAAAAAAAAAAACCTTAGGAAACTCCCGGCCCTTGGGAAACAATGGTTTGGGTGGAATTTGTTTTTCTGCACATCAAATGCTTAAGAACAGCTGTTTTTTGTTTTTTGTTTTTTGTTTTTCCTGAAACACGCTTGCTCCCCCCGAAATTTCCTGGCATTCATAATGGCTTTTGCCATGAAGGAAACGCGCCCCGGATTTCTCAATGTGCTCATTTATTGCAAATTTCATCAATTCCGTGTCTGTCATTAATGCTACCTGATGATACACCCTGACTTTTATATCCTGGCATAAGAAGCAGTACCCCAAGTTACCTCTTTTTACTATTGCCCAGGAGAGCAAAGAACGGGGTTAGGATAATTTCTTTTTGAATGACTGAGATACATGGGGCCCCTGGGGGGCTCAGGGGTTGAGCGTCTGCCTTGGGCCCAGGCCGTGACCCCGGGGTCCCAGGAACAAGTCCCGCATGGGGCTCCCCACAGGGAGCCTGCTTCTCCCTCTGCCTGGGTCTCTCTTTCTCTCTGTGTCTCTCAGGAATAAATAAATAAAATATTAAAAAATAAATAAATGATTAGGGACAGCCCGGGTGGCTCAGCGGTTTAGCACCGACTTCAGCCCAGGGTATGATCCTGGAGACCCGGGATAGTCCCACGTCAGGCTCCCCGCAGGGAGCCTGCTTCTCCCTCTGCTTGTGTCTCTGCCTCTCTCTCTGTGTGTGTCTCTCATGAATAAATAAATAAAATCTTAATAAATAAATAAATAAATAAATAAATAAATAAACAAATAATTGAGATTCAATCACTTTTCATTTTTACCGACTTAACCCTTCCTGAAGTCCGCGTGCGGACAGGCAGCCGGGAGGCCGTCCCTCCGTCGCAAGCTCCTCTTTCCGGGGCCGCGAGTCTTTCTCCGCGTTCACAGCCTGTAGGTTACAAGACTTGAGGACACCAGCTCTCTTCGAGGCTTTGAATTTCAGGGGTTTGCTTTTGTGGTTCCCGGCTTTGGGCTCTGCCAAATACAAGCCTTTTTTATAACTAGATGCGGTTCCTAAGAGGAACGCCCGTAAAAGCAACAACGAAACCTGGCCCCGTCTGCGAGGTTTGGGGGTCACGGTATGTCAGAGGGTCAGAGACTTCAAAGTTGAAGACAAGAAAGTTTGCTTTGCACATTATAGCCCCGGAAAAAGCATTAAGATAATTCGGCAGAGTGGAGAGGAGTAAATCACAGACGGTAGCCTGGTGCAGCGAGCTCTTGCTGCGGGAGCGATGCCCTCAAAGCGGGTTGTCACACCGCAGCTCCCTTCTCAGCCCGCTGTCGGGTGAGTCCGTGATTCGGGTCGGGGTCAGCGGGGCGCTCCCCTGTGTCGCCCCCGTGGCGGGCCCCCCCGCGGCCGTCCCCATCGGTGGGTGTCGACGGAGGCACCTTGGCTGTTCTCCACGTGCCGTCCGTGCTGCCCGGGCTGGGCCGGCCTGGCAGACGGGAGGCGACGGGCCGCGCACAGAGGCCGCGAGGCCTGCCGAGGCTTGGGCTCCGCGCTGACCCAGGTCGTTGCCCCTCGTGCTTGGTCAAAGCAGGCCCCGAGTCCCGCCCGGCGTCCAGGAACAGAGGGGTAAACTCCAGCTCTTCGGAGACGGCTCTTCACGGTCGCGTCGCACGGACACAGCTACGGAGAGAGACAGCTTCGGTGGCCCTTTCTGTGACCTACGCAGCATCGCATCGCTTGGTGGAGCCTCAGGAGAAGCAGCAGGGCCTAGAGTGTCGGAGCTTCGGAAGCTGCACCTGACTCAAGGCCACACGAGGGGCCCAGTTCTGCTTTCATCTCTCTTTCTAAGCGGTAGTCCTGCTGCTGGCTTGCGTCCATGGCTTCTAAAGGGCCCAGCTCCACACACCTAAGCCGGGAGAGCCTTTGCGTGCAGGAAACGGTGCCCCTTCTTCGGCTACACCCAAGCAAAGGCTTTTCCTGGATGGTGGAGTGAACGCACGAGGAGCTTGGGGTGTCTCTAAGGTTTTTAGGCATCTGGAAGGCTGTTGTTATCATCCACCGAGACGGAGAGGATTGTGAGTAAAGGAGCTTTGAGGGGAGCCTGGAAAGTCCGAGAGTTCATGACCACTGAGGGAAGGCGGGGCCTTGAGCCTGGTGCTGGCATTTGGTAGGGACACAGCTCGTCGAGGAGGAAGACGAGCAAGGGCAGGCTGGAGAGGCACAGCCGCTTCGCAGAGCACCTGCCCCGGTACCAGGTGCATGAAGCCTCGAATCAGCAGGTGAAACAGAAGGTGACCCTTCCTAAGTCCTTTGACCTTCACGCTCACCCGGCAAGTGAAGAAGTAGGAAGCAGGAAATGGAGGGGGGACAGAGGTTAGGAAAGTAGGGGGCAGAGATGCAGGGGATCCTCATGGGGAGTCACAACAGCGGGCTGGTAAGTGCAAGCCCGAGCGTGAACTTCCGTGTGGCTCTTCCAGGCCCTGTGGCCTTAGACACAGCGCCCGATTGTTCCAGACTCCAGCTTGCCCGTACACACGATGCTGGTACTAGCAGCAGCTCCCCTCCTGGGCGAACCTGAGGGTTCACTGAGATGATCCATGTGAAGAGCCTCACAGCCCACGAGAGGTACAGGGTCCTGGCTAATTCCAGGACGGTGGCCGCGGTCGTGCTCATGTGCAGGTCCATCTGCCTATAGTTTGCAGCTTCATTTTATTTTATTTTATTTTATTTTATTTTATTTTATTTTTTTGCGGCTTCTTTTAAGGTAAAATTCACCTACCATAAAATCAACATGGGATTCGGTGGCATTTAGCGTATTCATGGTGTCGTACAACCATAATCTCTGTTTAGCTTCAAGATATGTCGGTCATCCCCAGGAAGACCCTCTGGACACTCCCTCCCCCAGCGCCTGCCAACCGCCAGCCTGCTCTCTGTCTCTAAAATGCAGGTCCTTCATATGACACGTGACCTGCCGTGCCTTTCCTTCGCTTAGCATCATATTTTCGGGGTTCGTTCCTGTTGCAGCACGAGTCAGAGCGTCACCCTTCTCTGTGGTCGAGGCACACCTCACTGCCTGAGAACTCCACAGCTCGTTACCATCCACTCGTTGATGGACGGACTTGCTTCCCCTTTCTGGCTCCTGTCCGTAGTCCCGCCGGGAACATGCCCACACAGGTATTTGTTCGAGCGCCCGCCTCCAATAATTTGGAGTACACACCCGCGAGTGGGATTGCTGGGTCACGTGTCGGCACTTCTGACGCCACAAAGCCAGACTGTAGAGAATAGGATTTTCCACCCGTTCACTCGACCACCATCTCCTACAGTCAAGGGCCGGGCTTTTCTCTCTTCTTTGGGTGCTTGGCTTTAAGGAGCAGGAGAGCAGAAGGTAGTCACTGTAAGTTGCTTCCTACTCAATGTTTTTCTACTCATTTAAAAAATGTAAAAGCCATTTGCAGCCCACGGGGAGCACAGCACCCAGAGGAGAGCCAGCCTTGACTTAGGGGCAGTGGTTCGCCACTTATGTACGCCACAGGGTACCATGCTCTTCCATTACTCACAAGTATTATAGGGTTAGAAGGAACTTCAATTTTGTTTTTATGAAAGGGCTGAACATGGCCATGTTCATAGGAAATAAACCTGGAAATGCTTCTCAGAAATGTATGCATCTGAGGATCCCTGGGTGGCTCAGCGGTTTAGTGCCACCTTTGGCTCAGGGCGTGATCCTGGAGACCCGGGATCGAGTCCCACGTCGGGCTCCCTGCAGGAAGCCTGCCTCTCCCTCTGCCTGTGTCTCTGCCTCTCTCTGTGTCTCATGAACAAATAAATAAAAATCTTAAAAAAAAAAAAAAAAAAGAACACATGCATCTGGATCACAAAATGTAAGTGCGTTATGGTGGCAACTGATCACAGGCGCCGCCAAGACACCACTGATTCTAAGGCCGAGAAATAGAAATCATAAAAGAGGGAACACACACAGGCAGCTCGCAGAGTTTTGCAAAAGGAGGAAAGAAACCAGCGACTCTGATGGGAGATGTGGGCTGAGTCCCAAGGGGACAGAACAGAGGGAGGGAGGAGAGAAGTCAGTCAGACCCACACCTCCAGGGTTTGACAGGCAGGCTGGCCTGGCTCGGGGACAGATGGACTTGAGAGCCATCCCACACCCGGGTGAGCAGATTCCAGCGTGTCTGAGCTGCAGACGAGAAAACAGTAGGACTTTTTACCGTAGCGCCTTCCTTCGCGGCCCCGAGTGAGATCCAGAGAATAACAGACCTACTGGGCTGAAAGCGATTTCGGAAAGGAGCATCTTAATGACATGCTTTAGTTTTGGTTTTTCTTTAAACCCCCAGATGCCAACTCCCAGTCTCTGCTGGCAGCTCCCTCAAACAGCAGTTGGCCGCTGAGACTTTCCAGAACTTACTATGGATGTCATATTCCTCCTCTTTAATTTAAGTCCGTTCCCGCTAATTTGGTCCTCCACAAAGCTGGTTTAAGACGGGCCCACATTCCCCACATGAAGATGTCTCATTTGTCTAAAGATGGTCATTAAGCCTCCCTCCGCCTGCTTTTCTCTGGACTGAACAACCCCAAACCCTTGAACCTTTTCCCGTAGAACTAATTGTCATCTTTTATAACATTTTTGTGACTCTGGTTTCTTCACATCATTGTTTTCCTTTTTTTTTTTTAACAGCAGAAACAAATAATCCCCCCTCAAAAATGTGTTTTCTCGAGAAGTTTGGACTCCAGTGGGACACTTAGAGCAAGACGACACAAAGGAGAGAGAGCCCCTCAACCGTCTCCGTTTTATTTCTGGCATCTCAGTGCCATGCTGGCCTTTTCCCACAGAGCTACTCTATTTCTGACGAGTAGTCATTTCGTGCACGGAGTCCACCCCACCCAGGTCACTTCGCCGCTAAACCCACACCTTGTAATCATCCCGACAAGAACAACCATAATGATGGCATCTAACCTTGTCGCCTTGTGCTAAGGCTCCGGGCGACCCTCGCTGGGAGGTCGCCCGTTACCCGCACTTGACGGCGGAGGGCACATGCTGGGACAGGTTAAGGACCTGGCCTGAGACGACCCGTGGGGGAGCGCGGCAGGTGCGGCCCACGGTGCCCACCGCGAGTCGCGGCCGGTGCCCTAGTCCCTCCTGGGCGTCTGTCCGTGGACTCCAATTAACGGTACTTTGTCTCATGCGTATTTACTCAATTCATATTCATCTGCAAATTGCTCCTTCAACGACATTTTCCCGACGTATCAAGGTCATTTTCAAATGTTTGCTGGCTGTCCGCCTCCAGAAGGTTCGATTCCTTCTAACTCAGCAGGTCTGCGGCGCTTTTGCGTTATCTTCCTTCCGAATAGGGAAGCTCAGCAGTTTGACCCTCGGGGGACGGATGTTAAAATCCCCAAGAGCTGACATGACACTCCAGGCACCGTCGTAGGCGTGCTGCCCCCTCTGCGAAGCCCTACCAGGCGCTGCCACGGCTCCCTCCGATCTTACAGATTGAGGCACCGGGACGGTGCGCAGCTCGCCGAGGTCGCTCAGCTGAAAGTGCGCCTGCAGGTTTACGAGTCGCCTTAGATTTACAAATACTCTGCCTATATCTTGTTGCCGGTTCACTTTTGAACAATCTTTTCCTGACCAGACATTGGATCTTTACTAAGTGGTGTTTCTTCGTCTTCCTGCTTATTAATAATGGTAATTTGGGTTTCTAACCTTCTGCCATTAGGGGAAAAAAAAAGATTCTCTGAAATTATTGTTCGTTTTTCATTGCGAGAGAGTGATGAAGGATACGTGCAGTCTGATGCCATTTGCACATTTGAACAGACGTAGAACAACAGCACACGTCGTTTCAGGAGACACACGTGCTGTAAAGGAGGACAACTGGCAAGTGCTTCCTACAGGAAGCTGCAAACGTATTTGCAATTTTTTCCCTCGGGCTCGGTGATGGTAATATGCGGCTGATTTTTACATTATTCTTCATCTCCTTTTGAAGGTTTGACATTCTTATGGTTTTTAAAAATAAGGGAGGAAGGAAATTAAGTATGAATAAGTAGACCAGAGTAGGGACAGTTGCTGATAATCAGGATGTCCGACTTCTAGACCTTGTTCTGCAACATGCCAGCAGTTGAAATCGAGCAAGCTGCTTGATCCCGGCCTCTTTCCTCAACTATAAAAGGCAAGCATTTCACCAGAACAGGGGTTGGCAAACTACGGCCCCCTGTTTTTGTCAATAAAGCTTTATTGGAACATACAGACCTATGCCCATTTGCTTACAAATAGCCCACGGCTGCTTTCGTTCCACAACGGCAGAGTCGAACAGGAGCAACGAGGACGGTCTGGCCTACAAGTTCTAAAATATTTACTGTCTGGGGCTTTACAGAAAGTATCTGTGGACCCCTGCAGCAGAAAATCAGTCTCCTTCCACTCTCAAATCTGAGCATCCCAGGTTACAGCGAGCGGCTCAGGCTGTTGCACCAACAGTGCATTGTGCACACACCAGTGCTAGTCACAATACATCACTTTACCTAAGGATGGAAAACACAGATAAGATCAAAGAAACTTCAGGACTTTGAAGTCATACAGCAAAGCCATTCACTATTGTTCTGGGAGGGTATGGGCACAGACGTCCCCCCCCGCCCCCGAATGGAATGAAAGGCAAGTCCATAGGTGCCAAGCACAGAGTCTAAAAGTCCCCGCGCTAGGGAGTGTCATGTGATTATAATACAGTCTATACATGGCTACGCTTTGTGGGTTTTACAGGGATGTTCTAGAACATTGGGACTTTATCTTCTCGTAAAGTTTCTCATAGGAATCAAGGACTCATTCCTCTCTGCAAAGGAATTCGCCCACTGAAAGAGCAAGGCAAAATAGTGCTCAAGAGCAGGAGTCCAAGAGTCAGATGGCAAGGACTAGAGTTCTGGAATACACCTTCTCTGCCAGTGCAGCTTGGCACTCTATGTCATCTCTCCAAACCTCCGTGTCCTCACCTGTGACTTGGAGCCAGGCTAGTAGGTACCTCCTGGATTGCTGTGAGGCCTACACGATAGAATTCATAGTGCTTAGCATTGGTGCTTAGTGATTAGGTACTTAGCACTTAATTCACGTTACTGAGCATGACGCCAAATAAATATCAGCCGTCGTTACCCGGACATGCTTAAGACACGATACAAATTCTACAACGGGTTTTAAAGCACCGCCCCTAGTATCTGCTCTCAGGAGTAGTGAGAGATACGGGGCGGGGGGAGTGGAAGGCAGTTTCAACATAACTGTACCAGATGGAACATGAGGAGCAAGATTTCCTTGGGGTTGCCTACGGCAGCGGCGTCCGGGAGGCACAAAAGGAAAGCATTTCAGCGCCAGCCTGAACTCGAAGCCCGCCGTCCCAAAGAGTTTAGACTGCCCGGACTGTTTCGTCAAGAGGAGCAACTCTTCCCGCTTTCACAAGTTGAATGCAAAGGCACGACACTGACACGTGGCCAATGAGTAAACCACTGGAATGAAAACAAGCGTATCACTGTCCGCCAAATACATCATTCAAGCCACATACACACAGGCATCCCCCCTTATTCGCGGGGGATATGTTCCAAGTCCCCGGGTGGATGTCTGAAACTGTGGATAGTACCAAACCCTATAAGTACTATGTTTTTTTCCCTATACATCCATACCTATGATAAAGTTAAATTTATAAACTGGGCTCAGTAAGAGATTAACAATAACAACTAATAATAAAATAGAGCATTACCGTAATGTTGTCCTGTAATAAAAGTTACGTCAATGAGGCCTCCCTCTCTTTCTCCCAAAATCTTTTATACTGTGCTCAGAACTCTTCTTGGGACGATGTGAGATGATAAAATGCCTGCATGATGAGATAAGTGAGGAGAGTGATGTGGGCACTCTGACGTAGTCAGGCTACTATTGGCCTTCTGAGGATGCATCGGAAGGAAAGTCATCTGCTTCCAGACCGAGGTTGACCGTGGGTAACTGAGGTCATGGAAAGGGGGGTGAGGGTGGGGATCTACCGCAGATTAAAGTTTTCTACTAGTCACATTAAAGAAAGTAAAAAGAAGTCGGTAAAACTAAGTTTAACAATATGCTTCATTTAGTCCATTTTAACAAAATCAATCTTCCAGCATGTAATTAATATAAAAAATACACTAACGACATTTCTACATGCTTTTTTTTTCTTTTCAAAATCTTCCAACTCGGCGTGATTTTACAGTTTCTGCACATCTCACTCAAGAATACTGCAGCCTCAATAGCCACGTGACTAGTAGCTGCATATTGACCCACGCTGGTCCAGGACACACTCGGCTCCTAGAAAACCACTGATCCTAAACCACACCTTAGTGAGAGGACAAAGGCAGGGATGAAAACTTTATGCCATTGCTCCATATATGAAGGTTCAAACCACACCAGTAAGTGATATTTTATCCCGGCATATAATAAAAGATAGGAATTCAAACTTAGAACCGCGAATGATGTTTGTCAGAAGGACAGTCCCATAAAAAGCCATTAAAAAAGGTTAATATGAGGTTAACAAAGATGACTTTCAGCTGAAGAAATTGAATTGGTTCTCTCTAAAGAAAGGCTTTTATGTTTCCTTTGATTTCTTTCATTAACACTTTGTAATTTAGCAAAAATCTGGATTTTTTAGCAAAAGACAAGAATGTTTTCAGTAGGTCTATTCATAGTAGCCACAAACAAACGTCCTGAAACACCACATCTTTCAGTCGGGGCACCCGGGGGGCTCAGCAGTTGAGCGTCTGCCTTCAGCTCAGGGCGTGACCTCGGGGTCCCGGGATCGAGTCCCACATCGGGGTCCCCACAGGGAGCCTGCTTCTCCCTCTGCCTGTGTCTCTGCCTCTCTCTGTGTCTCTCATGAATAAATAAATAAAATCCTTTTTTAAAAAAGTCTTTCAGTGGGTAAATAATTAAGTCGGCTGTGGTATAGCCACACTGTGGAATATAACTCAGCGATGGAAAGGAATGAACGTTTGAGATATAAAACAATTCAGATAGCTTTCGAGGGAAATGTGGTGATTGAAAAAAGTCCTTCTCTAAGAAGTTGCATATTTTATGGTTCCATGTACATATTTTCAAAACAACAAAATAAAGAAGATGAAGAGCAGATTAGCGGCTGCTACGGTGTAGGAGTTGGTGGAGAAGTTGAGTGTGAGTACAACGGATGGCATGACAAAGTTGTGGTAAGGGCACGATTCGATATTTTGTCTGTGGTTGTGCTAACACAAATATATGCAAGTGATAAAATTGCATAGAATCTCACACACACACACACACACACACACAAATGAGTGATTGTAAAGCTGGTGGAAGCTGAATAAGCCTCTATGGGTCGTACTGATGCCAATGTCCTGGTTTTAATGGTTATGTAAGATGCAACCGTTGGAGGAGACTGGGTGAAGAGTCTATGAGCTCTCCCCATCCATTTTTACTTTTCTTTTCTTTTGCAACTTCCTCTGAAGCTGTAATTATTTTATTTTTATTAATTAAAAAAAATACATCCAAAAAAAAGTCCTTGGAAAAGCAACAGCTGGTTGGCAAAGCCAGGCCCTACAGATAGCAGTTCCAACTGAAAACTGGGTTCTCAGAAGCCCAGTGAAAACGGAGAGGCAAGCCAACGCCCATTTCTTAAATCCAGAAACCAACACAGGGGAACAAGGAGACAAATAATTGCTTTGGTGCCAACCAAACCGATTCTGATCCCAGGCCTCTGTCCTCCAGCTACAGGAGTTTACTGCCTTCCAAATCCACAAAGTATGTTTTATAGTCTAAACGAGCCAAGCTGTATGCTGCTCATCACACGATGATGCAACACCTAATTTTAAAAAACCCACAAGAAAGTCATGGCAAGCAGGGGCAGTTATGAAACCTATACAATGTGCTTGTTTTTCTGCTTTCATTAAAATTACAACTTACAATTGATCTGTTTCTTCTTAGGCACTCTATTCTTTCAGAATGTGCGTAAAAACACTGCCTTTTATTTGTGTTATTCTTTTCCTAATGATTGGTAGAAACTGGATTTGAGGCTTCAACCGTTAGTCTAGTTAAAAGTAAACCCTGAAAGAACCAACGAATGAACGAATGAGCAAACGAAAGAGGGAAAAGAGGGGAAAAAGGAAAAAAAAAAAAAAAAAAAGCCCTAAACTTTGAAATGACACAAGGAACCCATTCTGCATTGTTTGATCTGTGCACTGTCTGACCACAAGAGGGCTTCCTTTATCCCCAGCAGTAGAAATTGGTAGAAGCGTCTTTAAATTGGAATTCACAAACATCTTGCAAAGGGGAAAGAATCGAACACCAAGCGGCCCCTCTAACTGCCAGGACTTGAATGGCTGTGCCGTTCTGTGAAATGTGGGGTTTATTGAAGAACGTCTGTGATACACACTTCAAAGCTTGGTTTCCTATTTTTAAATTTGGCGTGCTACCTGGTGGAAAGCAGCCAGCCGCTTATAAGGCGTGTTCAGGATTTCATTTCCCAGTTGGTGAATGAAGTAGGGCCAAGGGCCGTCTTTATTTTTGTTAGTTTTATTATTAACATACAAAGCTCAGCATATTGCTTGGGTTCAATAAGCTCTCTCCAGTCAATGGCTCCTTATTCATTATTTAAGATAATTCTGTCGCGCTAGAAAATGGATTTCCCTAAGTATCCCGCCCACTCCTGTGCCAAACCCTGCTTATAGATTTCAGGCCATTTGGTTGTAAAGTGAACGTTTGGGAAGAAAGACTCATCTAACTCCTCTCGAGATGTAGCCCAAGATTTTAGGCTAAGAAAGGTAAGATTCCTGGAACGCCGGGACAGGACATTCTGGAAGGGCATGTAGACATTACAGCATATTCTTGTTTTCAGGATTTGCCCTGTATCCTCAGCCCCGCCTAGGGCCGCCCTCACTACACATGCGGCACTCCTAAAATTTAGGTCCCGCTCCTCTACCGTCTGACCCTTGCTGACTGTTACTAGACCTAGAACACAATATGCCATTAAGCTGGAAGTTGCCGTTATTTATTGGTTTCTTGCCCCATTTACAGAACTTCCCACATTCTATTAAAGTTTTAAAAATCATTTCTTTCTTTTTTTTTTTTTTTTTTTTTTTTTGCTAGTCATGAGTCCCAGTGTTTTCTGGTGAACCAAACTGAAAGAAGTTTCCATCAAATTCTGTCATTCGTTAAACTAGAAAATACAGTTGAAACCTGAATCAATTAATATTCTCTACTTATATCCTTTTGAAGAAGGATATGGGATTAACCGTCCTTACCCCCACATTCACCTCATCTATGAGAAGAATGCAGCACCTGGCACCTCCTCTGTTTCCGCCTTTGCTCTACCTCTCAATTCCAGCACGAGGAGACGTGAGAAAGAGGCAGGGGTGAGCCTTGCCTGGAGGTGAGCAGAAGGGTGCGGGCTCGTTTCCGACACTGCTCCTATCTTATCGGCTGGGGCTAGGGCAATCAGATGGGCTTCTGGGAAACATGACCATGATTTGCTCTGGGGAAGCCTGGTCAGATTAGAACACGCAATTGCTGAAAACAAAACCAGTGCTAAGAACACCAGCCTTGGAAGTCTTGAGCTTTGGGTTTGAGGTCCTTCTGCTCTCACGTGGCTCTGGGACCTGACCTCCTTGCCACGTACCAGTTCCATGCCGTGTGAAATAAAGCAAATATATAAAGTCATCTTGGCCGTGTAATTTCTAAAGCTCATCTCAGTACTGACTTCAACCCGAGACTCAGCTGGTGCTATGCACAGCCCAACAATCACTGGGCCTTCTGAAAAGCAGAGCTCTGAAGTTGGATTCTCTTCCTATGTGATGAAAAGAAATAGTTTGTGTTGAAGACCAACCAACCTGAAAACTTCAACTGGAACCTACGGATGTGTTTTTTTTTTTAATACATTTTTTAAAGATTTTATTTATTTATTCATGAGAGACCCAGAGAGAGAGAGGCAGAGACACAGGCAGAGGGAGAAGCAGGCTCCATGCAAGGAGCGCAACGTGGGACTTGATCCTGGGACCCTGGGGCTCACGCCCTGGGCCGAAGGCAGGCGCCAAACCACTGAACCACCCAGGGATCCCCGATTTTTTTTTAAAGCATAAGCAAATGCCTAGCATAAGTTCACTAGGTACATCCCTGGAGATACAAAGTTTGAGAGATGGGCCCAGAAAGAATGAAGCTTTAGTGTTTAATATTTCCAGGGGAATGTTCAAGTTTCCCAATCAAGTTCATTCAGTCCCATATAAGTAAAAAAGGTTAGCATTTGGTTTTTAGCCTGGGGGCCTTCATGGGGATTGGATGAGCATGCTTGTTTATGTGTTCTGTGTGCAGCGTGTAACTTCTTAGAGCCTTATTGACTCTTAAAAGAAAAAGCAGCAACCATGTAAGCATTGGCTGCCGGGATGCCGAACCCTGGATAAGCCACGCTGTGTTGCACAAAATTAGCTCACCTTGGGCTGGAATCTATAGCTGCAGGGAATGCTGGGAGGGTGTGGAGGACAGCCTCTCTCATGTGGCTTTCTCCAGGGCACGCTCCTCCCTGGCCTTGTCTTCTTGGGCCCTTTCTGGCAAAGCAAGGCCTTGCCTGGTGGGAAGCAAGGGTAGTAGGTATATCAATCACTTTGTTCTGGATTGTTTGCTTTTCTTCCATAAAGTCTATAAGACCCTCTTTTTTCTTTTCTTTTTTTTCTTTAATTCTATTTGTGCTTTGAGTTGCCTAGTCAACCCACCGAAGAACTATTGCCTAGGTTGGAATCAATGTGAATAAAAAGAGGACAGAGTCAGCACACAGTGGGGGGGGGGGGGGGGGGTGCCAAAGGGCCAAGCAGCAAAATAATGCATCATTGTCCATGCAGCAGGGGGCCCAAATGGCCCCTTCAAATAACAGGCTCTCCACATTGGAATGTCCTCAGGGTCAACCGAGGGACCACATGACAGTCTGGGGCGGGACCTCGAACTTTTCCTGAAAGGTATTTAGATAGAGCACTTGGTATTTCCTCCTAAGGGTTCTCAACTTTGCAAAAGAAACAGCCATTTCTGTTTGGCGGCGTCTTTAAATAGGCACAGGAGAGTGAAATGACTCGCCAAAGATGACAGAGAGTCAGCTGGAAATTCAAGTGTTTTTACCTTTTCACATATTTTCTTTTTTAACAAAAGGTATCTGGTTTCTTTGCAGTACACTGTAGTTTGTCATGTTTATGAGATTTATTTTCGTACTGGATCGGGAGTTCACTGGGGACGGGGAAAAAGGGATAGGGAATTTTTAAAACTCTACTTGAACGTTTAGGGCTGTTCATTGTCATGAAGAGAAATATTTATTTAAAGAGCTGACTCATTATATTATAACCTTGTGAATAAACAGACCAAGGTCCTGAGTATGGGGAGGAAGTGCGTGGAATTAATAATGAAAAGAGGTAGAAGGAAGAGGGGTCAACGGTTGTTAAGCGTCCAGTGCTGATAGACATTATTTCATTTGGCTCATACAGGTACATACTGTTTCTCTGTTTCATGGATGTGGAAACTGAGGCCCAGAGATGGGAGAGGAACTACTTGGAGTTCATACAGGTAATAATATGATAGGTCAAGGATTGGAACCCTAGGCTAATTCAAGGAAAGACTCTTTTCTGCTTCACATACTATTATGGAGAGAAAACAGGGCTTAGACATTAGAGGGTAGACCAAGGGAGTTGGTCTGAGTTTTAAACCCAGGCCTGGGACTGGTTATTGTGAGGTCTTAGAAAAGATGGCTGGATGGATCTGGGCCTGTTCCCTGACAGACCAAGGTCCTTAAATTCAACAAAGGGGTGTTATTCTGTATGTTGGTAAATTGAACACCAATAAAAAATAAATTTATTAAAATAAATAAATAAATTCAACAAAGTGCAAACCTACTACTTCTTCGGATCAACACATTTGTGCTGCCCCCTCTGGTAATGCAAACCAGGATGGAAGCTGCTTTAGCATTTCCCAAGAACTTGTCCCTCTCCACCTCTTCACCGGCCCACACTCCCGTGTCTGCTGGACGGGAGAGGAGCCCACGGGGACTGGGATCTGGTCAGGAACAAACTGAGCTCTAATGGGGAGCAAGTGTGCTTGGATAGAAATGGGCTTTATCATGCTTATGTCAAGCGTTGCCCACTAATCAACTAATTAATTGAGACATAATCCAAATACCATGAAATGCACCCATCTTCATGGTTCAACGGGACTCGGCAATTACATACACACCTGTAAACCACCACCCACATCGAGGTTAAAACACTTTTCAAGGCCCTAGAGAATTTCCTCTTTCCCCTTTCTAGTCAACTGTGCCCCCTCCTTACCCAAGGAAGACAACCACTGTTCTGATTTCCATCACCACAGGTTAGTGTGACCTGTCCTGGAGTTCCTATGTGTGGGATCACATGTGTGAAGCCATTGCCAGTGCTAGCAGCACATCAATGGCTCCAGGGAGTAGATGGTAAAATTATTTTGCTAATGATGATGGAGTCGGGGGTGCCAGGTGTATTAGCGAGGAGAGTGAAGGCCACGGGTGGGCATCAATAATTGTCTCTTCTTTCCAAAACGCTTATAAATTCTTGAAAACATGATGGTTCTTTTACAGAGTCTAATAAAACGGTGCACATATTATTTTTCCCTTTCATATTTATTTAAGTGATACTTTTACACCCTCTGCATTCATTCATTTATTTACACATTCATTCATTCAGCAAAAAAAAAATTTTATTATTGTCCAAATATATGCAGGTGGCAAGATCAGTCACAAATGAAATGCACAGTGTTTGTCCTCTGGGGCTCACATTCTAGCTGGGAGATATAATATATAGTATAAATGCCCTAGAGTGGAAGGTAGAGGCTCATTGGTGAGGGCAGTAGGTTCATGAAGAAATGAACCGGGGTAATGGGAGAGTGGCAGCTTCACACAACGCGGGGTTAGTAGGAAACCTCAAGTCGCACTTAATCTACTGCCAGTTGCAAGACGCCAGAGTAGCACTGCAGCACGAACCAGAATTTCATTACCCATCACTTTGTTTCTCCATCACCTACTACATCCCAAGCATGGACAGCACCGAAAATACAAAAATAAATGAGGCGAGGATGGAGTTATAGATCTCGGGAAGGTCCCTGCTTTTAAAGAGTCTACATTACTTTCTCCGTTGTTGCCGCACACCAAAAAACATCAATGCCTCTAACCCATGTTTTGATAAGTTTTCATGAGTCACGTCTCAAGCTGCTTTGAATGGGGGTCACTGGGTGGCTCTTAGAGATGTGCGAGGGACCTGCTCTGTTGGGCAAAGGCAAAAAGACTTTCCTCCTTCCTGCAACATTTCAGATACCTCTGGGGTCTCTCGGTCAGCTCCCTGTCAGCAGAGGCTTAGCAAAATGAATTGCACGCTAGAAGACGTACTTGGGGAATTTGGAGAGTTCCTTGAAAACACAGCATAACGTGTCCCAAGCTAATAGTATCAACACTACCAACCCCAATACTCTCTCTCTCTCTGTCTCCATCACTCTCTCTATCTCTGTGTCTCTCTCTCTGAAAGTTAACCACTGTAGTAGCTACTAGTGGACAAAAGGTTTCAGATGTGTTCCACAGATGAATGTTTGATACCATGGGACAGGACAGAGCCAGGATAATGGAGTCCTCTCTGGCCAAATCTTTCCCATTCGTGCGTATCAGAAATGTGCAGGCTCTGATTGCAGAGTAAGTAAATAGGACATAATGAGTTTTCAATAAATACTGCTGAGCCAGACGCAGCAGACTCTTAGTCTATTTGGAGAGGTTTATTTGACACGCAGAGCCTGCCGGGGGACTTGAGGACAGAAGGGTCCAGGGAGTTGAAGTTTACGAATGGAAACAGGTGCACAGGGTTGGGTTGTGACCACCTTGCAAAGGGCAAGGAGGTGAGGCCGCTCTACGGGAAGGGCGCAGGAACCCCTCCCAACGCCTTTGTCCGAAATTCCCGTTTCATTGTCAGAAAAATGAGAACGTTAGGGGAAGGGGGAATTAACTCTAAGCTTCAAATTAGACTAGAAGGAAGTTTGAGTTGAGATTCCTTTTATCTGTCTGGTTTTGCTTTAAAAAAAAAAATGCAAATAAAACAAAACAAGAAGCCTGAAGCTGAGGGAAGTAAAAGGCCTAAAATCCCACACACCTGGTTGAATCAGAATTTGACCCTTGATCATTTTCGAATCCATTTTGCCCCTTCGGCCAGAGGGGACAACCGAGTGGAATGCATGTGGCCTCAAGAAACTTTTTAAGGATGTTTATGTTCTAATAGACTGAAGTTGGTCTTTCTTTCTGATTTTAACCAGAAGCAAGTTAATTTACGTGTACGTCAGAGCCTACTTTCACTTAGACTTTTTTAAGCCGTGGAAAGGTGAGCAACTGAGGAAACCGAGGGAGGCTCTGCCCCAGGTGCCACTTGGAAGGCCCCTCCTGGGAAGCCAGGAGCAGCTGCGGAGCACACGGCCCTGGGGAGCCCTCGGGCAGGCTTTCTGCTCCGGGGGTGGACTCTCCACCAAGGAGTTCACGAGCTAAGCCTAACCCACGGAGGCCTGACACGTCTGGAATACAATTAACATTTTTCCTTAGCACTTTGATGTCCTGGGTCATGTTCCCCAGAAGCAGAGCCTGAGGCCGGTGGTGGCCGAGGGAGCCGTCTTCAGGGAAACACGGCAGGGAGTGTATTCGTTTGCTAGAGCTGCTGTAACAAAATACTGTGGATTAGGTTAAACCTCACATTCTGGAGGCTGGAAGCCTAAGATCACGAGGTTGGCAGGGTTGGGGTCTGGTGAGGCCTCTCGCTACGTTGCAGACAGCCTCCCTCTCGCCGCCCCTTCACGGGGTTGTTTCTCTACGTACAAGTCCCCTGGTGACTCTCTGTGGCCCCATTTCCTCAGTCCAACTGATTTAGGGCCATTCTAACAGCCGCATTTTACCTTCATGCCCTGTTCAGAGGCCCCATCTGTAGAGTCCCGTTCTGAGGACCAGGGGTTAGGGCTCCGATGCACAAACAGGAGAGAACACAATTCTGCGCGTAACGGGAAGTTAGAAAAGCAGAACAAGAAAGAGGAAGGAGGGGAGACAGGATGAGGGCTCTGGGAAAGCCTAGACGCAGCCTGGTCCCTGAGGTGAGCCTTGGTACCAACCAGCAAGCCGCAAGTGGTGCCACCTGGAAGTGGGGAGCCCGGGTCTTTCTCCGACCGTATCTGTCAGTTCACAGACCAGCCCTGAGATGTGTCGGGGGGGTGGGGGGGTCCTCGAGTAGGTGCTCATGCATCTCCAGGCAAGACGACTCCTGCGAGCCAAGCGCACCTTTCCAGAGAGTCACCCAGCTGGTCACCTCGGGCCCCCCAAGCCCTCAAGCAGCTGGCGGGCAGTGTCCCTGGGCGGGGCACCAACATCACCCTCCCCACAGGTCTCCAGGGGCCCTCTGCAGGTTACAGACGCTTGCCAACCTCCCCCTCCACTGGTTGAAGCCCAACCTCCCAGATGCGTTGCAGGACATGGGGGCACTGCGGGGGGTAGACTGGTCCTTCCATCAGCAGGTGGCAACCAGGACCGAGCTCCCCAGGCCTGCACACTCGCCTTCGGGCCGACCACTGAGTCCAGCAGCAACATCTCTCCGCTGCCTCTCACATGCATCCCCCTCCCTTCTCACGGCCGTCTCCCCGGTCAGGGAGCTCTGACCTCTCACCGCTGTCCCAAAGGGCGTCTTCTCAGATCTGTCTGCCTCTACCTAAGCCCCAACCACCTTCCACAGCAGCCAAATACAAGCAGTTGGCCTCCCTGCCCAGCACCTCGGAGCTCCCTTGGCCGCGGAGATGGTCCCGCCCGCATGGGATTCAGCGAGCCTCTCCTCCCCCATTGGCCTCAGGCCACCCCCCCGGCCCCCCAACTTCCATCCAGGCATCCCAGCCACGCTGAGCTGCTTCTGATCCTGGGACTCAACATCCTTTGTTGGCAGACGCTGTATCCTGATCCGCCCCCCCCCACCCTGCCCCCCACCATCAGACGGCGCTCACCTGCCTCTTTTCCCAGGCAGCCCGGCCGGGGCTTCAGGTTTCATTGGTTGCCTTTGCTACGAGTTCCTTCGCTCTGGCACCTGTCACACTTGGCCGCCAACGTGTTTGATGGTCTAGCCCCCTTCCGAGACGGCCAGCTCTCTGGAGGCAGGTGGCGACCTTTGTCCCCCCAACCTTGCGTCCCTGCGCTGCTGCTTCATAATGTGTGAGCTGGGTCTCCGCTCTTTTATTTGTAAAATCTGAAGAACAGACGCGACGTAATGTTCCTTGGAGTTGGGAGGATTAAATGATTGACTGGGTGCCCAGGCGCGGGGGATCAGGGGTGTGGAGCAAGCCCATGTAGGGGGGATTTATCATTTCCCTTGCCGGTGGACATAGAGGTCCTGGAGATAGGGAGGTAGGGGCGGCCTGGTACCTCGGGCACCAAGCACAGTGCCCAGCGCACGAGATAAGAACGGAAGGTGTTCGAAGGGGCCCGGCGGCCGGCGGGGTAACCCATTATTACACCATTGTACTACATATATTATAATCCATTATCTTATATTAATCCATTATCTTATATTAATATACCACCTCCATCAGGTCTCCTGATAGTTCCGCGGGTGATGAAACCAGAGGCATGTGTGAGCCCAGTTTCGGTCTTATCTCTGACTTCACTGGCCTCCAAAGGCAAATATTTAGTGTGGGTTTATAGTTGACACTAACGGCTTGCGTCACTGTTAGTTGGGAGCAACCAGGCAAAAACCTTCTCGCCAGAAGAGGTGCTTGGGTGGCCGTGAACCACCGCGGTGACAGCGAAGCGGGGGCAGTGCCGGCTGGTTCCCCCGCGCTCCCCGTCCCCACTCCCCTGGCCTTCAGGCGGCAGGAGGCTGAGCATCTTTCCCAGGGCCTCGGGGGCCCACCCCGCCACCACCACCTGCCACCGCTGTCCCACCCCTCGCCAACCCAGAGCCCCTGGGCTCTGCCGGCTCACCGGGCTGCCTGCTTCCCCGGAGGGAGGGCCCCGTGTCCCCCGCTGGGCTCCTCGTCCCCGCCTTCCCCTCCACGCGGCCCAGCCTACGGCACGGAGCTCCCGAGGCACCCGGCGCAAGGTGCCAGGGGCAGTCAGCAGACGGTGAAAACGTCCTCCCGCAGAACGTGTCTGGGGCCTTAAGTCCACAGCCGGAACATTTCAGAGCTGGCTTCCAAGTGTCCCTTCCCACTGAGGCCGAGGCAGGACCACCAGCAGCCGCCTCTTCAAGGCACCGCCATCGGCTTCCCATTCTCTGAGCAGCGTCTCTGCACAGGTCATTGCTTCCTACCTTCCACCACCCTCTTTCCCCCTCTGGTTTTGTCATTTGTCTTTTCTTTCCTCCTCCTCCTTCTCTTTTAAAAAATAACGTAGTGGAGTCCATCTGCTTGGGTTCCGATCTCATTTCCTATTTCCTCACTGAGGTTATGGTGCTGTTTGAACCCCTAGCCAGAATCTGGAGGAAAGGCATAACGAAGCGGAAGGAATCAGACCCCACTAGGTAAGGCTGCCCACCCTGACGGCCGGTTCCGGAGAGTTCCGTCATTCTCCAGTGCTCACAGACACAAGAACATGAGTCATCAATGAGCCACTGTCGCCACCCGCCCTTCTTCCCCAAGCCTCCCTGTAAAAAAAGAGAGAGAGAGAGAAAAAGAGGAAATGGCCTTTGACATTGGGATGTATGAACAAGAGTTCCACACATGGCACAAAGCATGAGAACTTGCGCCGAGGACTTCCGCACTGGTTGTGGGATGCTGGCCTCATGTTTGGGTTGCAAACCTCGCATCTAAAGAAAATGTCACTTGAAGTATGATTTGTAGGGAGCAGCACAAAGGCTGATTCAGGAGGAAAGACAAAGGCCGAATAGTACCGCCGTTACGGGACTTCTGCGATTTTAAAAATAATTACGATTTTTAAAGGAATATTTGTCATTTGAAGGAATGAAAATAAAGAGAGCTACCATTGCCTTTAAAACGCATAAAGCGCTATTATGGACGAAACTAGGTCCACCAGCCACACTGGTCAACAAGCCCACATGAGATGCAGTGAAACTTGTTCAGAGAACGGTTTGCTTCAAACTTACTAAAAAACTCTCTAAGCGTGAGGAAGGAAAGAAGATTCTTAGGTGACTCTGACGCAGGAGGTCATGAACGTGTCAACGTTGTAGGCTGAAATGAGAAACCCAACAATTAGAGATGATTAGGACAAAACAGCATCATTCCTAAGATGGGAACGCTCCATTCTTGAGTTAAAGGCTCTCTGGCCAGGTTTACAGTGGTTCACTCTGTCCTTTTTTTTTTTTTTTTTTTTTTATTATTTTTTTTCACTCTGTCCTTTCCAGATCTTTCAGAGCCATGCGAGTGGACGCACACGGCCATAGTGGCCTTCCACCCACACCACTCGGGGGCAGCTCGTCAGGGCAAAGGGGTCCTGGGGTATCTCTTCTCTGAACTTTGGTTCCCAGGTGGCCAAATGAGATATGCTACAAATTTGTTCAGCATCCATAAAGTCATCTTGTGAAAAACCCAATTTACTGGGGGCAAATTGCAAATAAAAGGAGCTAGAAGTGATTAGAGAGTTTAGCCATTTTTTTAAGTTTTTTTTTAAGATTTATTTATTTATTCATGAGAGATATATAGAGAGAGGCAGAGACACAGGCAGAGGGAGAAGCAGGCTCCATGCAGGAAGTCCGATGTGGGACTCGATCCTGGGACTCCAGGATCACGCCCTGAGCCAAAGGCAGATGCTCAACTGGTGAGCCACCCAGGTGTCCCAAGCAATGCATTTCCAATGGTCATTCAGAAAACGTCAGCGTCCGGAATTGACACACTGACCCCGCTTTCTTTTATCTGGTCTCTGCTGAGGGGACACCCTGGAAGGAGGATGCGTCCACACGGCGGGTGGACAGTCACCACCTCCGGGACAGCCACTGTTCTGTGCAGGCACCTCTCAGCTCCAGGGACCTGCCATTCTCACGGCCTCCCTTGCAGACTTTTCTGGAGTTGGCAGTAAACTGGCATTTGCTCTACTTGTGTCCTAAAGGGAAAGAAAACCTGATCCAGAGAACGAGGAGTAAATCCTCCCCCACATGAAGTCTTTGAAAGTAGGCAGTGTGCACCTCCGCTGCAGGCCCCTAGCAGTGAAAAGGCATCTCCATGCATGAATTGGCAGTTCACTGGGTTTTGTGCTTCTCACCAGGGAGGCAAGCTCAGCAAACCAATTAACTAATTAAACCAATTAACCAAATGCGTAATTAACCTCGAGAACAGAGGTGTCAACAGAAACACACAGGAAAGAAGCCACCCCCCTCCCGGAACTGCCTGGCGGTTTCAAGCCTTCTGGTCCTGTCTCAGAGGCATATCCACAGAGGGCAGCCAGCCTCTGGGCGCAGGGTGAGCGGCCAAGCACTAACCCTCGAGGCGGGATGGGACCCGAGGCGGTGCTCCCCGCTCCTAGTCCCAGCCCGTTAGGTGTGCGCACATAGACAGGAGTTTGGAGGACGTCGCCCGTGAGACCCCGGCCAATTCATGGGCATTCCTTTTGTGCACATACACGGCCAGATTAAGAAAAGGGGGCTTGCTAGAAATTTCCAAAACAGATCCCCGTACTTGGGGATTCTAGGACAACAGGAACCAGCAAAGGGAGGACAGAGTGTTTGTGAAGGTACGAGCCGTGCCCGGAAATCCCCGGGGAAGATGCCCTCCGTCGCGGGACTGTCTGGATGTCTCGCTCAGCGCAGTTCTGACAGGTGGAAATTCATCTTTGCCAGAACAATAAATTAACAGCTTGTCGTAATTACCTGTAAGGTGCTCACCGTATAAGAGTCTGGTTTTCAAGTAGCTTCGGGAATGTTATTTAGAATTAGTTAACGTGGTAGTCCCTAAGCTAAGCCCGTTCCTTCAAGGTAGCTCACACTTAGGGGCGGTGTGAAATGCACTCGGGAAAAAAAAATAAGTAAAAATTACGTGTTAAACAGCAAAACACAGAGGATGCAGACCATCGTCAAATACTAGTGACGGAGCGAGGCCGGTGGAGGCTTCGACCCTGCCTTCCCCTACTGCCCCGGAGAAGCCAGGATGGTAGCGGAGTCGGACAATGAGCTCATTAACGAGGGGGGCGAAAGCCGCAGCGCTAGGAAACGTGAAGCTTATCAGGAGAATAAATATGTATGTGAAAGCTCATACTGGATTTTCCTGTTCCTCTTTCATAAAAGGCACAGTTTTCGACGTTGACCTTGAGCAGGATCAAAGCTCACCCGTGCCAAGTCAGCACACATTCTGGGATCCTTAAGGAAAAGGATACACTTGTGAACGGCAGCGCTCGGCCGGGCTCACGGGCCCTGCACGTAATCGGGAGCTTAAAATGCAATTTATAACCGGGCAAGGACGCTGGAGGGGTCGCGTTTCATTCACGGAGCCCAGGATCCCGTTCCCGCCCCAAGTGCCGAGCCAGCACCTCGTCTCCTTTCAGCTGACCTGTCCAGGCCTCCGTTTCCCGACCTGAAAACCATCGAGGGGTTTCGGCACAGAGAATCCCTACGAGCCCCCTCATGATTCAAACAGGTTGGGGTTTTTTTGTTGCTTTTTGTGTTTTGTTTTGTTTTGTTTTGGAGGATGAGACTCTTTTGACAGCAAACACTTCCACCCCTAATTTTTTTTTTTTTTTTTGATCAACCAGACACTGAAAATTTGGTACGAAAAGACTTTCTGAAGATAAAGAGATAGCGTTTCCCGGAGCATGACTGCCGGTCTGGTTGAAACCTTAGCCGGGGAACTGATCAAAGAAAGAAACCCCCTCGTTCCGGACCGTAGGCCGAGTCCAGGCAAGTCAAACCCAACGCCTCATGGGAATTTAGAATTACACAGTTGTTGGTCAAGTTGAGGGTAAAGAATGTGAATTTGTTTCTCAGAGATCCTCCAGGACCGTAGGAGCCGGGGCACAGTGTTCTTCAAACATATAATTGAAGAAAACAAACTTCGTCTCCACCAGGCCATTGGCTGCCAAGTGAGGGACTGGTCCCCACACAAAGCCCTCTTGTTTGTCTCTGCCTTGGGCCTGAGACCCACCGTGCTCTCTCCTGACCGGGCCCGGGGACCGACGCTGCTGGTAGGAGGCTGCAGGCCGGTTCCAAGCAAGGTGCTTCACGCACGGTCAGCGGGTTTATTCCGTCTACCCTCATGCAAGTTAAGGGCATCGGGGCTGACCGGGCAAGCATCTGTTAGTGGTGGTAACGTGGGGTGGACTTCGTCCTGAACATAAGACGCCCGAACGTTTTCTAAATCCCACCGAGTCAGTGTGATGCCGTCAAGAAAGAAATGAGAAGTTGGGTGGCTGACGTGTAAGGGAACCGTCTCTCACAGTTCTGGAGGCTGCGAATTCCAGGATGGTACCTGGGGAGGGCCTGCCTCCTGCTTCTGTTCTTAGGCGGCCCCATTCCTGCTGTGTCCTCCTGTCTAAGGCCACTAATTCCATCATGGACACCACCCTCATGACCTAGCCTCCTACCTAAGGTCCCTTCCTCTTTTAGCACATGGATTTGGGGAGGGGAACATAAACGCTAAGTTCAAGTACAAACATGCACATTTAAAATGTTATTTTTCGGGTCGCCTGGGTGGCTCAGCAGATGAGCATCTGCCTTCAGTTCAGGGCATGACCCCGGGGTCCCGGGATCAAGTCCCACATCGGGCTCCCTGCATGGAGCCTGCTTCTCCCTCTGCCTGTGTCTCTGACCCTCTCTCTGTGCTTCTCATGAATAAATAAATAAAATCTTAAAAAAAAGAAAAATAAAATGCTGTTTCTCTCAGACTGATACTAATTCCCTGAACAAGGACTTCTTAAACAGTCACCGAGTGCCTGCGTAGGTCTGGAAATATGGATAGAATTGGGGATCAGTAAGTCAGTCATAGTTTAAACGTTCAGGGCTGCTGTAGGCCACACTCCCATGAAGGTGTCGGTAATTAATCTAAGGCTTCAGAGTATGATGCCGCAAGAACCCAGACTTCACTGTGCTCCGTGAGTTGCTGGGGAGTCTGTTGTTTCTTTTAAACGATGAGCGCCAGGAAGCCGCGACGAATCTGGTAACGTGTTCAAGCAGACTATGACGGACACAATTTCTGAAAACCCTGCATAAGGCAAGGGGCAAACTGGTAGGACACTGAGGGTCCAGGCCGTCGCCGCACGTCGGATCGATGGGAAATGCTCGCCCCTCGAAAATAAAGCGGTGGTGATGGTGCTCAAGACGTCGCACGGCTCCGGGCGCTTGTATGGTGCAGACCTGAAGAAGTCCTGAATGTCTGCTAAGAAAACGTCCCCAGATGAATCTTTGTCGACAGAGGGAATCCAGGAGCAAAACCCAGAAATACTCAGAGCCGTCCTGCAAGTAGGGAGTCGCGAGGCCCCATCCCCCAAACTGACCAGCCGCGCACAGAGGTCAGACCCCCTCCTGGGCCAGTCCAGAGCTCGAGGAACCTGCGGGACCCCTGAGCCTTGGAGCAGAGAGTCCCAGGCGCCTGCCCCGGGCCCTCGCCTTGCTTGTGCCCCACCGACCCTGTGGCACACGTGCCCAGGCCGCAGGAAGCATCGGATGCGGCAACGTCCAGAAGCCAGAAGGCTGCAGCCCAGTGGGTCTCCCTCCCCGCCCAGAGGTCTGTGTGGAGTCAGGGCCCTGAGCACACGGGCGTCCTCACACGGCGTCGCTCCTCCGGTGCGTGTTGACTCCCCTTTCTCCCCCTGCGCCCGGAGATCTGGAAGGATTTGCTGGAAGAAATGAAGATCAGAAAAGGACCCTCTGCAGATTGCATGTAGGCACGAAGCTAAAAGAGCACGTCCGTAAGTCGCGGTTCCCGAGGCGTGACAGGAACCCTGCGTGGAGCGCCCCACGTGATGGGACCGCGGTGGGGAGGATCCCCGGACTAGAGGAACTTTCTGAAGGCCGAGGCCCGTTTTCTCCTCCATGACACGCAGCCCTCTCCCTGGAAGCTGGTGCAGCATAGCTCATGCCGCATTTAGACCTAACCCCAAATGTCACAGAAGCTTCTGGAGAAAGTTTGCAGACAATGCCACGGTGCATTCGAATATTTGCTCCGATACTGTTCTCTACGGTAACACAGGCACACGCACGCTGCTGGAGGGTCTCGTAGCTTAAGATTTTTTTCCTAGACGGAAATACATTTCTGAAAACTTCTTTGGGCGGCGGTGGGGTGGGGTGGGGTGGGGATCTCGCTTTTGCACAAGGTGTGTCACGTATACGGATTGGTTAAGCAGTTTCCTTGAAAATAACCCCTTTTATTCGTAGGATTTGAGAACGAGCATGAGTAAAGAACCCTGGCAAACAAAGCTTGAAATAATTTTTCCTCCATATAATCGCTTTTAAACAGACCCTCTGATTTATGGATACAGTGATGGCAATGGGAACTGCTCAGGAAGGAACGCACGTAAATGATTCGCAGCTATTGGGGTGTCCTCACGGTCTATCAACGCTGATGAACGATACACGCATGGAAGCTGCTACGTGGCCTGGGCGGCCCCGCGAGCCGTCGCTGTCCGTGTAAAGTCCCCCCCCCGCTTCGTCCGTGGAGCTCGGGCATCCAGACTCGAGTCCAGGGGGCACTGCGGCCTGGTGACCCTGACCAAGCCAGGGAGCCTGGCGACAAGGCCCTGAGGCCGCCGTCACTTCCATGGGCAGATCTAGCTCTTAGGGAAATGCTGCCTTGCTTTCATCTTCCTTCTTCTTTAATTAAAAAAAAAAAAAAAAAAAAGGAAAAATTTACGACTGTTCCATCTTTACAGACCAAGGGAAGAGTCTTGTAGCCCACGTGCAAACTTCCCGGAGCGTCTAAAGGCTCCTCCCCACTTAAGCCAAAGGCATTAGTCGGCCTCTTAAACAAGATGAGCACATCTTTGTTATATCACAAATACAAATACGTGGCTATTTAGCAGAGAATATTATTGTTTCTCCACTGAGAAGTAATTAAGAGGACTTTTTTTTTTTTTCTAAAGCGAATGAGCAAAAACTACCAACTTGTACCGTTAAACTATTGACTCCAAATAAGGGAGCTAGGCCGGACCTAACTCGAGGTACCGCCGCCTCAGAGGCTTAAAATTCTCTACAGTTATCACGAGCCCGCGTCCTCGCACCCCGGGTCACTGTCGCTAATTCAGCTGAAAGCGAAGAGGTTTGTTCCAACTATCAACTAAGCGCCGGCAGGGACGATTTTCTTATTCCTGGGATTTTGTTTGTTTTGTTTTGTTTTAACATCAGGGCAGGAGGTGGGGGGGGGGGGGACACCGGTTTCTTGTAAATAATCTTTCAAAATATTGGAGGCAATGCTCATGAACCGGGAAAAATCCATAATTAGATGATAATAATTATAAAAAACGGAAAGAAAAAGAATTCACGGTGACCCGGGTGGGGGAGAGCGTCAACACTTCTCCTGCCATCTAGGGAGTCGGGAGCTGGGGCTGGGAGGGCACAGCCCCCTCAGGCCAGGTGCCCCGGGGCTCCCGCGGGCCTCAGAGGAGTGGCCCCGGACACAGAGCCTCGGGACCGGGATGGGCAGGGCGGGCGGGGGCGCAGGGTCGGGAGCGCAGCCGGCCCTCCGCGGGTGGACACGCGGGGCCCACAGACAGCAACTGGGCTGCATGGGGCTCGCTCGGGCCTGCACCTGCACCCGTGACCTCTGCGCCCCCTGCCACTTGGCCCCGGCCTGGCTTCTGCAGGTGCAGTGGCCTGCCCACACGGAGCCCACCCGGAGCCCACGGGAGTCATGCTGAACCCACAGGCAACCATGCACAGAGTCCCCCACCCCAAGATGCACGGATCTGGGAGTTGGATTAATAGGATCACGAGATCTCTCTCCAGCTGGTCTTCCTCTCCTGCTTGAGAGACACTTCATTAGGGTCACCTGTTTAGGGTTAAACCGCCGAGATGCATAAAACGTTTCCAGAAGGGTGAAGATATTCTCCTGGACAAGGCAAGAAGACCCTGGATTGTGCTTCACTGGTTTTCATGTTAACTCGAATTTATTAACTGCGTTAATTTAGAATTTCCTGCGGTTTGGGGGAAGCACAGGGGTGAGAGTGCGGATGTCAGTGATGTACTTCGTCTAAAATGCAGATCTTGTGGAGGCCTGCAGCGGAAGGAAGCCTGGGTGGAATTCGTAAGGCCTCTAGGGCAGCAGCATTATCCAGTCCAAATCCCCAACGGATGGATATCGGAATCCCTACATCATTCCCAGAACGTAGTTCTCTAGACTCTGCATGAGCACTGCAAGAGGCTCATTTCAGTTTGCTAATTGGAGACACCAGGGATCAGGACAGACCTGCTCCACTGCTGTCTCCCCCTAAATGTGTGTATGGTACACGCACGGATGAAAGTACGTGCTTCTATGCTCCGTACCTCCTAATCCCCGTCTGCCCCCTTGGAGTACAGACCCACCCTTTTGTTGGATCTATGCCGTTTTGACACTTTTTCAGCCTCTCCCTCCCACGACTATAGGATGAAGCTCCCCCCAGTCTACTGCATCATTCCAGAAAAGAGTTCGAGCTCCTCGCTGCTGCCAATTTCCAAAAGCGTGGGCTGCAGAAGTTAAGTGCGTGCAGCATTTCTGTAGCGTCGGTGCCTGTCATTTGTGTGTTGGAAGCCAGCTCTTGTCATTTGATAGAGCCTCAAGGGCCAGAACCCTGACAGGAGTAAAGCTGATGAGGGAAACTCGCAGCTCGAATTCTGCCTTTTCTGAGGCTCGCGTGAGAGGTTGGTGTCTCCTCCCAGGTTTGGTAAACGTGGACAAGCTGGTTCAGAGCCCCTTTACGGCGCCGTGGATGAGGCGCATTTCAAACATGCCCAGTGTTGAAAGAACGCGGGCTTTCCGTGGAAAAACAATGATGAAGAAACAGTGAACTGAAATGCCCCCGCCTTGAAAGGAGTCACCGAATATATAGTGTCTCAACAACATCATTTTTTTTTTAATGAAGAAAATGAAGGGAAGAAAAAAAAAAGAAAAAAAACAAAACAAAACGAAGGAGTTTGGGACGTACCGAAGCTGGTGTTAAGTCACAATTAGAAGTTTACGAATTTTTTTAAACTTCTAAATTGAGTAATAATATGGGCTCCCTGAAAGTTAAAAGACGGTCTAGGTTAAAAGACCTAATACTTGTAAAGGTTCATCCTTCAAAACAAGGAGACCTTATGAGAAATAAAGAACTGCCCGTGGATGGCTCTGGTCCAAATGACCCCGTCTCCTGACCCAGCTCAGGACCTGACCCAAAACAAGAGGCAGTGGGCCGCTCACCAGCTGGGCCACGCAGGTGCCCCCTTCTAAATCCTTCTGTCCCTCATCCCTTTGCCTCTCCCCGTCCCGTCTCCCTTCCCCTCTCACTCTTCTCTCCCCCTGGGTCTTCACGTCCGCCCACAGCTAAGGCCCCGTAGAAGTCACTGCCGCCCAGCGCTGGGAAAGAGCAGAGCCCTGCCCGGCGGCTCGAGGCCTCGGGTCACGTGGGGAGCCCACTGTGCGGTACCCCACAGCCCGACGCCCGCGGCGGCTCTTCGGAGAGGGGTCAGGGAGCCCCGCCTGCCCAGGGCTGGCAGATGCACCAGCTTCTCCTCCGCTCACCAACCTCAGCTCCGTCCTTCCCGGTGCTTCCCTCAGAGTGATTCAAATGCAAATCTCCTACCTTTGTTCTGTGAAAAGAGGGCGAAAACCAGTTTGGGATCCCAGAGGCACCTCTCTATTCTGATTCATTTCCATTTTTAAAACATTAGCCTGAAACAGGAGACCTTTGATCAAAAAAAAAAAAAAAATCAGGTATAAGGAGTTGAAGGAACTGGTCTCAAGAGGCCGGTTTTCAGGCCACATACTCTACTTGCCCTAGAAAATATGAGATGTCGTGCCAAGGAATTCACTCCGGGAGGAGACGTGAGGGCAAGAGACCAGTTCTCCTTTGCACGTTCAGTTGGGCCCTAGCCCCTGCGTCTTTTCTGGCGGGCAGGTCTTCCCACCATGCAATCGTACCAAGGAGAGACCCCCAACACCCCTCCAGAGAGTTCCCGCACCCGAACCCTCCAGAGAGGTCATTCCTTGTGTCTCCTGGACAATTTGGGGTCACAAGACGTGTTAACCTTGAACCCTTACATCTGCACGGCGCAGGACAGCTTCCAGAGGGGTCTCACAGAGGTGGTCTCCCTTGACCCTTACGAGGTGTCGCAGCTCGACGATGGCAGAGAAACGGAGCGACACAAGGTAGAGGAATCCCCCAGCCCCGACGGGGCATTCGCTCGCCGCGTAACCTGGAAACTGGTTCACATCTCTGAGCTTCAGCTTCTTCACTCGTTCCTCGGCCTGAGATGACAGTAGCACTTGCTCCGCAAAGCGCTTAGTGGCACCCCGGCACGTGCGCGACCTCCAGGACACGTCCTCCCTTCCCACGAATAAGCATGTCTAAGCTCCGCGAGAGCAGTCTGCGGGGACCCTGCAGCCCCAGGGTCAGTCCCGACGGTCGCTGGCCCGCGGGGACACGCTCCGGGGCTGGCTTGCCGTCCCGGGACGCGGGTCTCAGGGTGGAAGACAGCGCTTGGCGGGCAGCCGACCAAGGGCGACTCCAGGGGCCCTGCGCTGTGCACCGGTTTATGATTTGGCCTCGTGGTTAAAACTGTGCTCGTTACAGACCCTTACTTAGAAACGGTGGCAGTGCTGCTATTTCGTTTTGAGCTCTGGGTTTCTCCGGAACATGAGCCGTGTTTACCTGACATTCGTCGGGCTCAGGGTTCTCTGGGTGTCCTGGTCGGTCGCTGGTGCTGGGGACGCGGGCTGCATGTCACACCCGCTCGGTCTGCTTTTCAGATTTTCTTGCTTAGAACTCTGAGCAATCTCTAGCAAGCCTTGCCCCTCCTCTAACACGAACTGACTTAGTAAACAAGAAATGTGAGAATTGTATTTTTTTAGAGTTTCTTCATGCATTAAAATGTACTTTGGATCGGTGTGTGCTCAGCTCAGAAGGGGAAACCCGGCCGAAATCGCTTCAGTGCGACACAAGTATCTCTGCGCAGCGTGGGGAGAATTTAAGACGCATCCTGGGGGCATGTGGGGGGCTCAGCTGGTTCGGCATCCGGCTCTTGACTTCAGCTCAGGTCATGATCTCAGGGTCCCGAGACTGAGCCCCGCATTGGGCTCTGTGCTCAGCAAGGAGTCTGCTTGAGGATTCTCTCTCCCTCAGTCCCTCCTCGCCCTCTTTCTCACTCTCTCAAATAAATAGATAGATCTTTAAAAAAAAAAAAATTAGATGCACCCTAGAAGAGAACAAGGGTTGGCCAACTTTGGTCCACTCTTATTTTTGTCTGACCCAGGAGCTGTGAAAGGTTTCTACATTTTTTAAGGGGTTGTATTAAAAAAAAAAAAAAAGGAAAAAGAAGAAAATTTTGTGACAAAGACCAAGTGCAGCCCACAAAGTCTAAAAAATGTATTATCTGGCTTTTTTCTTTACAAAAAGCTTGTCAACCGCTGGAATAAAACGAAAATTGAGATGGCCTCTGGAACTGTGCTGTCCCCCACACTGGAAGCAGCTCATGTCTACCCCAGTCAAAATCAGCTAAAAGGACTATCATCATTTCTTTGAGGGAGGACACAGAAATGTCCCACACTCACCCCAAGGCTTGACAAAGGTATTTACTTTTTTTTTTTCAATTGATTTACACTAAGCTCCTAGCATGACAGAGAATCTTAAGGCACCAGCTCTCATTTTCATCATAAATCCCTTGCTTTTAAATAAATTCCTCGCCCGAGTTTATTTATCTGAAAAATGGAGATGTTTGTCACTGTAAGTCTTCTTTAAATATTTACTTACAGACGATAGGAGAAAGTTATGTTCACTCCACCGCATGTGCTGAAATCCACCAAAAATAACACGACCCAGAAGGTAGGGAAACTCCCTTTTTAAATTAAGTGAAGGAGAAGCCTCTGTCTCGAATTAGAAGTATAAAAAAGAACATCTGTCAAAAATAAAATAAAATGAAATTTATTGAAATTGGAGAGCATGTAAGAGTTGATATAATTTCCCCAGAGGTTTCTTTCGAAGAAAGGACCGTGGTCCTGAAAGAGCCGCCTGGCTAGGGACACGACACGGGGATATTGGGAAGACATGGAGCCGTAGTTGCGGCTGCGGAGTGGTGGGGAAGGTGGGACTGAAGGGAGCCGGGCTCCCCAAACACATGAAGGTCAAATCCTGGAGTCTAGTGCCCTAACCCAGGGAAACTGCCAGACGTGACAGAGACGGGGCCTAGTCACCAAATCAAGGCGCAGAGTGTGCACACGCTGGTAGGGCTGCTCTAACAGCTGTCCCCACAGCTGGGCAGCTTATCAACAGAGCTCTTGTCTCCCACTTCTGGAGGCTGGAAATCCGAGATCTAGGTTTTGGCAGGTTTGGTTCCTTCTGAGAGATGTGAGGGAAGCGCCTGGGCCAGGTCTCCCTCCGGGGCTTGTGGATGGCATCATCCACCCTCTGCCTTTGTGTTCAGATGCCTGAGTGTATGTGTGTGTGTCTGTTTCTTCACGTGTTTTTTTCTTTTTTTTTTTTTCTTACAGGGACGCCAGTCACCCTCCTCCATGGGGACCACCTTTTAGCTAATTACATCTGCAATGACCCCATCTCCAAGTAAGGTCAGATTGTGAGGTACTGGGGGGGTGGGACTTTATGAATTTAGGGAAGAGGCACACAAGTCAACCCATAATACACAAAGACGGAGACGCAGGATGCACCACGGGCCACCCCAACCTTGTCCACATCAAAGTCTGCAGTGAGACACCCTCTCAGTGCAGAAGTCAGCGGTAGATGGGCGGCTGTTTAGAGGATACACCTTAATTCATCCTGAGGATTGCCCAGGTCTCTGTCACACCTTTCCCAGCACGTCTCCTCAACCCCGTCACTCCGCACGCTATCCTGCAGCCCACGCAGAGAGAAGGGCCCCACTGAAAGACGAGTCATGCACAGAAAAGCTCCTAGCACGGGACTGATGTGTTGATAATGAAAAGAGAGAGAGAGAAAAGGAACCGGGGCGGAAAGGCAGACAAAGAACACATCAGGAGAAGCATCGCTCCCCAAAATAAGGGGAAATGTTTGCAAGTTATTCTCCGGAGTCTCGGAGGAACTAAAGATTAAATGACTTCTCTGAAAAGAGATCCTGCAAAATTTACAAAAAGGCAAAGTAAAGGTGACGAGAGCAGGCGGGGTGAAGAGTACGTGGGCAATGTGGGAAGAGAACGAGGAACAGGGTCGTTAGAGAGCTGACGCCACACTAGAGGCAACAGAGAAGAGGATAAACAAACTTTAAGACCATCACAGATTGGACAGGAGATTTGAAGAAATCAGATGGAATAAAAAAGGAGAAGAACAATGACGTAAATAATTAGAGAGAACATAGTAAATAAAAGAAATGGGGGAGGGATCCCTGGGTGGCGCAGCGGTTTGGCGCCTGCCTTTGGCCCAGGGCGCGATCCTGGAGACCCGGGATCGAATCCCACGTCGGGCTCCCGGTGTATGGAGCCTGCTTCTCCCTCCACCTGTGTCTCTGCCTCTCTCTCTCTCCCTCTGTGACTATCATAAATAAAAATAAAAATAAAAATAAATTAAAAAAAAAAAAAGAAATGGGGGAAAAAAATTCCTGATAGGTACATAATCGATGTCTTTGAAAAGATACACAAGTGGGACAGAGACCAATGCTACTTCTCAAATAAAGCCTCAGCCCCGCAGATGGAGAGGGCACACCTCGGTCCTATATAAATCTATACACACCTATTTATACTCTGTCTCATCTTGGAAAATTTATGGAGCCTCAAGAATAAAGAATAATTCCTCAGACATTTAGGCTGGAAAACCAAGTTACTTCCAAGAGAAAAAAAAAAAACAAAACACTTTAGCTTCTGACTTCTTCCCTGCAACAATCAATACCAGAAGCCCGTGGGTCATATTAACAAAGGTATGAGGGAGAGAGTGACTCTGAAGTTAATGTCCAGCCAAACTGTCCTTGAGGTATAAAAATGACGTGTCCTTAGACATGCTGGAATCAGAAAATATAGCATCCATGTGACTTTTTCAGCAAAGACTACCGGAATATCCCAGCACAAGCGAATCTAAGAGTCAGATTGCCACCCACTGTGTGACCTCGATCAAGTTACTTAACCTCTCTGTGTCTCAGTTTTCTCATCTGTATGAGACAGTGTCTACCTAAGGAAGTGGTTAGGAGGCTGAAATGAGAAACTACAAGAAAAGTGCTTTAGCATGATGCGTGTCCCTTCCTAAGCCCTAAATAAATACTTGCCCCACTTATCAGATCATCATGATTATCAAGGGGACGCTACGAGCTAAACTGATGCAAGAGCAGGATTATATTTCAAAACAGAATGTAAACCTTATGAATCCTGACAATGTAAAAAAAAAAAAAATAGGTGACCACCAAAAACTGGGAGGGTTAACAGGAGAAAGGGAAGATAGGGAGCGCACATTTCCTCATTTCCTTACTGTTCATAGCAGGAGGGAAAATACATAAAATAATATGGGTTGAAATAAAGTTTAATCACCTATAAACCTATTTTTAATCTTCTTTGCAAACTTTCAAAAGCACTAATATCCAAAGTTTAAGTAGTTCAGTTAAAATTCAGTATGTTTCTATTAATTTCAAAAATTAAATTGTTTTTCACAAATATGGTCTAGAGCATAAGATTCCCATTTTGTAAATAAATCTTGTATTTCTATCCTCCTGGCTGTGTAGGTAGAGATGTATTTAAAATGTAGATAATGATTTTATTCCAGGTAGTGGCTTTTAGAGTTTCAAGAGGGTTTTTTTTTTGCTATTTTTTTTTTACCTTCTTCTTTAAACTTTTTTTTTCTTCTTTAAACTTTCTAAATGGCTTGAATTTTTATAACACCCATCTATCACTTTAACAAAAACAATAAAGTCGATTTCAAATAACTAGGATGCTTTTCATTTTCATGCATGAAGTTTTTTGTTTGAGGCCAAAAAAATATTAATTGAGCTATAAATATGTGAAGTTCCATTCCACTGACCTCCAGTAGCACAAGAATCTGGCCAGGAAGTAGTGTGCTTGTTTTTTAAAATATTTGTTTTTCTGCCATCATTGCAATTGAGAAATTACCAACCGACAGAAGCTGATCTTTCAGAACATAAAGAAAGCCCAGGCCGTCATAAAAAAAGAAAGGAAGAAAGAAAAAAGAAAGAAAGAAAGAAAGAAAGAAAGAAAGAAAGAAAGAAAGAAAGAAAGAGACATTTGCTTCATTTTGATGATTGTTGCCCTCCCGTAGCTGTTTGTTTTTAAAGCCGATCGGTCTCCAGACTCCCTCCCTCCTCTCAGCCTGAAATCCCTGCGAAGGATGGAAGGAGCACCAAACGCTCCAATGCTGGGATTCACTTAGAAACTTAGATTTCGCTATTTTTTATAGTGAAAGGGAATAAAGGGGAAAGGAGAAAAAAATGAGTGGGAAATATCAGAAAGGGAGACAGAGCATGAGAGACTCCCAACTCTGGGAAACGAACTAGGGGTGGTGGAAGGGGAGGAGGGCGGGGGGTGGGGGTGACTGGGTGACGGGCACTGAGGGGGGCCCTTGACCGGATGAGCACTGGGTGTTATGCTGTATGTTGCAAATTGAACACCAATAAAAAAAATTTATAAAAAAAAGAAATAAAATAAAATAAAATAATAAAATAAAATAAAAATGAACTTATTAAAAAAAAAAAAAGAAACTCAGATTTCACCGTCAAGGGAAGGCAGCCAGAGTAAATCCAGCATCCACGGGGGGCGGGGGTGTTCTCATCCGCGTCTTTTAAATCTCCTTTATTTTTTCAGATGTATCTTTTTCTCTGTTTTCGTGTATCATCTTTCTGGGATTCCTCATACTTACTACCATCCTGTGTATCTCACCCTTTTATGATTTCTTATTCTTTCTTCTTTCTTATTTGTCTGTTTGTTTTTTTCCCTTTGGGAACAGCTCCTGAATCTAGTCGTAAATTTACGGATTCATCCTTCAAGGGCCTCCATTCCACTGTGTGTCCCATCATTTCTCTTCTTCGTGCAAATACTATATACATTTTTTAGTATTTCTTTTCTTTCCCAATATTTTATCCTGGAATGGTCCAAACGTGCAAAAAAAGTAAAAGAATTTTGCAGTGGGCCCATGCACACCCCAAAGCTAGCTTCTCCAGGTACCATCTTCCTCTATCTGTGCTCCTGTGAGCCTGCCCGTCTTTATTTACCGTGAGCAACATTTCAGGGTAAATGACAGACGTCGGAACACTCCGCCTAAGTCCTGCAGCAGCACCTCGGTCTAGGGAAGGAGCTCTGGGGGCGGCTCGTGGGTGCCCCGGGTTGGAGAAGCCCTGCGGGGCTTGGCAAAGCTGCTCCATCCCCGCCCCGGGGCCTGGTGGCCGCGCTCAAAGGCCTCAGGAAACTTCTTCCTCCACTTAGGCTGAGAATCGCTCTCTAGAAAGGTTTTCAAACAAATCAGACAAGCGAGAGGTAACGTCTAAACCCGGCCACGTTGATTGAACTCCGCGTGTTCCAAGGGGCACCTTTCCTCGGGTTAGGTTCCGGTGGGTGACACGCGCCGGGGCCTCTGCTGGCACTTTGACGGACTCGCGTGGGCTCGAAGGGCTTCTCCGCAGCCAGCGGTGCGGTTCGGTCCCGAGGCCCCAGCTGTCACCTGCAGGCCGGCCCAGGCGCCCTGATCTTCTCAGTGCAAGGAAGGGGACCCACGCGACAGACGCCGACTCGTGTGCCGACGACGGAAGTGCAGCAGCCTCGGGGTCCTGGGAGCCCCGTGTGTGAGCAGCCCGGCCGCCGCTGTCACACAGCTGCCCGTCCTCACAGCCCCGCAGGCGTGTCGGGCCGGGCCCAGGCCAGGCCGGGACGCTGCCCCGGGAGCCGCGGCTCACACCGACCCAAGGCCCTCGCCCTGCCACCGTGTCCCTTCTTTCACCAGATGCTGCTTGCCCTGGAAGCTGCTGGGTTCTCCCGAACGCTGACATCCCGTGCTTGAACGGTTAGGGTGTGCGCAGGGCCGGCCTTTCTGCTCTTCTAAATGCAAGGGTAACCTCCTCTCAAAGCTTCGGAACCGTCCGCGTGGATGCGTGCGTCTGTGCTCGTTCACTGCACGTGGGCCAACACACGCGAGCGTGCCTTTCCACGGCTCAGGCAGCCCGGGCGCAGGCCGGGCACCCCCTGGCTGCGGGCCTATGTCAGTCCCCAGCGGCCCGTTTCACACTTGCACACCAGAGTCCTTCCCCTTAGACGCACAGATACGCCCCGGGGCTTTCGTGGGGAAGGAGGCTGAGGGCACCGCGATTCTCATTTTCTGTCACTTCACAGGGCACAGGAAAGGGCGGCAGGAGGGGACCCGGGGGGCCCGGCGGTGGGGCGGCTGCCTTGGGCCCAGGGCGGGACCCCAGGGTCCTGGGATTGAGTCCCGTGTTGGGCTCCCCGCAGGGAGCCTGCTTCTCCCTCTGCCTGGGTCTTTGCCCCCCCCCCCTCTCTCTCTGTCTCTCGGGAATAAATAATTTTTTTTGTAGAAAAAGGAGGGGACAGAGTGACAATTGCTGCCTCCTGGGGGTTTCGGTGTTTGGAGCAGGAAGGAGGGAGAGCCTGGCCAGCCGGCAGTGGAGGAGGCTCCAGGACACAGGCTTCGGTCGTCCTTGGCGTCCCCACTGCCCACGTCCCCGGAGAAACAAACCTCCAAGGAGAAGGACGGCCCCGTGCGGAGCAGCAGACAGAGGAAGGTGAGAAGAGACAGAAATGAAGGAGGCGTCCACGGGAAGTGGCCCGGGCCTCCCGAGGCAGCAGTTGCTACAGCAGGCTGTGGGTGCTCAGGAACTGGGTGCTATGGGTGCTCGGGGGCCAGGTGCTGCAGGTGCTCAGGGGCAAGGTGCTGTGGGTGGTCTGGGGCTCGGTGCTCAGGGGCCCGGGTGCTGCAGGTGCTCAAGGGCCAGGGTGCTGTGGGTGCTCAGGGGCCTGGCTGCTGTCAAGGCCATGGCCCAGCCCAGGCTGCAGGCTGGTGGGTGCCTTCCTCCTGGCCCTGCTCTCCCGAGGTAAGGGTCTACTTCAGAAGGACATTAGAGGGTATCCCTGGGTGGCTCAGTGGTTGAGCACCTGCCTTTGGCCCAGGGTGTGATCCTGGAGTCCCAGGATGGAGTCCCACGTCGGGCTCCCTGCATGGAGCCTGCTTCTCCCTCTGCCTGTGTCTCTGCCTCTCTCTCTCACTCTCTCTCTCTCTCTCTATATATATATATATATTATATATATATATATATAATCTTTAAAAAAAAAAAAAGAAGGACGTTAGAATTCTCCCAGGCTGACCCAGAGCAGGTTAGCAGACGTCCTTGGCGACGCGGCATCTTCTGGAAAGGCACTGCTCTCCGAGCCAAGGCTCCAGCGGGCCGCGGCCACCCGCGCTCACTTTCGCAGCGAGCCCGTCTTACTAACTAACGGGTATTGGGGCCTGGGGCGGGTCCCGAGGGCGCGCTGGGCAGGGGAGCGGGTGAGCCTTCCTGCCCCGAGGAGATGGGTGTCCTCCTTGGCTGGGGCCAGAACATCCCTGGGGAATTCTTCATCTGAATTTAAAAGATCTTTCATCAAACCCAACTCCTGCCCCGTCCCAGCCCAGCCCACACCGGTTACATCTTTTTAATTCAATGCGAGTCATCATGATGTTGACAGGACGGGCCGACGAAATACAACGTAGGCCGCTCAACTGGTACCAAATACAAAAGAATTTCTTTTAAGGAACCACACTCCGAAAAAATAAATAAATAAATAAATAAATAAATAAATAAATAAATAAATAAAAATTTAAAAATTTAAAAATGTAAAAAAATGAACCACCCACTGGAAGGGGCACCGGGCCCTTCGCTTGGTGGGTGCCGCGGGGAATCGGCGGCGCCAGGCCCGGCGGGGAGCGCCCGACCCGTGGCCCGCAGCGGCTCTGCGGAGGCGGGAAGGTGCGGGAAGGAAGCCTTGGTTTCCTCCGGCTGCTGATTAAGAGTCTAGCGCTTTGGAGTCCAGCGCCAGACTCGGAAGAAAGATCTTATCGGGTCCTCAGAAAAAGCCTCATTGTTACGCGGCCTCATTTCCTCGATGCTGGAAAGAAGAAGGAATAACGTTGACAGCTCCCTCCTGCCCTCAGCTGCAGGCCCTGACCCGGGTTCTCCGAACTGTGGGAACCTTTCAAAGGCGCCAGGCGACCCGGGGGCTCCGAAGAGCCCGCAGCCGCCCAGCGCACGTCCAGGCCCCGGGCAGCCGTCCCACTGGCGGTGCCGGTGTTCCCAAGCCCTCGGGTACCGCAGGGTCTCTCTGCTCCGCTCCTGCCCTGAGCTCTGGCCTTCGCGCGTCCCACCAGGTCAGGCCAAGCCTTCTTGAACCCGGTACCTTTATACAAGGTTTCGGGTTGATTGGATTATAAGCAAGGAAGATGGCCTGGAAACTTCCCCTTCCTGGAATTTACTGAAGTTCTCTTCGGGTCGATTATGTGATGGAGTGTCGTTAGGGGCCCAGAGTCATAAAGGAACACACATTTCCTGTAGGACATAAAGACCTATAGGCTCCTCTGTTATGTTCAGGGTGGTCCTTAACATTCTTCAAACGCTGCTCCTCCTCATTTTTATCTGCTTGGTCTATTAACCTCTGAGGCAGATGTGTTAAAATCTCCCAGAACAATTTTCTCTTGTTTTTAAGTTTTCTTGATATGAGTTTTTGCTTTATATATTCAGCTTTTAAGCTAAATGGTTAACCGTTTGGCTAAATGACACGGGGGTTATCAAACGTTAAAGAAAGCACCCATTTCTCTGCATTATTTTGGATGAAAACTGGAAAAAAAATATTTTTAAATTAATACTTCAAAAAGTTAATTATACCAGATTGGAAATTAAGCAAGACTTCCAAAAAACTGGAAGATATGAATAAATTAAGAATTGTTATGTGAAGGAGGTGGATTATGAATGAATCATTCTCCAAATCCACTCCTTTTTATTCTGATTGTAATTGTGTGATCAACTTAAGTGATTTCACGTTAACTGAATTTTTTTTTTTTTGGTCTCTACTCAGTATTGATACAAATAAGGTGAAAACAGTTATCCCAGAAGAGGAAACCTCGCTACTGCCATCTCGACTTGCGTGGCTATCTGCTCCTCATCAAACAACTTCATTTTGAAAATAAAGTAGGTGTGTCTGGCTGCCGTTTCTGGGCAGTAATTAGTTTCATTCGGAACGGCCCCTGCTAGTCATCTGTGTTGTTTTTCTGAAGATGAGGAGTCATCAAGGTTCGAAATGGGTTGGAGGAAGAAGAAACACAAGCAATTCTTTGGCTTCTCCTCAGCGACTTCTTTCCTGCGTAAGGAAACAACACGAGTCAGGTTCAAAGATGTTGAGCAAACTGATACTTTTTTGTGAATGTTAGAAATAAGGAAGGTGAAAAAGACTTCACAGACCAGAAGCTACAAGGCACTTCGAACTGACTGATCCTGGTAAATCAGCGCTGCTTCACACTGACTTCCTGAGGAATCAAATGATCTCTGCTGATGATAATCCCGAGCAACAGAAGAATTTTGTCAGAACGTGGCCATGGCTTCTCCCATCCTTGAAGAAAAGCAACCCAATTATTTCCAATATTCTGCTGCTCCAGAAACGGCAATAAATGCGTTCCTATCCATCGTTTACGTGGGCAGGACAATCAAAGCCATTCCGTCAGTAAATGGGCCCTTCGTCATGGTTAGTGACAGCTGGAAGTCTTTGGAGGCTTCTCTCAGAGGGTGCAGCAGGATGTCGAAGGAATTGCAACTTTTAGCAGGAATCCCAGGGTGCCAAGTTCAGCACATGGCTGGAAGATGTTTAGTCCCTAACCAAGCAAATGGGAGCAAGATGGTCAGAGGGACTGCAGAGGGTACCCGGTTTATTACCAGGATGGAGCTCTCTACCTTTCTCCAAAGAGTGGAGAGGCAGCTTTTTAATTTTTTTTTTAACTGTATACCATATAGGAATGTTCCAGAAACAGATCACCTGGGGGGGGGGGTGGAATACAGAAAACAAAGAAATTAATGTTCAAGTGACCATACCTGCCCTCTTGCCTAAAATCCTAAAGCAAGGGAAGAACTGCCTTCAACTTTCAGTACATCAAGAGGTTTTATCTGACTACCCGAAGGTTTAGTGGGGGGTTTTATTTTTTGAAGATTTTTATTTATTTATTTGAGAGTGAACGAGAGAGAGCAAGAGTGCGCCGGCTTGAGCGGGGGGAGGGTCAGGGGGAGAGGGAGAAGCGGACTCCCCGCAGAGCAGGGAGCCCGATGTGGGGCTCGATCCCAGGACCCTGGGATCACGAGAACGAAGGCAGACGCTTAACTGACCGAGCCATTCAGGCGCCTGTGAAACTTGAGTTTTTAACAGACTTTTCCTTCGAATAAGTAACGGTAATTACCAATTCCTTTGTAACATTTCTGTCCATATTTGTTGCTCGGTCTCCTTCCAAAACTGCAAGAAGATAGAAAAAAAAAAAATCATGGGTAGTCACTGATTCTGGAGAAGGAAGTAACTCTCTCTCCCGTGCAAAGTGAAGGGAGGACCGTCTGTGGTCGCTGTTGACGGGAGAAGTCAACCCTTCGTCCATGAGACATGCCTCGGAACTGGGGGGAGGCGGTGAGTCTGTGATGTGTGTTTTTCATTTACATTAAACTGTGGCTGGGTCAAGCCGGCATCCAAAGCGTTCAGAGAAAGTAGAACTTCATGTGATATTTTGAGTCCAAACAGAAACAGGAAATTCCACTGACCTCTGGAGAGAGAATAAGTTCCCTGGAGAAGTTCTCACTTAGTTTTCCATATTGAATGAGTTCTGGATGGTTCGAATGACATCCTGAACCGCATGCAAACAATGTCAACATATCCCTAGTGTTGAGTAAGGCTCCAACAGCCCAGGATTATTAAAACTTGGCATGTGTTGTCCTGCAAACGGGCAAAGCTAAATTCTAAAATCACAGAAGAGATGAAAGTGGTTGTTCGTATTCTTTATGACATCCAGGCTACCCCCAAAATCCAACCATTGAAATCACTTTATTAAGCATAATATCTTAAAGTCCCTTATGAAAATAAATGCACCGTATGTCACAGGAGGGGGCACATGTTCCCACTCAGAGCTGTAAATCATCTGGCTAGCGTAATTACCTGCCCCTTCAGAGAGCGTGAATGGGGAAAGGAGAGAAGAGAAGCAACATTTATGCAGCTCTTTCTGTATGCCTGCATTTAGCCAAGTTCTCGCTGTAACTTCCGTTATTTAATCCTCATCAAGTCTCCAAAAAATTAAATAAAACATGTCTTACTTTTTAAACATTTTACAGTTAAGAGAATTGAAACTTAGAGAAGTTAATAACTTGCCCACAGTTTTTCCAGCTAAGAAGAATCTGGTTTTGAATCCAGGTTGGTCGGATTCCAAACCCCACCAGGTTAATATTCGCCTAATGTTTGGAGGAGGGAAGGAATATGAAGTGAATAGAGCGGTGCTGCCCAATAAAAATAGAATGTGAGGCAAACCAAGAAACAGACTTAACTACAGAGAACAAACTGATGGTTACCAGAGGGGAGGCGGGTGGGGGGTGGGGGAGACAGATGACGGGGTTTAGAGGGTACACTCATCGCTATGAGCACTGAGCAGCATACAGGACTGTTGAATCCCTAAATTGCACACCCGAAACTAAAATAACGCTAGCTGTGAACTATATTGGACTTAAAATTAAAAACTTAGAAATAAAAAACTTAGTAAAAAAAAAAAAATAGAGGAGCCCGGGTGGCTCAGTCAGTTGAATATCCGGCTCTTGGTTTCAGCTCATATCTTGATCTTGAGGTCCTGGGATCGAGCCCCATGTTGGGCTCTGCACTCAGTGCAACGCCTGCTTGTCCCTCTCCCCCACTCCTCCCCCCCACTTGCCTGTGCTCTTTCTCAATAAATAAAATCTTTAAAATAACAAAAAAGTAATTAAAATAAAAACAAAAAATAGAATGTGAAACACATACGTCATTTCAAATTTTCTTGTAACCACATTGAAAATGTAAAGAGAAGCAGGTGAAATTAATTTTAGAAACTTATTTAGTCCAATGTATCCAAAATACGCATTTCAACATGTAATCAGTACACTTATTATTTTGGAGACAATCTATGAGAGAATTTACATTCTTTTTTTCCTACATAGGTCTTTGAAGTCCAGTGTATATTCTTACATTTATAACTCATCCTAATTTGGACTAACCACATTTTCCGTGCTCAACAGCCACATGCGGCTGGTGGCTACCATGTTGAATCGCTCTACTGTAGAGCACTGATTTCTTGAAGATTTATGCCATTCATTGATTTAACCATTACAAATTTTGTCTTCACTTAAATTACTTCTTAAAATATTGACCAAGACAGTTTCCTCAAAAAGTTAAACTTAGAGTTATGGTGTGACCCAGAAATCTCACTCGCAGGCTTATATGCCCAAAATAAATAAAATAATAGGAAAACATTTCAAAGAGAAACGAAAACACGTCTCCACAAAAACTCATATGCAAATGTTCACACCAGCATCATTCAAAATAATCAAAATGTAGAAACAACACAAGTGTCTATCGACTGATAAATGAGTTAAGTAAAATGTGTTATACCCATAGAAAGGAATATTAATTAGTATTAATAGCAAGAAAGGGAAAAAAGTACTGACACATGCCACAACACCAACAAATCCTAACAATATTATGCCAAATGGAAGAAGCCAATCACAAAAGAGCACGTATTTTATGATTCCATATATATGAAATATTCAGAATAGACAAATCTGTAAAGACAGAAAGTTGGTTAGCGGGTGCCTAAGGCTGTGGAGTTTGGGAGGATATGGGGAGTGACTGCTGGTGGGTCCAGAGTTTCTTTTTGGTTGATGAAAATGTTCCAAGATTGATTGTGGTGATTTCTTATACATACAAGAAAACACTGACTTGCACAATTTAAGTGGATAAATTGTGTGGCGTAGGAATTACATCTCAATGAAGTTGTCATATAGAAGACAAAGTCATCTGAACCCTCAAAAAAATGTTGAACAAGGCAAAAGCTTAAATAGAAGTTTCCAAACAGATAGTCATCTGTTAATCAATAGTCTCCTGCCCATGTTGCTGTGGTTCTACGTTCCTAGTCTTGTCTTCAAAGAAAGAATCCATCCAACCAACGCCCAGACAGGTTTGACGAACCAACTAGCTTGTAGTCAAACGCTTTGTTAAATGATCAAAATAGGGTCTCTGCCCGATAGAACTCGTGATCTAGAGGAGTTGGCGTGGAAAGAAACAAACAAATATAAGCCACTGGAAATGGATCTATAAGGGGGAACGTCTACAGAGACTCTTGAGATACTCTTAGGGAAAGAAGGTCAACAAAGTATCTCCTGGCTCTACCAGGGCAGTGACTCTTCCAAAGGGATTGATTAAAATAATCTGTCATGACTTATTTTGAGTGAACTCGTTTTTTAAGCACTCTGAAGAACAAATCACACCTAATTTTCTCTTTTAGGAATTTGCCAAGTTTCTTCATCGTGCTCATTGTTTCAACGGATTCTAGATTCCAACCGTTCCCACGTTTTAAAAATAGGGAAAAGGTCTGGCGGCTCCAGTCTTGAGAATTTTTCTCATTTCCTGATGATTCCTCATTGAAAGGAGTCTGGTAAACAAAATCTGTCAAAATCTAACTTGACACATGTTCATCAGGAAACACGTTCACAAATGGTTTTAGCAGGGTTCTTCATAAGGGAAACAAAGCACGTATCCATCCAACCGCATGGCGGTTAAATGTCATCGTCATCAGTTGACCGTACCGTGGCATCTTCCATCGTGGGAAGAAGAGGTGATTTGATTGGAGCACACTGGCCACTTCGGGGGTACTGCTGAGTCTTCATTTCTCAGCATAGATGTGCCTTTTTGTTTATCCGCATGCTGCTTGGGTATTTTACAATGTTTTTAAGTCACAGGACAACCTATGACAAAACACCAAGGCCTGTGCTGGTGAAGTAGGTTTTCATGGGCAGCTATCGTTTTATGCGCATGTTATTCTGGTTTATTAGCCTGTAAAAGATCCTACATTAGCTGGATTCTGAAATTCAATGCTACTTAAGGTATATAGATTCCTTTGTCTGCAAGGAGCCTCAGAATCTGGCAAGATATTTGAGATAGAAGATTCCTGGAACCTTCGGAAGGCTGCCAGGGCATGAGCATGTGCCTCCCACCTCATCCCTCATTGGGCTTACGGCCTGGCCAGACCACCCCCAGTGAAAGCCAGGTCGGGGAAGCAAGGGAGATAATTGCACCGGGGCCTGACACTTTCATTTATTAAATCTTTATCCTTGGACATCAAGAACCCCCAAAGATGGGGAGTGGGGATCCTAGTAGTCTCTTGGGCAAACAGTAATGGAAGAAGCCCTAATCCGCTTACTCATCATTCTCATAGATCACACTTCTAGACACCTGCCTGGACAGAGGCCCAACAGAAACTTTGGCACAGGAGCTGCCTTTGCATTTAGTAAAGCTGGTTTATCTGAAATGCACTAAAAGCCTTGGACAGATTGGAAGGCATGGACAGTTGCCACTGATCCAAGACTCTTCCTCTCCCAGCCAGCCAGCGTCTGGGAGCCGATTGTACTCAGTTCTAAATACGGACACAACCACACCACTGTATTTCTCCAGAAATATCCAGGTTTCTATTCTTCAAGAAGTCATGTTTTTACCTGTTAGCTCTCCTTGTAGGAAGAAGAGATAAAAAGCTTTTAAACTGTGCCACCGTAACTCATTCCCCCAAAAAGACGCGTTAGACAAAGAGACAGCTAGAAGGTTAACAGAGGGCACAGTGAGGACATTGGAGCCTGCTTTCCCATTCCCTCCTCCTTCTACAAGGCCAGCTGCTGCTTATCACTGCCAGGGCACTAGTCCCCTAACATCCCCCTTCCCATCTTATGGCTCCTTTGCATCTTGCATAGAATGCCCCAAATAACTGGAATCTGTCTTGTTTTCCTCAAACTATTGATTCTCAACAAAAAGGCATCTGGATGGGGATTGGATATGACCCCCGTGCCCATCAGTCAGGACCATTCGAGGGACATGTTCAACTTCGTTGCCCACTCCAGATTCTGATAGGTGAGGTCTATCCTTCAGACTGAGCACTTGGAGCAGAAAAGGAATACAACTTTTTTTTTGTTTAAATGTGATTTTGCCTCAATCCTTAGTCTAGCTACATGGTCATGATTTTCACCTGCCTTTGACTCTGTCCTACCCACACCTTGGTGGTCCTTAGGTCTTTCTGCATGTCAGTTTGCCCAGATAGGTCTTTGAAAAATAAAGACCAGCAGCCTGGCCTCATCCTGAGATTCTGACTGAATTGGTCTGAGGGGCTCAGTCGGTTGAGCATCCGACTCTCGATTTTGGCTCAGGTTGTGATCTCCGGGTCGGGAGACGGAGCCCCACATCGGGCTCCATGCTCAGCACAGAGTCTGCTTGAGATTCTCTCTCTCCCTGTGCCTCTCACCTGTCCACCCCCTGCTCTCTCTCTCTCTCTCTCTCTCTCTCTCTCTCTCTCTCTCATAAATAAATTCTGGCAGAGAAAGAGGAGAAGAGGGGGTGGGTACCTTACTGAATGTCAAAATGACGGTTGTGGGATGGAACATGGAGCTTGGATGTGTTGGAAGGCCTGAACTGACGTTTGATCCCGCCATGCACTCAGCAGCTGGGTGGCCTCAGACACAGAAAGTGAATACCGGGTGGCTTGGGGACCAAGTGAAGACTAAGACGCATCAGTGACACTTTTAGGGAGACGCCTCCACTCTCTCAGCACAACGGACTGTAGAACAATGATTAAGCTTTGCAGTCCAGTCTGGATCCCCGTCCAAGTTTTGGGTTTTAGCCCCCACGACCTCAGGTGGGCTCCCCGTTCTCACCTGTAGAACTGGGACCTTGAGGAGCGCTATCGCCTGGGGTCCTCGTGAGGCCGCCCCAGGCACATTGTCTGTGCCCGGTTGGTAGCAGCTGATTCATCCAGATAGAGCCACATTCCTGCCCTCCTCCCACCCTGCTCCTCCCTGCAGAATCCAGGATGGCGAACGAGAGCATGCCAGAATGAGGAGGGGAGTGACAACCAGAGCAAATGTTCCTCGGTGCTTAGGGAACAGGACTATTTATATTATTCATTCACAATATTCCACCGACACTTATTCAGCACCAGGCACCACTTTCCATCTATTCTAAGGGTTCCCTTGGGAGCTAATATTATCTTGGTGTCTCAGTTGTCCATGTGGGTGGCTGTAACAAAAATATCAGGGACCGAGCGCCTTAAACAACAAACATTTCTTTCTCACAGTTCTGGAAGCTGGGAAGTCCAAGAGCAAGCCAGATGCAGCGTCTGCTGAGAGCCCACTGCCCGACCGCATGGACGGCAGTCTTCCCTCCGTGCTCCCCTGGGGTAAGAGAGTGAGGGAATCCCCTGGCCTCTCTTTTATCGAGGCTCCGTCCCATTCACGAGGCCTCCACCCTCACTACCTAATCACCTCCCAAAGATCCCCCTTCCTGATACGATCACATTGGGGGGTAAGATTTCAACACACACGTTTTGGGAGGACACAAAGGTTCAGTCCACGACAGTAGCCACGTTACAGACAGGAAGCGAGCTTGGCGGGGGAGCCCCGAACACTGAGCTGGAATCTGGACCAAGACCTCTAACCCCAAGATCACATTTTCTTGGTGAGCAACTCTGGTCTCGTGGCTTCAAACATCACCGACATGCTTAGCGGTCCAACCAATATCTCCAGCTCAGGCTTCTCTGAATTTTCGACTCACACATCCAACGATGTTTTGGGTATTTCTAGTGGGATATCTACCAATTGTCTCAAATTTAATGTATACAGAACTGAGCTTCGGACAACTCTCTCTCTCTCTCATAAATAAACCTTAATAAAAGAAAAGAAAATGTCACCCCAACATATGCCATTCGAGCATGAGGATTATCTTGCGTTGAAGGCAACTGACACAAAGCAAACACAGAAGGAGCTCCCCGCCCTCCCCGCTCTGCCAGGAAGCAGGCATGACCCGGCCTTTCCTGTACCAGGAAGAGAAGGACCCGAATCACCAGAGGCGCAAAGGGATTAATCCACATGAAATAGCCTTACCAAATACTCCTTCTCCACCACCAGCTTCCCCCTACTTCCTAGTCACCTGCCCACGACTGACTGGCTCTAAAAGCCCAGGCCCCCTTTCCTTTGTTCTTCGTCACTTCTCCACAGTGTGTCACCCTGTGTCAAAACGGTAGATCAGTCCTTGAGCCCAACTACTTCTTTAGGTTTTTTACTCCTTTTCTGTAAAGCCCCCATGCATGTAAAATGAAAGATCTCGGATCTGTATGACTTTGCTCCTGCTAATCCGTCTTCTGCCAGCGAATTCACAGACCCCAGGCACTGAACCTACAGGGGAAGGAAAAATTTTTCCTCTAGGAAAGACTTTTTTCCTTCCCCTACAAGCACTTCTAAGGGACCATATACTTTCCTATCGGTCTTGTCTGGGGTGTGTCTCCTGGCACTAGAACCTTAGTTCTATGAAGGCAGAGATCTGGGCCTGTTTTGGTCACTACTGTCTTTTTAGCATCTAGAATATTGCCCAGCACATAATATAGGCTCAATAAATCCTGGTTGAATAAATGAATGGAGCACTTTCGCCTACAAATAGTGCCTAGGAAGACAGGCATGTGCAGACTCTAGAATTCTAATATCAAGTGAGAGATGTTACAGTCATAAAAATATGCTTAATCACTGATGCAAATAGTCAAAAGGGCAAAAGTATGGGAAATAATTCAGAACACTGGCCTACGAGCCAGCAGGGCTATTTTTACTCTTGACACTATGCCACTGGGCAGAGCCTCAAGCTTCTTGGGAAATGGGGGGGAGGGTAATAACTGACATTTCCAGCAAGGATCAGTAGGAAAAACAATCTCTAGAAGCTGGGAATTTTTTTTTTAATGTATACCGAAGAATTTATTAGAGAATAATTTGGTCATTCGGCTAAACTCAAAGGATAAGATGAGAAAATGGAAATGAAAGTTGGTCTCGGATGAAGTTCAAGATGTATTTGGGCCAAAGTGTCATCCACCATGGTTGGGGGAATTCCCATAAGCTGCCAGCCCTGGGGCTGCGGCCAGCAAGGGATTATCTCCAGGAAAGTGTTCCCTGCGTGCTTTCCAACCACGCCCGCCACAACTCACTGCCCTCCTCCGCAAACCCCAAATGCCGCCCTTTATCGGTGCCAATTTTCATATTTTTGAAAAACGCGTTTGCTGGGCAGCTCAGAAAGTGGAGAGAGATGGACTCTGGGGGAAGGCGTCCCACCCCACCCCCACCCCCACCCCTGGCCACTTCCTCCGAACCCTGGATCATGACACCTGGCCGGACTCTCCGGCCGAGGATCCAGGCTCTTCCTGTTTCAAAATAAAGCGGAGAAGACTTAGCTCCCGGCTGCTTGCAAATCCCTCCCGTGACTCGTGGAGAGGAGCAGTCCACGCGTAACGGTCCCTCACGTCCTCTTTTCTCAAATTTACACCTCTCTTCCTGGAGGAGAGATGATCTGCTACGTGGAGCGTAGCCACTCGCATGCTCCCCACTCAGGAAGCTGCCTGGGATCACGTCCCACCAGGTAACCGGTAGCTCAGGTGAGGCTGGAATCCAGGTCTTCCCCTCTCTCCTCCACATTTGCTTCTTCCACTCAAGCCAAAGCGACCCAACAACCGGTTTGGCGAGTACTGTTTTTTGCTGTTTTTTTTTCCCTTTGGGGCTGAGTGCCTCCTCGAGGACTTTCTATCTTGTGGCTCTTGGTGGACCTTTACGGGACAAAGGGAGACTCAGAGTCACGGGCCAGGGTGTTTGGAGATTGGCAAAATCACTGGGTGACCCTCAGCTTGCTCACCGACCTGTCGTTTGTCCGCCTTCATTAGGGTGGCTTTCCTCCGGCTCAGTGTGGGGAAACGTGACCCTATAACCCATCCTTCGGTGACCACGTTTACTCCCTCCGCCACTGGATTTAGCAGCAGGTTTCTGCTGGATTTAATTGAACTAAACTAAACCCTACTCGATGGTGACCAACGTTATCCAACGGCATCACTTTAATGTAGCATCGTTGATGGTACCATTTGAATAAAGCATCACAATCAACGTCTCTAACTTCTCCCGCTCACCATCTCACTTAACCATTTCAGGATTGCTGCTATTCTAAAACTTTCTTTTTGGTCACATTTTTCTATGTTGGGGGCCATTTCTGGTCTCACCTGCTATACAGGTGAATATTTAAATATCTCATTTAAAACCATCTTACCCTGGGATGCCCGGGGCGGGGGAGCTCAGCGGTTGAGTGCCTGGGGCGTGACCCTGGAGTCCCGGGATCGAGTCCCGCGTCGGGCTCCCCAGACGGAGCCTGCTTCTCCCTCTGCCTGGGCCTCTGCCTCTCTCTGTGTCTCTCATGAATAAATAAATAAAATCTTAAAAAAAAAATAAAAATAAAAAATAAAACTTTATCTTACCCTGCTCAAATGAGAGGAGTTTTTTCCCTTTATCCAAATATTTCAAGAGACGCACCGCAAAATATTTTAATGTTACCGACATTACTTTTACCGATATTATTTTTAATATCATCGACAACATTCTCCTACTTTTAAGTGCTTTTCATCCTCGGCACATATAGGAACTGTTCATTTAATGTTCTTGAAGGTTATTGACAGGAACCTAAAAGCCTGCAAGATGCACCAAGTTAAGCCCTTGCACTGGGGGCAAGAGCAGGGAGGTGGCTTCAGGACGGGGTGCCCGAGGGCCTTGGGTCGTGGGTGGCCCTGAAGGGAGAGTTTCTCACAGAAACGTTTCTTCCTTCGGGAGGGAGTTCTTTCAGAGCGGGGGGTGGGGGGGTTCCCCCAGCGTGGGGATGAGCACCTCCTGCTGGGTGACCCCACCTGCCGTAAAGTGACCTCTGACCTGAGAGACTTGACCAAGCAACGGCTGTTCCCGGGATGCCGGGTGCCTACTTGTTTCTGGAAGACTAAGCTCCTGTGCAGGTAAGGGCGCGGCCGCCGGGGGGGGTGGGGGTGGGAGGGGACACCTGTGCACCCGGACCTTCCTTCAAACACAAGACGCAACCGCTCGAGGGCTTCCTCCCTACAGGAGGGCACCCCAGCGTTTTTGCCTCGGTTTACCCAGGTGACATGTAATCACCTGGAATATGTAGAAGAGCTCGGTAAGGCCTGCTCTTAAAACATGTCAGCCTGCCGGGCAGCCCGGGTGGCCCAGTGGTCAGCGCCGCCTTCAGCCCAGGGCGTGATCCTGGAGACCCGGGATCGAGTCCCACGTCGGGCTCCCTGCATGGAGCCTGCTTCTCCCTCTGCCTGGGTCTCTGCCTCTCTCTCTCTCTCTCTCTCTCTCTCAGGAATAAATAAAAAACATTTAAAAATATATTTTTAAAAAATGTCAGCCTGCCTTCATCGAAGCAGGACGAGAACACCCCGAGCCGGTCTCAAGGAAACGAAGCTGAGCAACTCGGGTAGAATTCCTCCGAAGCAAATCCAGGGGCTTTACTCGAAGCTTTCCTACCTTTGTGCTCCTGGTCGTGAAACAACAGAAAGGGGCCACGGGAGGGTTTCTGCGGCTGGGTTCCTTGGGGGGGCTAAGGGGGGACCTAATTTACGTGTCTGCTCTGCTTGAAAATCAAACACAGCCTGCCCAACAGGCTCGGCCTGCCCACCTCCTTACTGCTTGTCCTGCGTCCCCCCTCCCCTGCGCCCACCTGGTGCCGAGGCTACCTCCCCGGCCTTCTGGAAAGGTCGCGCTGAGTCCCGCGGGACAGGACACGGGGCTGAAAGCGCCCGGCCCGCCTTGCAGTGAATCTTATGCCCGACGGCGACCACCGCCTCCAGGGAACGGCCGGCTCTAGGCCCTCGGAGGGAGCTGCCTGCAACCTGGGCACCCCCACAACAACTATGGCTTATTTGAATTTGTTCCAACCGCGGTCACAAAGCCCACACTCACGCGTAGAACTCGTTAATGCTCAGGTTTTGTGACAAAGGTCAGTCATTCCAAAATAAACGATTATTGATTAGCCAAACCAGAAATAAATTTGGGGGAAATGCGCTTTTGCCATCAGACGTGACATTTTGAACCCCCCTTTTTTTTTTTAATTTTCGATTTTCCTGGAGTTTAATGAGATGAGTGGATGTGATTGCAAAGCCACAACTAATGACCTCAGATCTAATGAGATCCTAAGGTATCTAACATTTACAGGGCAGTTCACCAAGGTCCACCAGGCTCTACTCGAGGGTTTTGCCTGTGTAACCGGGCTTTATCCTACCCTTACAGCCCAACGAGGTGAGCGCTGCTAATGCCACCCCCACTTTACGGAGGAGCAGACCCAGACAAAAGGCAAAGATGACTTGCCCGACCCCTCAGGGTGTGACCCCCGGAGCCAAGCAAGCCAGCCTCTGAGCCACCCCCCTCACTTAGGGCAACATGTCCAGAAAGGCGCAGTGGGATTAGAAAGAAAGTCATGTTTGATCTTCAAATCTTTCAGATATTCTATATGCTCAATCTCTAAAAACGTACTGGATCTTTATGTTCTCTGGGTTGTCCAGGGAGCACTTTATCACCGCACTTCACCTACAAAGGGTTGTCATCTCAGAAAAATTGTCGGATTTACATCAGTAAGCGAGCCCAGTTAAATACGCCGCTCAGCTCTGCGCTTTGCCTCAGATGCTCAGTGTAAGTGGAAAAAACATCTATTTGGCCCCAAAGTGGAATTCATTCATTCACAGTTTTATAAAACTCCAGAAATCGAAAGTATGTCAGCCCAAGTTGCATAACTGCCAGTGTGGTTAAGGGAAAAGACGAGTCGTTGCCACTGTTGGGAAATACTTGACTTTACCTAATAAACCCTGAAGCACGTAGCGAAGCTTGATCGGCACACAGATGCCCGGGGTGAAACACCTACAAATCATCCCATTACCATTCCTTTCTCTTCAGACAAAAAGAAAAAAAAAATTGTTCTTCCTCCATATTTCTCGTATAACTTTCACATCTTGACAGCAAGATCAGCGGTGTTAAAGTCAAATATCAAAATGTGACGGGTCTTTTTCATGTCCTAGGAGAAAAGTTTCCAGCACTTTCTATGTGAAAAGCTTCTTTGAAGAACCCGTGCCTTTTCACGCAGGTGCATGAAGTTTTGATTTTTTTTTTAAAGATTTTATTTATTCATTCATGAGAGACACAGAAAGAGGCAGAGACCCAGGCAGAGGGAGAAGCAGGCTCCATGCAGGGAGCCCGACGTGGGACTCGATCCCGGGTCTCCAGGATCACGGCCTGGGCCGAAGGCAGGTGCTAAACCGCTGAGCCACCCGGGGATCCCAGGTGCATGAAGTTTAACATCTGCGTCCCCTTGAGCGGGTAACCACGAAACCTAAAACACAATTTTCGTCTGTGGGTTTTGGATCCGATAAGCGGCCTTAGGTTTCCCCACACCTTTGGGGCCGCCGAACTCCGCCGCGCTGCTGTGCAAGTTGCCACAAGGACACAAACGTCTTGAAGCAAACTTGGCGGGCGCTCGGGCAACGTGGGCCGCAGCGCGAGGTCCTGCTGCCGTGGACACCACTTCAGCAGGCGGGAACCCGGGCTTTGCGGGGTTCTGCGTTGTTCTGCAAGGGTCGACAACACTTACCATGAGAATTTTGTTTGGGCCGTAATCATGGGAATAGATCACTTCAAACCCCTCGTTGATTTGTAAGCTCCTTGGGGGCGACAACCCCGTCGGCTCGCCTCTCGTCCTTGTGCCCTGCGTGGGTCCAGCAGCAGATGCTCGTTCAAAACGCGTGTGCTCACCCACGGACATACGGACCTGTACAAATGTTTGCAGATGAAATGATTAAAGTGTGATTTAAGTAGATCCGCCTAATTACAGTGGAACGGAGGGGAGCTCAGCGGAGGAGAGGGCACTTACAAGATCGTTGTCACTCCCGGCAGGTACCGTGGGAGCCGTGGATTTCAACCAGCTCGGGAGCTGCTCTGTTATCCGGCCTTGGCTGGGGCAACATGCCCGGGACGTTACGATTAATGAGCAAACAGGTCACCACGCTTAATTCTCAGATCTTTCAGATATTTTATATCTTCAATCCTAAGCTTGGATGAACCTCTATTAAGCTTCGTATTCTCTTACGGGACTATAATTCCTCATCCTACTTCACCTAAAGCTTTGCAATTTGGAAAAATAGAATGAATAGAAAGCAGTGATTACCACGTTAGTCTGTTCCAATGAAACTGTCCTAGGAAATGTTTAGGGGGTGGAATGGATGGGAGGAGGGGTTGACTGGAGGAGGCGAATAAAGAGTTAGAGAAACACAGGGAGAGAAAGGGAGACAGCACCTTCTCTATTTTGAAAAACTGGATACTGAAGAAGGCAGCACCATTCCTGGGACCAGGAAGGCTGGAGGGATCCTTCCAACACAACTATCGCCAGAACCCGCCTCCCCTCTCCTGGAAGACTTGCCATGATCGATGGGGTCAGCTCCTCAATCGATGCCGTTGGCGTTATATTTAGTCACCGCAAGTTACTTCGCTCCAGATATTTCCGCAATGCTCCAAACAGTCCTGGTCAAGCTCAAAAGCATAGCGTGTCGCACAGAGAACCGCGCTACGTCCCCACAACCCAGCCCACCTCTCGCAGAGCTGCTTGTTTGCCGTCACTGCCGATCGGTATCGTGGACGGCACAGCTGGTCAACCTGTCGTGCTAGAGCCTGGCAGTGTATTCAAAGTCATGAGCCCTAATCCTAACAGGATTTTGTTTTGTTTTGATTATTCTATTTTATTTTTATTTTTTTATTATTATTTTTTTATAAATTTATTTTTTTATTGGTGTTCAATTTGCCAACATATAGAATAACACCCAGTGCTCATCCAATCAAGTGCCCCCCTCAGTGCCTGTCACCCAGTCACCCCCACCTCCCGCCCACTTCCCTTTCTACCACCCCTAGTTTGTTTCCCAGTTTTATTTATTTATTTTTCTATTGGAGTTCAATTTGCCAACATTTAGCATAACACCCAGTGCCTATCCCGCCAAGTGCCCCCCCCTCCCGCCGTCAAGTTTGAATTTGAAATGACCCGCAGCCTTTCCTACCTGAGCGCATCTTTAGTTCGAGCGTCCTGAAGAGCGGAGCTTCCACATGGACTCGCGGCATCAGCTAACTAGTGAACTGAGTGTTACAGATGAAGCAGCAACCCGACTCTCAGTAGGATTTCCCACAGTTAGCCTCCTTTGAAATGACTGCCAGACCGTCTGCCTGATAACAAGTTCCACCCCAGAGTTCCTCTGGTTTTAGAAACACCAACACTTAGAAATGTTTGCCTACCACCAGTTTGAAGAGCCTACATTTCAACTTCTGTGTCCTCCCAAAACAGAAAGAAAAATCTTCTCCTTCCCATTTGAGTCATTCACGTTTCCTGGAACTTCCCTGCTTCTTTCTGCAGCCAAAACAAATTCTGTTTCCGAAGGAAAGTATGGCCTCTCGGGCCTGTTCCCATCCCTACTTACTCATTTGCAGACGTGAAATGTGTATCTTGTGCTTGCTTTGTGTCCCAGCGAACACCTATATGCCATGAGTCTGCTGGAAAGCTGCGCTCAAGGGGTATCATGACAGGCAAATGGGACAGTGAAGAACAGCTGCGGACGTGCACGTTACACAGCCTCTTCTCCTGCACGGTGCCTTCAGATTTCACTTACAAAACACAAGTTCAAAGACAAAATTATTTCAGAACTTCACGATGACAACTGCTGAGCATCTAGCCAAGCACGATGCCCTCCTGAGCATGAAGGTGACCCTGGTGACAATACAGATACACAGATAAGGCATTATAGGAAAGGCTCACTGCAGAAATGGAATGGTGTTGAGAAGACAGTGGTCACCCATGCTTCCTCTTGCCTAAGTCAAAATTCTCATGAGTCCATCAAAATAGCATCTGTAAAATTAACAAGACAGGAAACAACACATGTTGGAGAGGATGTGGAGAAAGGGGAACCCTCCGCACTGTTGGTGGGAATGTGAACTGGGGCAGCCACTCTGGAGAACTGTGTGGAGGTTCCTCAAAGAGTTAAAAATAGACCTGCCCTACGACCCAGCAATTGCACTGTTGGGGATTTACCCCAAAGATCCAGATGCAATGAAACGCCGGGACACCTGCACCCCGATGTTTCTAGCAGCAACGTCCACAATAGCCAAACTGTGGAAGGAGCCTCAGTGTCCATCAAAAGATGATGGATAAAGAAGCTGTGGTCTATGTGTACAATGGAATATTCCTCAGCCATTAGACACGACAAATACCCACCATTTGCTTCGACGTGGAGGGTATGATGCTGAGTGAAGTTAGTCAATCGGAGAAGGACAAACGTATGGTCTCATTCATTTGGGGAATATAAGAAATAGTGAAAGGGATTATAGGGGAAAGGAGGAGAATTGAGTGGGAAAAATTAGAGAGGGGGACAAACCACAAGGGACCCCTAACTCTGGGAAATGAACAAAGGGTTGCAGAAGGGGAGGTGGGCAGGGGGATGGGGTGATTGGGTGATGGGCGCTGAAGGGGGCACTGGACGGGATGAGCACTGGGTGTTATATGTTGGTAGATTGAATTTAAAGGAAAATTTTTTTAAATTTTTTTAAAAAGCATCTGGATTCCAGAATAGGATACGAACTAAAGTGGGAATGGAAAGAAATGACATGTGACACAAAGACCACGTTCTAAATACCTGTTGCGATATAACATACCAGCTAAAATAAGTGGCTTAAAACCATTTTACTGGTCCTTGCGTCACCACGTAGAGGGCCGCTTAGGAAGAAACTTGCTCCTTGTGCTGTTACATGATCTAGAAATCAAATTCCTTGTGTTTGAGCCCATATATAAGTGTGTATATATATATGTATGGATATGTGTGCGTCCATGGTGTGCACACTCGGGAACCTGGGCAAGGCTTGGCTGGGACCATCTTCAGGCCCTTGTGGCACTGACTAGGGCTGCTCGGTGGGACTCAGCTGCCCCAGGATCCGATTCCATGGCTTCCCTCAAACGCCTGGGTCTTCGCATGCGGCGGCTCCAGCAGGGCAGCCAGACCTCCTCCTGGTGCTCCCGGTGCTCCCGATGCTCCCGGTGCTCCCGGTGCTGGGAAGTGGGACTGCCAACCCTGTGAGGCCGGGCCTTGCAAGCTGGCTTGGCGTCTCGTTTCCAGTACTTTCTGGGCCGGAGCAATCTCGCGGCCTGTGCGGATTCGGGGGAGGCCACCCTGACCCAGTCCCCGCGGGAGAGGAAGCCACACTGCCCTGGCTCTGCCGCGGGCCCCTAACCCGAGGTCCCTTCCACGCGCACCGAGCGAGCCCTACCTGCCGTGGCAGCCGTCGGACCACCGCGACTTTCCCAAAGTGTCTTCCAGGCAAAGGCCGGTGAATTAAGGGGCTCGAGAGGGCCCGTCAGCAGCGGCCTTGTCCGTTCCCATGAGCATTCGTGCGTTTCCCTGGACGTCACACATCTATTGACGTTTCACCCTCCCAGCCCTACACTACGCGCACCTGCCGCAGTCACCATATCCTCACGCGCCCTGCCCTCCCCCTGCTGTGATTTCCCTCAGGACGCAACACGCTCTCTGGCAAATAGATCTGACTCCTGATTAACGGGGCTGCTCCTCCTGCAGAAAGACGTGAAGCCAATTTTAAGATTATTTCTCCCATGGATCTGAAATTCCATAAGATGGGACCGGAGCACTATCTGTGACCTCTTGCCCCGTGAAAGGAATGAGTGTGTCAAGAAAAGTTGTGCTCCCGCGCAAACCTGGGCGTGCTCCCGCCCTGTGGGCTTGCCTCCGTCCCGGGTACTGCTTGCCCGGGTCTCCCCCAGGACTGGAGATCTGCCCTCATGCACCTCACCCCCCAGGAGATTTCTCTGGCTCCGGACTCACCGTGTGTCCTGAACCGGATGGCTTCCATCCAGTTCCGGAAATTTCCGTGTTGTTTCTTAAATATTGGCTCCTCCCTACCTTCTTTTATCTCTTTTTGAGATTCTATTACAGATAACATAGACCTTCCTACCCTGTACTCTGGGTCCTTTGATCCTCTATTCGTCTCTCTGCAGTACATTCTGGGTTAAGGCCACAAATAAATTCTTCAGCCCTTAGCTTCTCTCGGAAGCCCTGCTACGATAGCTCCTTTGATCTGTCCTTTAAGTCTTGGTAAAGACTTTTGTTTTAATTTCTAGGAATTTTGTTTAAGTCTTTTTCAGACACACCTGAACTTCTTGACATAGGATATTAATTCTTTTTCCTCGTGTGTCCTATTTTTTGTGCTAATCTTGGTCTTTAATCAGTTCATGCGTATTCTCTGGTCTCTAGGTGACCATTCTATCACCTGGAGTTCGTGGCCGCTTTAGTCTGCTGCTGTTTTCTCCTGTTTTGTTCACAAGGAGCGCTCCCCAGGGGATGCGGGATTCATGAGCTGCCTGGGTGGCCGGCCTGTTCCTCCTCCTGAGTCACAGAGGCACTTGCTTTTCTCAGAGATGCGAGAGTATCCCCAGCCCGAGACCACCTCTTATGCTAATTCCTTGGCTTTCAGAGTCCCTCTCCCTCGACTATGCGCTAGTACCCACTCAATCCCAAATCCACAGGATAAAAGCCTGTGGTAACGACTCCTTGGGAGATTCCAGAGATTTTAGGTAGTGAACCTCGGCATTCTAACCATTCTAAAATGTACAGTTCGGTGTTATTTAGTACATTCGGTATTTTGCAACCGTCACAGCTATCTGGTTCTAGAATGTTTTCACCACCCCACAAGGAAAACCGGTGCCCATTGGGCCGCCTGTCATTCCTCCTCCTCCTAGCCCCTGCTCCATTAAACTGCCCAGCCCAAGACAGAAAAAAAGAAACCTCGTCATTGCTTTTGGCTGACGAATTCTATTCCTGAAGGGTTCTTGTTTCTTCCCCACTCTTCTTGCTGGCCCAGAGCCTCATCTCTGTCCAGGCCGGTGGTGTAAACTCTTTGGACTAAAAGTCATTCTGCAGGTAAATACTGAGGTCCAGGCTCTGAGCAGGTACCTGTGAATAACCCAGACAGAAATCCGTACCCTCCTGGAACTTGCTTTCTAGAAGGAAGGAGGCAGAAAACAATAACCAAACTCTAAGCAAGTACAAGGTAAGGAAGAAGCAATGAGGGAAACGGTAGAAGAACAACAAAGAGATTGGAAGTGGGCAAGGACGCGTGGCTCAGGGAGCTCTGTGGGCCTTGTGAGGATCTGGGCCTTTGTGCTGAGGAAATGAAAAGACGCCGGAGAGTTGTGTGTGATGAGTGACGTATCTAACTTACAGTTGAGGACGATCAAATGTGCTGAGGTGAGACCACAAGGACAACAGAGAGACAGATGCCTGACATAACAATAATCCACCTGCTGCAATAATCCCCCAAGCGACGGTGGCCTGGACCAGGGACAGTAGCTGTAGAGCGAGTGATAAGGAGCGGCGGGACTTACAATGTATGTTGAAAACTGAGCCCACAGGCCTCCTAACAGGTTGGTTTTATCGTTCCAGAGAGTCACCAGGTACGGTGTGGTAGGCAGAACGATGGTCCTACAACGATGTCTGTGTCCTGGAGGTGGGGTGGTGGGGGTGAAAGGGATTAAGAGACTTCACATCGTGAAAACATTTAAGTCGTGGGGATGGAAAGTACAGCAGAGGGAATACAGTCAGTCCTGGTGCAGTAACACGGGGTAACCAGACTTACATGGGGAACCATTCATAAAGGATAAGACATTGAGCCCCTGTGACATGCCCCTGAAACTAACAGGATACTCTATGTCAACTACACTTTAATTTAAAAAAAATAATTATTTAAAAAAAGGAAGAAGAAGATGCCTATGTCCTTAGCCCTGGACCTGTGAATCTGTTGGGATTCATGGCAAATGAAACGAATTAAGGTTTTGGATAGAATGAAGGTTGTTAATCAGATGACGCTGAAGTCGGGAGATCATCCTAGAGTGTCTGGGTGGACCCAATATAGTCATAAGGGTCTTTAAACGTGAAAGAGGAAGAACCAGAGATGGCAGCTTGAGAAAGACACCACCCAACCGTGGGGATTCTGAAGGCGAAGGGATGCGGCCATGGGCCCACGAGTGTGCACAGCCTCCAGCAGCTGGAAGAGGCAAGAGCACAGATTCCCTTCCAGAGCCTCCCGAAGGAGCATCGCCCTGCCGACGCCTGGGCGTAGCCCCGTGAGACCTGCGTTGGGCTGCTAACCTAAAAACTGGAGGATGGTGACCCTGTCTTGTGCTAAGCCACGGAGTCTGTGGTGCTGTGTTACGGCAGCAACAGGACGCTAATAGGGAGGGCACCAAGGTCTGGTCCTGAGCGAGTGGAAGGATGGCAGTGCCATTGGGTGACGTGGGGGACGGCGGGTACAGGGAGTTAGGGGGCGAGAATCTAAGTTCCATGTTGAGTGTGTTCTATTCCCAACTGTCCGTGGCAGGAGACCAAGTAGGACACGGGGGTCCCGCTCCGCCATAGAATATGTCACGTGGCCATAGAGTGAATGAACCACATCTGGCAGCAACACAGATGAATTTTAATAATATAGTTTAAAGAGCGATATTCTTGCCTGTGCATAAACATCAAGTGACGTTTTACTGTCCCCTAGCTGATGGCCAGCCTGCTGCCCCCTTCCCCTCAGAGCAGCCTGTCATCAAGTATGGCTCCAGAACCCGCTCCTGGGCTCACCTGTCTGGTTTTCAGTCCCTTCTTTGATTTTTGGATCTAGAAGATTTTACTGTCTTTATTTTATTTATTTATTTATTTATTTATTTATTTATTTATTTATTTGAGAGAGAGAGAGAGAGCGAGAGCATGCACATGGGAGAGCACAGAGGGGGGGACAGCAGGGAGGGAGAGAGAATCCCAGCAGACTCCCCACTGAGCACGGAGCCCAGCAGTGCAGGGCTGGATCCCAGGACCCAAGATCATGACCCGATCTGAAACCAAGAGCCGGCTGCTTGCCCGACGGAGCCACCCCGGCACCCTGAGGATTTTGCTATCTTAAGAGCAGAGTTAATACAGTTGAAGGGATGCATTTTAGGAACTTTGTCTGGCATTTCTAGGTATCTAACACTGGGAGGATTTTTTAATTACCCATCCGCCTACAAAAGCTTGTTAACAATTCCCAGGTCTTACACCTTCACAAATAAATCAGAATGTCTGGGCCGAGGCCCAAAGCATCTCTAGGTTTTTAAATCTCTCTGCGTGGTTGTAAAGCAAAATCACTCCAGCAAGCACTGAATAAATCACTGGTTGACGAGCTGGGGGAGAAGGGAGGCCGTCCGGGCTGTAACCTCAAGTATATCTAATCCTGATGTTGAGACCTACTTGGGCGCATCTGGAGCGGACCCACCAGATGTCTGTTTGTCCGAGATGCTGAAGGGCCCCAGGGAGATAGCACAGCCCAGAGGAAGAAAGAAGGGCCACAAGATTAATTCCGAGTAGACGTCAGTGTCTGCAACTTGGGCTTTCATGGGAGAAAGACAGACCTATGAGGTTCAAGTCCTCAGGCCTTGACGTCTGCTTCCGTCTCTAAGCCTCGGCTCCCTCCCTCGGAAGGTGGAGGCCCTGTTGGCAGAGTTATTCCCACAGGTGCCTGGAGCACTGACTGTGTAAATCAATGGAAAGAGCCCTTCCACTGAGACCCCCGTCCTCCGGTTGCTGCGGGGACAGACTGAAGGAGAGATGAAGGGGTCGGAGGGAGTCCCCCCTACCGGCCAACCCCACCGGCCCCAGCACTCCAGGAGACAGGAGAGCCTGGAAGACACCCCAGGGTGGGACCCAAAACCTGCTGGTTTGGGTTCGGGTGTGTAGCAGGGGCCCCATCACAGAAGCAAGAACAGCAATGACCAAGGGGCACAAGGAAATCCTCCAACAGGCTCGCTTCCAACCCCAGTGTAGGTACCTTCCCGACAGGCTCGCCAGGAGTCTTGACCCTAAAATAGTGTTTCAAGAGACTGTGTTCCGAGGACGTGGGCTCAGTCAGGAGGGCCGCCCTCGAAGCTCTGCATGCGCGCACATCCGCGGCCTGCTGGTAAACCAGCTCTCACCAAGTCAGCACTTTTCAGTCCTCATCCGTGGTCTGTCCATTTCTGGGGTGTGCACGGCATCTCCCATGCGGCGGACACCACCGGGGGGGGGGTGCTCGGCGGGTTCTCCTGCCTCCGGCACAGCCATCCCTCGTTCCCCAGACGGCAGGGCCCACAGGCCAGGCGGTGACGGACACCCGTACACCCAAGTGCGGTCCCTGGGGAGAGAGCATCTCTGTGTGGGACGTGGCTCATCCTCGTCGTGACGCTGCTGTGACCGCGATGCGCGCTCTCCTCCCAACAGGCACGGTTACCACCCCCGAAGCAGATAGTGTCCGTGTTCCGCACGCCGGCCCATCTGCAGACTATTTGCTGGCACTTTGTTCTCCTTTATGAGACTGTTCACGTCTTTGTGGGAAGCAGAACGTTTTGAAGGTGCCCTCGGGGACGCGGCTGACGATGCCACGAGTCCAAGAGCCATTGTGATGCGGGGCTCCCGTTGGCGGAGTTGTGCTTGAAACCCAAGCTCCGTAGAGGAGTCGGTCAGAGGACTCTGCACCAAATGTCACATGGAATGACGATTCACCGACACGATGCCGCCTGGAAACGTGGGAACTATGAAGACATCCATCGGCCTGTGCCAGGATCCCCTGGACGGCGGGTAAAATGCAGATGCCTGGGCCCTACCCCCTGAACTTCTGATTCATGGGCCTGGGACCCGAGAACACGCATGTCTCACACGTTCCCAGGTGCCCCCGGAGGTGCCAGTCTGGGGACCACACCCAGAGAAGCTCCACTTTCCACGCATCATACCTGGGAAGTGATGTTTCTCCTGCACCCGCTACTGACCGCTGGTATTTTTGAGTGAAGCATGCATCATACACCAGAACATCGAGATTTTAGACGCCATACTTGGGGTAAAAAGAAACTTCTGGAAGACTGTTAACATTAGCACCGAGTCCTTAGAGAAATATCTTCCAGGAGTTTCAAGGCGATGTGTGGCTCCTCGGCTTCCTGCGAGTCTCGATCATCGTGTCTTTGGACTCAGCAGACGGAAGAGTGGGGATCGCACAGCAAAAGGGGGAGCAAGGTAGCCTCCAGGGTGGAGCTTTGTCCCTCTCCCGCCTCCCTGCAGGGCCCAGAGTGCAGGGGGCTACGTGTGCGTGCGGGGCTGTGAGGTCGTGGAAGGGAGAGCAGGAGCCTCCACCCGGGGGGGTGAACCTTCCAGGATGTCGGTGGGGTCAGAGCGCGGCCCTGGCGATTCGGGGGCACCGCCCCGCGCCCTGCAATCCCAGCCTCCCTTTCCCTACAAAGCGCTTGCTGTGTGTACAAAGGTGGTTGGTTTCCCAGCCGAGGCCCAGGAGAGACTAAAACAAAAACCCCGAGTGTTATTTTTAACAGTTGATGTAAGCAGGATGTGAAGGTCATTGTTTTAAAATCACATCTCCCGACGGAGAAAAATAATCTTAATTGAGGTGTTTTGTTTTTTCTCGTCTCACTCACAAATACTCCTTTGCTAACCAGCCCCGAGACTGCTATTTCATCCTTGGTATTCTTTGAGGTTTTTTTTGTTTTGTTTTGTTTTGTTTTGTTTTGTTTTAGATGACCTTGAATTGAATTCAGATGCACCACTGCTTTTAAATTTTACACATTTTAGTCATGACTGCCACGCGGAGTTTCCCTGTCTGGATTCAAGGTCATTCTGTAAACACCACCCACTGTGCCCCCAACAGGGACACCTCGCCCGTGGGAGCCAGGTCGGGGTCTGCACCCGGCTGCGAACCTTATCGACCACGTTCTCTCCCGACCGTGTCTTACAAGCTGGCCAGATGGCACAGGTGCGGGTGTTGGGCTGTGGTTGCTTTTGTTTTTCCCCTGCTGGACTGGTAGCTTTTAGGGTCTGTGATCAACAGGCATTTTAGAAATGAGACGGGCTCAGTGGCGTTAGGAGTGAACGACCCACTTAAAGGGACTTAGCTCAGTGGCTCGGGCCCTGACACGTCGCAGGGTGAGCAGTCCCTCAGGGGGCCGCAGGGAGGAGGGTGGGACTTCGGGTCCCCCTCTTATCCTCTGTTTAATGAAAGGCAGGTCCTCTTTGAAAAAAAAGCGCTTGTTTGTAGAACTCGGGATTTTCTGTAGGAGCTGCTATTGCTGGAGTGCGGGTTCTTCCGTTTGCCCAGGCCTCCGGGCAGCGCGAGGCCCGCGGAGCCTGGAAGGCGGTGGGAAGCCGTGTCTGGAAGCCGCCTGGAGACTCTGAGGCCCTGACCCGAGGCCGCTGTCAGCTCAGGCCGCCCCCACAACGCCCAGGACCCCGCGCCCAAGCGGCGGACGCTAATTTCCCACTCGTGGCGGCTGGAAGCCGGGAGCACGGGCCAGCGCACCTGCCTGGCTGGCAGGCGGCCGCGTTCTCGCCGCGTCCCTACCTGGCAGAGAAGAGACTTCTGGTCTCTCTTCCTCTTCCGTTAAGGACCCGAATCCACCACAGGGGTCCCCCGTCCTGCGCTCACCTAAACCCAAGTAGCTCCCAAAGGCCCTGACAATATCGCCTTGGGGTTAGGACACCTCCGTGTGAATTTGGGAGGACTCGCACGTGGAGTCTCTGACCTGTATCGGCTCCTATGCTGCCCCTTCCGCGTGTGTCCTCCTTACAGACCTCACAAAGGGCCCACAAGAACACTATTGTCGTCCCCATTGTACAGGTAATGAGATGGGAGCACAGGGAGGCCACGCCGCCTGCTCCGGTCACACGGCCAGGCGAGTGCCACAGCTGGAACACACACCCAGGCAGCCGGCTGCGGAGCCCTCACCACCGCCTCGCCCCTGGGGCCCTCGCGATGAGAACCCTCCTCCTGGAAGCCACCATGAACCACCCCCCCCCGAACCCCAGCATCAGGGGACAATGTGTGTCCTACACAAGAAAGACATGGTGAACCAGAAGCTGGATACTGGGTTCTAGTTCTAGAACTTTCTCTACCTCCATATGTGATCTAGACACGCCCCCCAGGTCTTCTGAGCCGTACTTTCTTTATGCAATGCTGGAGTTAAAAATAAAATAAATGAAATTAGCGTCTCTAAGCTGCCTCTTGGTTTCGATATATGTTTCTCTGCTTCTGTCCGTCCAGCAAGCAGGGCCTCCCTCCGCACCGACACCGTCACCTGCCGAGGCTGACGCGCGGGCGTGATGTGGATCTAGCTGCGGTCCTGGGACTTGCCGAGTGTGGCGTTGTCTTGAGGACTCTCTCAGGAACCTCCTCCAGACCCGCTGCCCAGGAACGCACCGCCACCGTTCCTCTGAGGGTTGGGGAGCCCGCGCCGGCCTGGGGGCTCCAGGAGAGACTTGCTGTCACGCAGGGTCCCCCACTCAGAAGGCCCTGCACCTGGTTCAAGCTCAGCAGTCCCTGTTCCAAATTCCTAGGCATTTTGGAATGAAGACACCTGCATTTCCTGTTTGCCCAGGACCTTCCGGCCTACGTGACTGGTCCTGCCTCCACTCGTCTACACCACCTGACCTCCCAGTGCACAGAGACAGTTCTCTTGGGGGGATCACTCAGGACAACCTTGTGTCCAGCCTACCTGGGCCTTTATTGTCTGTGACACATTGTCCCCTGATGCTGGGGTTCTGGGGGGCAGTCATGGTGGCTTCCAGGAGGAGGGTTCTCAGTGTGAGGGCCCCGGGGGTGAGGGGGTAGTGAGTGAGGGACTGGACTGCCCGGGTGTGTGTTCCAGCTGTGGCACTCACCTGGCTGTGTGCCCTGGAACAGGCGGCTTAGCTTCCCTGTGCTTTCAGCTCATCCTCTATACAATAGTGATACTAATATCCTCATAAGATATTGGGGCGTCCCTCATAAAATGGGGTGTTTTCATTAAGAAGTGTTATTTTTTGTGTCTACAGAAGGAAAGATGTGGTTCTGTTTTTTCTCCATTTTTTCTGTTCTGACCAAAAAAAAAAAAAAAAAGTACAAAAGAATGTCATAGAACTGAATGTTCTGGTTTTCCTCAGAAAGAATTCGATGAGGTTTCAGGTCATTGGGCCAGCTCAGGGAACAGGTGAGATACTAAGTAAAGAAATCAGGATAGGTAGCTAATTAAAGCCTCGAAGACACTAACTAGGGATCCGGTTATATCACAAGTTCCAGATCCCAGCATCCCTGAGGGTTCTGAATCTTCTAGAAACACTGCCAGGAAATGACAGTCCAGAAGAATTCTAACCTTAAGGGGAAAAAAAAAATCAAGTTTGAATTGAAATGATTAATCAACAATGGGATTGGTGTGAGTTCCAGAATTAATAATTAGGCAACCAGACAAAGGTGGCTTTAAGATAATGGCTGCTCTTACATGTGTTCCTTTCAAAGTGTCATGACACTGACCCTTGGGAACAACTTTTTAAAAAAACTTTTGAGAGAGAGTGAGAGAGCGTGGGCACGTGCACGGGGCGGGGAGGGGCAGAGGGACAGGGAGAGTCTCAGGCTCACCGCTGGGCATGGAGCCCTGGGGCTCGAGCCCATGACCCCTGAGACCACAGCCTGGGCTGAAACCAAGAGGAGGATGCTCCACCGACTGAGCCACCTGGTGTTCCTGGGAATAACTTTCAAAAACAAAGTAGGGGATAGGGACGCCCGGGTGGCTCAGCAGTTGAGCCTGTGCCTTGGCCCAGGGCGTGACCCCAGGGTCCCGGGATCCAGTCCCTGCAGGGAGCCTGCTTCTCCCTCTGCCTGTGTCTCTGCCTCTCTCTGTCTCTCATGCATAAAAAAATACAATCTTTAAAAACAAATTTCTATATGGAAAAAAAATTATTCCTTCCTCCCTCCCTCTCACTCTTTCCCTCTTTCTCTCTCTTTTCCCTCCTTCTTCCTTCGTTCCTTCTTTCCTTTCCTTCTTCCTGGCTGACACCCCGACCCTGAACCTCCCCGCCCCCAGACCTCTGAGAACTACATTTCTGGCATTCGGTCCTGTGACAGCAGCTCGAATCCACTGCGACAGTGGTTTAGAGACGCACAGAAGTCTCTCTTTTAGCTTCGGCTGCTAGAGCCCCAGACTCAGCAACAGGTGGATGTTGTATCCGGCTGGACCGAGTCCAGAAAGGAGCCTGAGAAAAGACCGCGAACGCTCCTTGAGACGGGGGATACCTCCCATCTGCTCCTCCTTGCCTCCCTCCCTTCCTCTCTTTTAAACATCTCGCGTACCGTAAACCTGGCTTCCAATTCTTCCACGTACTGTCATTTGACTTCTCGAGGCCTTCCATTTCTTCAATTGGGAGCAATAATATTTACCGCCCAGAGCCACTGTAAAGGATTGTGATCTCCCCGTAAAGCTCCCAGGACACGGTGGCGTGTAGTGAGGTCCCAGCAAGGCGAGCTATTAAAGTTAACCTCCAGGCAATTAATTCCATGAGAATTAGGTGCCACGCTCTTCCTCCCACCCAGACAGCTGCTCCTACCTATGCTTTTCCTTTCTAACTTTGACTCACTTTTCTGACCTGAGTAGAGGTTTAGCTTCCTTGGAAAAGCTCTCCTGGAAACTCTATCTCGATTTGGTTGCTCTTGGTACCCATCCACAGCCATGTCATCTCTTGTCGTGTCTCTTCTGTAGAACTATGAACAAAATTACTCCTTTCCTGCTGTCTACTTCCCCTTTCCTTGCCTCCACTACAAAGTCCATGAGGCAGACATTAAATCTTCTGAATTGTCTTCCCAGCAGTGAGCAGGGCCCCTGGCATTTACATGTGATTAATACTTATTGGTGTAAGAGTGAATGAATGAATGAATGAATGAATTCTCAGTTATGTGAGCCTTAGTCTGTGTATTCCTCCCCTACATGCTCCGTCCAGAGGGTTTTAAGGAACAGCATTATTTATTTCCCCATTTGAAGCTGAGGTGGCCCACACTGAACACACAGCAGACACTCATCGTGGTCAACATGCGCATCTGGGTCTCCTCGGGCGGCCCAGTCTGTTTAATTTTTTTTGTCCTTAACAAAGGTTCTGTGGATGGTTATAAACAGACACAGGTGAGCAAGGGAGACCTTCCTGCCCTCAGGACAGGCCGTGTATCTGGGAGTCCCACGGGGTCAGCCGCACCCGGGAGTGCGCCTACAGGATGTTATGACCCACAAACTTCCTCGGTGGGGGGATTTTCCTGCACTGCCCCTGAGCTTGTCTCACCCCAATAGGACCAAATGATCATCTTAGCTAGTGATGGGGGATTTTTAACTGGGTCCAACTCCTGGGGCTTTAACTAGGTTAGAGAAATGTAAATGGGACACCTGGATGGCTCAGGGATTGAGCGTCTGCCTTCGGCTTAGGTCGTGACCCTGGGGTCCTGGGATGGAGTCCCACGTCGTCTCCCTCTGCCTGTGTCTCTGCCTCTGTGTATGTGTGTGTGTCTCTCATGAATAAATAAGTAAAATCTTAAAAAAAAAAGAGAGACAAATGTAAATGACCCAAAGCTATAACCAAAAGCTAACTAAAGCTACATATTTACCATCAGCATATGGCCTGGAAAAATAGTGGACAGATGTCTGCCCACTTGCCTATACTTACCTGTGCCTTTTCCCTTTTAGGAATGTACTTATTTTTCTACAAAGAAATATAGAAATAACGTGCTGAATGAATAATCCACATAATTACCCTTCCAGAAATCATCTGCATCCACGATCTATCAACAAATCCCTCAAGAAAGAGCCCTCCTCTCGCTGACCCATAGAAGTTATTTTGAAATCTTGCCAAGTAGTACTTGACTGATTTAATCTACACAGGTATGGAGAGTGGAGAACGTAGATATACAGAAATCCACTTTGAGCTAGAAATCATTCAAGTTCACTATCAACATTAATAAAAGCAGGTGAAGACAGTCTAGCATCTTAGCAGCAGACTAGATGTACCAATATAAGTGAGGTTTAAAATTCATTAAGTCTGGTTACCCATAAAGTGACAGTAATTTAATTAACATAAAGCAAGTAATTTTTAACATAAATCAATAATTGACGCAGGTTGCTATTGTTATAATTGTCATCATCATTCCAATCTTCACTAAGTGCCTACAGCTCAAAGGACACAACCCAAATGAGGAATTTGGCTATTATGCCTTCTAAGTATAGAATGAACTTGCAGCTGCTTTAAGTTTTCAACGAAATAAGCCACTGTCCATTATTAAATTCTAAATGCTCAAGCTGGTCAGCGCAGAGAGAGGAAATATTCTAATTTAGCTGGTTGTGCAATATTTAGCAAAAAGGCACGGGTATTTGTGGGGAGGGGTGTGTAGAAGATTCCAAGAACAGCTCAACATATCAACACTTATGATATGAAAATAGGCCCCCAAATTGTCAGTGTTTTGTTACAGGGTAATTTCAATTCTATAAATTTAGTCCCACAGATATTCCCAGGTTGACACTGCATCCCTGAAGATCACATTTTACAAAACAGTCTTGAATTCCTAGTGAAAGTCATGGCCACTGGAGGCATCCTGGCTTCCAGTCCAAACGGGGCTGAGTCCATCTAGGTCGGAGAGCGCTGTCCCACATTCTAATTTCTATCAGGAGAAGAAAACAAAGGTTTCACTTTGAATCCACGATTCCTGTGGTGGTTAAATTTATGTGTCAACTTGACTGAGCCATGGGGTAGCCAGGTATTTGGTCAAACATTGTTCTGAGTATTTCTGTGTGTGTTTTTCTGAGTGTGTTTTTGGATGAGTTTAACTTGGTAGACGGAGCTCATCTACCTCTGGGCAGACGAGTGGGCAGGCCTCATCCAATCCACTGAAGTCCTGAGTAGAATGAAAGGCTGACCCTTTCCCAAATAAGAGAAAATTCCTACTGTCTGAGAGCCTTTGAGCTGTTTTTTTTTTTTCCTGCCTTTGAATTAGAACTGAAACTTTGACTCTTCCTGTGTCTTGAGACTGGAACCAACCCACAGCATTAGCTCTCCTGTTCTCAGGCCTTCAGACTTGAACTAGAATATGAACTAGAACTGGAACTACAGCACTGGCCCTCCTGGGTCTCCAGCTTATCTATTGAAGGTCTTGAGGCTTCTCAGAAATAACTGCGTGAGCCAATTCCTTAGATCTCTCTCTCTCTGCCCCCCTTCTCTTATGTGTGTGTATGTATGTTTATATGTATGTAATATGTATACACACACACACACAATCTACGACTGCTCAAGCAAGACACGTCAATTCACTGAGTAGTGCAGGCTACGTCCCTCTCTCTCTCTGCCTGGGATGCCATCCTCCATCTTCCTGGACTGACAAACACATACTCACCCTCCAAGATCCAGCCCAGGGGTAAACTTCTCTGGGAGAGTAAAAAGAAAGAGTTGTTGTTTTTTCTTTTTCCTATGAAAATACAGTTGATACTGTGCAAAGATGGGATAAAAATGGAGACAGTAACAGCAATTGCTGTCAAAGAAAATATGGGAGAAAGCCATAAATGACTAGCGGGGGGGGGGGGTAGGTCACAAAAACCTAGAAGGATTATGTACTTTAGTTGTCTCGTGGGTATCCTTAAATTCTCCCTCCATTATAAGGAGATTATTAAGTAGTATATTAGTATATTAGATTCTTAATATTAGTATATTAGTAGTACTACAAATATAGTAGTATATTTGCCCAAGAAAAATGACCCTGCACGCCCATCAGTAGACCTAAACTCAAAATCAAGAGTGCTCAGCCTTATATTAAAAGATTGGCAAAAGACTGTGTGTGTATGTGTGTTGTGTGTATGAATAATATATACAATTTGACTTTCAATGTAAATACACGTGAATATATTCATACATTTAAAGTCAAAGAAATTTAAGATCTTGAGGCTTCTCAGCCTCCATAACTGTGTGACTCAATTCCTTAGAAGATCTCTCTTTCCCTCTCTCTCACTCTCTTATGTGCATGTGTATGTATATATAGTTATACACACACATATACATTTTCTTTGACCTTAAATGTATACACACACACACACACACACACATACATATAAGGCCAAAGAAATTATGTTACTTTTATTTTTTTTAAGATTTTATTCATTTATTGAGAGAGAGAGAGAGAGAGAGCATGCACAAGTGGAGGGACAGACCGAGGGAGAGGGAGAATCTCAAGCAGACTCCATTTTGAGCAAGGAGCCCAACGTGAGCCTCGATCCCAGGACCTCGAGATCATGACCTGAGTTGAAATCAGGAGTGGGACGCTTAACCAACTGAGTCACCCAGGGGCCCCCAAATTGTACCAATTTTTCAAGTGATTTCCTGCTTTAACCTACTTCTTCAATTGAATGAACAGCCCCTGGACCCAGGGGACCCTCTCGATCGCACTGCAAGAGAGGACCTATAAATCCCCTACACTTATCATTAACTCACCATTTGTGAGAGCTGCTCCCCCAGCGTCCAGCTCACATCTCTGCCCATTTTTTTTTCTCACCTTTCCTTCTCACTTTATCCTAATCTCCAAAAGGCAGAGAGGACACACGGGGACTTTCTGATTACGTTACCCTCTGAGGTGTTGCCGTGTTGCTCCAGACAAACAAGGATGCTTTTGAAATTGAGAACCAAGGAAGAGGAAGCAGCAGAACCAAATGTCTCAGAAAGGCAAGCCGGCTCGGCAGGAACTGACGAAGAGGATGAATAAAGAAGTTGATAAACAAAACAAATCAAAACAAGGCCCAGGCACACTGACCATGATTGGAAGCTGAGAAAGAAAATAGTTGCATATATTTTTTTATTATTTTATTGTTGCTGTTCACTTGACAAACCCTTGTGTCATGGGCTGACTTCCAATTGATCGCAACGAGGGAAAATTGTTTTATATTTTTAAGTCTCCCTTCCATTTACCCCATTTGGATCAGATATAAATGGATCCCAAACCAACACCACAGGCTTCCTGCAAGCTCTTCAAACCTCCTTTTCCTCTCACTCAGTCTGATCAATAAATTACCATACTCTCATGTGCCACAAATGTTTAAAAATAACAGTCCTGTTAACACAATGAGGAGGGCCTTTAAGAATGAAAACAAGTGTGGAATATTCTTTTCTGAGAAAGGGTGAATTTAGCAGACCATAGCTTGCCCTCCGGGCGGGAGTGGAAACAAGTAAACCAAGATCAGCTCTCCGGAGGCATTCATTGTCCAAGTCAAGTCTTCTTATAGTTTTGGCAATGCTCCCGGGAGTCAGGCAGCGTGCACTATTAGTCCTATTTATCCAAACCAAAGCTTTACGATTTTCCCAGCATCAAATACCCACATCCCCAAACTGGAGCCCAGCTAGTTGATAAATCAGAACCAAGACATCAAGCCAGAATGGCCAGAGACCTGCCTCAGATCAACACCTGCTGGACTCTGGCTCAGGACCAGGGCGGAAGTCTTTCTCTCCCTGCTGCGTCTCTTCTTGATGACATGTTTAGGGAGGAAACATTTCCCCTGAAAGTAATTATCCTTTTCATTTCTTCCTCTTTGATTATAGTCTTAGATGATATTTAGTACTTCCATTAATTTTTTAAGTGCTGAGTAGTATCCACTGAATGAATATAGCATTGTCTATTTATCTATTCTCCTTTGGATGAACCCCTAGGCTGCCTCAAGTTTTTGGTTACAATAAATGGACATTCTGTGAATATGCTTATATACGTTTTTTTTTTTTTATTGACATCTATTGTCATTTTCTTGGGTACATATCTCAGCTTGGGATTTTTGTTTGTAGGGTAGGTGTATATTTAGTCATAAATAGCTGTCAGATCTTTTTCCCAGAGTGTTTGTACCATTTTACATCCCTTTCAACAATGAATTAGGGTTCCAGTTGTTCCATATTCTTACCCCAATACTTGGTATTGTGGGTCTTTTTCGGTTTAGCCATAGTGTTGGATGTGTAATGGGTGATGCAACTTTTAAAAGTACCCATCTTACACGTTATGTGTGGACCTTCTTAACTATTCCCTATCTGCCTTAGTTCCAGGCTTTTGTGTATTTTTCACCAGAAGCACTGAGTATGGGGGAGAAGGGTCTCATGAAAAGCTAAGCTCCATGAAGACAGGTATTTATGGGCCTGGCACTTAGCAGGAACTTAATAATCCTTGTTGAATGATATGAATGAATAAGTGACTGGTTGTGCACAGCTAGACTTACAGAAGCAAGGACACAGGAAGACTGTATCCATGGGCACATCGGTGTGATCCCCTTCCAGGCTCTTCCCTGCCATGCTGCCAGCTGCCTCTCGTCTCCTTTCTGGTCCACTGAGCTCTTTCTGCTCTGGTGTGTTTTTATTACATCAAAGGGGGTCTAATGTCTAGTGTAAAGGCATTCTTCTTCTCCCCCAGTCTCCGAACTAAAGTATCTAGGAGACCCTGAGTAAATACCTCCATCTACTTAGGTCTCCTCATCTTCATGTGTCAAAGGAAGGGGGTGGGTTACCCCAAATTTCCTTAGACTAAGGTATAATGATTCTGCTTCCTTCTTCACTCACCTAAAGTCACAATTCCCAAGACAGCCTTGCTTGCCTTTTTACTCCTTCCTTTAAGGTCTGTGCATTAGGGGCTGGGGCTAGGACTTGCTAAGAAATGTGGGCACATTGAAAGATTTATTTCAGAAAAGAAATATCATTGTGGACAAAGGCACTTTGGGAACATTTCTAGCTACCAAACAACCTTAACGACCTATGTTTTCCTTTTGAGCTAAGCCCTTTCCTTCTTTGTCAAATTTCACAGCGGAATGAAGGATGCCATCTACTCAATAGAAATGAAAATGGCTTCTTGTCTTCTACTGAAATGAATGGACATTGTTATTCTTGTGAGAATCAGTTGAATAGTAATAAACTTGACTTTCAAATGTTCACAGAGCTCCACTTATGCTCTACAATTTGCTGCCTAATTCTAACTAGGGCAAAGTTTACAAAATCAGGGGCCTCATAAGCAAGCAACCTTCAACTTGTAGGTTATTAGAATCTGTCACAAGGTTTAAGTAAAAAAACATGCTTTAAGGTTATAAGTTCAAAGGGTAATATGCAGCAATGGAAGGGGCAGGTGACATTTAAAAACCATAAGGAAAATGTAATTATATCAATAACTGACAGGTCCAAATTACCTTAAAATATGTTAAAAATTATGCTTTAAAAGACATTTTCTGTGGCAAATGGCAACCTATCTATATCCCTGGCAGTTGATAACAGGATTATTGAAGCTTTAGTTCTGAGTGAGAGCCGTCCTGTCTGAATGAAGTTATGCTCATCTTTGTAATCAGAAAATGTGAGCCATAAGACACTGATGTTACAAAATGTATTGAAAATTGTTTTTTGGCCTAGAATATTATAATTTTTTGTATTTTTTTTTCATAAGCAATCAAGAAAAAAGCGTGGTTTCTAGTTCTTGAGTCCAAGATTTTGTATCCATTAAATCAAGTTTGTTCACTAGGTTCTCAAATCTTTTATCCTTACTGATTGTTTTTGGTTATTACATCAATCAATAATCATAGGAAGTTTTAATTATTATTATTTTTCTTTATTTTTTCAATTATACTTAAGTTTTAAATCCATGTAATATTTATTTAAAAGGGTTTTTTTGGACATATTATGGATACACATATATTACTTCTAAATATATATCTTTGGAAAGATGGCTAATTGTCTGCCAAACCTGAACTTCTCATTATGTAACTTTGGGCCTGGAAGTAACTGGCAATCAGGGACTAGGGTCCAAACCTGCCTGGAATCGAGGTGAAGCCTTATAACTAGTATTCACCAGTAGAATGTGGGCAGAAATGACATGTCTCTTCCATCCCAGAAGTGGTGTGTCTTCTCTTCCCGTTCCTTCCAAATCTGCAGGCCTGATGGAGCTAAGCAAAGGGACTTTGGAATCCATGTGATACGGATAGCAGAGGAGGCACCATGTATAAAGAGTCTAGATCTCAGAATCACCTTTGGAGGACAGCCATCCACCAATCAAGAAGACTCATTTTGTTTTGTTTGGTTTGGTTTGTTTTAAGATTTTATTTATTTATTCATGAGGGACACACAGAGAGAAGCAGAGACACGGGCAGAGGGAGGGGCAGGCCCCTTGCAGGGAGACCGATGAGGGACTCGATCCCAGGACCCCGGCATCACGACCTTAGCTGAAGGCAGATGCTCAACCACTGAGCCACCCAGGCGTCTCAGGAAGACCCATTTTGAACTTTACATGACTAAGAAACAAACTTCTATCATGTACTTTTTGTATAATGTGTTTGTGTTTGTTATAGCAACTAGCATCATCCTTTCTAAAACATTACTCCTATTTTATTTTTTATTATTTTTTAATTTAAATTCAATTTGCCAACATATAGTATAACCCCCAGTGCTCGTCAGCCAATAACCTCCACCCCCTGCCCACCTCCCCTTTGTTCGTTTCCCAGAGTTAGCAGTCTCCCTCTCTAATTTTCCCATTCAGTTCCCCTCCTTTCTCCTATAATCCCTTTCACTATTTCTTATATTCCCCATATGAGTGAGATTGTCCTTCTTCGACTGACTTACTTCACTCAGCATCATACCCTCCAGTTCCATCCACGACGACGCATCCATCCTTTCTGATGGCTGAGTCATATTCCATTGTATACATAGACCACATCTTCTTTATCCATCATCTGTTGAAGGACATCAGGGCTCCTTCACAGTTTGGCTGTTTTGGACATTGCTGCTGTGAACATTGGGGTGCAGGTGTCCCGGCTTTCCACAACATCCGTACATTACTATTTTACCCAAAATGCAATACTGTGCCTAATGGTGTTTAATTTCTGATCCTAAAAGCAAACCTTTCAAAAAAACAATAACAAAACATTCACTAAAAGTAGTTGGAAAGAGTGTGCATGTGTGCAAAAATATGTGTGTGTATATATATATATATAATAAAAGAGTATTTATTTTTAACACAATAATCTTTTTGTCCTTCCTGTCTAGTCATCTATAAGCTTCCAGAATATTCTGTTGGACCCTCATATTATGGTAGAATGACTTCATCTCACTCTTCATTTAATCCTCTGCCATCATCTCTTCCCATATTAGTGTTCACACTAATGATACTTCTAATATTCAGGTCTCACAAATTCTCAATTTCTTCTTTAAAAACTTCCACCTCCATTCCATTTAAGATATCCAGTAAGATAGACAATCAGTTGAAACCGTCAATCACCTAATTATCATATTCTAAATTCTTTGTCTTCTTCCTTTTCCCCATTATCTTGTCCTGAATATCGTGTGTTCCATCGTTATGAATTCCAGTCTTCTCACCCCAACATCATTATCCTTATCTACCCTTCCAACCATAAATGCTGAGCTTACAGCTTACCCCAGTGACTATTTTACTAAATGCTAAGGACATAGATATAAGAATGAGATCCTCAATACCTGGAGCCACAGGGCATTTCCTCCAAAGGGGAGCAGAGTTGTGTTTATACATCCAGGATGAAATAGTATTAGGGAAACACCTCTTTTCCCTTTCTCCACCTCTTTTTCTACTGCACAGGGAAGGGGATTGCTTTATCCAGATGACCTCAAGTCAAGAGTCCTCTCTCCTCTCCTGCCCCCATAGAGGGGGACCTCTGGCTCAGAGTCACAGGCCCACCGTCTTTCTGAACAGAGGCCTGGAGGTCTATGTCTACAGCTCACTCTATTCTGGGGTCAGCAGGTGTGGGGGCAGCTACAGCCCTCTATGGAATCAGTATTATTCCAAGTGAGTGTGAGATCTAGACTCATGGGTCTGTGTTGACGCAGGTTTAGGGTAGGGGTAGTAGAGTTTATAGAATAAATTTCTCAGTAGTCAAGTTGGATCTAAGCTGCATGCCCTGACAAAGCATACCAGAGGTCTTATAAGGCCAGGTAGAAGGTATATGCTAATCTCTGATTCTTATCTGAGCCCTTGTCTGATCAGAACCCCAGAACCAAGAAGGGCAACATACAAAATAAAGACCCTGAATATGTGTTGTCAGGGGAGAGACACAGATATGAAAATCAATGGTTATATTAACATATGCATGTGTGGTGTCTGGATGGCTCAGTGGTTAAGTGTCTGCCTTTGACTCAGGGCATGACCCTGGGATCCTGGGATTGAGTTCTGCATCAGGCTCCCCGCAGGGAATCTGCTTCTCCCTCTGCCTCTCTCTGTGTCTCTCATGAATAAATAAATAAAATCCAAAAAAAAAAAAATGTGTGTGTGTTAGATATGATAATGACATAGGTACTAATTGCTATGGTAACAAAGGAAAAGAGAAGAGCTAAAATTCCCTCTGCATGGGGACGAGTGGGGAATGGGAAAGAAGACCAGATCAAGAAAGTTTCCCAAAGTAAAGTAATGACTGTGCTGAATCTATGGGACATGAAAAAGTTAGTAGGCAGAAAAGGGAGGAAGACCTATCAGGCAATGGAGTAGCGTGTGCAAAATACGGAGGGAATAGAGACCTCAGCACTTCCAAGAATGTTAAGGGGTTTGGACATGAAAAAAGTGTTTGATAGGGAATGGGTAAAAAAGGAAAAAAAAATCAAAATGAAGAGACAGGTAGAGACTAATGCACAGAAGCTTTTAGGGCTTTTTTCAAGTTTTGACCTTGAATCGTTACTGAGTTGTAGAACCAATTTAGTAGGTCATGACCTTTTCAAAATGGAAAACATCAGAGCATTTTGCATTTATTAAATATAAATATTGTCTTGTAACACCTGGGTAGAGAGGTTGGTACGTATGTGTGTTTACTGGTTCATTATGTAAAATGTATTTCTTACTATGAAGGGACTGCTCTTCTCCGGAGGGCCCACGGTGAAAATGCTGGCTCTCCAACTTGCAGATGCTCACCAGCCCCCAAGTCCTCCTGCAAGATATGCAGCTGCCAGTCAGTGTGTTTAGTACCTCATTCTGTGGCTGGCTGGCTATCTAGCTAGCTTTTTATTGTGTAAAAGTAGTAATCAGTATAATCTCCCAGGCCTCCGAGACAAAAGGCCAAGGCTAATACCAACCACCACCACCAACAACAAAAAAGCTAAAGAAGAAACAGAGACAATCCTGAAGACAGAATGGAGACAGAATGAAATGTGGAAACTGTAATTAATATCCTTAGGAAGAGAAGAGAACCTATCAATCCACTTTTTTTAAAAGAGAGATCCTGGAAATTAAAAAAAAAAAAAAAAAAAAAAAGATAGTTAAGGAAAAATAACTCAGGAAATAAGTTGGAGGATAAAGTTTTAAAATACTCCCCCAATCAGATTAATGGTTCTGGAAACAATACATATGTATAACTAGAACTGAACAATTAAATAAATGAATGGCAGTGGGAGCCCTGTTTCTCTGGTGAAGAGGGATGTTATAGGCAAGCAGGGGAAGGAGACTGGAATAATCCAGGTGGTACTGATTTGGGCTGGAGAAATCAATATGAACTAATGTTTAGCTTAATATAAAAAATGGATACATCCAGCAATGTACAGATATTTATAGGTGTATATACAGGGTCCATACCTACACACACACTTCCTTGCTCTATTGGCTACGAGGGCCACCTAGAAACACTGACAACCCAGCGTGGTAGCAACAAGCACACCTCACACCTAGATCTGTTTTATGGTAGCATTCTCTAATCAAAGAAATCAGGGCCCTTAGAGGATAGGCCAGAGCTAGGCCTGGTGCAGGGAGTGTACGAGATGAAACGGGAGTCCCTGCCTGGGAGCCTACCCCGCACTCCGCAGAAAGCCTCACTGTGTGAGCAATAAACCTTTTCCTACCCTCTTGCTGCCTGTGAGGTGCCATCAGGCTTGAACCCTGACCCAAGTTCTAAGTGGGATTCTATCATGAGTCCACAGGGTGACCCCAGGAGAGGGAGACCTTTCTCAGGGGGAGCTCATTTGCCGGGTGAGTGAGTCCCTCTCATAATTGCTGGGCCATGTCATGAGTCAGCCTGACATGACTGTGCCCAGAGGCAACGTATGATACCAAGTCATGTCCTTTAGAAAAAAAGAGACCCACCTGCTTTAAACACCCATTTGAGCTTCGGCACAGGTTTATTTAGTTAGCACGAGAGTAAGATAGCAAGTTCTGTTAATAAGCAAACACTAGAAGGCCCTCAGAGGCCTATGGGCAGCCTGTTGATAATGTAGGTTAGATCCAAGACAACCCACCCGTCCTCAATGAAAACATTTCCAAGGGTCTGATCGCTTGAAAGAAACGTTGACAAAGAAAGGATTAGATTAGGCTTTAACCCTCCGGATTTTTAAAATAGAAAAGAGCACAGCTGCATTTTAAACCATCACAGAGTGTACATTATTTAGCAGCTCTTTTTATAACTGCTTGCACTACAGGTGCAATAGAGAATGTTAATTTTATCTGCCAGGGCATTTCCATCTTGTATATGTCTGCGTCATGCGATTCTTTCTTAAAAGCCTAGCTTGAAAGCCTCAGTGAAGATGCTTCTGTTTAGGCTAAACTGGAGCAAAATACATTTAATTCTAGTTCATTGTGAGGGGCGGTACTCTGCTATGTAAAGCAAGGAATTTTCTTATTAATATTTCTAAGCTCTTTAATGCTTCCATTTTCAACTGGATTAAAAATAAAAGACATCATAATAGCCCCAACAAAGCATTTTTATCAGGCTACGAGTAGTAAGTGACTGTGATGGCTCCGTTGGGATTATCGCATTACATTCGTAGAAAAGCACCGACGCAACCCAGGTGACATTTAAGTTTGCCGTTAAAAGTAGTATATAGTTGTATTGTGCCGAGGTCACACTAATCTGGATAAGAAAGAAAAACGCTCTAAAAAAAAAAAAAGAAAGACAGACAGAAAGGAAAGAAAGACAATATTCCCCTTGTTGGCTTGTTCCTTAAACTGGGGCCCATCCAATATGCACACCCCGCCACTTCCTGCTGGCATATTCCAGGGGTGGGAATCAATCCACTCTTTGTAGAAATTAAGAAATTGTGGAGGCATTAAAAAGGGAAACACTGAATAGATCTAATGTAGTTGGAGACAAAGGATTTAAGTGATCTGGAGGGAGAGGGCAAGAGGAAAGCCGGTCAGGATCTGGGTCGACCTGTCTTCCATTGGAGGAAGTCAGAGACTTGAAGTCACTTCAACTGGGGACTTGAGGTCACACAGGAGTCCACCCAGGAGCCCAGAGGTTACTTAGGTTTCTGCCGTTCTTGTTGTTTTGTGGCACCCACCAAATGCAGAAGCTGTTTTCACTTGGGACTAGATTGACAGGAACTGTATGCATCAATGCTAAGGTGCACATCCATTTTAGGCCAGAGGTACACGGTTGTCCTAATAATTTAACCTTGAGCCAATTTGGACTGTGAAAGGTTTTACTCCATACTAGAGAATAAAACTGAGAGGATTTTTTTTCTTTTTAAGTGAAGGACCAAAGCATTATTTCGCTAGCACAATAAACCTCAACTGTAAATCATGCCATGCAGTAAGTAGGTCACTGAAAACTAAAATGATATCAGATGTAGTCTAGGATTTCAGTTTAGCAAGATTATCTTTTTGTAATTGCTGTAAAAAACACACACACACACAAAACCTATTTTTACTAAAAGCTTGAGCTTGGGGGTAAGTTTGAGTGTTCCTAAAGCTCTGCTACAAGAAGAAAATTCTTCTTCCTGTGCCAAGTATTTATAAAAACCCATTGGTTGGCCTTCTTGCTTTGGTAATGTGTATGCTAAATAGAATTTTATCGCCTTGAAAGGTTGTGAATTCCTTGGTGGCACAGGCCATTGTCAATACAGATTTGCATCAGGCACTCACCTTGTCTTTGCTGGACCAACTATACCACTGACTAAGCAAATAGGTGAGGGCAAATTTCTCTTTAGAGAGTTCCAGCTAAAGAAGAAATGATAGAATTAGAATAGGTTCACTTTATAACCCCCATGAATGAACAATCTACCCACGGAGTGTAAACCACCACCAACATCCCAAAAAGACAGGCAGTAAGTGCCTCTGATTAGAAAGGCACCACACCGTGAAGTAGTGTTGGTCTATCTCCTCCAAAAAACCTGAGACTGAATCTGAACAAGGCTTTAGATTTAACTAGATATTTATAGGGGATATAGGCATAGAGGGGATCATTATATGGCACCATGGCGACACAATCAGCGAAATCCGTCTATGGAAAACTATGACATAAACAATCTGGTTTCTTCCTCAAATAGATCACAAGGAATAAAAATAGAGAATGATGGAGAGAGAACGTAGTACAGATTAAGGGACAGTTAAGGGACTCTGCTCATTACAAGGTATGTTCTCATTTACATCCTGATGCAAAAAAAAAAAGCAACTAAAAATAATATGACATATATGAAACTATTTGTAATTCACCAGATTTTTTATTACAATTAAGCAAACTTTGTCATTTCTTTTAGAGTCCCTAATAATATTTTTTATAGGGGAGAGACAGAGAGAGAGACAGAGAACTTACCTTTTTGAGACACAGACTGAAACATTTACACATTTTTTAAAAGTCAAAATAAACTTTTGTTTGACAAAGTCGGTATTTTCTAGGATTGCTCTCTATAGGAATTTTCTTTATTTCTCTCTACCCTCTGCCTAACTAACCCCTGAGGATCCCCCTTTTTCATACGTCATGATAGCGTGCACATGTCTCTATCTTTACACCTACGTATTGCATAATAATCTCTTTGTGCGTCTCCACCATCCGTCGAAGCACCCTAATAAATCATGCCATCAGTGACTTGCTTTCCCCACTGCCTGGCATGTGGCGAATCATTCAGTGAACGTAGAAATGATTCATTAAGTCCAATTTTATTCTCCGTTATCCATGTGTACAGCAGCCATGAAGGGTTTTTTCCTTTTTTTTCTTTTTTTTTGTTTGCAGCTTTAGTAAGATGCAATTGAGAAGTGTAATTGTAATATATTTAAATTGTACAAAGTGCTGATTTGGTAGAGCCCAGGAGTTTGAACTCTTCCATGCAAATGCCTAACGAGCTCTGACTCACAGGCCACAGGACTACCTCACCAGCTTGCACCCTCACTGTCTTAGCCGTGTCTTCCTCCAAAGAGAACGAAGAATGGTAATAATAGTAACTTCCACAGCTCAGTTCCTATGCACCAGGTTCTGCTTTAAATAGCTCAAATAGCTCACACATTTTTAAGATCATATTTTCATACAAATCAATGATGCAAGACCTACCGCAACCATCCTCATTTTATAGACAGGAAACCATCTAGAAAGGCACGGAAATGTGGGCAAGCTTCCAAGGTCGTGTCTTATAAGGGGCGGATGGGGCTTCACGGCCCAGGACATCCGGCTCTGGAGCATCCTTGCTTGACCATGCTCAACAGCATCCCTAGGATGACCTGATCCCTGCTAACCGAGTCCCAGGGACATCACAGAAAATAGCAACTCTGGGCCGTTGGCAGTTCCCAGAACCTAACTGATAAATTATCACTTTAACCCAGCTAGAAAACATGCAGGAATCAGCACAACTTTAGGAAAATAAATAATCAATATGCCATAGCAGAATAATGTAAGACTTTCCGCAGATGTTTAGTTGAGTCAACAGAGTTGCTTCGCACGTGAGTCTAGCTGTTTTGCCCTGCTGGTTAAAGAGTGTCTTTTTTCAGGATGAGACCAGCAGTGGCGTTGACCCCATTCATAAGCCATCCATCATGTGAGAACAAAAACAGTTTCTTGATTTAGCTCTTTCCTTTCTGCCTCTTGCCCCCATGTGCGTACGCCTCCTTGTATGGAGTAATATCACAGCTAATCAAGGTTACAAAAACACTGAACATTCCTCCCTCATTTGAGGAATTTGGGGTTGGTCAAAATCATTGTTGAACAAAATATCCAAGATAGAGTGGGATAGAATTTACTTGACCCTTCCTTTTTTTTTCTTTTTTTTTTTTCCAAAGGAAAAAGAGTCTAACTGACTCCAAGATTCTTGGCTCGGCCATTACTCAAGCCACAAATACTCCAGTTATCCAATGAGTCAGCGGCCTTCAACCACACTTTAAATAAAGGCTTTCCATCATGATATTTTTCACATGTGTTTTACTCCCAATGGTGTATCCTATAAATACTAAGCTCTGCGATTTCTTTTTGTAGAGATATGCCCCAACAGTAATTTCAAAGAGGGCTATCGCCTATTTTCTACTAAGTCTCAAGAATAATAAATGTTTGAGTTAATTCAACTGATAGCTTGTAGATGGCGCTGGCTTTATTCTTTTTCTTTCTTTTTTCTTCCTTTCTATTTAGTTGTTGTGGTAAAATATACATATATAAAATGTCCCATTATAGCCATTAAAATTTTTTTCTTTTTATTTATTTTTTTTAAGTGAGTTCCACACCCAGAGTGGAACCCAACATAAGGCTTGAGCTCACAACCCCGAGGTCAAGACCAGAGCTGAGATCAAGAGTCAGATGCTCAACACACTGAGCCACCCATGTGCCCCTTTCCCATTTTAACTGTATGGGTCAGTGGCATTAAGTAACTTCAGAAATGGTACAACCATCACCAGCATCCACCTTCAAATTTTTATCATCTTCCCAAATTGCAACTCTGTACCCATTAAACACCAATTCCCCATCTCCCCACCCAATTTCTAGCAACCACCATTCTACTTGTCTCTATAAATGTGCCCTTTGTTTTTTCAACGGTTTCTATAAATATGGTAATCATTATAAGGGCAGCGGGTTACTAAAGCAAGGAAGGCCTCTACTTTTTTATACTTAATTTTCAAATTTGGAGCATTTCGTTATTACATTGTAGATGACCATTGTTCTAATTCTCTATTTCAGTCCACTTGTTCTGCAGACTGCCTCAGGTACATTTTTGTGGTTCTTAATAGAATCAAATATTGGACAGAAAAAGGAAAAGAGACGCTCCTTAAAAATACAAGTGTGCTAGAGGAACAAGTCGCACCGTTGGTTTACTGAAGGTTTTTAATTATATGTATTTCAAAGTCATCTCTCTTCATGGACACTGTTAAGCATGGATAATTAAGAATGTCCTAAGTTTGAGGCAGTTGATTGATTTCCCATAAAAAGCTTTTATCCCCTTATTTACCCAGTTCTTAAATAACTTTTCCCTTTCTCAGACGTCTCTGAGCTGACACATCAGAAAACAGGCAAAGTGGCGACCCTCTGAAGGAAATAATCAGGGAGGAGTAAATAAGTCAAGAATGAGCAACCAGAAAAGCAACTTTTCAGCACCAGAAGGCAAAGGGTGAGGCAGAGAAAGTCCATTGTTCTGTTGTCAAAGCCAAGTGGGCACAACGAGAAGTGCAGCAGGATGAGCCCAGGGCCTGCGGCCTACGGCGGAGGTGCAGGCGGGAAGCTCCAGTGGGCAGGTAGGCGCCCACACGACGAGTAACACACGTAACTTGGGCCTGACGAGCTGATTCCACAAGCAAGAGTCATTTCCTGTTCTCCTACGTATATATACGTACATCTAAAGCAGTAAATGCGATTTATACACGGTGTGGGTGGGTGTGACGTAGAGAGATTCTAAAAGTGGATTAACTAACGAACCCCTACCCTCTTGATAGGCAAGGTAAGGAGAAAAAGGGACTTCTCCTTAAGATAAAAGGCGGAACATTGATCATTCAGTGGTCTCACAACCCTTTAATAAAGGGAAAAAGATGTCCTGAGAACATTCCTGGTGGGTAATTACAAGGGACTTTCTACAAGAATAATCTCTGCTCACCATTGCACACACTAATTATCCTCTGGCGAGTGGGGTTTTGCCCAGAGGCCCCTCCATCTAGACCCCCGCCCCCATCACTTTCCTCTGAGGACAGCATTCATCTTCTCCTTCCAGCCCCGGCCTAAACTATCTTAAATTGTGTTGCTACGGGCTCCTGACAAGTCTAGAGACAAGCACACGAGTGGTGTGACTCCATCCCTTGAGTACAAGAGGGAAGTAGAGGTTTTACAGAGCTTTCAACTCCTTTCCAGTGACAACCCCCAAAACACCACTGGCCCTGAAAGGTGATCAAAATCCAGATTTCCAGCTTTATAGTAAATCTACCATCCAGAGGCACCAAACCCTTGCTGAAATCAGATTCTTGAAGAAAAAAAAAAAAACTCACCAGCCAAACTAAAAGTGTAAGAGGATGTGGGGGTGAGGCGAACAGAGCCTCGAGCCCTTAATCTTTTCAGACAAAACAACCGCAAAGCTCACGTCAAACATTTCCATTTTTCTTCCCTGCGCTGGACAAAGCTAAACTGGTTCTGCCTTCTGGAAGTGTTTTTCCCTTCCTTATCCTAACATCTGAACACAAACTCAAAGAAAACACAACATCTCAAACCCCAAATGTTGTTTCTCTGCTAGAGCCAGTCCTCTCTCCAGCTGAGAAGTTCATCAGATCCCGATTTAGTACCTATTCTTTGTCAAGGCGCAGTAAACATCATAATAGACACAAACACACTGTGCAGGTAGTGAGGACATCGCTGCCAAAAATATCCCAACACCCCGCGGGCAAACTTCCTCTCCCCGACTTCCTGCAGCGCGTCAAGGACGCAGGCACATTTGCCTTCCACACGCCCGCACCTGCGGCCTTTGACGGAGGAATGTCCCTGTCGCTCTCCTGCCCCAACTGCTGTGTGTGTCGCTGAGGCCGTGAGCCGGGGACCTCGGCCAGCAAGGAGCCCCTGGGGTTCAGAGACGACCTTCGGTACCTGATTGTCACCAGGGCTTGTTGGAGAGCAGAACAGCGAGGGCTGTGGGAGGAGGACACGAGGTGTCCCATCTCCGTCCCACTGACTGACACAGAATGTTCTGACTTCTGGGCGAGAGGATGGGACATGGCCCAGGGATTGTCCCCAGCGCCCTGGGCGTTCATGAAGCCCCCCACCTGGGCCATGAGATAGAGATGGGATTTATAGGGCAGCCCGGGGGGCTCAGTGGTGGAGCATCTGCCTTCGGCCCAGGGCGTGACCCCGGGGTCCCAGGATCGAGTCCCACTCGGGGTCCCTGCATGGAGCCTGCTTCTCCCTCGGCCTGTGGCTCTGCCTCTCTCTCTGTGTCTCTCACGAATAAATAAATAAAATCTTAAAAACTTAAAAAAAAAGAAAAGGGATCTATAAGCAACAAAGTACAGACTGCAAACCGTCTAGATGTTAAGAGCTCCCACATGCTTGAAGTTCCTCAATAGAGAAGTAAAATCTGTTACCCACGTTAGGAACCTTTCTCCGCATTTATTTCAGGAAACAAGTAAAGCCAAAGACAAACATGCGTTTGCAAAGTTTTAAATCTTATTTCTGCTCTTCCTTGAGAATCTTGGCGGATAGAGACTAACAATAAGCGACGGGCTTGGTCTCCAGGGACCGGATAGACTCATCCGCACACCCTCGGTTCCGAATTAATCTTTCTTTTGTTCTTGTTTTTTAGAAACGCGTCCTTTTCTTTCCCGTTTTATTCTCCTTCCCTGTTCCTTCCTTCCTCTCCGGTCTCTGCTTTCTATCTTTCTTTCTTCCTCCTGGTCCAAGGCAATCCATGCCTTCCCGACATCTTCCAATTTTTATTCCACAAGGGGCCTGCCTTCTAGAATGCACTCCGACTCTCAGAATCGATCTTGCTCATCGTGACACAACCACCAGGGGCTCCATGAAGAAATTTATGAATGAATGAAACTGAGATTCATTTAGATATCCCGGGTCTGTTCCTGAAGATCCACACTGAAGAGGGAGAAGGAAAAATGAAAGAGAAATGGAATTCTGTTGGAGGAAGACCCGACCCCTTCCTTCCCTTCCTTCCTTTTCTTCTTGACTGAGGGGAAGACGGCACTGGCCTGTTGAGATAGTTGACACATCATGCGCAGCTGCAGGAAGTGAGCAAGGACATATAAAAAGTCCCTAAAAGATTAGCAGCAGAAAAAAAATAGACACATGCCGAACAAAAGTGACCAGCTCTCCAGGAAAAGCTCAGTCATAAATCGGAAAAAAAATCGGTGTTCATCTACCGCATGGAGGAGGTTCTGTGCGTAACCTGCCCTGGAGACACTGTGCACGGTCATCAGACCAAAGGGGGGGACGTCTGTGCGATGCCGCAGCTGAGAGCAAAATCACTTCACACTCCCAGGAGGCCGCGGCTACACGGACGACCTGTGAGCAGCGCTCAGAGCGGATATCATGATATCCAGTGAGAAGCAGCAGGGGCGGCTAAGGCCGCTAGTGACAGCTAGTGACAGCTAGTGACGGCTAGTGACAGCTCGGGATGGCCTGCGGCTCCAAGCAAGAGCCTCTCTCCCCCTTCCCTTTCCTTGTGTCACTCTGTCCAATCCCATTGCCTCATCACTGTCCTCCGTCCTGGGCGACTCCCCACGGGGACGAGGTCACGGTGTCAGGGCCTAAGGGTCACTCCTGCCAGCCTGCCTGTGGGTTCCGCAGCGCACCCCACGTCACCGTAAACCTCAGCAGAACACCGGTCTACGCAGACGCTGACGGGCAAAATTCCTTCCGGAGGGCTTGGGTCTCCCTCCCACAGAGTGTTTGTGGTTCATCCACATTTAAAATGAGGCTCGTGGAGGATGCAGGGAGGTTGAGGTTAAGGCAGAGATGGAAAAAGGAAGGAAAGAGAAATCATTTATCTCCCTTTCATCTTGGGCTTTGATGAAAAAAAAAAAAAAAAAACAAAACAAAGGAGACAATAAATAACCTGAGGCCCTTTTATGAAAATCCATGAAAGTAAAATCTGGGGGGACAAGATGAAAATAAAAATTAGGTAATCATATGGGATTATCCCTCCTCCCCACCCCCTTTTTTTTTTGCTTGTTTGTGCTACGATTCACTCCTCTGTCGTATCCAAGACATGTTGGACCGTGGGCCTCATACAACCCCTCAGATGTTGTCCTTCCAGGTGGAACATGAAAGTGATTGCTGCTCCTTTTTTTTTTTTTCTTAATATCTCTTAATCTAACTCAAACCACGTCAGGGTTTTCGTATGATGACAATAACTCCCAAAGAACAAAATGTCATGGAAGGAACACACGCTTATCCATTGTGTTTGTGCCCTGAGCCGGACTCGTTACTGCATCTGTTCTCTGAGGAGTTTAGTTTAAAGGAAAACTTAAGAGAAATTTAAATATTTTCCAGAGTGAACCTTACTGTGCAGGTGGTGGTTCGCTCAAACTTTCTAAAAACCAGGTGTTCTGGGCTCCTGGGTGGCTGGTGAAGCGTCTGCCTTGGGCTCAGTCATGATCTCAGGGTCCTGGGGTCGAGCCCCACATCAGGCTCCCTGCTCAGCGGGGAGTTTGCTTCTCCCTCTGCCCCTGCCTGCTGCTCTCCTTGCTTGTGCTCTCTCCCTCTCTCTCTCTCTGTCCAATAAATAAATAAATAAATAAATAAATAAATAAATAAATACAGTAAAAAGCAGGTCTTCACAGAGAAACGAAAGATTTTAATCCCAAACTACCGTGGCTTTATTTCAGACCATTCAGGCTAGATTAAGTCCATTCATGGATCATTCTTTTCTTCTCAAAGTATCAAAGCGCTTTACAGAGATGTACTCATCAAGTCTCACAAATCTTCTTTTCGAAGGTGAAGAAAGAAATCAACTTGTTTACAGAAGGACATTTTACCTTCCTCTTCCACGGTTCTCTTTTCTTTCTAGTGGGAAAAGCAGAGGAGACAGGTAGCTCCAGCCCATGCACCGTGTTGGGCAGGTGCCGGATGTGACCACTCTTTTCTCTTTAATTAGGGAGGAAGCCGGGCTGGTCCACACCTTTTTTGTGATGGAGAAGAATGATCCAGAAGGTTCCCAAGAACACCACGGTGGCGGGCAACGGGAGTCCCAGAGACAGCAGACATCCAGACTGAAGCTCCATCCTTGGGTTCCCATGGAACCTTTTTCATTCTTCAGTCGTTTCCATCTCGGTTTGTATTTTGGGATTCAGGACCTTTCTTGTCGCTGTGATTCTGGTAGCTTCTATATTTTCTTGTGACTCCTTAAGTTCGAAAGCTTCTCATTTCCCCCAGTTAGATGCAATGTATTCGTGACAGGGAGGGGGTGTGTCTTTCAGAAAGTAGATCAATTCTCCTCTTACATTTTCTCTCTCCTCTAACCCCTGTCCTAAAATCATCCCATGGGTCTTCTCAGTCTATCAGTGTCGTAAATTCAAAAGGCCCTCCAGCAAGGAGAGGGAATAGGGAGGGGGTTGCTGTTCACGAACGTGTCGGTTACACGGGATGAAGAGACTACGTAGTCCGCTTGGTTCTCAGGACTGTACGGAACACTTGCCTTTGACGGGGAGGGTAGCGCTCATGGTGTCCGCTCTTACCACAAGAGAAAAAAAAAAAGAAAAAAGAGAGAAATCAATATGAAATGCCCCTCCCCCCCAAAAAAAAGTTTCAAACAAACAAACAAAAAATTGTCTAAAAAGAGTCAGTGTAGGGATCCCTGGGTGGCGCAGCAGTTTGGCGCCTGCCTTTGGCCCAGGGCGCGATCCTGGAGACCCGGGATCGAATCCCACGTCAGGCTCCCGGTGCATGGAGCCTGCTTCTCCCTCTGTCTGTGTCTCTGCCTCTCTCTCTCTCTCTCTGTGACTATCATAAATAAATAAATAAATAAAAATTAAAAAAAAAAAAAAAAGAGTCAGTGTGTTTCCATGCTCGGGAACCTTGGATAAAGAATCTATGAGAACCAAAAAGGAGGAAAAGTGAGCACACACATACATTGTTTCAACAGCCAAGATTACCAGGAGGCAGAAAACAAAAGGTCCCTGGGAAGGACTGAGGAGGTCATCGTAGCCCCGTCTACGCGGTAAGCACTGTTACGAGGGGTTCTTCAAACATGTCTGCTGGGAACAAAACCAGGTAGGACCGACCAGGGTGCAGGGGGAGGCCCGGCAGGGTGCTGGGAAGTGGCAATGGGCCACTTCCTCATCGGCCAAGCATCCCTGCCTCACCTCTTTAAGGAAGTCTTTTCTCCTTTTAATGGAAGACATGGAAGTTCACGATCCTTTGCCTGATTTGTTTCTCACCCCAATACAATCTTGCTAGGAGTTGCTCATGTTCCCACCATCCCCCCATTACAGGCCTTGCGTTTATAAAGGTAGGACGATGGGATTCTTGTTTAAGTCACTAAAGGGCATTTCCCTCTTCTGATGCTCATAAAAGGCTCTCAACGCCCATCCTTCATTGATCCAACCAGTGGACAGGCTTTCAGTCAGAACTGAGTACAGTCCACCCCCTGGGCTGTGGCGGTATCTCCCCCACCGCAGGGCCGAAGTGGGCAGTTACTGGAGCCGTTTTCACCCAGATGTCGACGGAGTAACCTGGGCTGGAAACAGACTCTACCGGACACCAGCGCCCGCTGACCACTTTCCACACCAGCATCGTGGGCTACACGACGGGAACCGCTCGTGGGAACTATCCCCCGGCCTGTGCGCTGTCACTTACTCTTCACGGCAACTCTGTGCAAAATGGGCATCTGCTTCTTTTTGCTACAAAAGGGAAACAGAGGTGCCCAGTGGCTAAATAACCTGGGCACGTTGGTGGAGGCAGCTCGCCGCTGCACATCCCCATGCTGCCACCCACCTCCTTAAGGAGCACGTGGGGAGAGGCTGGATCCAACTGGAAGTCATCCACTGAAGATATTTACATAATTTTAAATTTCTGATTCAGAAAAATTTTAATGACCAGGCCCCTATTTGGCACTAGGCGTTCCTGGGTTTTGTTGTTGTTGTTGATTTATTTCTTTAACCTGGAAAAGGAAAGGCAATTTAAAGTGCATAAAATTCTTTAAAAAAAAAGATTTTATTTATTTATTCATGAGAGATGCAGAAAGAGAGGCAGAGACACAGGCAGAGGGAGAAGCAGGCTCCATGCAGGGAGCCTGATGGGGGACTCGATCCCGGGACCCCGGGGTCACGCCCTGAGCTGAAGGCAGATGCTCAACTGCTCAGCCACCCGGGCGTCCCTAAAATTCTTTTTTTTTTTTTTTTTTAATAAAAGGACACCAACTGCAGACTGTACATGTAGAAAACCCACCGAACCAGAACATACGCAGAGCCACCCCCTAATCGGCGAGTATTTTCTGTAAAATGCCGGTTAGGACCGTTTTGAGTTTTCCAGGCTGTACGATCTCTGTTGCAATTATTCAACTGTCCTCGTATCACCCAGGCTGCCACAGACAAGACCTAAAAGAATGGTGTGTTCCCTTATCTTTATTTTAAAAACACCCCCCCCCCCCCAATGCTCGCTCATCCAACCCCACTCCCAGCTCCTCTTCTGCCAACGTTACTCTCCCTACAGGGTCTCCTTTAAGGCAAAGTTCTGACCCTGGGGTCCTTAGGCTTTAGGCCTCCACACTCACCAAAATTGTTTCAAAATGTTCCTAGTGTTTTCATTTGCAGGAGGATTTTTTTCGGGGGTAGGATCTATAGCTCCCATTAGCCTCTCAAAGATTTCATGACTGAAGGAAAGTTGAGCCCAAGATCCCGGTGCTCAGACAGTCGCTTCTGCCTCCAGAGCCGCCCGGAGGCCTCGAGTGGTGCTCCCGCCCTGCTGTCTCTGCACGTGCTGTTCCCTGTGATTTATGAGCATCGCTCACACCGAACTCTTCCTTGGGCCCCAAAAACATCTTGCACAACATTCAAGTCTCAGAGCTTTGCAAATCCTTTCCCATCTGTTTGGTGTGGACCTTCGATTTAATTCACCTCCTGAACCTCTATTGTTGAAGTGCTTCCTTGCAGTCCAGCTGCGTGTCCTGGGAACAGAGACCCAGATCGCACGGCTCTGGGTCAGTGCGACGAGCAAACATGCAATCACCAATGCGCCGTGGGGGAGAGTAAAAGGTGCGGCCAGATACTCAGCGTGGGTCCCTAACCCAGGTTTTGGGGCATCGGGAGATGTTTCTCAAAAGAAATGCAGGTTAAGTGGGGGCCCAAAGGGTGCATAGGAACCCAAATCTGGAACCAGAGGCTGGTGGCACGGAGAGGCAGAGGGTGAGTAGAAGGGAAGGTAGGGGCCAGTGGGTGTAGACAAACACAGGGGAGTTCGTCAGAACGGAATACGGGGTGGGCAGGGCGGGGGATTGGCTGGAGAGGCCGAGAGCTGGGACCACCAAGGACCTCGTGTTCAGATTGTTGGTACTTGATTATGAAGACCCGGAGAGGTCAGCAGGCCACCCGCTTTGGCATAACGGGGCCTGCTTAGCAACGGAATCCCGGGCCCGCCCGCGCCGCCGCAGCAGGTCTGCCTTTGACCGCAGCCCTGGGCCGGCCCGGGGGCCTCAGCGGTTTAGTGCTGCCTTCCACCCAGGACGTGACCCCCGGGGTCCCGGGATCGGGCTCCCTGCAAGGAGCCTGCTTCTCCCTCTGCCTGTGTCTCTGCCTCTCTGTGTCTCTCATGGATAAATAAATAAAATCTTAAAAAAAAAAAAAAAAGATGAACGCAGCCCTGGACAACTCGTGCGCACAGACATCCGAGGGGGACCTCTTTATCCTGGGGGAACCTGCTTCCCACTTCACCTGACAAGCCCCCCCCACCCCGAGCGAGGCTTCCAGAAAGGCTCTGGGGTGACATCTCCCAGGGTCCTTGCTGAGGACAGACCGTCCTGCTCTTACGACGGGGTTACAGCTTGATAAACCGTAGCAAGTCGAAAATATCCTAAATTGAAAATGCGTTTAATATGCCGAACCTACTGACCATCATAAATGTGCTGCTAGAGACTATTTCCACGAGCCTGCAGTTGAGCAGAACCATCGAACTATCCCCGGGACGGATCGGCCCCTGTCCTGGGGGGATGCACGGAAAGGCTGCCTGCGTTCGGGGGCCTGTCACTTAACAGTCACCATCCCCTGTGGTGGCCGGGCTGGCAGGGAGCCTCCCCGCTGGCCAGCCTCTCCAGAGACGACTTGGGGAAAGATCCCAATTCAAAGTCCGAAGGACAGGGATCCTTGGGTGGCGCAGCGGTTTGGCGCCTGCCTTTGGCCCAGGGCGCAATCTTGGAGACCCGGGATCGAATCCCACGTCTGGCTCCTGGTGCATGGAGCCTGCTTCTCCCTCTGCCTGTGTCTCTGCCTCTCTCTCTGTGTGTGTGTGTGTGTGTGACTATCATAAATAAAAAAAAATAAAATAAAATAAAAAAGGTACATGCCCATGTTCTGTGCAAAAAAAAAAAAAAAATGCTTTCGTAGCATTTAAAAAGAAAAACAAAAAACAAAGTCCGAAGGACAGTTTCTACCGGTCGCGTATGAATTCCACACCATCGTAAAGCCAGAAAAATTGTGAAATCAAACCATCCTAAGTTGGGGACCCTCTGTGCGCAGATTCCCGGCTCTGCCCTGGACCTTCTCATTCCGTAGGCCTGGGTTGGAATCAAAGACTCTGTCTTTCCTGCAAACTTTTTTTTTTTAATTTTTTATTTTAAATAAATAAATAAATAAATAAATTTTTTAATTTTTTTTTTTAGAGTAGGGTCCACACCCCGCGTGGGCCTTCACCCCAAGGCCCTGAGATGGAGGGTTGCATCGTCTCCCGGCTGAGCCGGCTCGGCACCCCTTTCTGACAGGATTGTAAGGATGATTCTTAGTTAGGGAAGCTTGGGAAACACATCCTGAGCCCCCCGAGCCACAGGCATTACATCCAGGGTCCCGGGTGCTCTCACCCCGCGGGTGTCACGGCGCTCAGCAGTTGTCCTAGAATTATTTTCTTAGGTGGCTGTTTGCCCGGAGGACGGCGAGCCCTTCCCTCCTGCCCGGCCCTGATGCCAGCGCGGCCCACTGCCCTGAGGTCAGCAGAGGCCCGAGCCCATTCGGGAGGACCCCCCCCCCCCGCCCCCGCGGGAGCCCTGCAGCAGGCCCAGGGTCCCCGGCACGTGAAAACCAACGTAGCCTCAGTCTTCCTGAGCCACTTCTCGGCCAGGCCTTGGGCCGAAGATCCGAGTCAAGGCCGGGGGGACGCTCCTGTCACCAGCTGCGGCTGAAACTCCTCTGGGCCCCGTGGCATCCCCGGTGCCAGCTGAGAACCGGGGCTCCCTGCGCCCCCCCAAGCCGCCTCCTTTGGCTCGCCTCTCAGGTCACCCTACGACTGCATTCGACCCTCTGACCTTCTGTGACAGCAAATTCCTTTGGAGGCCACAAGCTGCGCCAAGGAGTTATTTCCTTTTATTTGTTCTGTGTTTCCTTCCCAGCTAGTTGTCCTCGCTTAAGCAATCCCTTCTACGGAGGAATTAATTCAATTACTGTGTCCTTGTGCGTGGGGGCGGCGGGGGGGGGGGGGGGGGAAGGGGGAAGGGGGGAATAAGTATTTAAAAATCCCCTGAGGGATTTCTTATTCTGTTGCAAATCATAATAGTCTTTTCTCAGGACCTATACACATACCCATTTTGCAAATTGGGGGGGTGGGGGAGAGAAATACAAAGCATATAAACCCTGCCAGCGAGGATGTGATGCCCGCATCATCCCGTGTGACACGGTCCCATGAGCGTGGTCTCCTGTGGACCGGCTCCTGTCACTGCAGCCCCGCACCCAAGGACCTGAGCCTGCAGTATTCAGGCCTCGCAGGCGGGAAGGTGACATGAGGGTGCATGGGGCCAAGGCCCCTGGGCAGGGCGTGGGGGGGTCAGGTGTCCTAAGGAACCGTGTGAGGATTTGTCACTCCAGCTCCGGCTGGCTGAGGAAAGGGCAGACACCACTGGGACGCTAGAAAATCCGGCTTCTTTCCCAAACACGCTCGTCCTCAAAAAACCCAACCTGGGTAGCCCTTCTCTGGAGCCTTTCCAACCAGCCGGGCGGGCTCACGGCTCGTCAGCTGCGGCCACGGGCCCACGGGAGAGCGTGGACTGGCCAACTGGGGTTCCTTCCCTCAGGGACCCAAGGAAAAGCCAGAAAGGGATTTCTCAAGATTGAGGTTTTGTTTTTTGTTATTTTTTTATGGGGCTTCTTTGTTTTTCTTAAATGACTGTGATTTGATTACTTTTATCGTTTAAAGGCATATGCTCATTACAAAGCATTTGTTGAGGAAGAGGACTAAAGCCGAAAATAATAAAATCATAAATCACCCAGCACCTGGGCTCCGCTCTCCTGCCTGAGATGTTCTCGCTCAACCAGGATTCTGTGCCAACGTCGGCCACACCCGGTGCTGGATGGAGCAACGTTCCTGGAGCTTCCTGCAGGGCTTGGCTCAGCCCTAGGTCGGGGGTGACCCCCGGAAAACCAGAAAGCCTGTGCATCCTTTGTTCACTGGTCGGCTCTGGGCTGGTAACCTGAGGCCTTGGCTGCTGCCACTTTTTTTTCATCTTTTCCCTGGATTTACCCCTTCAGTCCCCATCACTGAGTTGGGGAAGCTTGATGAGACTGAGCAAATCCTTGCTGGAATCTTCTGTTTCCCTTCTTGGCACCCTACCCCACTTTCAGGGCAATGGCATGAAGCTGTACCTCTTTCTTTCTTTGGGTCTTTCTTGCCAGTCAATTACTTTTTTTCCTGGTGTTTATTATATTTTGTCCATTCTTTGAGGAAATAGATAAGAGAGAGATTCTATGCACTGAATTAGTCAGCCATCAAAAAAAAAAAAAAATGAAATCTTGCCATTTGCAACAACGTGAATGGAACTAGGGGGTATGATGCTGAGCAAAATACATCCATCAGAGAAAGACAATTGTTATATGGTCATATGTGGAATTTAAGAAACAAAACAGAGGAGCGTAGGGGAAGGGAGGGCAAAATAAAACAGGATGAAACGGGAGAGGGAGACAAACCATCAGAGACTCTTAATCACAGGGAACAAACTGAGGGTCGCTGGAGGGGAGAGGGGTGGGGGGGCAGGGTCACTGGGTGACGGGCATCAAGGAGGACGCCTGATGGGATGAGCCCTGGGAGTCACATGCAAGACTGATGAATCACTGAAACTAATAACACACCATATGTTAATTAATTGAATTTAAGCAAGCCTTTTTTTAAAAAAAAAAAAAAAAAGAGAGGGAGAGAGAGAGTTTTTACACATTGAATTCACTATTTTGAATTCCATATCTCCCAAGACCAGGTTCTTACGTCCCCACAGGACTGGGGGTGGTCCTCTGCACTTCCAAGCAGAGGATCGTTTTCCTTTGACTCCTGTCGTCCACAGTCACGACCTCCCCACGAGCACAGACACAGGCGTGAAGGAAGGGACTGCAAATTCCAGGAAGGGTCTTGAGAGTCTTGGCAGTTGCATCCCCCGTGGGAAACTGGTAGCCTTAATCATACTGAGTGTAGTTATGTTTAGTTGTTGAATGTACTGAATAAGCACTTGCTTCCTCCATTGCAATAACTCGTCGCTGGTCCTACTGTTGCTGCGTTAAACCCTCTCTAAGAATAAGACTTAAAAAGACTCTCTCATGTGGATTGGAGCAATAATCAGACATAGAAATTTCTACAAGAGGTTACGTCTTCAAATAATATTAAAAAAAAAAGATCACCTAATAATGTTCATCTATCCCAAGTGTGGAAGGAGAAACAGAACACGGGGACGGTTCCAAGGCCTCAACGTGAGCATATTCAACGGCAGCAGTGCTTGTCACTGGTGCTAGGGGGTCTCTGAGACGGCCTCCAAAATAGAGCCCCTCTGGGGGCCTCCCTGAAATCAGCTCCCATATTGATTAATTCTATAAACAGTTATTCAGCGGCAGGTTCTCTGTCAGGCACTGGAAATGCAAAGATGAAAAGGACGTGGCTCCTTTTCTTAGAAGGTCATAGTCTCCTGGGGGAGGAAGCCGACACACAGCTAACTTCTATTGACGGCAGGACTGTGAGATAAGAGAGACGCGCGCAGACGCGGGGGTAGTCGAGGCCTATGGACCACTGTGCATACCCTCACTTAAAAACTTAGTCAAGAGACTTGGGGTTTCAACTGGTCTTAGAGTGTCGGGCCGAGAAGAAGGTGGGCAATTAAGGCAAAGAACCTGGCGTGTTCAAGGGCATGGAGATGTCAAAAGCTGGCTTGGTCCAGACCCATGAGATGTTCGGTGTAACTGGGCCATAGGTTCGTGGGTGACTGTGGGGGGTGGTTGGGGGGTGGGGAGGGAGACGAAATTAGAATAAGCCTGAAAACTGACTGAAGAGTTTTGCTCACCATCCTAGAGAATCTGGAAGTCATCCTACCAAAAAGGAGAGGGAGCTGATGGGATCAACATTTTCTTTTGGGATACGACTTCTTGTGCCAAGGATTAAAACAGCTGCAGCTGGGAGCGACCAGCAGGTAAAGGATTAATTGTGAGGTTCTTGCAGTTTTCCTGGCAACAAAAACACAGATTGGAGCTAGGGTGACTGCAGTGAGGAACGAAGGCTGAGGGACGGAGTGAGGAGATGATGCAATAATAAAATTTGGGGTTGATGAATATCCCGTGGGAATGGGGTTAAGTAAAACAAGTATTCATTTTTTTTCTCCTTAAAACATAGGGTAGATGGTGGCATAACTAGGGAAACCTGATGAAAGGATATATTTGCAAGGAGACGTGAGTTACGGAGAAAAGCCGATGAGCTCCACTCTGCAAAGTGTTGGTAGGGTTGGGGCACCGGTGGGATGATGCGCGCTTGGGAGTTTGGTGTAAGCCTCAGGAGGGAGGAGACCGAGGGATCTGATTTTAGGAGTCCTCACCAGCACACAGGCAACGGGCAAAGAGCTTTGGGTGACCTTATTCATTCGCTTCACAAATATTTTGTCTATTTCCTACACGCCAGGTGATGGGCTCGTGAGAGCGGCAAACCCGGGGGCAGAGATTACGGGGGCAGGAGTTAGTATCTCAGAGTTAGTATCTCAGGCATCGGGTATCAAACTTCAATGAGTAAAAATAATCAATCAGGGAGCTGGCTGAGAACTGAGATTCTCTGATCCCACCTTCGTGACCCCGGCCTTATTAACTAGCACCCAGGTGGTGCCGGTGCCGGTGGTGTCCAGAGAAACAAGGTCTCCGGGGGTGGCCAGAGGACACGGAGTCACCGTCGGGGATTGAGAACAGAGGGAAGAGGAAAGCCAGATTATGAGGTCCCTTCAAGGTCCCTGACCCTTGGGGATCCCCGGGTGGCTCAGCGGTTTAGCGCCTGCCTTTAGCCCAGGGCGCGATCCTGGAGTCCCGGGATTGAGTCCCACGTCGGGCTCCCTGCATGGAGCCTGCTTCTCCCTCTACCTGTGTCTCTGCCTCTCTCTCTCTCTCTCTCTCCGTCTATGATGAATAAATAAATAAATCTTTTTTTTTTTTAAAGGCCCCTGAACCCTTAAGCCACACAGTGGACATTGTGAGTTTAGAATCTATGAAAATACTCACAGGCTTCATTCCAGATCCCTGTCTTTCCCTTTGGGCCCATTTGAGCCTCGACTCACCTATGGGCAAAGCCTTCTGCACACCCCCCCTGACCCCCCCCTTCTCTGGGTCTTCCCTCTGCTTGTTCCTTTGAGGTTCTCTGACTGAGCATCCTCCTGCCCCTGACTTCTTCTAATCTGAATTACGTGTCCTCCCCTTGAGCAGCTCCTTGGCTGACCGCGGTAGTGTCCGCCCTTGGCATAGCTCCGGCACCTCCCACACCTGCAGACCGCCCGACGGGTCCCTCCTCAAGGTCACCATCAGCATCAGCTACAGGAGGGGGAAAATCGTGGAAGGGACTTGAGGAGTTACTTGTCTAAACGTCCTACCCGAGTCAGGGCGACATACCCTAGACCGGTGGTCGTCTAGCATCTTCATGCCTGTGTCCAGGGCCACCACACAGCCTGGCCTGAGGTCAGACAAGCTCCACTGTTGCCAGCAGCCCAACCCTCCAACAGTACCTCTCAGTGATCAGGTTCTGGCTTCTGTGTCTGCACGGAGCAGGCCTCACCCCAACCCACAAGACAGCCCTGGGATGTGAAAGCCTCCATTGTATTTTCTGCTTCAGGTGAAACTTCCCTGGCAGCCTCAGCCACGCCACATACCCACATACGATGTGCTCTCAGGGAGCCTCTTTAGTATTCTGATTGTTTTGCTGGGAACAAAAGAACTCTTGATGTAGACACCGTAGTAGGTTCCTAGTGCTGCTGCGACAAATTACCACAAATGAGGTGGCTTAAAACAAGATAAATTAGCTATAGGACGCTTCTGGAGTTTGGAAGCATTAAATGAATCTTGCAGGATTGAAATCAAAATGTCTACACAGCTCCTGCCTTTCCCACCTTCAAAGTCTGTCCAGTCTCCCTCTTTTTTTCTACTTTTCTATATTTTTAAAATATTTTATTTATTTATTCATGAGAGACACAGAGAGAGGCAGAGACACGGGCAGAGGGGGAAGCAGGATCCCTGCAGGGACCCCGATGTGGGACTCGATCCTGCAACCCCAGGGTCATGCCCTGAGCTGGAGGCAGATGCTCAACCGCTGAAGCACCCAGGCACCCCCATCTCCCTCTTTTATAAGGTCATTTGTGAGTACATTTAAGGCCCACCCAGATAATCCAGGATAACCTCAGCATAACCAACAGATGCAAAGTCCCTTGTGCCATGGAAGGTGACGTCCACAGATTCTCGACATCAGGGCTTGGATATCTGCAGCCTACCGCAGATACTTCAGCCCATGCACGCTTAGGACTGCATTAATTTTTTTTATCAACCAAACTTTGCTGCCAACCAACACACTCGCACTCTTTTTCACATCCACAGTGAAAAGGGGTGTGCTGGGTCTGACCTGCGGTGGCCCTGAGGACTGTTTTCTCCCCCCACCCACGGGCCCAGGATAGGGCGGTACGGCCCTGACCCTCTAGAAGGAGGAGCCACGTGATTTTCTTGCCCACATGACACTTCACTGGGACCGTTAGGGGCTCATTAGATTTTTCTCTGCCACTGTGACCAGCAAGGTCCAGATGACAGCTTCTCCACCTACCTGCATCCCAGAGTGAGGAAAAATGCAAAGTAGAGCTCCCAGATGACCCACTGTGGATGTGTGAGGTGAATGAGAAATAAAACCTTGTTGTCGAGTCCCTGGGATTTGGGGGGTATGATTTGTTACTAATCTAGGCTCTCTTGACGGACGCAGAGTCCTTTTTCTGTAGATGAGTCTGTTGTTAAAATCTAAACAGGGAATTTTTTTATTTATTCCCGCTAAATTTCATCTCTTCTGTAGTGGCCAAGCCTCCCAGGCATTCACAATGCCGAAGAATTTTTTTTTTTTTTAAGATTTATGTATTTATTTGAGAGGAAGAGAGAGAGCACGTGCATGCAAGTACAGGGAGGGGCAGGGAGATAGGGAGAGAGAGAGACAGTCCTCATGCAGACTCCCCCGTGAGCACAGGGCCCAAGTCAGGGCTCCATCCCAGGACCTCGAGATCATGACCCGAATTGAAATCAAGAGTCAGCTGCTCAGCCGACCGAGCCACCTGGGTGCCCCACGATGCCTAAGAATCTCGATCCACTCATGCTTTACAATGGATACTTGATCACTTTAAAATCTGGTAAACATTTCTTCTGTGTTTTTATCAAAATTATTGATTTGAGAAGAGTCTATGAGGACACAGTCAAGGGCACCAGCCTACGAGATGCCACTTGAAAATGCTCCCCAGACCCACACTGATCCGGAAAACACAATGATAACATAGTAGAAGGAGACGTAGTACCGTTCAGCCTCTATTTTTTCATGAAGCTCAGGCCACCGACTTTTCAAAGGACTTAGTCGGGGTTTGCAGAGTATTTCCATGATAATTCCAGAAACCTTGTAAAAACTTAGTTTAGTGTGGCAACTTTGCTCTTAGGGAATCCAAGCCAGTACATTCTTTACTAAGTGCTCCGGGATCATCTGATTAAATAAAGTCTCTTGTAAATTTTACTAATTTGTATTTTCTTAGACTACCTAAAGTATCAGATATTATTAGACCATCTCTTATGATTACTCTGGGCAGCAAGGGGACATTATAATGGATTCTAGATCTTTCCCTTGGCTTTAGTTTCCATGGGTGTTAGAATACAAAATCCTGAGCAGAGACAAATGACACCAGGCTTGTCCTCCCTTCCGATACTTCCCTTCTTCATGTTGCCTTTCAAGGTTCAAACGTAGCAGGAACCCACGCGTGCAATCACCCTCGTGAGGAGGAGGAGAGATCCGTTCATGGTGAATCTTAACCCCCATACACAGGCTAAAAAATCGCGGTGTTTTTGCCGACACCTTGAGGAGCAAGTGTACCGTGGTTTGATGGGCTCTAGAATCAACGAACCAGGGTTTCAATTCTGTCTTGATCGCTCACAGGCTTTCTGAGTCTGGACAAGTGGCTCAATCTTTAATCCTTGATTTCTTTATCTGTAAAACAAGTTAATAATCAGACCTACTTTATGGTGTTATTGGAGGTTTAAGTTACATAATCCAGGCAAACTGCACAGAATAAGGTTAAGTGCTCAATAACTGAGTTTAGTGCTATGTAAGGTATCGCCTTGCACTAAAGAGCATAGGGACAAATAATCAATACATTAGTTTGCCGGTGACGAGTACAAGACGGGAGCACCTATTCCTTGCTAAACTGTTCTGTGAGAGAAGAGAAATAATGATAAATTAAGCATAGTCCAGATGTTGCCTAGTGCTTGGGGAAATCAGCTTTTTTTTTTTTTTTTAATATTTTGTGGTTGTTTGCCTTTGCAATTCTTTGCCCCTGACAGATGGCATTGGGTCAACCTAACGGGCTTCAAAGACTAGACACATTTTGATTACATTCTGTAGGATCACTTGGCCACCTTAACCAATATGGGGTTAAAAGTAGCAGATCATCAGAGAAATAAGGGAAATATCACTATTTTTTTCAGTTTTCTCTCTCTAGGGAAAACAAGTTTTCTTTTCTTTTTTTTTTAAGATGTATTTATTTATCTTACATAAATAGATAGAAAAGAGAGAGAGAGCGTGGGAGAGGGGCAAAGAGTCGTAGGATGACTCTTTTTTTATTTTTATTTTTTATTTATTCATGAGAGACACACAGAGAAAGGCAGAGACCCAGGCAGAGGGAGAAGCAGGCTCCATGCAGGGAGCCCGATGCCCGACTCGATCCCAGGACCCCAGGATTGCGCCCTGGGTGGAAGGCAGATGCTAAACCGCTGAGCCACCCGGGGATTGCCTCGTAAGCCGACTCTTGATTGACCGTGCAATCAACTGGGGCTCGGAGCGGGCTGGATCTCACAACCCTGAGATCAGGACCTGAGTGGAAACCAAGGGCTGGACGCTTAACCGACTGAGCCACCCGCACCCAGCTAGCTTTCCACATGAAAACAGATTTAATATTTTCAAAAATAGAGGGGGAAAAAAAAAAAACAGTCACTGATCCAAAATGTTTTATGCTATTTTCAGAGTACTTTTTAAAGAATACAAAATCTTAAAATTTGCCAAAGGTCAGCAGGACTATTACTTCTGAGAGTGATACTACTTGTCGGTGCACTTGAATGTCCATAGTATAGCTATGTCGAAAAAAAATCTAAAAGGAGGAGTCATGATGATGGAGTTTATTTTTATCTTATGGATCAGTTAGTCAAAGCAAAGCATTCTTAAATATACATCAGACCATAAGACTGAAGTTTGTATTGACTTTGGATGAAAAAAATGTATATATTTTGCCTTTTATAACAATATCGGTGATAGAGAGCCCACTGTTGCTCTTTTCATACTTCTTTATTTGTGTGTTATGTTATATTTACTGGCCTGGCCTTCCTCCGTCTCCTCTATCTCTTCCTCTATCTCTCTAGGATAGGGTATCTCTCGTTCCTTTGAGCACGGGGACGCTGAGACAGTATATAATGAGAGCCTGAGTCTGCAGGCTCTTTCATCTGTGGACTTATTTTCTGAAGTGCATTCCTACACGAAATCATGGTCGCCTCCACCCTTCCCAAAATAATACCGTGACGCTGCAAGCTCTACGTCATCCCTGCCCCACTACCCTCATTGCACATCAACCTGCTGCTGTAGAACCTGAGAATAGGGGGCTTCAGCGCTGGCTACATAATCTACGGGGCCCGGTGCAAAATGACAACGCACGGCCCTGTGTTCAAAAAGCAAGGAAAGAGTGCCACTAAAAGCACAGACTTGAAAAGCTTTTTCCTGCTCCTGTGTTCTCTCTCTTGACTTGTCACGGTAGTTTTCACATCATCCTAAGTAAAGAAAAAATAAAATTTTTAATTAGCAGGAATTCCACTCCCCGTGTTTATGTTGCGCGGTGCCAGTTTTCAATGAAAATATCCGTGTTTGAGTCCCGCGAAGGCACTGAAGTCACACGATCTGTATTTTGTTGTTTACCCATGTGTCATATGCATCCTATTCTTACAAGAGCAGTGGAAACGCCGCATAAAACGACATCATTTTCGTTTCCCTTCTGGCTGCACACACATTGTACCCCACCCTCTGCCTTTGGTTTACTTATGAGTAAGGAAGGACCGGATGGGAAAGAAACCACGTGCCGGGCATTGTCTTTCCCTCTGCTTCTTGGCCTAAGTAGTTGGTGAATACAGGGAAGGAACAGGAACAGGAACAGGAAAGAATATGACCAGGACCCTGGGGGTGGTTCGTGTCTCTTGAACCACTGTGGCTTCCATTCTGCATTCAAAGCAAGTTTACTTTTTTTTTTTTTTTTGTATTTTTTTTATTGGAGTTCGATTTGCCAACATATAGCATAACACCCAATGCTCAGCCCATCCAGTGCCCCCTTCAGTGCCCGTCCCCCACCCACCTCCCCTTCCACTACCCCTTGTTTATATTTGAACATAAGAGAGGCCACCGGGGCTTTCAGCAAGGCCCACACCCATCTCACCCCGTCGCGGACATGACGCGCTTACCCTGTACTGACTCACTTTGGGCCTCACTGCACCCCTGTGCCCTGAGCATGCTGGGCCCCCCAGAAGTTTGTGCTCAGGGAACACATTATGAACACTCGATGCACACGGGGCGGCAAGGAATGGTGAGAACACTCACGCTGCAAGGTCAAAGATAAGGTTATTAGGAACTTCAACATGCTGGCAGCAGAGAATTAAACCTAGCTTGGGGCCCTTCTGAGCACGGGGCCCTTCTGCAGGTGGGCTTCTCTGAGCGTGGGGCCCTGTGCTATGTCCCCATGACCAAGGAGCTGACCCTAGATGCTCTGATGTTGGAGCTCAGTGGCTGTTCCTGTGGAGCAGGTAGGCTGTAAACAGCAAGTAGGAGATTTGGCAAATCCTACAAGGCTAACTATAGAATTACCATACGGTCCAGCAATTCCAGTTTTAGGTAAATATCCAAAGGAGTTGAAAGCAGGGACTCAAACCGATACTTGAACACCAGTGTTCACTGCAGCAACAGTCGCATTAGTCAAAAGGCAGGAACAACCAAAGGTCTGTTGGCATATGAATGGAGAAACAGCTGTGTATGTCCGTACAATGAAATATTATTCAGTCATAAAAAGGAATAAAGTTCTGATATATAATATAGCACAGATAAAGCCTTGATAACATTAACCTAAATGAAAAAAAAAAAGGATAGAGATAGAAAGAGACAAACGAAGAAATGGACTCTTAACCATAGAGAACAAACTGTAGGTTATCAGAGGGGAGAAGGGGCGGGCACGGGGACGGGGGTGAAACAGGTGATGGGGATGAAGGGGCACGTGTTGTGATGAGCACCGGGTGATGTAGAGGAGTGTGCAGCCACTATACTGTGCACCTGAAACACGTATTACACTGTATGTTAACTAACTAGAACTTGAATAAACACTAAAAGGCAAAAAAAAAATTATCTTAGGACAAATAACAAGTGATTTCATTCACGTAAAATATCCAGAACAGGCAGATTCACAGAGACAGAACAGAGCAGAGGTGGCCAGGGGCCGGGGGATGGTGAACGGAGTTCCCGCACGGTGGTTACGTACTTTCTGTTCGGGGGGATGAAAATATTTTGGAAGCAGATAATGGTGATGATTGTACAATGTTGGGAATGCACTTAACGGCACTGAATTATACACTTGAAATGGTTAAAATGGCAAATGTGTGATGTGTATATTATCAAATGAACTTTTCAAAAATGAATAGGAACCAAAAAAATCTGATTTTTAAAATGGGCAAAGCGGGGGGACCTGAATGGTTCTGTTGGTTAGTGGCCAACTTCTGATCTCGGCTCACGTCTTGATCTCGGGGTGGCAGGTTTGGGGCTTGTGTTGGGCTCAGCGCTGAGCGTGGAGCCTACTTCAAAAGGCAGAGACACTGAAGGGATCGTTTTCCAAAGAAGACATAGAAATGGCCAACGGATATATGAAAAGGTGCTAACGTCACTGATCACCAGGGAAATGTGAATCAAACCTCAAGACCTTCCCTTGCTCGTCAGAAAGGCTATAATCAAAAAGACAAGAGATGACAAGTGTGGGCGAGGATGCGGAGAGAGGGGAGCCCTCGTGCACTGCGGGTGGGAGCGCGGCGGTGCAGTGCTCTGCAGGACGCTGTGGAGGGTCCTCAAGAAGCTGACGACAGAGCCGTCCTACGACCCGGTCGTCCCACTGCTTCGTACTTACCCAAAGGAAACGAAACACTGTGACAAAGGGACATCTGCACCCCGTGTTCACTGTACCAATTATACCTAACTGTCCTTCAGCAGGTGGCTGGACGGAGAAGATGTCACACGCACACCCGGGGACATCATTCAGTCACAAGAAAGAAGGAAATCCTGCCATTAGCAACAGCCTGGGCAGGCCTTGAGGGCATGATGCTAAGTGAAATAGGATGGACAAGACAAGTACCGCGTGCTACCACTTATATGTGGAATCTTTTTTTTTTTTTTTTTTTTAAAGGAAACTTCTAGAAACACAGAGTAGAAAAGTGGTTGCCAGGGACTGGTGGCAGGGAGGAAGGAGGGAGGGAAATAAAGAGAGGTTGGTAAAAGGGCACAAACTTTCAGCTACAAGATGAATAAGGCCCGAGGATCTAAAAGAAAACATGACGGCCCTAGTGGAGAAGACTGTACTGTATAACTGAAATTTGCTTAAAAGAGTAGAACTTAAATGTCTCACCAAAAAAAAAAAAAAAAAGATAAATATGTAAGGTGATGGAAGTATTAAATAACCAAATGATGGGGACCCTTTCACGGTGTATTGAGCAGACTACCGTCTCTCTCTAATATAGGTGGGCCGTATCTAATCAGTCGAAGGCCTTAATAGAACAAGCCCTCATCTCCCTGAGAAAGAAGGAATTCTGACAGCAGACAGCCTTTCAATTCAGACTGCAACTCTTCCCTGGGCCCCAGGAGATCAGCCCGCCCTGCAGATCCTGGGCTTGCCCAAATCATGTGAGCCAATTTAAAAAAATAATAAGTCTGTGGGGGGGCGCCTGGGTGGCTCCGTCGGTTAAGCGTCCGACTCCTGATTTCAGTTCAAGTCATGATCTCAGGGTTGTGAGACCAAGCCCCGGGTCGGGGTCCGTGCTCCCAGGGGAGTCTACCTGAGAGAGTCTCTCTCCCTCTCCCTCTGCCCCTCCCCACCCCATGTGCTCGCTCCCTCTCTCTCTCAAATAGACAAATCTTTAAAAATCAATTAATAAAAATTACACTTGCATGTCTGCACGTGTGAGCGCGTGTGTGTATCCCGCTGGTTCCAGTTCTCCCCCAGCGCCCTGGACGTACAGAAGAGTGACGCAGTAGACGGGGAGTGGAACGATGCGGCGGGCTGCAGGTGACCCCGCTACAGTGGAAACATCTCGTAAAGGATTCACACGGCCCCGGACCGTAGGAACACAGTTTCCCAGTCCCTCCGGGCCCCAGGAGGCGCCGCGGCAGGGAGAGGCCTCAAGCTTACGTCAGTGGGCCCCTTGCTCAGTTCCTATGTGGTCCCCACCCCAGAGCTGGGGGCCCTTTGCTCCCTGAGGCCCTCCATCCCGGGCAGCGCCCCGTAGGGTCCGGGCCTACCCCCCTCCCCTCTTACCAACGCAAGGACATCTCTCCAGCCACGCTCCCGCCCCTCCCCTCCTCTGCCCTCTCCTCCCCTCCACTGCGCCTCTTCTCCAACCTCAGATAAAACCCACCCTTCGTCTTCGCTTCCCTTCCCACGGTTCCCCGCAGGTGGCCGCTTCCCTCCACACAGAGCCCGCAGCAAGCCTGTCCTCGCCGCCGTCCTGCCCTCTCCCTCCGAGCCCCCCACACCCCCTGCCATCGCCAAGGTGGGACCCCAGGGCCTGGAGGCACCTGCGCCGCCAAGCCCCGCACCAGCCCCGATGGCCAGCGCCCTGCTGTGACGAGAGGGCAACATCCATGGCTTCTGTGGGCTCCCCTGCGGCGGCCCCTCAGCCCTGGGCAGCCGAGGACGTGGCGACGAGCGGGAATCCTCACTCGGGTCTGCCTGCACAGGGCTTCACCTGTGCGTGCGCTTGAAAGGAATGTCCTCCGTGGGTTCTCCCGGGCCGCTGGCTGGGGCCGCCACCACGGGCTCCACGAGTGGGGCGGCTCGAACAACGGAAACTCGTTTCTCACGATTCTGGAGGCTCCACGTCCAAGATCGAGGGCCTCTGGGCCTCTGGGCCTCTGGCCCGGCCTTGCAGACGGCCACCTTCCGGCCGTGGCCTCACGCGGAATCATCGGAGGGCACGCACGCTCCCGTGTGCAAATCTCTTCGTCTATAGAGAACACCGGTCGTGTTGCATCCGGGCCTGCCCTGGCGGCCCCCCAGGTAACCCCCCTTCAGAGCCCTGACTCCAGGCACGGTCGTACCCCAAGGTGCTGGAGCTCAGCACTGCAACCTCCCCCGGTAGCACAAGCTGAGAGTCCAAACTAGAGAACAGGTCGCTGGTGTTCGAGTCCTCGGGAGCGTGTCCCCCGTCCCCCCGCACCGAGGCCTACGTGGACACGCTTTCTTGTCAGCATCTCTGACAGCAGCTGCGGCTTCTCAGACCCGAGGATTCCCCGCGTGACGCAAGAGCCTCCGCTGCCACTCAGGGAGGTTGAGGCCTGCCTCCGGCCTCCGCCCGGGGAGTCGCTTGCCGTCGCGGTTTTGCCTTCTCTTCCTTCGGGGCTTTGTGGGTCACCGGGTCACTTTCCGGTGGGCAGACTTACGGATCTTTAAGAAAATACACTTTGGGGAGGGGGGAATGATTTCAGGTTTACAGGAAGGTTGCAAAGGTAGAATGGAGGACCCCTTTCACCTCGTTGGCATCTGAACCGTGGCACTTTGGGAACGAACCAACCAACGCCGGTTCCCTCGACTAAACCTCAGACTTTACTCAGATTCCACTAGCTTTTCCCCGAGGGTCCTTCTTCAGTTCCAGGATCCCACGGGACGTGCAGCCCTCGTGCCTCCCTCGCCCCCCACTTCCATTTGTGACACTTTCTCAGTCTTCCCTTGTTCTCGAGGACTTTGGCAGTTTGGGGAGCACTAGTCAAGCATTTTTGTAGGATGCCCCTCACTTGCAATAGACGTGACTTGTACACACTCGGTGTGACCAAAGCGTTTGCGGAGGTACGTGCTACTATTTTTTTTTTTAAGATTTTATTTATTTATTTGAGAGAGAGAGAGAGAGAGGGAGCGCGAGAGAGAGGGGCAGGGGGAGAGGCAGGGGCAGCCTCCCCGCTGAGCAGGGAGCGCCAAGTGGAGCTGGATCCCGGGGCCCTGAGATCATGACCCCAGCTGAAGGCAGATGCTCAACTGAGGAGCCCCCCCTCCGCCCGGGGCCCCTTACGTGCTACTATTCAACACGGTGCTGGAATAGGAAGCCTCGACCCCCCGACTCTACGATCTGTCTAATCTACTGCAACGTTCTCCTCCTCGAGCCTGGCAGGGTTGGTTTTGATTATTATTAATTCAGCGAGTCCCTTGACTAGCTCGTGACCCTGCCACTTGTCCCACCTCCCCCCCGCCCCCAAAAGGCTCTCTTCGGGCAACACTAAATTTATTACAGTCTTAATATACTCAGATTCCTGCAAAGCTTCCCCATTTGCACCATTCCCTGCATTCACTCAGACCCAGGCGCTGCAACCACAGATACTTTTACTTCTTGCCGGGTATTGTTTTCTGTCCCAGTTTCTCCTTGTCCTGGGCAGTGATCAGGGCGGGGGGCTGGATATGCAGAGGTGGATGTAGAAGGAGTCGAAACAGGACTCTGTGCCCCAAAAGGGAAGGAGTCAAAGAGGCAGGGAGCGGCCAGGGCCACGCAGGAGAAAACTGTGGCCGGTGTCCCAGCGGGTGGGTGCTGTCCCTGCTGTGGAAACACGCACACCAGTGGCTCGCCAGGCGGGAAGGCCGGCCCTACACAGTCTCCCCACTCACCGCCAGGGGCAAGGGAAACCACACTGCGGAGGAAACCTGTCCTTTCGAGAAGGAAGCTCACCTTTTTGAGTACTGTCTAGGTCTCGGGGGCCACGTTATGTGTTTCTCCTTCTTGTTCGATCCTAAACATTCCTGATAAATAGGTGCGATTTCCCGGCTTCAGACCACCCGCGTTGCCCAGGAAGAAGCCGTAAAGCTCGTAATGTCCAAGGCTGAGCCAAGGTGTTTCCCTGAAGCTCATGGTCTTTCTAGGGGAGGACCGAAGAGAGAGCAGAAGTTGGGGAGACCTCAGGTTACCGTGTGCGGCGGACGACACCGAGAAGATGGGCAGGTGCTGGCGTTCGGAGGCCTCGGTTTCCTTCCACATACAACCCGGAGAAGGAATCGTTGGTGGCCGGGCTGGTGAAGGCGTCGAGCAAGATGCAGGCAAGGCCTTTAGGGCAGCAGCGCCCAGCTCACGGGGCCTCGCTGGGGCCTCGGGCCTTGCTCCCGTCATGGAGCATGTGGCCCTGGGCCTTAGGTGCCAGGATGACCTTGGGCCTTGCTCCCCCCGTGGGGCGCATGGTCGACCTCAGGCCTTGCACCTGTTGTGGAGCACGTGGCCGACCTCAGGCCTTGCCCCCATTGTGGGGCGCGTGGCGGACCTTGGGCCTTGCTCCTGCCGCGGGGTGCATGCCGACCTCGGGCCTTGCTCCCGTCGTGGAGCACGTGGCCGACCGTTTATGTGGCTCCGACCCGAGTGGCTGCGGGAAAGAGCCACAGCCCTACTGTCGGGGGCCTGGCCTCCTCGTAGGGGAAGGGACGCCATAGCCCAGGCCCTCAGGGACCGCGCATCCTCCCAAAGGGGACACGCAGGGGACACGTCAGGCCCCGGAGGCCCTCGCGGATCATCTGAGCAGCCCGGGGGGCTGGTGTCGCAGGCCTGCTCCTGCACGATGGGCACCATGTGGCCTCGGCCCGGGGGTTGCAGCTGGCACCGAGCGCGCACCCGACACACGGCCGGGGGTGGGGGGCACAACACCCAGGGGCTGGGGGGCGGGGGCAGGCCCCAGGGACACGGTGCATCGATGCTGTCTGGGGTGTGCTTCACTGTGCAGACCCGGGGGGGGTGCGGTCACTGGAGGATGTGCCTTCCTTGAGAGATTCAAAGGTGGCACTACCAGGGCAGCTTGTCTGCTGGCCAGAAAGTTCTGGAAGGGAAGAAGATGGTGCTGGTGGGGGAGCATGGTGTGGGGAAGGAGAGAGGGAGCTCGGAGAGGACCGGGGTGTCACGGCCTGGTGGGAGCAGGCCAGAATCGTGACGTCAGTGGGTGGAGGTCCCATTGCCTGGTGGCTCTGTATCTCCTCTGTGTGACGCCTTGCCTCTGGTCCCCAAGCCTGCCCTGGCCCTGCACCCGCACCCGGAGCACCCACTGCCCTTCCACGCCCCACCCCGAGCACCCACTGCCCTTCCACGCCCCGGCCCTTCACCCGCACCCCAAGCACCCACTGCCTTTCCTCGCCCTGGCCCTGCACCTGCATCCCGAGCACCCACTGCCTTTCCACGCCCTAGCCCTGCACCTGCACCTGGAGCACCCACTGCCCTTCCTCACCCCAGCCCTCCTGCCTGTTGGCTTGCAGTTGCCAGAACCCCTTCATCTCTTAAAGCTGCAGCACTCTGGCCTCCCAATGACAGTTACCTGGTACAGGTATCAGAGCAGGTGCACACCTCACTGGGTCTCCTGCGGGAGCTCAGCCTGCAGAAGGCATCGCATTTGAAATCGCCCTCGTGCGTCCTCCTCCCCAGCTCACCATCTCTTCTCTCCCTGACATCTTCCTTTCTCCTCCTCCTGCCTTCCGGACATGACCCACCGCCTCAGCTAATCCCACCTCCTGTGGGCGGCGTGACGCCTTACTGGGGCCACCGAGATTCTTCCCCCTGCTTCCCACGTTCTCAGCACGTCCCTCAGGTTCACCTGCTCAGGTACATCTACCTGAGTTGCAGCGTTTCACCTACGGAGACCTGACCCCCCACCCCACCCCAGGGGAAGGGCAGTAATCCATGAAATAGCGGATGTAAAGGGGCGTGCTCAGCCTGGCTCATGACACCACGGGGCGTTCTGACCCGGCTGTGGAACCCGGCCAGCACTCGAAACCACGTTACGTAACCTTGCAATTAAATTACACGAAAGCCAGACGTAGTAAATACTCAATACGCGTTTACAGATCATTCTAGTACATGTTTGCTGCAACCTCGGCACGGAGGTAGTTCTATCGATTGGGTCTGTGTGGTTGAAACGCTGACGAATGATGTGCCTCTTCTCGGCTCCGTGTTCATGAACCGTGCTGAGAGCCCGCAGCCAGCCATGGGGAGAGCGACCGCACCCCAGAAACTGGCAAACGCTGTGCTGTAACTCAGGGCCGCCCGCACCCCCCGACCGCACTCGGTTGTCAAACACTTACCGGCACACTGCCCGGTGTAAAACGACGTAAGAGAAGCTCACGGCACCCCCCGCGGATGTGTCTCCCAGAAGCACACGCAGGCACCCACTCCCTGCCCTATAACCCTTGCCCTGATAGGGGCTCCCGTGGCTGAAAATCCTTTTACACCTCCGGCTGCTTGCACGTGCCCTTTTCCTGGGCTATGCTGCCTCCTCTTCTTCACCCAGTAGACTCCTACGCATCCACCGAGGCCCGGCGCAGGTGCAGCTCCCTGGGGATATTTCCTGACTCCCTGTATTCGTTGGTTAACACTGACATCACAAAATACCACCGACCGAGTGGCTTAAACAACACAATTTAATTTTTTCCTAACTCTAGGGGCTGGAAGTTCAAATTCAAGGGGTTGGCAGGTTTGGTTTCTCCTGAGGCCTCTGTCCTTGGCTTGCTGTGTCCTCTCCTGGTCTTCCCCTGTGTCTCCTCGCGCATCCAGATTTTCTCCTCTTTTTTCATTTATTTATTCCTGAGAAACACAGAGAGAGGCAGAGACACAGGCAGAGGGAGAAGCAGGCTCCATGCAGGGAGCCCGACGCGGGACTCGATCCCAGGACCCAGGGATCATGCCCTGAGCCGAAGGCAGACGCCCAACCGCCGAGCCTCCCAGGCGCCAACCCCACCACTTTACTTTTCACCATAATCTTTCCTTTAAAATGTTGTGTGTGCTTCTTCCTACAGAAATTTCCACAGTCATTTCAAAATTGTCTTTTAGTGTCTCTCCGCAACTGGGTTATTGATTTCTTTAGAGATCCTGTCCTACTCATCTTTATATCTCCTAATACCCAACATCACAGATACACGACAATTTTTTTTTTAATAATCAAAGAAAAAGAAGAGGAAATAAAGTTTTGCTCTTAGACAGGAAACGTGCGTTTTATTTTTGAAAGTAAGAATAACTTTATGATCCCCTAGGTATCTCCAAAACGTCAGAAAATATAGAATAGGGTCAAGAATAATTTGTAAATTGTCCGTGTCCTTGTTATCTAGGGATAACATCTGTTCAGCAATTTGTTTTTCCTTTTGCAGCTCTCCGCACAATTAATTTTATCAGATGAGAAGAGCCAGCAGCTGTTCCCTGGCATCTAGTCTTCCCTGCTTCCAAGTAGTAGTGTTTCGCTGGGTGAATACAAACCCAGAATCAATATTGGGTTTCTCGGTATTCCTTGCAGCTGGCGACTAAGTTCTGGTCGACCCGACACTCCCGGGTGCGCCGTGCGACGGTGCCAAGGCACCTGCGTGAGGAAGGGCCAGCGCCGTGTCCCCCTGCAGGCCATCGCCCCTCGGCTCCTGCTGCCCGGGAAGCGGCGGTGGCAGCGGTGGCAGCGGTGGCGGCGGTGGCAGGGGTGGCGGGGGTGTCTGGCCACCGGCTCGGAGCTGCGGGGCGCTGGCGCCGCAGAGCGAGCCGCGAGGAGTCGGTGGCCCGAAGACTCCACGGAACATCCCGGCCTCCGGCTCTGTTTACCCGAGGAAGGTAAGCTAGTCCGCCTTCAGCCACGGTCTGTTTTAAATTGTAACGCGCACGTGGGACGTGTCATTTTGTTACTCGCTCATGCTTCCACATCTAGAAATAGGGATGGAACGGGAGACGGGAGACGGCCCCGGAGGAGGACAGCCGGGCCAGGCCTTGCGCCGCTCAACGTGGGATCACCGGGTGAGCCAGCAAGTCCACTCCTGGGCGAGTGGGCTTCTCCAAAAGAATTGCGGACAGGTGCGTGAGCCATCACAGCAGCACGGTTCACTTAGCAAGAAGGAAAATATCCATCCCCTGACACACGGGCCCGCGACATGTGGCTCATCTGAACCATGGGTGTCACCCAGTCGGCAAACCGGAATGAGGCAGTGATACTGGTGTCAGCACGGACCAACGCTGCAAACAGTACGCCGGGTGCTACTCCCTGGGCCCGGGTCCCGCGGCGCGCTGGCCGGCAGGACGGTCCCGGTGGCCGCCTCCCTGGGCCTGGGGTCTGGCCGTGGTTCCCTCCCTCTGGCTCGGACTTCTGGAGGACCCCTGTGCATGGCAGATGTGCCCCAAACGGGGGCAGTGAGGATGAACCCACACGTGGCCGATTGGGGGCCTCGGTGGCTCCTCTGGATGGACTCCCGGCACCAAACGAGCTCTTCGACCCTTTTGAGAAAGGTGCCCCAAGCACCGGGCCCCACTGGCCTGGGTCTAAGCGCCGCACCCCCTCCGGAGGCATCGGCACCCGGCAGACAGCAAAGCCCACGTCCGTTTATTCAAGCAAGAGATTGATTCAAGGGCTTTGCGAAGCTTGCTGTACCGGACGGGCGGGAGGAGCGGGTCGGGGATTTGTGGAGACAGGTGTCCGAGCCGCAGCCGGGGGGCCTGGTCACCCACCCACCCCCTCGGAACCCTGCGGCCACCCGCTGCCCGACAGCTGACCGCCCGTGCGCCCTGCCTCCGCCACCTGTGCCACCTCCTCGACAGGCCGAGCCCCCTGCTTCCCCAGGGGACCTCGAGGGGTGCCCCCAACTGGTAGAAGGGAAATCACGTGTCTGGAGCAGGAGAAGCCTGCAGATGCTCCGCCGGGGTCGAGGGATTCACGGTGGGAGGCGTCGGCAGCAGGCCGCAGCATCCTGGGCAGGTACGGGGCAGCCCAGAGGGCCCTCGACCCGACACTAGGCGCGGGCATCGAGGCAGCGGAGGGGACAGGGAGTGAGGGAGGTGAGTCTGGGTGTAGGAAGGAGGAGCAGCAACCTGCCCGCACGGGCCGACGGCTGTGGAAATACGCGGCTGGGCTCCCCAGAGCCGGAGTCACGGTCGTGGGGTCACTTCTGAAGAGACTAGGAGTGGAGCAGCGGGCAGGGGACGGGGGCAGCGTGGGGGCCGGCGTCCCGGGGGCGGGGGCGAGAGGAGGAGCCTGTGAAAGTGGCCCCGAAGGAGGCCAGAGTAAGGGAACCGGCAGGGCACTGCCGTCCAAGCTGCAGTGGCCTGGCCGCAGGGCTCAGGGCCCCGCGTCAACGAGGAGAAGCAGTCAGCGAGGATTCTGGGACGGAGCCCTGCGTGTCGCATCCATCCTAGGGCCCTCCTGGGCTTAGGGCCCCGTGGGGACACTCGCTGGGGAAGCTGGCCCCGGAGCCAGAGTTCAAGGGCTCCACGGGAGGCGCCATGTCAACGGGAGGGGGTGAGAACATTCGAGAACAAGCTGTTGGATTTGATTATATCAGGGCCACGGTGATCTCTAAGACAGCGGAAGTGCGGGCAGATATCTGATGGCAAGGGGCTGCGGCGGGGATGGCTGAGACGCAGGGTAGACTGTGAGGTGTTAGGGGTTTGAGGAGATGGCCGGGTGCTTCAGGCAGGCACATAGCCCTGGAGAGCACCCGGTGAGTACCCACCCGGAGGGCACCCGGCCCCAGTGAGCACCCACCAGTGGGCACCCAGCCCCGGTGAGCACCCAGTCTCGGGGGGGCAAACAGCCCTGGAGGGCACCTGGCCCCGGCGAGGACCCACCCTAGCAGGCACCTGGCAACCAGTGGGCACCCAGTCTCGGCGGGCATACAGCCCCAGGGGGAACCTGGTGAGCACCCACCCAGAGGGCACCCAGCCCCAGTGAGCACCCACCCGGAGGGCACCCACCCCAGCGAGCACCCAGTCCCGGCGAGCACCCGGCCGTTCTCAAGCAGGAGACACCCAGCCCCGCCTCGCGGCGTGAATCCCGTGAGCAGGAAAACCGAAGATGCAGGAGGTAAGTAGGGCGCAGCTTGGAGGGGCTGGGCGGGGGGAGGGGGGCGCAGGAGGGCCCGAGAGGTCAGGAGGCACCCGAGCTGCGCACGGTCCCCGAGGGGCGACTAGGCCTGGAGGGGTTCAAGGATCGCGGGACATCGATTACGTTCATAGAACCGGGACCAAGCGCTTTAAAAGGAAATGGGCTAATTCCTGAAAACCACCCATGTGTGCGCGTGTGTGCCTGTGTGACATCAACCGAGAAAGCATCCTGCTCTACTTGGAAGTGACGGGACGTAGAATCCACGGCCCCGTCCAGAGCGGCCTGCCCCCGGGAGGTCCACTCCATCTGCGCCCTGCGTCAGGGCGGTCAGGAGAAACAAAACAAAAAAACGAGCGCCAGCCACTGAGTTTTCTGAGTGTCTTACCCCTTGTGCCTTATTTCTGTTTATTCTCTTGGACGCGTTCAATTCTATGACAACGGAAAACATTTATCTCCCCCTCCACCCCCGCCATCTTCTTCTTCTTACTATAGAAATCTTGCACGATCATTTTCTTTCTTTTTTTTTTTTTAATTTTTTTTTTTAATTTATTTATGATAGTCACAGAGAGAGAGAGAGAGGCAGAGACACAGGCGGAGGGAGAAGCAGGCTCCATGCACCGGGAGCCCGACGTGGGATTCGATCCCGGGTCTCCAGGATCGCGCCCTGGGCCAAAGGCAGGTGCCAAACCGCTGTGCCACCCAGGGATCCCTGCACGATCATTTTCAATTTCACATGAAAAAAAAAATTCCCTTCGGGGTTTTAGAATTGCAAGTTATCAGAAGTAAACAAGCAAACAGAACACTTGTCTAAACATTTAAAGAACATTCGTATGTAAAAAAAATTCCCTTCCTTTTCTGTTTGTTCTAAAAGGCAAACACATCTGAATTTTTTCTTTTAAGATTTTATTTATTTACTCATGAGAGACACAGAGACAGGCAGAGACACAGGCAGAGGGAGCAAGCAGGCTCCATGCAGGGAGCCCGACGCGGGACTCGATCCCAGGACCCCGGGGTCACACCCTGGGCCGAGGGCAGAGGCTCAACCGCGGAGCCCCCCCCCCCCCCCCCCCCCGCCCCCGGGATCCCCCGCATTTGAATTTTTAAACACCCAACCCTGTAAGTCAACCGGAAGGACCACTGCTGTTGGGTGAGCACGGAAAACAGGATTTTAGACTTGGGTCATTTCTTCACTTCTAATTTGTGTGAAAGAACCTTCCTGAACTTTCCCTTTCCATACCTAGTAATTAAACCATTACTCTGGAGCAATTAGAGGTGAGTATTTTGTAAAAACAAAAGTAATGGGAGAGACTTTACACTGGAGGACACAGCAGATTAGGGACTGCCGGCAGCAACCCGTCACCCACAACACAGGACTCCGTGTGAAATCACAAAGGAATTTAAGACAACACACTTCAACCAAAAAGAAACAAACACACGATGGAAAACAAAAGCAGAGGGAGGTTGGATTACTTCTCTCACACATAGTCCCACACAATCTCCCTTAAACTGGAGAAATGGTCCCATCTGCACCAGAATTAAGTTTTGTCCAACATGGGTTAGTCTTGGCAGCTACATACGAGAAGGTAACCTGAGCTCATTTGGTGTTTCATCTTGAAAATGAAAAATTAGCATGGCGTCTTTGAGAAATCAGGATAATTTGCCCCAGAGAAGTGTGGCCCTTCTGGCACGAGCATCCTTTGGAGCCTCGACCTGTCACTTCTTAGAGGGCAGGGTTCAACCGCTTCCGCCCAACGAGCTCTGACCAGGGGGAAGGCACCTTGTTGGAAGGAAGCACGTCACTTCAAACATGGCAACATGACCAGATATTCTTGGAAATCTATTGATTTAAAGTGCTTCCCCTTGGGCAGCCCGGGGGGCTCGGCGGTTTAGCCCTGCCTTCAGCCCAGGGCCTGATCCTGGAGACCCGGGATCGAGTCCCACGTCAGGCTCCCTGCATGGAGCCTGCTTCTCCCTCTGCCTGGGTCTCTGCCTCTCTCTCTGTTTCTCATGAGCAAATAAATAAAATCTTAAAAAAAAAAAAAAAACCTTCCCTTTCTCTGTCCGACTTCGTCTAAGCCCTTGTAAAGTCATCATCGTCCTTTGAAACAACCAATTCAACGGCAAAGACTTGCCAGTTAGATGATACCCTGTGCAGAAGGTTACCTGTATGCAGATACGTATGCAGAGCGTTACCTGTGCAGAAACGCTCATGATTCCAGGCACCTGGCAGGTCAGCAGAGTCTCACTGAGGCTACAGCTCCGCTTCACACCTGTTGGAGAACATGTATTTATACAGAAAATCCGATGAACTGTGACTAAGCAGAGTAGTGATTCTCGAACTCAGAGCTGCCCACTGGGGTGCTTACTAAAATGTCGATGTGTTTAGGCACCCAGCCCACCCCTGGGATTGAGCCATATTTTTTCTGCTGTTGTGTTCTTTTTAACAACTGTTTCAGGAGAGTTTTGATAAGGTGGTGTAAACTTTTTAAAAGAAATATAATTCAGTGAAACTCAACTTTTATGTATTGGATCTGGCTCACAATTCTTTATATGAGTCAAGTAGGGGGTAATCATTAACCATATCTTCTTAATCAACAAGGAAGTGACTTTCAAAAAAAAATTAATAGGCTTTGTTTTTGAGCAGTTTTAGGATTACAGGAGGATTGAAGGGGAAGTGTCCCCTCACTGTCTCCCTCTCCCCAGTGTCCTTGAACACGAACCTGTTGTATTAGTGCAGCACGTTTCGTTACAGTTGATGAGCCAGTACCGGAAAGTGACTTTGAAAGGACGTGGCCGGCCCAGGCCGCACAGAACATTAGTGGCCGCCCGGTTGTGCTGGGAACCAAGCCACACCCACACACTCGCTTGAACAAGCGGCCTGGTGATTTCTCTCGAGAGATGTTCCCTACAGATTAACACCATAATTGACTATAATTGTTTTTTGCGCCAGTATCTGAGCACCGGTGGCAGCCAGGGCTCAATTGACTAAGCACTTTGGTTGGTGCCAGGGATTGCTCGTCTTTATCCTGGCTCCATCTTACTTTTCCTTGCAACCCTGGGACGCAAGTTTGCACGGCTGAAGCATGTAAACCTGTGAAACCGGGGCCCTGGGATAGCCCAGAATCACTAATTTATACTTTGACTCTTTCCAAAGGCTAGTGGGGGTGGGTGTGAGGATATTTATGCTGAAGCACTGCTCTGAGATTCAGGTTTTCAGGTAAGGAATAGCAGAGGACGCTTCATCCATTCATCCTTGGCGACAGGCTGGGGATACAAATTTCAAAGCACAGTTCAGGGGCGGGACAGCAATAAAAAGACCCTTAAAACATACAGTTTCAACAGTCTTAGGAAGAAGGCACACCCAGTGGTTAGGTGGGGCTGGAAGCTGGATGAGTGGCCTGGCATTTCCGGGAAGGCTTCCCCGGGAAGATGGGCCTTTCTGACTTGAGTTTTAAAGGAGGAGGAGCAGTTGGCAACCCCCCCCCCCCAGAGGGCCTCACACCCCTGTGGTGAAGAACCAGTCCTTTTTGTTTCCAATTCTCCAGGTACTGATAGGAGAACCCCGCTGGGCCGGGGGTGAGTCACCAGCAAGCCTGACAAACACCAAGACTGGTTCATACTCGGTTCAGAGTCCACCGATCATTTGCTCGGCTCCTGGGGCATTTTTCAAATTGCTGCAAAAGTCCCTAAACCTTTGCTCTCAATTTTTTCTACCTGCTGCAGACAGGCTGCGGTGCGCGGGCGGCACAGGGCCAGGCGCCCCGGAAGCTCGCTGAGATGCTCCCGCCGAATTCCAGGCCGCATTTTAAGGAGCTTCCCAGGTGATGCCCGGGCGCGCTCAGGTTGGAGCACCTGCCCTGGAGGAAACGGTATCAGGCGGATCTGATCCTTCATCCGTCTCACTTGCCTTTGCCTGTTCCTTTTGGGTCTAGGGAGAGGCTAACTGCGGAGCAGCGGCCTGGCCCCTTCCAGGTTACGAAACCGCATTCCTCCGCCCGCCCCCCGGGGTGCCAGGAAAACGTCCTTTAACGTGACCGCAAGGGAGGAACCCGGACGGGGGGGGGGGGGGCGGCTTCCAGAGCCCGGAGCAGCCTCGCTCCTCCGCCCTGACCCGCGCAGCAGCCGCGCAGCAGCCGCCCGCGCTCCCTCCCCGGGCGCGCTCCTCCGCCCGCCGCGTCGCTGAGCTCCGCGCGCTGCCCCGCCGGGGTCCCGCCAAGATCAAAGGCCCCAAAGCATCCGCAGCCGCTCCTCCCCGGCGACTCCCGGGTCTCTACCACCCGAGGCGAGAGGCCACTGCCCCGCCCACTGCCGGGCCGGGGCGGGGGCCCGAGGGGGTGCAGCGCGGGCCTCGCCTTCCCCTCCCGCCGCCCGGCCCGAGTCTGCCCCGCGCCGAGTGGGCGGGGCCGGGGCCTGCGGAAGCGCGGGGCGGGGCGGGCGGGGCTGCGCTCCGGGAGGGGCGGGGCCAGCGCTGCTGGGGGCGGGGCGAGCCGGGCGGGCGGCCGCTTGGCGGGGAGGGGGCGGGGCCAGTGCTCTGGAGGGGCGGGGCGAGGCGGACGCGCTGGGACGGCGGCTGGGTGGTCGGACCCTGGGCGGGGCGGGGCGAGGGGCGGAGCGAGGGCGGGGCCAGCGGTCCTGGAGGGGCGGGGCGAGGCGGTCGAGCCTGGAAGGCGGCCTGGTGGGCGTGGCTAGGGGCGTGGCCAGCGCTCCTGGAGAGGCGGGGCGAGGCGGTCGAGCCTGGAAGGCGGCCTGGTGGGCGTGGCCAGGGGCGTGGCCAGGGGCGTGGCCAGCGCTGCGCTCGGCAGGGCTGGGAGCCGCCGTGAGCCCGCCGAGCCCAGGCGCCCGAACCCTCGCGGCGGCCGCGCTCGCGCCGGGAGAGCCGCTCCGTGTCGCCTGGCGGCCCCGGTCCCTGTCCCGGCGGCGGGCGCCTCGGGCCGGAGCGCAGTCGGCGGGGCGCGCCCCCAGACCCCCGGCGCCGTGCGGCAGCCCCAGCGCAGCCCCGCGCAGCCCAGCGCAGCCGCAGCCCGGGGGCACCATGTGTCCCGAGCCGTTCCCCGCCGGCGAGCGCGGCGCCCAGGAGTAGGGAACTTGGCGGCCGGAGACAAAGGCTGCGGCCGGGACGGATGAGTTAGAGGCTCGGGTTTGGGCGAACAAAAGGTGCGGACGCGAGGCGGGCGCGGCGATGGCGGCGGGGGCGCCCCGCGGGCTCGGGGCCCTGGGGCGCGCGGCGTGACCCGCTCGGGGCCGGGGCCGAGGCCGAGCCGGGACGCGGCCCCGCGGGTCGGGAGCGCCCGGAACAATGGACAACTTCTTCCCCGAGGTGAGTGCGGCCGCGCCGGCCCGCGGGGACCCTGCGCTCGCCCGGGGGCCGCCCCTTCCCGGGCGCGGGGGCGCGGGGGCGCGGGGGGACGGGGGGACGGGCGCTTCCTCCGCGGGACGAGCCGGCTTCCTGCGAGCGGGGCGCGGGCCTCCCCGGGTGCTGCACCCGCCGGCCTCGTGCCCTCCGCGGAACCCCAGCCCGCAGCGCGCAGACGATGCCCTTGAGGGCAAACGGACGCTTCCTGAAGGTCGGGACCCCCCTCCCCTCCCCCCCCCCCCGGCCCCCTTCCCTCTCCCGCGCGTGTCTACGGTCGAGGTCTCAAGTGGCCCGGAGTGAACCTGGTTGACTCGGGGGCGCCCGGGGTGACTCGCTGAAAGCCAAGCGGAGGGCTCGTGGGCCCAGGCACAGTTTGGGGAGGTTCGGGCCAGGTGCGGGGGTGAGGGCAGGCCCGGCCCCGCGCCCCAGCCGCGTTGTCAGGCCCCAGTGCCTGCGCTACCTGCAGCCCGGCTCACCTGCCGGATGCTCCCTCACTGCGCTCTGAGACCCCTGGTTTCAGCGGCCAAAGTGATATATTCTTGAGCCCTAGCAACGTCCCCCCTTTCTCAAAGGGGCATCTCCTCTGTGACACCCACACTTGCGGCCACAGGCAGGCTGGAAAGGAATCCGCCCTCCATGGATTCCTGCGTTTCCAAGAAATCTATGGTTGAGCCTTCCTTCCTTGTTATTTTTGTATATTATTATTAATTATTATCATTATCGTTTTGCCCCATAGACCTTTGTCGTCATCAAGGGGAGAAAGCAACCAAAACTTTTTATAGGAGTTGCAGGTTAACCAGGCATGCAGGCCCAGTGGGCTGTGTTTTAATTGCTTTCCCCTGGAAGAAGACCTAGGCTCTCCTAATTCGTTTAATTTTCTTTTTTTTCACTTTTTTTAGTTCTGTGTTATGGGACCCTTGGGAAAGCTCTTGAGACACAGGTTTTGTGTCCAGTTAGTTGGGGTTTCCAGGCCCACCCCCCACCCCCCCCCGTGGGCCTGGGGGGGCAGGGAGGGGAGGGCCCCCACCTTGGGGCGAGCTCTGCCCTCTAGTGCAAGTGGGGAAAACTGTAGGGGAGCGTGCTCAGCCACCACCTGCCCTCCCCTCCTCTCCTTGAAATTCCCTCCTCTTCTTGGGGACACGGGACCTTAGGTCCTTAGCTCGGGGTAAGGAGGCGCAGTGCTTCATTTCCGTGATCTGTATATGATACTGAAGTCGGCCTTTGGCGACCCTCACCCCCTCCCCCATTTCCTAGATGCTTGACTCTTAACCTAAAGATGTTAAGTCACTTGCCCAACCTTGAGCTTTTTTTTTTTATAGAATCCGGAGTCTTTTTTCTCTCTTGCTGGCGACTTGAGTATCTTTTTTTTTTTTTTTTTGGGTGGGAGGATGTTCATTTCTTTAAAGTCATACTTTTCATCTTGTGGGGTATTTGTATCCTAATGTTTCTAATCAACCTTCCAAGTTCCACCCCTGACTGTGATCACTTTGAGTGGGAGGCTGTAAGGGCGGAGAGGCCGCACGGTGCTGTTTTAATTGGAGACCAGCTCCTAACAAAGATCCCGTCTCCTTCTGTTGATGTCTTGTAACAGACCGTCCTTTTGTTAAGGTTTCATAAATTATCCCAGTGAGGTCAATCATGTGGGAGTAGCCACAGCCAGGGGGGCAGTGCTAGGTTTCCAAGGACCACAAAACTATGGGGATTCAGCCCCAAGTCATGTCCTGGTAACCGGTGTCTTTGCTCACTTTTTCCATCCTGATTTAGGCATAATGACTTGTTGCTTGTTGGGCAACAGTTTGAAGCTAACACTGGCAACTGGGGCATTAAAAAAAAAAAAAGTGAACAAGATGTTGCATGATTAGCTTTCTGGTGACTATAGCCAGATAATAACAAAGTGGGAGCTACCTCTGAGTAGCAGCTGCTGTTTAGAGCCAGGCCAGGGTTTCTCAAACTGGGTGCCATTGACATTTTGGGCCAGTTCATTCTTTGGTGTTGGGAGGCCGTCCTGTGCCCGGTAGGATGTTGAGCACCGTCCCTGGCCCCCACCCACTAGGTGCGAGTAGCGCCCCCAACTTGTGACAACTGAAATGTGTGCGGACGTTGCCACATGAGCCAGGGGGAGCAAAATCACTCCCAGTCGAGAACCCCTGAGCTAGCCCACCGAGCCTGGCTCGTGGCATTAATTCCTGTGGCATTAATTCCTGTGCATGCTGGAAGCGCCGCATTCTTGCCTGCGCTTGCCTGCCCTAAATAGCATCAGGCCTTTTACCGCTGGCCACCGAGATGCTTGGGCAGCTTGTTCCATCCACCCGTGGCCATTGACTTCTACGTTCCCCGGGACTGCAGAGCAGAGGCTGAGTCCCCCCCACCCCCAACTAGAGTTGCAGTTCCTTCATGACCTTACATTTTTATGGCTGCTCTCAATTAAGTTGTGTGCACGCTTCTGGGAACACTTGTGTTTTCGGCATTAGGAGGTAGGTTGTTAAAAAGTTTACTTAGGTGGAAACTAAGTTGAGGTAGGTCCATAACCGGAAGCGATTTTTTTTTTAAAAAAAAAAACAAACAGAAAAGGCTCAACCAAGTGGCAAGACTGTTTTGCAAACATGTTGATATTTTGAAGTGGATGCCCAAGCACAGCACCTAGGGTGCTAGGCCGGTAAGCACCCGTTGATCACATAAATGAGCTGGACTTTTCTATTTTAGGAATCGGTGTGGCTGGCCTACTGGCTGTTCAGACAAAAGCCCTTTTGAGGATGATTAATGGAACTTACACGAATGCTTTGAGTTTTCAGAATATGCAAAACGTACACCAGTACGATCACAAATACAAATATAGAAAGCGGGTCCTAACGGTCTTAAGGCTGGACCTGCTCCTGAAGACATGCCAGCTGCGCCTGTTTCTTAACGACCTGGTTCACGCTCAGGATGCTAAGTGGAATCACCTTCCTTGTTTCCCCTCCATTTGCGAAAGTGTCTTGGTTTTGGTTGTTAATGAGGAGTTCAAATAGCTTTTAAAGCTGTAAAGGGTTCTTTGAGCCCAATTTTCTCTTTTCATAGTATTTCTGTTTCGTTTTAGATCTTGGTGATAGGTATTGTCTTGTTCTAAAAACAAACAAACAAAAAGATTTAAGACTGTTACTTTTGGGAGCTCCTTCCCTTCTCCCCACATCCTCTCTCGAGGGCAGGAGGGACGTGCCGAGGAGGACTTCCTTGTTCCATCAGATCCTGAAAGTGATCCCTTGGACAACTGTCAAACACAATCAGACCATTTGCTGGTATCTTCTTTTCTCCCAGGGGAGTTCGAGTGTCTCGCCTTTTCTGCACACTCTATAAAGATTCCTATTGTCAAATACTCATTTTTCGGCCCCTGCCAATTTGGGGACAGCACAGCCCCCCTGCCCCCACCCCACCCCGCCCCGGAGCAGCTGCAAGCAGGCCAGTTGTTGCGGGCAGGGAGCCCTGATCTCCGTGGCCTGGCAGGCAAGGGCTGCTCCCTGCTGTCCTCACCTCTCACATCAGGCACAGCCCCGCGTGGGAGGCGGGGCCCTCGGCCTCTAACCAGGGTGGTGGCAGGAGAGAGCCGTGTTTGCTTTTCCAACTCTGCTGGCTTTCCATGGGGTCACCTTGAAGGACAAGACCCTTGAACGTGCTCTTCTGTTGAAACTGGCAGGAAATGGGATACTTCTTTTTTTTTTTTTAATTTTTAAGATTTTTTTTTTTATTGTAGTTAAGGTACAGTGTTGTTAGTGTCAGGCATACGATATGATTCAACACTCCTTTGTGTTAGTGCTCATCATGGTTAAGTGGGCTCTTAACCCCCTCTGTTGCTCTCTGTTGAGGATGCCTTATCAGTGGGTTTCAAAGGTTGGCATGCAGGGTAACTGCAGCACGAGCTTTTCAAGTCACCTGCGGGGAACGTTCAGGAACGAGCAACCAGTGGCTCCACATTCGCTCGGCCGTACTTCCCCACCCCAAAGTGCCCCTGCTGGAATGAAAAGTGCCTCATCCTTAAAAGTAGAGAAGATGTGGCTTTTGGAAACCCAGCTACCCACCCCCCTTGCCTGTGGGATCTTGGGTTTTCTGACCTTGCTGGGCTTTATTTCTGTGGGCACAGGGGTGTCCACCTTGCGTGACTCTTAGAATTTGAGAGATTTCCAGAGCGGTTGGCACGTGGCAGGTGGGTAGTGGCTCAGAGTGAGGATGGAACCCAGGGTTCAGTGGTGAGGGAGGCCGTGGCCTCAGAGCTGGCCCCAAATCATCCCTTGTGCTACATTGCACGTATGTTTCTCTCCCTTTCGACCTGTAGCCTTCTGGCAGATTTTGCCTTTCCAGAATTTTGTCTGGAGCGTGTCCGTATCGCTAGTAAAATCAGGCTCGCATTCCTCAGTTGGATTTTCCAGGCCCTCTGATCTGACATCTCTTCACTTCTTTTCCCTCGTGACTTCTTCTCCGGGGAACCCGCAGGCTTCTGTGCCGTCCCCTCTGCGCATCGGGTGCCCTCCCTGGTAGCTGCCTGTTGAGACCATCGCTGGCGGCTCCGGTTGACCGTGACCCCTACCTCTCCTTCCCTCTGAACGTGGCTCCTCCTCTTTCTGTCCTGGTCTGGTTAGGATTTTATCCTGGTTGGATGTCCCCCGCCCTCCCCAAATGAGTAAACAGAGTCCTGGGACCGTAACTATCCCATGTGTAAGTTTTATCACCTCATTTGCGCGGAGAGGTCCTACAGGATGGATGGGACTCTCTCCTGGTACAGCCTTCATTTTCTCCTCAAGTACGGATCGTTTCATGGTGGGAGGGGTGATGCCTATGATATTTTTTTTTCTTGATTGTGAAGCATTTTACAATTCTTCGAGGTCAGCAATCAAAATAGCTCATGTTTATTGGGGGCTCTACGTGCCAGGCATGTTCCTGAGTACCGGACGTTCAGTAGCAACTTTAATTCATTTGACGGCTCTTGGGTTAAGTCCCCATGGATGAAGAAAGTGAGACGCAGAGAGGTGAAGTAAGTGGCCCAGCATCACCCAGTCAGAGTGGTCGTCGGGATTTGAATGCACACCCGTGTGCAGATCCTCTGTGGTCTTCACTGCCATTCTTCTCTGTCCTGTTGGTGTCCTTTGCCTTATGCTTTTATCATTGTTTCTGGGCTCTTTGAAGATAGTAGGTAGTTCGTAAATGATTTTTGAGCTAAGCTGTGTGGGAGTTTGGGGAAACATCTACGCTCCAGAGACTTTGAAACCCAGTAGGAAGATATTAACCCTGCTGTTAATTTTTTCTCTGGTTTGCTTTTTATACTTAAGACATAGCTTCTATTGCCTTGTGAAATGGGGTTTCTAGAGCTGCCGGCCCGACCTCATGACCATGGTAGGACAACGGGTGTAATAAGACGCTTGGGAAACTTGCCTTTTGGGATGTGTTTATTAGGACTCATTTGTCCCCCGGTGCTAGCCATCCCTGATCGTGGGGTTTCTCTTTGGGGTCATCTGACGGCATCTCCTTTCCCTCAAGATCCTGGCAGCTTTCCCGGAGTTTTTCCACATCGGTTGTGTTTTCGTTGTTAGCGTCTTAGTACCTGCGGCGTGAACACCGGCAGCGGAGCCGAACGTTCCTCCAAGAGCATGGCCTTGATTAAAACATCTTACTGCCTGGCGAAGGGCTTTTTTGGAGAATGTGCCCGCCGGGGGTGACAGAGGAAACCTGAGCCTCAGTTTAAATCTAGCATCTCCTGTCACGTGAACTCCGATCGCCTGACTCTGCCAATCAAGGGGCAGGTGCTGGCGTTGGGTGTCAGAGCCACAGCCCAAGCAAGGGGGGTGACACCGCGGGGCCGTCCATGCAATGCCTCTGCTTTCACCCGAGCGTCGGTATCTGTTCTTCAGGATTTAAAGCTTCTCTGTGTAATGGCATTTTACATGTGAATTTTTTTTTAAGTGAGTTATTAGCAAAGAAAAGGTAGGCAAGGTTGAAATTTTGCACTTTGGGGTAGTCTTGCTTGTCTTTACGACTTGCTGGACCTTGAGAGGTGAAGATAAAAGGCTTGGGGGCTGTTGGAGTAGAATGTAAGCTTTTGTACATGGCCCAACATTGGGTCCACAAAGAATTCCTTAATTGTTTTAAATCTTTCTCTCTCTCCTTTATTTTTTGTCCGGTAATAGCATGTGACTAGTGCCCACTGATGATGATATACATTATGGAGAGAGGTGGACTCATCTCTTTCAGAGCGTGTGTTCGAGAGGCCTACTTTTTCGGTGTTAAAATTCTCTTTGAAAGAAATTTACTGTAGACCACCCGCTCATGTGCGCAGCTACCATTAATAAAATTTTGGTTTTACTTGCTTCATAGATATTTAAATTATGTATAAGGGGATATATTTAGGATCAAGAATGTTGGTGCTCTAAGACACCTGACGCACATAGGTTTAATCTGGGGCCGGTAATCAACATTACTATGTCAAAGGTCATGTGCTGTTCCCCTTATCATTCTTAAATTCATTTCTCCTTTCTCTTTAATCCTACAAAGAATATGTACTAAATTTACAAAATGCCATAAGCAAGAGACAAAAACAGCCTGGGTGCTACTTTCCATGTTTTGGGACCTGTGCTTTCCATGCCTCTGTATCTGTGTTTCTATAAAAGCACACCTATCATGTTTTCCATTTAAGAGTTGATCGCAAAAAGCTTTAAATGTGTCATTTTCAAAGTCAGGGACAAGACTACAAATGCAGACCCCGTATCTCATATCTGCATACTTAAAAGTTATAAATCTAGCCTACAAACTGGTAAATAAAATGTCTTTGCCTACCTTGACACATCTACCTTCATTAGGACGCAGTAAAAAAAAAATGTGTAAAGCTATGGTTTTTATTGCTGAAAGTCAGCAGACTATCAAAGGGAAATGGAGATAATTACAGTTGCACATGCCGGGACGTTCTTTTGATAGGCCAGTGATGTTTGCATGAGTAATAGACGTGTAGTCCATAATATATTTTCCATAAATCTATTTCTCTTGCCCGTGTTTCAGCAAAATCAATAAATTATGTGGTTATAGTCAAGATTTTCACAGTATATGTTTTATTGGCGGTAACACCAAAGTCAAAGACCTTTCTTGAGTCCCGGTGGTTCTTTGATTATTTTTTAATCAAGGTCAGTTGGGAGAAGGCCTGCTTCGTAAGGCAGGACAGTGGTTATGGGCATTGCCAACGCCATTCATACGGTGGCGTTTACTTATTTCTCTTTTTTGATTGAAGCATAAGTAACCTAGTGTTATTAATTTTAGGGTTTACAGTGTGATGAATCCCCAACTGTACTGCATTGCTCACTGCTCATCAGGATAAGTGTCCTCTTAATCCCCTCCATGTCACTCAGACAGCGATATTCAGATTAAGGAAAGAATAGGGTCACGTGGGTCAGTGAATTTACTGAAAGTACTAAATATTTAAGTTCATTATATAAACCATATCATTAGTACTGTGAATTTTCTCTATTGTTCCTTAAACTTTTCAATGCCGCGTACGTTATGAAGAAAACAGCTTCATTCATTAAAGATCTGTTTTCAGAGGAATAAACTATAATGCATCTTGGCCACAAAATAATCTGCATAAAGATGTGTTTGGTGGTTGTGTGTGTGTGTGTGTGTGTGTGTGAGACTCTTTTCCTTTCCTATAAGTTGGTCTTATAAGTGTTTTTATTTCCTTATTCTGCTTTACATGTTTTCCTAAAATTTCAGTTTTTTGTATGCTTTGCCTGTCGTTTCTATTTGAAATTCTTCTCTAAAATTTTAGAACAGAGTTTTTGAATTTTTGGAAGCTTTTTTAAAATTTTTATTTATTTATGAGAGAGAGAGCAAGAGAAAGAAGAGCAAGCATGAGAGAGGAGGAGCAGAGGGAGATGGACAAGCGGACTCTGTGGGGCTGCATCTCATGGCCCATGGGATCATGATTTGAGCCCAAACCAAGAGTCAGATGCTTAACCCACAGAGCCACCCAGGCACCCCTTGTTTTTGGAAATTTTTGCTAAGTATTAATAGCAAAGCAATAGTTTATGCCAAATAACAGCCATGACCTCACGTTCAAAATAATATTTTCCACCAAAGACGATGATTCCTTCATTAAGGAACTTCTGTTTATTTACTGCCCCCTGCCCCCCTCAGGCCCCAGTCCTTGTGATGTGCAGGGCACACTCTAGAGCCTGCAGCCCAAGGTGGAGTCCTAGGTGTCCGGGTCTAAGAGTGAACATTCCCATTCCTCCTGGGCACGTATCATCATTTATAGGACCACTCTCGGTTGTCTGGAGCTGTTTGCTTTTGTAGAAAACCACCCACGAACGTTTGTATGCCCACATCATAGTGTGCTCGCCTGGTTCCTTCTTGAGGATGAAGTTTCTTGGGAGTGGAGAGATTTGATCAAAGAATTTGCACATCTTAGATGACTTGGCAGTGAAAGTTTTATGAGAGGCGTCCGCTCAGCTTACGTACAGCAGGCACAGCCGAGGTACAGCCGAGGCGCCCGGTCAGGATGTGTCCCTGACGGCAGGGATCTTGTGACTTTTTTTTTTTTTAATTTTATTTATGATAGTCACACAGAGAGAGCGAGAGAGAGGCAGAGACACAGGCAGAGGGAGAAGCAGGCTCCATGCACCGGGAGCCCGACGTGGGATTCGATCCCGGGTCTCCAGGATCGCGCCCTGGGCCAAAGGCAGGCGCCAAACCGCTGCGTCACCCAGGGATCCCCGATCTTGTGACTTCTAGTTAGAGTCTTAATGACGTGCGCTGCTTCACAAAGGACGTACGGCGGGGTGCTAGATCTGTGTCCCCCGTCGAGGTCTCCTCAGAGCGCAGTGCACAGCGACGGTCTCAGGTGATCACGAGCAGGGACTGGGGACTCCCGTGGGGCCCTCGCAAGATCCCTGTGTGTGTGCTGATGCTTATTTAGGGGTCCGAGTGCGCCCAGGAGGCCCGGCCACTGGCCAGGTTTGGGGAACTGTTTATGGGATTTTCTTGTAATTCTCATCCTCCTGTGCCGTGAGAATCCTGGAGTGGGAAGCCTGCCCAGCAGTTACATGGTGGCAGTGGCCCTAACTGTAGGGACGTAGGTGGCCTCCAGCCCTCGGTGTGTGTTTACTCCAAAGCTTACTTCCCAGCCCCATGGAATCCCTCCACGGACTTTGAACTCAGTGTCGAGGGCTAGGCGACAATTAACACCGCGCCTTCTGGAGTGTGGACCGTTGTCATTGCTACAGGTCTGCGCCTGCTCATGCCCCCGCCGCGTGTGCCCTGATGATGTGAGCTGAGCCCCCTGGGCACGCCGAGGGGCGCCCCAGGGTGTTCCCGCCACCCCGGCATCTCGGCGGGCCTGGGTGGAGGGGCATGTGTCCGGGCGGAGCCGAGGAGAGGGTGCTCGCTGCAGCCCCGGGCTGGGCGGTGAGGGTCCATCCCCGGGGAGGGAGAGGCGGAGGAGCAGACCCCAGGCAGGTGCCCCCGGGGAGCCGCGGGGGCCTGGGACCCTGGACGCGGGCGGGACGCTGGTGCCTGTGTGCGGAGCCCAGGCCCCGGGGCTGCAGCTGCCCCAGTGGTCCTCCCCGGGCAGGGGCTCCCGGTCCCCTGCTTTGACGAAACGATGGCCCATGGGCACGGGGCCGGGCGAAGGGAGCCCGGTCCTGTGACGAGGGCTGCTCGTGGGCCCAGTAACTCCCCAGGGCCCAGCCTCCACGCCGCCCGCCGCACCGGGCTCCCCCGGGTGCCCCTTCCCTCGTGGAGCTAGAACCCGAGCGCGGGGCTTCCTGCGTCCCCAAGGCGCCGTGTCCTCCTCGCCCTTGGCTTCTGCAGCAAACGGTTTTTCTACGTACAAAAATTTTTTTTCTTTATACCTCCTGGGTTTTTTTCTCTTTTTTTTCCTTTTTTTTTTTGGCCTCATGCTTTTGTTTTCTACCAAGAACGCGTTGAGCGTGCGACGGGTGTTGGGGCCGCCAGCGGGTGAGCTGTGGGCCCAAGTGCCAGAAGCGTCTGGCCAAACTGCGTCATAGAGAGGGGCTGGGCCTGTGCACACGCGTGCACTGGTGCTTGTATGTCACGGGCATGCTCGTGCCCGAGCACCCGCTGCGCAGGCCTCCGTGTAACGCACGTGTGCACACGTGTGCACCTATGGCCGTGTTGGGCTTCGCCGGTGGCCCTGGCCGGGGGCGGGCACGCGCTGGGCAGGGCGGGGAGCCACCGTGGCTGTCCACGCGGAGCCGGCGGCCTGAGTGCTGTGGAGCCGCGGCCTCCAGCGGGCGCGTATGTCTGAGCTGTGGCCAGTTTTCCAAGAAGATGAGGTCGGGAAAGCAGCCTCCCGCCTCCTGGCGCCCCCGCCCTGGGGCCGGCGCCCGCCTCCGCCCTGCCCGCCGGGCTCCTGGCGCCTTGGGATTTTCACGGTTGGGCATTCCCGCAGGTGTGGGTGAAGGCCGGGAAGCCTGCCGTGCACGGTCCTGCCGCTGTTTCCCAGACCCCGAGAAGCCCCCGGAGCTCGGGTGTTTGCCTGGTGCCGTCGCTTCTTGGCTGTGACGGTTTCCTTCCTGCCCTCGGGCAGGCCCGTCGGGTCAAGTTGGGTGCGAAAGTCATTTGCGGAGCATTGAGCCCGGTGTGTCCCTTCGCTAAATGTCGGTGGAATACAAATAACGTACACGCAAAACAGGTGGAACGTCCTGCCGGTGGCCAGAGTCCAGCAGGGGAGAGCAGCAGATGGAGCGAGCTCCGGGCTATGTGACCCGATGCTGCCGTCCGGTGTCTTGGGCACTAAGCGGGCGAGGTGGGCTCCTGGCGCGGGGGGGCGGTGGGGGGGGACCCGTGCATCTGGCTTTTCACCACAGTTCTTATGTTCCCGTATTTTACCATCATAAAACATTAAAGCACCAGTTATCAGCCTTAAAAGTGAAAACAGGGAGCAAAATAGTTGTAGGTGGGGCTCCCTCGGCGGCCCGTGCGCAGCGTTAGGGAAATGTGCCTCTGAAATTGCAAAACCTCCGGGAGCTCCGAGGGCGGGCACGGTCGCGTTGTCCTGCCTCGCTTGGTGTCTCTGTGACAGCAGGTACCTTCCTTCTCCCCCGAGGCAGGAGAGCTGGGTAACTTGACCCAAGGCCTATACCACCCAACGATGGCGTCAGGCAGGACTCGGGTGGTGTCTGTGGTCCCCGCAACCCCCGTGACCTCTTGACCGTCCCGCAGATCCTCCGTGTGGATCCCTCTGGCCGGCGTTTGCCCGCCCGCAGGGCAAGGACACCCTCGGAGGAGAAGGGTGTTGTTCCAAGATGTTGGATGAGTAACTGTTCCCTCAAGGACAGCAGATGTGGGGCAACTTCTTCCTCTTTCAAGCTTTTATTCATTTATTTGACGGGAGAGTGAGAGCGAGTGGGAGCACGGGGAGCAGAGCCGGGAGCCCCACACGGGGCTCGATCCCGGGACTCGGGGATCATGACGCGAGAGCCTTGGGGCCTGCGGTGGGGGAGCGTGTCTGACCCCCGAGTCTGTGCCGCGGCCTGTAGGTTCCTGGGGGTCCGCCCCCTGGGGACAGAGGTCACGCCGACTTTCCTAAATCGGTTTCCTGGGCTTCAGCGCGCCCTGCCCGGCCCCAGGCCCGCGGGGTGCTGCTGTGAGAAGGCGGGTGTGCCGCGGGGTCCTCTGCGGGCTGCGGGTGCGCGTCGGGAGCCCCGCTGGGCACGGGCATCGCCGGGGCTTCTGCGCCCTGAGCGGCCCGGGCTGTCCAGGGGCGCAGGCCCGCCGTCTCCCTAACCGTGCGGCCAACTCCTCTTATCTAGAAACTTTTTTTTTTTTCTTTTAGAGCAGCTTTAGGTTGACCGCAAGAGGTAAAATTGTAAGAGACCACGATTTTGGACATTGGCCCTCCTCCTGACGGGGGATCTCTCCTAGACCATTAAGGGTTTGCATTTAAGTGAACCCTGTAGGGTCGCCCGGGGGGCTCAGGGGTGGAGCATCTGCCTTTGGCCCAGGGGATGGCCCTGGGGTCCCGGGATGAGTCCCGCGTCGGGCTCCCTTCATGGAGCCTGCTTCTCCTTCTGCCTGGGTCTCTGCCTCTCTCTGTGTGTCTCATGAATAAATAAGTAAAATCTTAAAAAAAAAAAAAATAAGTGAACTTTGTGGAGCCGGAATTCAGGTAAGGTGGTGGTATGCTGGTTGCTCATGTTTTCTCTTCCTACTGAATACAGATTTTGTAGCTTAAAACGTGCTGGCGCGAGAAGGGAAGAGCTAGCACGGCTGTGGCGGCAGCTGAGTTCTTGGCCACAGTGTGTAGTCGTTACCGGTGGGGTTTGAATTTTTGTATGGAACAGCGGTTCTGCGCTGGACAGTGTGCCCCCTGCGCGCCCTTAGCGAGGCCTGGTGGTTGCCGGTGATGTAGAGGGTCCCGCTGCGCCGGCGGGTGGAGGGTGACGGGGACCGCTGGGCCTCGGGCCGCGCAGGACAGCTGCCCACGGCGCAGACTGCTTCAGCCCCAGCGACGGTAGTGCCGGGACCGAGAAACCCTCGTAGCGAAGATTGACCTGATTCTGTAAAAGTCTGCCCTTTCTGTTTTCTAAGTAGAATGCTCACTGCTAACGAAATTTCCTGTAACGTAGTTTTAGAGGCTGTGAATGATGCCTTCGTGTGATTTTTTTTAATTTTCACATTAAAATTATACTTATTATGGCTTGGTTATGTTGTGCATCTAGATTTATAGTTATGTTTATTCCAAAATTGGTTTCTGCGGCATCTGTGAAAAAATAAATAGAACATATCTGTCTGCACATTTGTACAGTGGGCCATGGAGTTGTGTTTTTTTTCTGGGCCTTCTTAACTCTGAGCCTCCATTTGTCTTAAAAGGCAAAGCAACGGACGGTAGGACACTTTCCATCACACGACACCAGGAGACCGATGTGTCGACCTGAGACGGCGGGAAGCTGGAGGGGTTACAGCTCTGCCCTCTGGACCTTCCCGCCGCCCGGTGATTTTCGTGCGTGGCCAAGCCCTTGGCCCCCAACCCTGGTGCGGGGGGCAGCCTCGTGCAAGGGCTGAGTGACCCGTGACCAACCAAACTCCACACCTTCCTTTCTTTTCTGCTTCTCTCCCTTTTGATGAGTAAGTGGTGTGTGATCTTTTTTTTCCCCTTTCGGCTTAATGTTCACCCAGCCCCAGCTCGGTGTGTTTTGCAAGCCACCGCGATGACTCACTCAGCGCTCGGTCCGGGCGGTCGCACCAGCAGGCCAGGCCGTACGGTAAATGGAGGCTCACACCGGGCCTCGAGGCAGTGGGGAGACTAAGTCGGGTTCTGGGTTTCGGGGCCCCTGGCTGGTGTAGGAGAGCATGTGACTTGTGAGCTCAGGGTCATGAGCTCCAGCCCCACGTTGGATGCAGAGCCTAATTAAAAAAAAAAAAAAAAAAAAAAAAGTTCCTGGATTTAATCTGTGGTTTAGGATGAGTTTTCTTCTTTCTTTTCTTTTCTTTTCTTTTCTTTTCTTTTCTTTTCTTTTCTTTTCTTTTCTTTTCTTTTCTCTTGTCTTGTCTTTTCTTTTCTTTCTTTCTTTTAATTTCTGCTTTATTGAGGTATAATTGGCATATGATACTATAAGACATTTGGAGGGGGCATCAGGGTAGGACTTCTTCCCATGTTCCTTCTCACCTTTTCTTCCCCGACTCGCAGGAGGACCAGAGAAATAATCTGATTTTCTCTCGACCTTCTTGCTTTTTCACATGGAAGGCGCCATCAGCAAGACCTCTGTCTAGATGAGCTTATAGTGTCCTCCTACGTGTTTTTGTTTGTTGATTGGGAACCATCTGAGTAGAAAGGCTCTCAGGACTCCCAGGGGGGTAGTTGCCTTGCTAGGACAAGAGTCCGTACCACTGTCCGTTGACGCAGTTCCCTTCTTACGTGGGTAGTTTGTTGGGGCCTCCGCAGACCGTGATGTGGGGTTAAGGACTCTGGACATACAGTTCGTGATAGCACCTGGGCCCAAGAGGTCGGTGATGAGGCTTCAGGGGTGCCGTTGTCACCGAGCCTTGGACCTACTCCTCAGAGGACCGAGCCATTCGGCTGGGGTTGGGGGCGGGATCTGTGCCAAGTACTTACTCACCAGCTGGGTTAATTCAGATTAATGATAAGAAACTTGAGTATGGTGGGGATTTCTTTGCCTCTGAGATCACGGCCTGTTAAGGATCAATGTTGATGGAGTTCAGCATGACTCAGCTGTGAGGCTGGGGCAGCTGCAGCTGGCGTCCCACGGCCAGTGGGAGTCCCACCGCTGCCCTCCTGAGGCCGTGACGCCAGCAGGGGGACGCCCCAGGGGACACCCCAGGGGACACCCCAGGGGACACCAGCCAAGTGCAGCTGAGTAGCTGGTGCACCTTGAAAGGTACCATGGATTCATCTGGAAGCTATAAACCTCTACGACAACGACAGTAGTAGGACCTTTATGAGATGCTTCTTGGGTGCCATGTGCTGTGCTCATCCCTCCATGTCCATCATCTCATTGAATTTTCCACTTGCTGGGAGCTGCGTGAATCCCGTCTAGAGGCAAAAAGCCTGTTGCTCAGAGAAGTGAGAGAACGAGCCAAGTCCTGCAGCTAAGACGCGACGTTCCAGGTCTAGCCTGACTCCGGAGGCCGTGCTCACTTCCCAGTCTCTCAGGAGTTCATCCGTGCTCTCCCGACCCGCTGGGAGGCTGACTGGATCTACCAGATGTCTGGACTATTCCTGGCACCGCGGGATCCCCCACTAGGCAGCCTCTCTCTCTGTCTCTTTATGTCTATCATGAATAAATAAATAAATCTTAAAAAAAAAAGAAATTTTATGTATTTATTCCTGAGAGACCCAGGGAGAGGCAGAGACATAGGCAGAGGGGGAAGCAGGCTCCCTGAAGAGTAGGGAGCCTGACACAGGACTGGATCCCGGGACCCCAGGGTCACGCCCTGGGCCCAAGGCAGACGCTCACCTGCTGAGCCCCCTGCGCCCCCGCCTGTGTCTTCCCTGCGCTCCTTCCCTGCCCAGGCCCTGCTCCCAGGTGCCTGCTGCTGCTGGGGGGGAGCCAGGCCAGCTGAGTACGGTGTTGGTCTCTTGCCTGAACCCTCTCTTGCCTGAACCCAACAAGCTAACAGCCCCCCCCCCCCCCCCCCCCGCCCTGCCCTGCGAGCTGTAGAGGGCCAGCCGGGTCCTCTGGCTCTCCCCCTGGTCCTTGCCCCTGGTCCTTCAGGCCTCTGCCAGGTCCCACAGCTCCCTCCCCGCGCCCCTCCCCCAACGCGGGTCAGGGCCTCGCTCTGCCTGTTGAATTTGGAGCTCTGATCTCGGCCGGGCCTCCTCCCTGAACTTCCAAGGGGTCCCTCGAGTTCTGATCCCAGACCCTGTGGCCCACTGGCCACACCCAAAGCCCGCGTTGCACACCTGCTGCTGCTTTGGCCACCGGCCGCCGCCCAGTGCTGCTCGTGCTTCTGTGCAGAGCTGTCCCCGCGCCGGCCGCCTCCCCAGTCTCGGGCCTGTCCCTCTCCCGGGGCCTCAGTGACGACAGGTCTCGTTTTCCTCCTCCAGCTGGAGGACCCACCCTACACGTGCAGTTTCTTAAGAGGTAACTTTGTGCACAGACGTGTGGAGGGGACACTGCGATGCCAGCGGTGAAACTTGCAGTTAACCGTTCAGTCTTGAGTTTCAGCCGGACGTGCCAGGAGAAGCACACATCGCGCTTTGAAATGTTCTCGAGCAATTCATGGCGCAAAGGCCTGGATTCCTTTCCCAGTTACCAAGTGTCGGCTCCCCGCTTTGTTGCCAGTCAAAGAACACCTGGTTCTTCCTCACGGTCTGGGTTTTTAAAATTAGCGAGTTTTGAGAGCCTGTTGATAGCTGCTTGATGCTGTTCTGAGTTTTTAGCACCTTTCGATCCTGAGTATGGAGATTTTCTTACAACTAGAGAAAAGATTTTTGATATTTATATTAGGATGTCAAAAAAAAAAAAAAAAAGAATGGAAGCACCCTCAGAAATGTAGGCTCCTTTCTGGTAGACTTTATGGAAACCAAAAAGAAGATAGAATGATTTTTAAAAATTTATTTTATTTTTTTGAGAGAGAAACGATTCCGCGTCCGGGTGTTCCGTGGGCGGCCGGCCAGGAAGCGTGCCTATAGCTCAGGAATCATCCCAAACCAAACTAATGGAAAAAGTCTGACTTGCTGGCAGCTGAAATGCAATATGGGGGCGGTGCCATGGGTGTGTGCGTGCTTGTGCATGCAGGCTCACTGGTGCTGGAGCGGGGTGGCCGTGCAGGCGTTGCAAGCCGTGATCCCCGGCAGCTATAAATAGAACACGGACTTGGGTGGCTAACGTCCATGCTTTTGAAAAAAGGGCTTCATTCTGCCATTTGGTCAGAATTGAGATATGATTCCCTACGTCATGCCCAGGACGGGCCTGCAAACATACGCATTTTCCTTTTGATTGGAGCCAAGTTTAATTAAAGAACCCTGCTTGACAGGCTCATTCAAGAATCGAGGCCCTTCCCTTCCAAAGCGTACTCTGAATGGAGGCATTATGCACAAAGCAGTGCATTTTTGGAGACCTGCGTGGAGGCCCCGGCTGCGTGACCCCCGGCTTGACCGCGGTGCAGGTAGCGGCCCGTGGGGATCCGCAGGTGAGCAGGATGCGTGGATGAGCCGGGGCGTGTGCCGTCGGGAGTGGAGGGGACCGCGGTGGACCAGGGCTCCCTGGTTTTTTAAAGAGAGGCCACGCGTGTAGATTCCTGTGAATCGTCCTGATTCGCAGAATGTGGACAGGTAATGCAGAGCGGTTTGGTTTCTACTGGGCGGGGGGAGGCAAACGAGACCTGACCACGGCTTACGCTAAGTGGTGAAGAGGCGACGCTTCTTGACTTTGGAGCGGAGGAACGGAACAGAACGGGCTCTTTTCCTTTGGGTGGGTTTTAGCTTCCAAAAAAATGACTTACTAGGTTGTAAAACTGTTTTTGCAAGGGTGGCGTCTAGGTTAAACTTCCGCGTTTCCAGGACGGGTCCCCATTTTATTCTGTCTCTTTGGCCCATTCTTTATGTTTTCCTTGGCAAATCCAGGGACAAAAGCTGGATAATTTTGTGTTTTCAAGGGGGGAGAAAAGTCTTATATTCCAATTATATGGGTTTACGTGTTTGTCCGCCCCGGCCCCGGCCTGTGGGGCGTGGAGGGTCGGATGCCCTACGGGAGTCCACCCGCGTTCTCTTGGGCAGGTGGTGTTCGCTCGCCAAGACCGGACCCCTCCCTGCGGAGTGTGGGTGCGAGGGCAAGGTCCTGGCGGGCCCGGGGCGGGGGGGGGGGGGACGGCCTGGGGCCCGCTGCCACGCTCGCTCTTCTGTGTCTCCTGCATCGCATGTGGACAGTGAGTTGGGTCAGTTGGGTCTCCGCTTGGCTGCACCGTCGGACCCCACAGACTGGGGCGGGCAGGCGGGCGTCCTTAAATAACAGCCATGTGCTTCCTCGGCGTCCTGGGAGCTCGCAGTCGGAGGGTGAGGCGCTGGCAGGCTCGGTTTCCGGTGGGGACTCCTCCCCTGTCCTGCAGAGGGCTGCCCTCCGGTTGCATCCTCACCTGGAGAAGGCGCTCTGGTGTCCCGGAGTCTAGAGGGACGCTGCTTCTGTGGGAGCAAAGCTTCACTCCTGGGACCTGATTTAACCCCCCGAATAAAACCTGAACATTCTCCGTTCACCCCTCGCCCAGCCCCTGGCGATCACCAGTAGCTTCACCCCTTCTGGATATTTCATGTGTGTGGAATCGCACAGTCTGGGACCTTTTGAGTCTGACTCGTGCCACTTGACCTGTTTTTGAGTTTCGTCCACTTGGTCACGTACGTCAGCCTGACTCCCTCTTTCTGGCTGCGTGATGTTCCAGCGTTGGCCCTGATTTTGTAGAAACGTGTATGAAGCAGGTGGTATAAAAATGTCTCTGGATGACTTTTATGAATACAGTGTATGTCTTCTCCTACGTCGATGTGTCCATCAAGAGGCTCATGTTTAGAGACACTGGAAGGGATGTATCGTGTGTGTCTGTGTGTATTGGAAGATTTTATTTATCAGAGAGAGGGAGGGAGGGAGAGGGAGGCTCCCCAGTGGGCAGGGAGCCTGACATGGGGCTCGACCGCAGGACCCCAGGATCATGACCTGAGCCCAAGGCAGACATTTCATTGACTGAGCTGCCCAGCACCCTGGGTATATCGTGTTCTTACTTATTTTTTTATTTTTTTAAAGATTTATTTATTTATTTGTTTGTTTATTTATGATAGAGAGAGAGAGGCAGAGACACAGGCAGAGGGAGAAGCAGGCTCCATGCAGGGAGCCTGACGTGGGACTCGATCCCAGGACCCCAGGATCATGCCCTGGGCCGAAGGCGGCGCTAAACCGCTGTGCCACTCAGGGATCCCCATATTGTGTTCTTAAATACCATATCACAGTAGCTTTACCAACCAGTCCTGCTTTGTGCCACAATTTTCAGTTTGTTGAACTAGTGAATTTAAGTGTTTTATCCACACCTCACAAGCCAGAGCTTGAACCGTCTCCAGAAAACGTAGCTGTTGTTTCGTTCACAGGAGCGTGTGGCTCGTCTCCCACGAGCTCATGTGTGTGATTCAACACACCTGAATACCTGGTTTTAAATTTTTTTTTTTAATTTTTATTTATTTATGATAGGCACACAGTGAGAGAGAGAGAGAGAGGCAGAGACACAGGCAGAGGGAGAAGCAGGCTCCATGCACCGGGAGCCCGATGTGGGATTCGATCCCGGGTCTCCAGGATCGCGCCCTGGGCCAAAGGCAGGCGCTAAACCGCTGTGCCACCCAGGGATCCCATACCTGGTTTTAGATGGGTGGCCCAGGGTGTGACCCCGGGGTCCCGGGATCGAGTCCCACATTGGGCTCCCTGCATGGAGCCTGCTTCTCCCTCTGCCTGTGTCTCTGCCTCTCTCTGGGTCTCTCATGAATAAATAAATAAAACCTTTAAAAAAAAAGTTCTATACATTGCCTTTTTTTTTTTTTTAAAGACCTAATGGAATCACACATTTAAGGGATCATAGTGTAGTGCAAACGACCCTTCTGTGCACCGGGAAGCAAAGTCCCTTGACTTGCTCGCTTCAGCACAATCCTTAGTTGCGGTGGCCCGGAACCACACCGCGGGATGTCCGTGTGTGCTGCGCCCGTGCTGATTGTCCGTCAGTGGACAGACGTGCAGCGTGCAGATGGGACCGGCCTGGGGAGGTGGGCCAGGCCCTTCCCGAGTGGGCCATGTCGAGGCCCAGGGACCGGGGTGCCCGGGTGGGGTTGGCGCAGCAGCCAGGAGAGGCCCGGGACAGGCTGGGTGCGAATGCGCTCGGGCTGGCTGGGGCCTGAGGAGCGTCCTGGGGAGGCTGGAGGGGAAGCAGGGAGCAGGGCGTGCGTGGCCCGTAGGCCTCGGGAGCGATTCCGTTCAACTGAAGAAGGCTTTGCGTCGGGCGGCAGGGCCACTCTAGCTTCTTGGTGCACAGAGATTGGCTGTGGGGACCAGGATGGGGATGGGCCCGGGACGCGGCTGAGAATAGGTGCCCGGCGGCCCTCGGTCCCCACGTTTTGAAAAGCCAACTTGCCTCTCAGCGCTGCTCACCGCCCTGCCGGGTCTTGGGGCGGGTTTACAAGTTTCTTGCTGTCTGTCTTCAGATCCCTACACCCAGGCTCCGGGGCGGCCTTTACTGTTGCTCAAGTTCATTACGCTCCACCCCGTAGCTCATGGAAACACCAGTTAACCACATTTGCCTTACTCGGCGCTCATGACGTCTGCGGGACGCTCCCGTCCTTTTGTTATCGTATTAAAAGTATCTGCCCCCAGAGGGCAGCTGGGGGTAAAGGCACATACTTTCTTCTGCTACATGTAGAATTCATTGTCCAGCTTTATTTATTTGGAGCTCTGAACCACCAATAACTCCGATAATGCGTCGGCGTGTGCAACGAAGAGTTCGAGAGTCTAGAAAGCGTTGCTGTTGAAATTGCGAGTTTTGTGTTACAGTAAACAGATACATTTTTCTTCCTTTGGTTAAAAAAAAAAAAAAAAGTCACAGGGCAATTTATGTACCAAGTTCTCCAGAACTATTTTAATCATACGCTGGGCGTGTAGACTTTACATTCCTAGAGCCGTTTTAATGCATTACACTCTTATTGCAGAAGTAAGGAAAAAGACGGTTCGGCCTCTCTCCAGGTAGCGTCGCACTGCGGGGGTTCGGGGGTGGGGGGTCCGGCGATGGGCCGGTGAGTCACACACACCTTTGTGGGCCGTCGCTGGGGGACATCTGCGTGTGTGCTCCCTAAAAGGAGAAGAAGCAAACGGAAAGAAGACCTGGCTTCCCTGTCTTCGTGTACACAGCACCATCTGGGCTCCAGGATGACGTCTCCAGATTCCAGATCCGTGTTGTCCGGCACTTTGTTGCTTCTAAATATTTTTTAACATTTTATTTATTCGAGAGAGAGCGAATGAGCATGTGCATGCACAAGCGAGAGGAGGGGAGGGGCAGAGCAAGAAGCAGGGTCCTGGCTGAGCAGGAGCCCGACGAGGGGCTTGATCCCGGGACCCGGGATCATGACCTGAGCCCAAGGTGGACACTTAGCCATCTGCACCCCCACCCCCACCCCCAGGCACCCCTGTGCCGTCCGGCGCTTGAGCCACTTGCTACAGTCGCCTGGTGAATCGAGATGTGCGGGGAGTGTCAGATACCCATGAGGGTTTGAGAATCAGTATGGAAAAAAGAATGTAAAATACCTTAATACTTTATATATATATATATATACTGATTACATGCCAAGGTGATACTGTTTGCATCTATGGGGTCAAACAACATTATTAAAATTAGTCTTACCTGTCCCTTTTTCACTTAAAATAAAAAAAAAAGAACTGTGGTTGTTAGAAAGCGTAAGATTCCACACGTGGCTTGTTGCATCGGTTCGGTCGGGGAGTAGCTGTCTGAGGTCGCTGTCGCCCAGGAGGCAGGACAGGCTCTTGGAGAGCTGCTAACGTCCCCTCGGAGCCCTTCCCGCCGCTGGTGCCAGTGCCTGCGGCCCTGAGCCCGGGGAGCGCTGCAGGGGACCCCAGGCCGCCTGCTTCTCTCCTGTCCTGGGACGGATGACAGCAAGGGGCATGCATGCTTGTGGGTCAGCTCGCTCTAGCACAAAGGAGCTCCGGGGCCCTTGAGGTGAGGGGCTCCCGCAGGGTGTCAGTGGCAGCCTTCAAGTGCCCGATAGCATTTGGTGGCCGCCCGTGACTGTTCGGGTTCCTGTGTTGGCCACCTTGGCACTTTGGTCCCTGCTAGTTTTCTGTGATCCACTGGGATCGTTACTTTATTTTTCTTTATTTGATTTTTTAAAATATTTTATTTATTCATGAGAGACAGAGAGAGAGAGAGAGAGAGAGAGAGGCAGAGACACAGGCAGAGGGAGGAGCAGGCTCCATGCAGGGAGCTCGATGCAGGACTCGAGCCCAGTTCTCCAGGATCACACCCTGGGCTGAAGGTGGCGCTAAACCTCTGAGCCCCTCGGGCTGCCCCTTATTTTATTTTTAAAGATTTTATTTACTTTTTGAGAGAGTTCATGGGCAGGGGGAGGGGCTGAAGGAGAGCACAGGCGACAAGTGGCCTCCCTGCTCACTGGGGAGCCCGACCGGGGGCTCAGTCCCGGGATCATGGGACCCAGGTCCCAGGACCCTGAGACCAAGGCAGACACTTCACCGATGGAGCCACGTGACGCCCTCCACCAGGATTTTAAAACTAAACGTCCTTTGGGAGCTTTTTTCCTGTCGAGGAGGGGGCTTTGGGCCCGTTTGTGTCTCCCTTCTGATGTTGCTAGGTCTTGCAGCTAATGCCAGGATGGCCCTGGGACTGCAGAGGCGCTAAGTTGGGGCATCGGAGCCGAGAGGTGGTTTCTCTAGACTTCCAGGGTCTGCTGACCGACCAGCGCGGCCTTTGTAAGGACAGCAGAGGAGTCTGTGCCCCCTGAGCCGCCTTCCGGTTTGCTGGCGTCGGCAGCAGCGGCCGTGCCTGGGCACCTGCACGAGTCTCTCAGCGACATCTCCTGCCGTTTGCAAAGCCGAGTTGTGGGCTTAGACACAGATTCACAGGCCTTATCTGGGGAGGCTGGCTTCGTGCACCAGCGGGCACTTGGCACGCGTTAGGTGTCGGAGCATCCGAGTGCCGCGGGCTCCCTCCGTGCTGCTCCGAAGGGCGTCTCTCCAGGTGGTGCTCAGCAAGCCAGCCCTGTGGGAGGTGGTTTTGTGGGGGCTTCTAAAATAGCTTGTAAATGATGTGTTTTAAAAAAATAACTGTCCGCTCATTTGAAAACAAACCACTTGGGTTGCAGTGAGCATTAACGGTCAAATAAGCGGCTACTGGCGGGGTGTGCGTGGCACCGTGTAGGGAATTATTCAGGAGCGTTGCACTCGATTTGGGGACGGTTATTCATGTCAACAAACTTCCCCCTTCCCTCCCCCTTTCCTTCCCTCTCTTCTCCTGGTGTGGCTCGGCCCGCATGCTTCCCCTCCAGGGGCAGCTCTTTGGATCTGTGGTTCGAAACCCGGCGCTCTTCTCAGCTGCTTTACTTGGTGCGGGGTTCCGCAGAGCACCAAGCCGTTGAGGCCAGCTTTGAGAATCGCTGAATTGGTGGCCCTGGGGGAGGGGAGGGAAGGAGCCCCTTTCCTGTGGACAGGCAGCTGGAAGGCCCCATCCTGCGGAGGACGGGCGCGGGGACGGGCACGGTGCGGGAGCACTTCCCCTCCCCGACGACCCAGAATCCCGGTGGGGCCGCGGAGTGTGCAGGTTGTGCGTCTGGAGCTGGTCCCCGGGAGGCGTCCGGGTTTACAAGCTCCCCTGGTGTTTGATCCAGCCGTAGAGTCAGAGGGGAGAGCTTCCCTTCTGCACCGCCCCTGTCTCCTGGAGTTGGGTGGAGGTTGGCTTGGCCCCGGGGTCGGTGGCCTCCGATCCCCGAGCTGCCCATGGCGTAAGCCGGGGCCCAGACAGTGGGCTCCGTTCTGCAGGCCGGGAGCACTGCGGGAGGGAGGGGGGGGCCGGGGGTCTTGCCACCTTCCTTTCCCTCCGTCCCACCCGCCCTGTGTGCCCGGAGGAGCCCGTTGCTGAGGGCTCGCCGTGGACGGCTCTCGCGGGCGTGCCCTTGCTTGCAGCCAGAGTCCGGCTTTCCGCTGAGCGCGCTCACTGGCCGTGGGGGCTTCCCTCGTGGCCGTGGAGGTTCGGGAAGGACGGAGGGGGATGGGGTTGCCCGGCTCCACTCCCAGGAGATGTCCTCTGGCCTTGGTCCGGGAAGCAGCTCCTTTGCTGGGCTGGGCCTGTGCTCACGACGGGTCGCCGGTGGTTGTGGCCGCCGGGGAGTGGGAAGGGGCGCTTAGGGCCTTCGTTCTGGACCAGGGCCGCTTCGGTCTAGACGGAGCCTGGCATCCAGGAGCGGCGGGAAGCCGCGGGAGCTCTCCTTCAGCTTCGGGGCTGAGGGCTTTGTGATTCCTGCCCCGACGGCCCCCGGCCAGGTTTTCAGGGCAGGCCTGGCTCCTTCTCCGCATCCCCCCAGTGGGGTCTTCACGGCAGCCCCTGCTTCGGCCTGCCGGTTGATCCCGCTCAGGGAGGCCCCGAGTGTTTCCAAGGTCCGAGTGGCCAAGTCTTTTGAACTGAGAGGGGATTCAGAGTTGATACTTCGAAACGACTTGGCTGCAGGATTGTTTTGTTCCTTCTTTTTATAAGAATGCAGTCGGAAAAAAGTCCGTTGCATTGTAAAACAATGTCATGTGGCCTCCGTTTTATGGGTAAGCGGGGAGGCGGTTTTAGCCCTCGGTGGTTTCTAGAAGCTCGGTGGGGAGAGTCTGAGCCTTGTTTCTTCTTGGACTGGACAAAGGTGAATGCCTTCTTTGTTCAGCTGTGTGGGGCTGTTAATAGTTTATGGACGGCGATTACGTAGAGCGGCTGAGCCACTTTCCATTGTGTCCTGGCCTACGCTGGCGCTTGGCTAATTTGCAGAGGATTGACCTTTCAACCCGGTTTCCACCTGCCCTCGGGGGTCCGTCCACTTCATCCCTCAGGACCGCGCTGGTGGGAGCCCTGCTTCCTCTGTGCACGCCCGCCCGGGTGCAGGCTCTGCGGATGCGCCTGAGGGGCCCTTGCAGCTTGGGGCTGACATTACCTATTTCAACTTTGCACCCCCCCCCCCCCCGGGGCCGCAGGCTTCTTGGAAGTAAGGTCTGCGGTGAATCTTCGGGCTGCGTGTCTGGCACAGCGTCCCTGTGGCCACGTGCGCTCTTCTGGGGTATTCCTGACGCTGCACTCGCCTGCGCTGTCGGCCCGTCTGATCCTCACAGAAACCTGGGGGCGTAGGTGGTATCTGTGTCTCTTCTCTGGATGGCGAAACGGGGACCCGCGGATTCTGGGACAGCAAAAAAGACATAAAGGAAAAACTGGTGGACTCCAAAGGAGGTGTGGAGCCTGATGTAAAGTAGGCTCCTTAGTTGTGACAGGTGCGTCCTGGCCATGCAAGATAAGGGCAGCTGGGGGAACCTGTATGACGGACGGACGGGGACTCTGTTTTTAAAACATTTTAAGTTCAGTTAACTAACATAGAATGTATTACTGGTTTCAGAGGTCGAGGTCAGCGATCATCAGTCTTACGTAGCACCCAGTGCTCGGCACCTCCCGCGCCCTCCTTGGTGCCCGTCACCCAGTGCCCCTGTCCCTCCTCCCCTCCCCTCCGGAGACCCTCAGTCTATTTCCCGTGATGAAGAGTTCTCACGGTTTGTCTCCCTCTGTGATTTTGTTTTGTTTTATTTTTTCTTCTCCTCCCCTATGAGCCTCTGTTTTGTTTTCTTAAATTCCACGTTTGGGTGAGATCGTATAATAATTACATTTCTCCGATTGACTTATTTCACTCAGCATCATTCCCTCTAGTTCCATCCACATCATTGCAAATGGCAAGATTTCATATTTTTGATGGCTCCGTAATATCCCACTGTACATAGACCACAGCTTCCTTGTCCATCCATCCGTCGGAGGACAGATGCTCCTCCCACAGTGTGGCTGCTGTGGGCACTGCTGCTGTGAACATTGGGGTGCAGGTGTCCCTTCAGATCGCCACATCGGTATCTTGGGGGTGAATTCCAGCAGTGCAATTGCTGGGTTGTAGGGTGACCCTATTTTTAACTTCTTAGGGACCCTCCACACAGTTGTCCAGAGCGGCTGCCCCAGCTTGCGTTCCCACCCACAGTGCAGGATGGTTCATATGGGGATGCTATTATCCTTGCAACTTCTCTGTAAAATCTAAAATGCTCCTGAAATTAAAAGTTTATTTAAAACAACAATAAAAACCGCCGGCCTCACTCACGGCCCTCCAGAGCCTGTCTGGTAGTCACACTGCCAGTGCTCCTGTGTCCTCGAGTCTGACCGTCTTGTACTCACTGCCGCTGCACAGCCTCACATCCTTGGAAAAGCGTCTCCTCCAACTCCCCCTGCGTTAGCAGTAGCATTGCCGTTGGGCTTTTGGACATGCTGCCTTTCTACGGAAAAAAAAAACAAACAACCAAGAGTGTCCTGTTCCTACTCTGTGGCCACCCAAGAGGAGATGGAATATGGAAAGAACTGGAAATGGATTTTGGCGTAGGAGAGAAATAATTCTATTTAGATGAAATCTCAGTAGATAGAACAAACCCAGGGCCTTAGGTGATTTAGAAATGTTTCCATCCTCCTCGCCCCCCCCCCCCCACATCACTTCCCTGGTGGGTGTAGCCTGTAGTTATAAGTCATTCTTAAATCCCTCCCAACTGAAAAGCATCCAGCGCTGTGGTTTCAGAGAAGAGTTTGTTCCCGTGCTGCGCTGGGGTTGGCCTGTGCGTTCTCCGATTCCCCGCGAGGCGTTCAGAGGAGAGTGGTTGAAGCGGCCGGTGCCCGAGGGCCCCCGGGTGCGCCCCGAGGTGCGTGCAGCGGGTGTGCCGAGAGCCCCCGCCCTGGAGCCCTTGGCTGGGCCAGCTCCCGTCATCTCTTCGTGCTCGCACGACACACAGGCCACACGACCCCTCATTTTGTGCAGAGATCTCAGCTCATCCAGTGTGAGCACATCCCTCCCAGGGGAGTGGCCCGGGCGGTTCCTAGGACACCTGCCGACACCCGCAGCGGCACTGGTCCCTTCGAGCAGCCCGGTTCTCATCTCCTGCCCGTTGAGCAGGGGTTTGGGATTGAGGTGGGGCTTGGGATTGAGAGTGATTAATTAATTTCTGGCCTTCATCTAGGCCGTCCAGCCTTGTTCCGGGTGCTGGAGGTTCAACGGCATGAAACCAAGCCGTCCCAGCCTCCTGTCATCCAGAGGGTGCAGATCCAAACCTGTGTCAAACAGTCAGAGCACGGAGGGGACTGTGGTTTCGGGGCCCTATGGGAAGCACCTGCGACAGTTTCTGGAGGAGTGAATCGCCTCCTGGTGTCTCCCGAACGTCATGACCTTTGGGTGTTACAAACTACTAACGGACACATCTTTGCTCGTGAATCCTGGAGAGCCCATGAGAAGCAGCGTGACCTGAGAAGGGGACTTTCTGGGTGTATGGAGGAAGGGGGGTCAGGGCGACGGTGGCCCCTGGGATGGCGGGATCCAGCAGGGAACGGGGTCGGGGGTGAGTTTGTCTGTGTGAATGTAGGTCTCTCTTCCTCTCCTCTTTTTAATTTGCAGAGTAATTCGCACAACCGAAAATCCACCCCTTTGACACACACAGTTGGGTGGGTTTCGGTGTGTTCACTAATTACCAGTGCTAGTGTATTAGTACCTGTGAATACTGCTGGAGAGAGTCGTGCAACCGTCACCATCTGATTCCAGCAGGTTTTCATCACTCAAAAAAAAAAAAAAAAAACCAAAAAAAACAATGGCAAGAAAGCCCTCCACCGATTAGCAGTCAGTGCCTCCACCCAGCCCCGGGTGCATTTACCTTCTGGACGCGTCGTAGAAACGGAATCAGACAACACGTGGTCCTGTGTGGCGTCTTCCGCTGAGCATAACGTTTTCAGGTCTTACCCACGGTGTCACGTGCGCCAGTTCTTCATCCTTCTTAGCACTGAGCGATATGCCGTCGTGTGAACGTGTCACATTCTAGAAGAACCTGTTCATCAGTGGATGGACTGTTGGGTGATTTCCACTTTCCGGCTTTTGCGAACAACGCTGCTATGAAGGTTCGTATCCAGGTTTCGATGTGTGGACATGGACTTCCATTTCTCTGGGGTATGTCTACCTAAGAAGGGAATTTCTGGGTCGTAGGTGACGCTATGCTTACCCTGTAGAGGAACTGCTGGGCAGCTCCCAGAGCAGCGGTGCCGTGGTACCTCCTGGCAGCAGGGCATACGGTCCTAGTTTCTCCACGTTCTCGCCCACCTGTGGTCTGTCTCTTTGATTGGACTAGATTACTTTTTAAGCTCTTTTTAGTTCAAAAAAGTATAATTTTATGGAACACAACTGTTCTTGAAGTTTAATAAATAATAACAATTTTTTAAAAAAGATTTTATTTATTTATTCATGAGAGACAGAGAGAGAGGCAGAGACACAGGCTGAGGGAGAAGCAGGCTCCATGCAGGGAGCCCGATGGGGAACTCGATCCCAGGACTCCAGGATCACGCCCTGGGCTGAAGGCAGGCACTAAACCGCTAAGCCACCCGGGGTGCCCAATAATAACAATTTTAATAAAATTCTGCAAAGGAATTCGTAGAGATGCCACAGAAGTGAGAAGTAGCTGAGTTAAGTTTATTTACTGTGTTCTTGGTTCATTTTTAGGGAGTAATGGATGACAAACTCCTGTTCCAAGTAAGTTTATGGTATTTTTTTCCCCCCTAAAAACATACAGTAGCCGGAACAGGATTTCATTGAGATCATCCTATCAGTTTTTATTTGTAGAGTTTTTTTTTTTTAAATATACAAATTACTCGGATCAAGAATAGGAAAGAACAATAAACTCTAGGAAATAAGAGGTAAAGAATATCTGGTATTCTATTCATGAAGAGGGCAAACATCTCGTGCTGGTCTTTTACTGCCCCTTCTGTTCCATACATACTGTTTCCACTCAAAGGAAGAAAGGGGTGCAGTTTTAAGTCGCTTAGGGAGGATTTCTCACTGGTTTTCGAGGGTTCTTAGCATCACAAGAGTTTCATTCATTTTATAAAATCTGCGTCTCCTTTCTTTCATTTACCTACTTGTCTGTCTTGACTTGGTCTCCTCATGGTGCATAATTATTTCCTTGGGAAGAGAGTGGATGGGGAAGGTATCAGGAAAGGCAAACGTTATCTTGGGTATAATGTAAGCGCTTTAAAGCAGCAGCAGTTTTGTGTCCTGCTGAATCTTTCACAGCGTCTGGTACAAAATAGGGAGCTCGAAAGATAGTTGCAGGAGGAGTGGGCCGGGGTGGGTGGATGCCCGGCCTCACGGGGAGTGACTTACAGACGTGGATGAACTTCAGGTGTGTTGACGGATTCTTTAGCCTCGTTTGTTTTCTTTTCAACACATATGTGTTGGCTTGTGTGACGATTGGTTGACTAATGGACTCGTCTGGTTTTGGTTCCTTGGATTCTCCCTGTTTGAGATTATCTCAGCAGCTTGGGGATGTCTCCTTTCTTTCAGTATTCTTTCTGGGATTATTTCTAGTCACTGTAGTTTACAAGAGTAACTAAAAAGCTGTTTTAAGGAATTGTGAGGATGGTAGAAAAAAATTAGAATATGAAATCAGGACTGAATCAGTTGGCAAGTTGGAAGCCCGTAGCAGCCACGGAGTAAACTCTTTACAGCATCGCGGGGTCATAACTGAGGCATCTCGCCACCTAATATAGTTTGTTTGGTTTTGATTTTTGGATCCGGGATCGGGGATGCCGGTGAGTCTTTGTATCTTTATCTGGGAAACAGTGAGCCAAAGGTTAGTTTCTGGTTGGTGATGCTTTTTCTCCTGTTCCTCTTCTTCTTCCCCCTTTATCTCCTACCATTCCTATACTTTTCACGTCCTCTGCATGGAAGCTGCCCTTCCAGAGTTTGACCCTCTGTACAAAAGGACGAGAGGCAAAGATGTGAGTGCTCATGATCCTTCCTGATGGGGTGGGGGCTGTGGGATCTTTTTCTTTTTTTTAATTAATTAATTAATTAATTAATTTATTTATTTATGATAGGAACACAGTGAGAGAGAGAGGCAGAGACACAGGCAGAGGGAGAAGTAGGCTCCATGCACCGGGAGCCTGATGTGGGACTCGATCCCGGATCTCCAGGATCGCGCCCTGGGCCAAAGGCAGGCGCCAAACCACTGCGCCACCCAGGGATCCCATCTTTTTTTTTTTTTTAATTTTATTTATTTATGATAGTCACACACACACAGAGAGAGAGAGAGAGAGAGAGAGGCAGAGACACAGGCAGAGAGAGGGAGAAGCAGGCTCCGTGCACCAGGAGCCTGACGTGGGATTTGATCCCGGGGCTCCAGGCTCGTGCCCTGGGCCAAAGGCAGGCGCTAAACCGCTGCGCCACCCAGGGATCCCGGGGCTGCGGGATCTTAAGGAGCTATGCAAAGACATGGGCAGATTGTCCTGCCTATGTGATGAGTGCAGCCAGGCCTCCCTTTGCAGCCGTACTGTGTTTTAGGTGTGTTTGAGCTAGTTGTGGGGGACACTACATGTCTACCTGTGGAGATAGTACAACAGATGGTCTGTAGGCCCATAGGCCAGACCAGGAAATGACGTTAATGAAGATGAGGGTGACCTAGCTGCAAATAGCTGGAATGCATTTCTTCTAAAAATATGCAGCATTTCAACAATACTATCAAGGACTTCTCTAGAGGCCTATCTGGGGAGTTACCTAATGCTTCTGGCATCGTCTTAGGGTGGGGGCAGTTACTCCTGAGAGTCTGCAGCAGAATGTCAGCAACACGTTTTCCTTTGGAATCTAGTGGTGGCGTCCGCTCCGATGGGCATAGGACGGTTGTTGGGGTTGCCTATACAGAAGACCGGGGCTACCCTGTTCCACAGCCAGCAGTAAAACGGGACCAACGGGGGATCCTCGAGCCACATGGTTCTGTCCTCACGGGCTGTCTGTTCATGGCTTTCTCTTGAACCTTCCGTTTCTTAGTTTTCCCTCCTCGGCAGCTGAGGGTGGAGCTCTGGCCTCAGCACCCGGTTGAACTCTGCATCCTCTGAGGCTGGAGCCTCAAGCCACCCGGGGTCCCCTGGGAGTCTAAGGAGCCGTGGGGCTGGGTGAAGCATTCCACTGTGGCATCTGATACAGTCGTTGAGAAACGATGGGCAGCCTCAGGCCTAGCTCCCTGCAGTCACGAGGTGAGGACGTGAGTCTGGGCTCACTCAGCCTGTGGGCCCCACACCCGGCGCGCTGTGTGGTTGGGGGATGGAAAGACCACCCACGGGTGTGGGGATGCGGGGAGACGGTGGTCCCCGCCCCTTCGCCGCGTTTCCAGGGCCCCTCCGGGGGGGGGGGGCGTCTCTCTAGGGGAGAAGTCACGTTTCACCTTCCCTGTTTGTTTCTGGGGGAAAAAAAGTCTGCTGGGTCTGCCCCCGGCCAGCGTCTCTCCTTTGTCCCCCCTGCTCGTGATCCTGCTGTATTTTTCACACTCATTTTGTGCATGTGCTTCCGCCCCCTCTCCGTTCTCGTGGGCACCATTTCCAGGCTCTCTGATGAGTTTTGTGTTGGGGTTTGTGAGCAGTGGGAGGTTGAAATAGCTCCTGGGGGTGAAGAGCGTAAAGGATAGTTTTTGTCCTTACAGTTCAGTCATCTGTGTAAAAACATTAAAAGTCCATTCTAATTAACATGAAAAAGAAAACAGACTGGACACAGGAGAAGAGCATCCCTCCCGCACCCTCAAACCATCTGCCTCCTTGACCTTTTTCCCTGTTCGTCAAGCACTTTGAATCCTGTTGCCACCCCCTCCCTTCTGTTCGCACCTGGTTTAATGCCCCCAGAAATGAGATCTGCCCCAGGTAGGCTGCATGTGGCTGATCTTACTCTGGGAGGTTTTGGAAATTGCCAGGATTTAGACGATGGAGTCTGCTTTCAATTAATGAGGTCACTGGCCGTGAGGGGTTTTGAACACCTGATCTGGCTGTGGCTCTAGAACGTCAAGCTCTGTGGTTCTCAACTAGGACCGTCCCCGCACCCCCGATCAGTAATTACCTCGACCCAAATGTCACTGATACCAGGTTGAGAAACCAGCACGAGAAGTCGGTGTGACTTTAAAAGCCATGTACCTTTTAAAGTGGATTTGAATAAAGATTAGGAAAAAAAAAATCAGTTCAGTTGAAAAGATGTTCCTACTCCCAACAGGAAAAAAAAAAATGACTATGAAACAGGGGAGATTTCACTTATATGTGGAAGCTAACCCCCACCCTTGGGGGAAAAAAAAAACAAAAACAGCCTTAGACCAGTGTTTGGGGCAGGGGAACGGGCGAAGTAGGTAAAGGGTGTCAACAGGTACAAACTTCCAGTTATAAAGGAGTCCTGGGATGTGATGAACAGCGCGGTGGGCGTAGGTAATAATGCTGTATTGTATCTTTGAAGGTCGCTAAGAAGGTGGATCTTAAAAGTTCCCATCACAAGAAAACCCATCGTTAGTGTGAGTGCTGGCGGGTGTTCGTTAGACTTACTGTGGTGATCGTCTCAATATATGCAAATGTTAAATCACGTACACCTGACACTAATATAACGTCATCTATCAATTGTATCTCGACTTTTAAAAGTGGAGGAAAAGTGCTATTTAAATCCTTGGTGGTTTAATATCCACATCTCGTTTCTGGATTTCAGTGTGGTTGGAGGCAGAGGCCCGGCCCGGCCTTCTCCAGTAGAGGTCTCAGAAGATGCCAGGTTAGAAGCCCTTGCAGGCAGGAGAGGAGAACTTTCCTTTGGCGGCTGAATTTACTACAGATTTAATTCGTTGTAACTTTTTTTTTCATTTCTTTTTAATGGATTTTTATACCCCACATGGGGCTTGAACTCACAAACCTGAGATTCAAGAGTCGCTTGCTTTTCCAGCTGCCCCTGCTACAGATTTAAAGAGCCCTATTAATTTAGCCATTACAAAATTATCTGACCCCTCTGTCTTAAAAAAAAAAGAAAAGAAAAGAAAAGAAAAAAATCACATTTCCTAACACGCTGTGACTTTACCGTGTAGGCCGTTAGAGACTCGGGAACAGCGGGACCTAACCCAGGCCGCAGAAGCACTTCAGGGAGGGAAGCAGGTGCGGCGCAGGTTCGGGGTCCGAGGCGGAGTTTGTGTCTGGGTGGGAGGAGTGCTCTCTTTTCTGTGAATCCGTAACGACAACATGCTGTCCTCGTTCTCTCTCTTTTTTTTTGTTAATTTTTTTTTTGATTTTTTTTTTTTTCTCGTTCTCTCTCTTTAGGTTTCCTTTCCCTGCCCCCTTTTTCAAGTTTTTTTTGTTTTTTTCCTCCTAAGTTCGGGAGAGACCGTCCGTTTTAGAACGGAAGAGAACTACAGTAGTCCTTAGAAGTAGGCTGCCGTCTATGCTGGTGGTTTTATCCTCTTCACCTCCAGTAGGATCAGCGAACCGCGTGTCGAGGGCCGGGGGTGAGCCTTATAGGCCACTTCACCGTGTGGGGTGCAGGGGGCTGGGGAAGCGCCAGATGCAGTTCCCTACCCCGGAGGAGCCGCGGCAAGTCCGCCTTGGCCGGGGTTGTGCTCATCCTCCAGGGGGAGACCAGGAGACACTGAGTCAGGGGCCACAGCCTCCTCTTTGGATCCTTTGGGTGAGTGTCCCTCGTTGGCACGAGCGGAGAGCAGCGACTTGAATTCAGCCCCGGTCCTCAGAGCTTCCGCTCCGCCCTCTCCTGCCCTTTGGGGGTGCAGGCATGTGTGTGCGTGCGCGTGTCTGGGTACGTTTCTTGACCTCTCGCTGCCCGGTGATAGAGACACATTTGGATTTTTCACATTACGGAATGGGTAAGGGTGTGCAGGTGCAGTTGGGAAGTATGTAGGTTTGGACATCAATTTTTTTCCCATGATTTGGAAGAGTTCCATTGTGTGGACTTACTACATTTTTTTATTTGTCTCTATAGCAGTTAGCGGTCATTCAAATGATTTTTGGTATTTTGCTATTAATACTCCAAATATTCACGTGCAATATATATTTTTAAAGCTTTTACTTATTAGAGAGAGACACACACAGCATGAGCTGGGGCGGGGGGTGTAAAGGGGCAAAGGGAGAAGCAGACGCCCTGCTGATCTGGGACCCCAGGGGGCGATCCCAGGACCCCAGGATTGCGGCCTGAGAGGAAGGCAACGGAGCCTCCCCGGCGCCCCTGCATGCAAGACTTTTTGAGACATTTGAGGACATAGAGCCAGTAGTAAGATTGTGTTTAGCTTTTTAAGAAACTGCCAAACTGTTTTCTAACGTGGGTGTTCCACTTTACATCCTCACCCACGGTTGGTACAGGTTTTTTTTTTTTTTTTTTTTTTAATGATATCCAGGAAATCATTTGCTGGTGACGGAACGTCGAACCCCTATGAACCTCGCTTCCGGAGAAGGGATGGTATCACTTGCCTCCCTGTCTTACGGGCTTGTTCCTGATCAAAGGAGATGGGAACTGTTGTGCAAGTGCTTTGTGTCGTAAAAATGTTACTGGCGATTATGCGCAGGAAAGCTTTTGGCTGTTAAATTAAACATCTGTCCGTTTCAGAGATTGTGATGAAAACTTGCCCAACTTTTTAGTACAACGTGTAGGTTCTGAGCAATCTTGTAAGGACGTTTTTAAACTCAAATTGTGCGCGCTCCCCGTAGGCTAGGCTGCCTGAAGTGTGCAGTAAATTATCGGCCTTAGTTGACAAGCACAGAACCTAGCGGCTTGCGTCCGGCGGGCCCCTCTTCCTGCCCGCGCAAACTCGGATGGTCTGGTCGGTGTCCGCGTGTGGCCTCATGCCCAAATGCCTGCGGGTGGCCTCTCTTCCCGACCTGCGCATGTGCCTTCTATTCGCATAGAATGGACGTGGAACATCTGCGGGGCTCAGGGAAACCACCGGGAAAAACCCATGTACAAATATCCACTTTGGTTTGTGCAGTTCCGATTTCACGGCAATCGCCAGTTTCAGCTTTTTCAAGGAACCGAGGGAGGGTTTCCAGTGCGTCTCCCTGCCTGCCTTGGAGGCCAGCGGCTGTCGGTCTAGTGGGGACCGGCCAATGGGCTTTAGAGCTGCGGCCGGGGGATTTCCTAGGACTCGCTGTCCGCAGCTCTTCACACCTGATAAAATACCTTTGGACTGAGGAGGTTGAGCCCTGTGTGCCTGTGATCCTGTAGGACTGTGTCAGCAAAGGGCTCTATGGAACCTTCACAGGAGAAGGTAAAAAGTCCCACAACAAAACTCAGTGAAAGAAACCACATCCCGTGTGGCTTCTGGAAGTCAGGTTGGTGTTAATCCTCGTGACAATTTATACCAATTCAGCAATGTTTCACAATAAAATATTTGATTCTTACTAAGTAGACGATTTTTAAAAAATTTTTAAAGATTTTTATTTATTCATGAGGGAAACAGAGGCAGGGACACAGGCAGAGGGAGAAGCAGGCTCCATGCAGGGAGCCCGATGCAGGACTCGATCCCGGGACCCCGGGGTCACGACCTGAGCCGAAGGCATACGCTCAATCCCTGAGTCACCCGGGTGTCCCAGTAGATGATTTTTAATAATTGGGAAATACATGAAATCCATTTTGATAATAAAAACTTTTTTTTACAAAGAATAGTACAGGTCCTAGTGAACAGTGGTTCAGATTTAGGATTTGGAGGATGGAGGAGCACTGTGGATCATTGTTTCATGATTTTACCTGATGAGTCAAAGTTCTCACCGTGTAGAACTTTGAAAGTTTCCATTTGAGAGAGAAAGAGAGAGAGTGAGCGTGTGTATCTCAGAGCTTTAAAATGCGCCAGTCTCTAATGTGTAAACTAAAAAGAGGATAGAAATGGGGCGCCTGGCGGGCTCAGTCAGTCGATCATGCCACTCTCGATCCCAGAGAGTGGGATCCAGCCCCACGTTGGGTGTAGAGATTACTTAAATGGATAAAGGTAGTTCAGGCGCTTGGAAGTCGTCTTCTAGATGATCCGACGATGTGGTCGTGGTGTGGAGTGACGCGAGCGAGAAGAGCCTTAGAGGGTGGCGGAAGCCCGTGGTCTTCCTGGAAGCAGCTGTCCGCCGCTCGGTCAGGACGGACAGGCGGTCGCAGGGGGGATTCTGGGGGGTCCCCGAGTCTCAGTCCCAGCTGCCGCCCGGAGGTCCAGGACTCACCTCCGCAGAGACGGGGACTCACCGTCTTGATGTTCTGCGTCCTTTACGTAAGGCGGGCTCCTGGGCTCCTGGACGAAGGCTTCACTCCTCTCTGTACGTGCTCGTGGAGGATTTCCCCCCCTCTTTGGAGGGAAGGTTGAAGAAGTGCGGACTCCCCCCCGCCCCACGTGCGGAGAGAGGGAATGCTGTGGGAGGGCGTCGAGCGAGTTGGGAGGGATGCGAGGAGAGCCTCGGCACCCCAAGGGAACTCCGGGAGCCGGTCACGCGGACCGGGAGGCTCGCCCCGAGCACGTCGACCAGACTCGGGGTGGACTTGGGATCCCGCGTCCCTGGCTAGTTCTGGTTCTGCTCCAAACAAGGTGGTTAATGGCAACAAGGGAGTCATTTTAAGTCAGTTATTTTTTTTAGGATTTTTTTTTCAGATTTTATTTATTTATTGATGAGAGAGGCAGAGACACAGGCAGAGGGAGAAGCAGGCTCCATGCAGAGAACCTGATGCAGGACTCGATCCCAGGTCTCCAGGATCACGCCCTGGACCAAAGGCAGGTGCTAACCCGCTGAGCCACCCAGGGATCCCCCCCTTTTTTTTAAAAAGATTTTTAAAGAAATTTGTGAATAATCTCTACACCAGTATGGGGCAGGAACTCACAGCCCCAACATCAAGTGTCGCCTGCTGCACTGACTGAGCCCTCCAGGGGCCCCAAGTCAGATTTCTGTATCTTCTTTAATTTTCCCTCCGGCAGGTAAGAGGTAACACATGGCTGGGAGTGTGATAGTTGGCCATTACGGTGACCTCTGTGTTGTTATATTTTAGTTGTGCATTGATTTTATTTTTTAAAAAAAGGTTTTATATATTTATGTGATAGCACAAGCAGGGGGGATGGCAGGCAGAGGGAGAAGCAGGCTCCCTGCGGGGAGCCTGATGCGAGACTCGATCCCAGGACCCCAGGGTCACATCCTGAAGGCAGATGCTCAGCCACTGAGTCCCCCGGGCGCCCCTAATTCATTTATTTATGAATTACTCTAAGGGGACAAATAGTACGATGCGTGGGGAGAGCATGGGGGGAATGGAGGGCGTTTGAGACGTGGTCCGTCATGGGCTGTGTGGCGGTGCAGGCAGGGCTGGCTGTTTGCGTCGCCCTGGAGGCGGGACAGTGGCCCACTGGGTGAGTGGGGTAGACCAGGCGTCCTGACGCCCAGCCCCGGCCGTGCCCATCACGGGCCCCCGTACTGGAAGTCAGCTACTGGGTTTGCTCTCCATAAACACAGTTTGTCGTAGCGGAAGGTGGGGGCGCCCGAGCGGCTCAGGGCGAAAGCGTCCGACCCTTATCAGGGCCCAGGTCGCGGTCTCGGGGTTGGGAGCCCCTGTGTTGGGCTCTGTGCCGGGCGCGGAACCTGCTTACCATTCTCATAAACGACTCCTTCAAAAAGTCAGCATAAAGTGATGAATTCCCTTCTATATTATTCATCTCCTGCCAACTGTGTCAAGAGACTAGTAGCAGCCCCTTATGTGAGAAGTTGAAGACCCTCTGATCAATAGATTTTAAATATTTCGCATAATATCTGAATCCAAACACATTAGGTACACCGATAAAGTGAGGTTGAAATTCCTGGAGAAAGTTGTCCCGTGTGTCGTTTGAAGTGCTCACTCAGGGGTAGTATTTCCACGTTAATGCTCTTGCGACATGAGGATGTGCTTGTTCGGGGTGATTTTTGTTGGGATTGGTGACACTGAGCAAGGTAGAAACGACTTCATGAGAACTTAAAGCTCAGTGTCCCGCGTACGTCACACGGAGGATTCTCTATCATTAGACCCGCAAACACCCGGTCGTCGCTTCAAACCTTTATCACTTGTTCTTGGAAGCAGGTGGTTTTCATGTTGTGAAATCAAGTAGGAGGCAGCTCCTCGTGGAAAAGGCGGATACTGTGCGAGTTTCATTCATCCGAGGCCAGGGCCGGGGCGGGGGAGGATAAAACAGGGAAATAAACCCGATGCCAAGGGTCAGGCCGCAGGTGAAACCCGTGGGGTCTGGAGAGTGCGGCCTCGGGCCACCGTCCTGGGAGCCGGGCACGGGAGGGCCGGGCAGGAGGCTGGCGCACCTCCCAGCTGGGTGCTGGCTGCGACCTGTGCTGAAACTTGTGCCCGCCCGGAGCGCGACCTTGCCGCCCGGGCTCGGGGCCAGCAGGCAGGCGGCACGGGGCCGGGCACGGGGCGGGCGGTGGGGCCCGCAGCCGCAGAGCCAGAGGCTCTCCGAGGCCTGCTGCGCCCCAGGGACCTGGTTCATCTGGTTTCGGGAACCCCACTGCCCGGGGGCGGGTTCCCTCCGTCTTGTGATGCTCAGCCGGTTGCGGTGCCCCCAGGTCTGCCCGGAAGGCCGGGGCAGCGCTGGGGATTGGTGAGCCACCGGAGGTCGTCCGCGACCCCGCTCGGGGGGGGGGGGGGGGGGCACAGGCTCGCCTCCCCCAGGGCCCTCGGTCGGCCTTCCCCGAGTGGCTCCTGTCGGAGCAAATTACTGGCTTTTTCAGAAGTGTGGTGTTTGGGGTTTCTTTTTCCCCTTATAGGAATGGAGCGGTCCGTAGTTTGGAGAGCGGTGATTGGCCACGGAACGCAATGCAAACTCCCCGTTAAATCGTTAAATCGTCTTTTTTCTGTTCGCAGGGGGCGCGGGTCTGGCTGAGAGAAAACGGGCAGCACTTCCCGAGTACCGTGAGCTCCTGCGCCGAGGGCGTCGTGGTCTTCCGGACGGACTACGGCCAGGTGAGCCTGCAGCCCCGCGCACCTGCGCCAGGGCACCCGCTCTGGGGCACCCGCTCCGGGGCACCAATGCCCCCCCGCACCCCCCCCCCCCCCCCCGGGGCCTTAGCATTTTTTCCTGAAGGGGAACCAGATCCCAAGAAGACTGTGTCACGTACACCTCCGGGGGTGGAGACGCCATGAGATTCTCCAAACCGATCGGACCAAGTGTTCTGAGCAGCGCAGGGCAGAGGGGCCACGCGGGGCCGCTTCCCTCCTGGGGATCTCGGCAAACACACCCAATGTGTGGGGCGCACGCGTGTCCAGGAGGACCTCACAATCGCTGCTCTTTGTGAATTGGGCTCCGTACCGCTTAACATCTGCAGTTTCCCGGTGCGGGGACAGCGTGGGTGGGGGTCCCTGTGAGAGCCAGGTCTGCGGGCCCCCTAGCCGGGCTGCGTGTCCACCCAGTTGGTCAAATGAGGAGGCTCCTATGGTAGGGGGATAACCCCCTGGTTCTGGATCCCAGTTCTTTTTTTTTTTTTTTTTTTTTAAGACCTTATGTATTTATTCATGAGGCAGAGACACAGGCAGAGGGAGAAGCGGGCTCCCTGCAGGGACCTGAAGCGGGACTCAATCCCAGGACCCCGGGGTCACGCCCTGGGCCGAAGGCGGACGCTCCACCGTGGAGCCACCCAGGTGCCCCCTGGCTCCCGGTTCCTTAGTGTGCCATAAAAGCTGTGTCACTGAAAATCAAAAAGATGGATCCAGAAACTAGCTCACTGGTTACATTTGGGCGCTTGTCAAAGGCAGCGTTTCCCTTTGATTAAGGCAGCTGATTTTAATGTCACAAACGGGTCCGTTTTCCAGGGGCACGTAGCAACACTTAAGACCCAGAGAGGCGATGTCACACGCCCGGATTCAAAGCTCAGGGTCTCCGAACCTGCTGCAGGTTTTGCTGAGAACAGAACCTCCTGGGCGGGTGTCGCGCAGCATAAGGCACAGGTGCTCCCTGGCTATGAGGCCTCAGCACAGGTCGCCCACTGGGCACCTTTCTCGTTTCTGGGCTCAGTAGACAGCGACGCTCCTGGGCTGTCTGGACCACGCGGTAATCGTCTTTCTCGGGCCTCGCTCAGCATCACAACCTCTGGTTCCGTCCACGTTGTTGCAAATGGCAAGATCGCTCCTCTCTGGCGGCCGGGCCGAGCTCATCGTGCGCACAGCGCAGCGTCTTTCTCCGTCTGCCTGCGGAGAGCGCGGCTCCTGCGCCCGTCTGGCTCTCGTGGACACTGCCGCTGCGAACACTGGGGTGCAGGTGCCCCTTCGGGTCACTGCTTCTGTATCTTTGGGGTAAATCCCTAGCAGTGCAGTTGCTGGGTCCTGCAGTTGCAGGAAAACAGTATTTAAACAATGGACCCGACTTGTTCTGACTTCTGTTCCTGAAAATGTTGTGCCATAGATTTTCAGTGGACTTTTCTTTTTTTTTTATTGACTTGTTTTTTAATCCCAAAGATAATTCTTTTTAACTTTCCCTCCACCTCTTTTAAAAAAATACGGTAAAAACGCATGACTTCAAACTTAACCCTTTGTAAGTGTCTATGTAAGTAGCCTTAAGTATCTTCATACTGCTGGCCGAGGGACCTCTAGACAGTTTTCTTTTCTTTTCTTTTTTTTTTTTTAGTTTTTCATCTTGTGATCCTGAGACTCTCAACCTACCAAACAGTTCCCCATATCTCCTCCCACCAGTTCTTGGTAACCATTTTTCTACGCTCTGATTTTGATTACTTTAGGTACTTTGTGTGCAAGGGAGGGATCACTCACACAGTAGCTGTCCTTCTTTAGTGGTTGGCTTATTTCACTTGACATAGCGTCCTTGAGGGTTTTTTTTTTCACTTTTATCTTTTTTAAGAATGTATTTATCCATGGGAGACGCAGAGAGAGGCAGAGACCCAGGCAGAGGGAGAAGCAGGCTCCACGCAGGGAGCCCGATATAGGACTCGATCCCAGGACCCTGGGGTCACGCCCTGGGCCCAAGGCAGATGCTCAACCGCTGAGCCACCCAGGGGCCCCTGTCCTTGAGGTTCTAAGATCTTTCCATTCTGATCTCACGACGCTTTGCCCGGCAGAGGCTAACGTGGCAGCGCCAGCCCTTGGGTGCTACTGTGTAGGACACGGGGTCTGGACCCTATGCCACGTGAAGCCATTTCCGGCCCCAGCTAAAGCAACAGCTCCGTGCGCGGAGGCGGAGCGGGGTGGCCAGGCCCGACAGTTGTGCTCGCTGTTGACAGCACGTAGGGATTGCAGGCTGACAGTCAACCGACCCAGAATGACCAGCACTTGAACGTGAAGGCAGGCCTCCACTGTGACACCTCCCCTTCCAGCGGTCACCGAGTACTTGGTCTTGGGTTGTCCACGCTGTCATCCTGTGTATGATGAGCTTGGAGATTTGTGTGGGAATTATAGGGCTGACGGTACAGGAGGAGTGAGACAAGACGGAAGGACTTGGAGTCAGATTTGGCTCAAGAACTGACGGTGGCCGGGGGACTCGAGTGTCCTTCCTCCTTGACCTTCCTCATCTTCTCACATCACAAGCTCACTGCGGAGCCGCGGGGGGCGTTCACCGAGGAGTAGGGGAAGCTCGGGTGCTGGTCCGCAGGACAGGAGCAGCTACTCTGTAACGGGGCAGCAGCAGATTGTAGAAGGAATCGGGGTCAAAGATACCGGAGCATGGCCTTGTCCTCATTAAGCCTGTCTATGGCGGCTCTTCAAGGTCACCTTTGAACTCTGTTTATTAAAGAGCATAAAGAAATCCGTGTGGGAAAGGAGGGGGGGAGTGAAGAGATATTGTTTAATGGGTACAGTTTGGGGACATTTCTGGAGGTGGATGGTGGTGATGGTTGCAGGACAGTGTCCATGTGCTTTAATGCCACTGAACCATATGCTTAAAGTGGCACATTTTTTTTGCCTTTTGTATATTTTACTATGATAAAAAAATCAGTGTTTGAGGTCACATGATAACTGGTAAAAGCTGTCAAACGGGTATTTTTTTTGCATTTAAAAAAATAATTCAAGGGACACCCTGGGGGGTTCAGTCATGATCTACGGGGTCCTGGGTTCGAGCCCACGTTAGGCTCTGTGCTCAGTGTGGGGCCTGCATCTCCCTCTCCCTGCCGCTCCCCCTGCTTGTGCTCACAGGCTCGCTCTCTGTGTCACATAAAATCTAAAAATAAAAAAAATTAAAATTCTGGTGACATTTTTGTTAGGGAAAAGAGACCTTTCAAAGAAACAGAAAAGCTCATGAAACTGTTAGCCCCCATTTGAGAGCTGCGCGCCCCTAACGTCACATGAAGCCCTGGGGTCTCGTTCAGGTGCGGATTAGGATTGGCGGGTCTGGGGCGGGGCCTGCGAGTCTGCATTTCCCATGCGCCCCCCCCCCCCCCCAGAGGTCGCAGGCGCGAGGGTGGAGAGGATGCCTGGGAAGCGCCTTGGGTGGTGGTGCCCACAGTAAGAGCCGAGGCCCGCCTAGGGCCCCCGGGACCCCCGGTCGCAGGGCTGTGGAGGACGCAGAGGTGGAGGAGGGCCGGCGGTGACGCTAGAGCCTTCCCCGGCCCTCCGAAGCCCTCCGGCCTCCGGCCCTCGGCCCTGTGCCCCCCTTCCTGCACCCGCCCTCCCGAGCGCGCCGGGGGCCGCCGCCTGCAGCCGAAGGATGCCCCGTGAGCAGAAAGCAGCATCGACGGCCCATTTCGGGCTGGAAGCCCAGCAGGGCCGCGTGTAACTCAAATCCTAACGCGGGGCCTCAGGGACGCCGGGTAGGCAGGACACAAGTGTGTGTTTTTTGTGAGAGCACCGAAGGGCGCGTTCTCTGATTTCACTCCGGCTCTGAGAATTTTGCGCGTGCACTCAGCTGGGTTGGGGCCTTTTTTTTTTTTTTTTTTTTGCCAGGAGATAGTTTTACTGTGAACTTAAAATTCCATTCCGCACTAAAATTCAAACTACCGTAGGTTGGTCCGGGGAATAGAGGACCGAAACGTTCCCATTTGATTTACAACTTGTGCTCTGCTCGCCGTAGAGTATTTGCAGATGGAAAAAGAAGTGGCAGGAGACACGCTAACACACTTGTTGAAGACTTGGTGGCCTGCGGAGGACACAGCTCCTGGGCGGGTCCCTGCGTGCCCTGAAAGTTAGTAGGAGACACGTGTTGTTTTATTGCGCTTCGCTTTACGGAGCTTTGCAGACACTGCCTTTTGTTTGGTTGGTTTTTGCTTTTTTTTTTTTTTTTTTACAAGAGTTGAAGGTTTGTGACGGGCCTGCTGGAACAAGGCGTCGGTGACGTTGTTCCAACAGCATTTGCTCACTTTGTGTCTCTGTGTCACGTGTTGGTAATTCTTGCAGTATTTTCAACTTTTTCATTTTATTTGTTAGGGTGATCGGTGATTATGACTCCTTTGAAAGCTCAGATGGCTGTTAGCGTTTTTTAGCATTATTTTTTAATCAAGGTACTTGCATTGATTTTTTTTTTAGGTATTATTGTTGCACATTTAATAGATGACAGTGTAAATGTGACTTTTAGATGCACTGGGAAACCCGAAAAAATTCATCTGAGTTGCTTGATTGCGAGGGTGTGCAACAGAAGCTGCAGCTTTTCCGAGGTGCCGCCCGTGCCTGAGCGTCTCTTGGACACTCTGCTGCAGACCCACGTTGGAGGAGCAGCACCGCTCTGCAGGGCACGGTGTGGCTAGGAGAGCGAGCCCTGGGAGTGGAAGACGGGTCCCACGCGAGAACAGAAGTGCAAGATTGGTCTTTTCCGGAACATTCCCGAGGTGCTCGGGCAGTCACGATGGCCCCCGTTGGGAGCCTTGTAAATTGAGTCGTAAGTTCTAAGTCAGATTTTTCACGTTGAGAGCGAGCTCTTCTCTTTTCTGAGAGGAGCTTCATTGGATTGCTTGGAGACAGCTTACAGTGGTATCGACTCACCTGTGTTTTAGGGGGTAGTTGGTCAACTTGGCCCAGTAAACTTTTTTTTTAATGTTTTATTTATTTATTCATGAGAGACACACAGAGAGAGGCAGAGACACAGGCAGAGGGAGAAGCAGGCTCCATGCAGGGAGCCTGATGTGGGACTTGATCCGGGGACCCCGGGACCAAGTCCTGGGCCAAAGGCAGGCACCAAACCACTGAGCCACCCAGGGATCCCCTGGCCCAGTAAACTTAAGGCAGTTAGTTACCCTCTGCAGGGATTCTGTAGGGTTTTGCTTGTTTGTTTGCGTGATCTCTCTATGGGGTCTTGAGAAATATTCTCCTGGCTGGGGATTTAATCACCCCAGTTACAAGTACATGCCCTCCTCCTCGCCCTTCTCTGTTTATTTGCTTGCAAAACAAGTGTGATTAGATTTGGGTTTAAAAGTTACTGTTAAAAAAAGTTACTGTTCTCATTTGGTCAATTCACGAGGAGGCCACTGATTGCTGCTACCGTCAGGCGTCCCCGCGGCGGGCGAGGCAGGGGCCCTCCAGCCCGGCAGGGGACCCGCGGCTTCCTGACAGCCACCCCTCCCGGCTCCAACCTTTATGGTTTGACCTTCCGGTGCTGACTTGTTGGGATTAATAACGTGGGTCCAATTTTGTGAAACTTGAGAATGGATTAGTAGTGATTTGTTGTTGTTGTTGTTGTTGCATTTTGGGGTCATTTTCTCACACTTTCTACACTGCCCGGATGTATTTCTTCGTGGCTTTGCCTTCCCTTTGTGCCCCCCCGGCCCCCCCCGCCCCCGTGCTGTTCTGTGTCCCTGGTGCGTCGTGGGCCGGTCACCACCACGTGTGTGTCCCCGGGGCTGCCGTGGGCGGCGGGTGCTCTGTGGGCTCACTCCGGGGCATCGGCTTGGCCCCGCCGTTAGCGGGAAGTGGTGGCTCCGAGCTACTTGATCGGACTTTTTTGTCTGAAAGGAAGCTGGGGCGCAGCGGGCCCCGCGGGCTCGGGGGTGGGAGTGTCAGGGTTCCACGCCTGCACGCCGGGTCCTGGGGAGACGGGTGTCCCCGCCAGCGCTCCGGGTACGCGGGTCCCCGGGCCCTCGCGGGGTGGGAGGGCGGGGGCAGACCAGCAGGGAGAGATCTTCAGTTTAGGAAGGTGGGACAGCACTCCCGGCGCCCAGCAGCGTCCCCAGGGCGCCGAGTCTCGGGGACAGGCTCCAGGACGACAGGACACCTGCTCCCGCACTGCTGGCCTGGACGTAATTCCCTGGCCTTTGGGGTGTGTTTCCTTTTCTTTTTTTCTTTTCTTTATTCGTGAGAAACAGAGAGAGAGAGAGAGAGAGAGAGAGAGACTGGGGCAGAGACCCAGGCAGAGGGAGAAGCAGGCTCCATGCAGGGAGCCTGACTTGGGACTGGATCCTGGGGCCCGGGGTCACGCCCTGGGCCGAAGGCGGTGCTAAGCCGCTGAGCCACCGGGCTGCCCTGTGTTGTTTTTTCTAGTGCATTCTCAGTTTTTTAATTTCCTTTTTTGTAAAGATTAACATTCTCATTAATGCACATGCATGGGGGCAAATCTTAGTCGTTTAGTCTTCAGAACAAAACAGCCACGGAGTGTTTATACTTTCGCCCCCCAGTGCCTCGGGCCGCAGGCGTCCCTCCAACGGCAACGCTGCCCCGGCCGAGTGACTGCGGGCCTGCGTGCACCTGCCACCTGCGCGACTGCCACCTCTCTAGGTGTCCAGCGCTCGGTCCCGCAGTTCCAGATGGTTCCACCCACGAACGTGCCCCAGACCCCCCGCGGGGCTGTGTTAGCTTACTGATGCGTCTAGGACTTCAAGATAAAGTGAAAGGTTGCGTTTTCCATGCGGCTGGGAGGAGCCACCCGGGAGTTTTCCGCGGCCACTGGAGAGGCCGGGCCTGCCCCGAGCCCACCTGGCTCCCCCCGGGCCGGGGCCCTTGTGTGTGCGCGTCTGCCCACGGCTGTGACGGGTCATGACATTTGCATCCTTTTTGGGGTTTCCGTTTTCTCCGGGTGTCTGGACGATTTGCTGTGCTGGGTCTCTGCGGCGAACGTCCAGGTCTGAGTCGAAACAGAAATGAATGGATATACAGGGTTTGGTTTTGTCTTGTTTTGTTTTTGTTTTTGTGGAACTGGAGTTTGGGTTTTCCTGTATCATCCTGTGTATGTGTGTGTGTGTTGTAAATACACATAACACGAAATTGACCGTTTTAACTATTTTTAAGTCTGTAGTTTAGCGGCATCATTCACTACGTTAACTACATGTGAGGTTACCACACGTGGATGGTGCTGCCCGGTTCCTTCCCTTCTCAAGCGGCAGGTGTCCACACACTCATCCAAAAGTAAGGGGACAGAGCATCACACCGGTGACAAGTGACAGAGGATTTTGAAAAATCAGACACGTTGGCTTGTTCGGTGGAAGCGCCAGCTCGGGTCCATCCATGGTTCCTGGAAGCCCCTGTAACCACAGCACAGCAGCTGTATTAGTCAGCCCTGAGCTGGGAAACTCGGCTTTTCCCACATTCTACTGTTTTATCCTGGAAATACCCCTCCCTGAGTTCCTGAACACCCGTCCACAGGGTTTCTTAGAATTCTGCATCCCGGAGACTGAACACCACTGGGATTTCCAGGCTTGCTTTGGAGACCAGTTTGTCCAAAGTGCTGGGTTTTGAGTTAGAGGATGTTTTCATGCTCTGAAAGCCACGTGGGTCTTACTCTCTAGACCTCTTCCAAGAATTTGGTTTGGCATCGTGTGGCTCAAAGATGGAAAGTCAGATGTTTCCATTAATTTTCACTCTGAGACTACGGGGGAAGAAAAAATTTAAAAAGTCTGCTTGCCCCTTAGTGCACCTCGTTCCAGAAAGACAACGTGCGTCTCTGCAGCGCGGGCGCGTGGTAGATTTTGCTCGCTAGTGTACGTTTTCACGTTTTGGAACCTGAGATGGTCCTCCCGGACACTCGGACGTGTACCCGGGGCCGGGAGACGCTTTCTGAGGGCCGTGGGCCGTGTCGGGTGTTGCCGACCTCAGCCTGCAGAGAGTGCGCGCCGCTCCCGTGCACCCACCGGTAAGACAGAGGACCTGCTCCCTGGGGCCCGCCCCCCTGCACCCGGACAGGGCCTGCTCCCTGGGGCCCGCCTCCCTGCACCCGGACAGACAGGGCCTGCTCCCTGGGGCCCGCCTCCCTGCACCCGGACAGACAGGGCCTGCTCCCTGGGGCCCACCTCCCTGCACCCGGACAGACAGGGCCTGCTCCCTGGGGCCCACCTCCCTGCACCCGGACAGACAGGGCCTGCTCCCTGGGGCCCGCCTCCCTGCACCCGGACAGACAGGGCCTGCTCCCTGGGGCCCACCCCCCTGCACCCGGACAGGGCCCGCTCCCTGGGGCCCGCCCCCTGCACCCGGACAGGGCCTGCTCCCTGGGGCCCGCCCCCCTGCACCCGGACAGGGCCTGTTGCCTGGGGCCCGCCCCCTGCACCCGGACAGGGCCTGCTCCCTGGGGCCCGCCCCCCTGCACCCGGACAGGGCCTGCTCCCTGGGGCCCGCCCCCCTGCACCCGGACAGGGCCTGTTGCCTGGGGCCCGCCCCCTGCACCCGGACAGGGCCTGCTCCCTGGGGCCCGCCCCCCTGCACCCGGACAGACAGGGCCTGCTCCCTGGGGCCCGCCTCCCTGCACCCGGACAGACAGGGCCTGCTCCCTGGGGCCCACCTCCCTGCACCCGGACAGACAGGGCCTGCTCCCTGGGGCCCGCCTCCCTGCACCCGGACAGACAGGGCCTGCTCCCTGGGGCCCGCCTCCCTGCACCCGGACAGACAGGGCCTGCTCCCTGGGGCCCGCCTCCCTGCACCCGGACAGACAGGGCCTGCTCCCTGGGGCCCACCCCCCTGCACCCGGACAGGGCCTGCTCCCTGGGGCCCGCCCCCTGCACCCGGACAGGGCCTGCTCCCTGGGGCCCGCCCCCCTGCACCCGGACAGGGCCTGCTCCCTGGGGCCCGCCTCCCTGCACCCAGACAGGGCCTGTTGCCTGGGGCCCGCCCCCCTGCACCCGGAGGCTAATCCAGCTGAGGTGGACCTAGAATCCAGTTTACTTCCGACTCTTTGAGACCACGGCTTTTTCCGTAGCCCCTTTGGACTGAACAGCGGGGCCGCACCTCGGCCGGGCCCACCCCTAGCCCAGAAGACAGCTGGCCAGGGGACTGGGTGCTGTTGGCCCCGATCTATTTACCAGCCCCAGCAAGGCTCCAGCTCAACACGCTCTCCGCCTGTGAACGCTTCTGCAGGAGAAAGCACGGAGCTGCGCTGTGGGTCCTGACCTTCTGGCCTGTCCTCCTGTGGGGGCCACATTGTTGGCCTTTGCCTGTCCTCCCCGTGGGCATCCCTCAACTGTGGCCCCTTGGTCCTCGGCATTGAGCCGCCTCTTCCTGCCCTTAGGCTTCGTCTCTGTACCCACGCCCGCCTCTGTGGGCCCGCGTCTTGCTCATCTTCAGTAGACTCAGGGATTCCAGGCTCCGCTTCCAGGTGGCACCCTGTGCCGCGCTGTCCCCAGGGCGGGTGTACCATCCTGCACAGCTGGTGTGCATGTGGGAGGAGAAGGCTTGCAATCTTGCGCCTTTGATCCCGTCGTTACGTCCGGTCTTGAGGTTAGCTTAGCAAATGGAGCCGTGCATACTTGGAGGTAAGCAGGGTGCGATCTTGCATTCTTGCTTCCCGTGAATGCTGCAAATCGTCAGCTGATTAATCTTGTGTGCGGAGCTCAGATGAGGTCGCAATTTATGACTGGGAGACGTAGATAGAAAACAGGAAGTCAAAGCTAGATTTTTTTTTTTTTAATTTTGGAGGCTTAAATCAATCCTATGTATCATGATTATCGTTTTATGAAAAATGTACGCAAAGATCTTGTTTGGGAACAAAACGATTCGCAAATTATCTACAGGAATTAGACATGGCACCACATAGTGCCGGGTGTAATTTCAGTAGAAAAAGCAGAGGCGGTTTGTTAAAACGAAGCCAGGTGGTTGTCTGTTTGGGACTGAGTTGCATTCCATTCCCAAAATCCATTTACAGGCCTGTTACTTGGAACCAGTTTTCCCAAAGACTCCGTGATCGACGTGGGGGTTGAGTGCCCGATGGTGCACGGAGCTCGGTGCCCGCACTGTGCCGAGACATGGGGCCACGCAGAAGCCCCCCGTGGCCCGATCCCCACGGAAGTGTGTTTGCAGCGTTCCAGCCCAGGGTGCTGCATGCGGGGGTCAGGGCCTCACGTTCTTTCCGTGATCAGCTCCCTAGCGAGTGGCAGGAAAGGAGGCACCTGATGTCTGGGCCATGTCCGCAGTGGGGTTGGCATGAGGGACGGGCAGGCTGCTTCTGACGCGTCCTTGTCGACCTTGGCTGCCTCCCCTAATGCCCGGGAAGCCCTCGGCCCTGCCCCTCAGCCCTGCCCCTCGGCCACAGCGTCCGGATCCCGGATGGGCCTCGGGCCCAGCTACGTTTCTAAAAAGCTGCCCGGGTGCCGGGGCTGACGTGCTGCCGGGGTCAGAGCTGCTTCATAGACTCAATGAGCGTCTCTCAAAATATTAAGAATTGTTTAAAAAGGGGGTACCTGGGGGACTCAGGTGGTGATGTGGCCGCCTCTTGACTTTGGCTCAGGTGGTGGTCTTGGGGTCCTGGGATCGAGTCCCGAGTTGGGCTCCACAGTCAGCGGGGATCCGTCTGAGATCCTCGCCCTCTGCTTTGCGTCGGTGGTTCTCTGAAACGTCTCTCGTGTCCGTGTTACATCTGCTTAAAGCTGCCTTGCTCGTGGGTGCACGCTCTCTCAAATAAACCGTCTTAAACATTTGTTTAAAAAAGCACACCTTTTGCTGGGGCGCCTGGGTGGCTCAGTCTGTTAAGAGTCGGACTCTTGATTTCCCCTCAGGTGTGGTCTCAGGCCCTGGGATCGAGCCCTGTGTCGGGCTCGTGCAGGGCTGCAGTCTGCCCCTCCTTGATCGCACATGCTCTCTCTCTAGAAAATACTAAAAAATCAACAGCCTTTTGAAAATGCTAGTAGAAAAAGAGAAAATAACCCATGATTGCTCAGCCTTGGTTTTTCCCACGCGCAACTTGGTTCCTGAGCTTCTTTTTCTTGGCGGTTCTCTGAAACGTCTGTCGTGTCCACGTTATATTTGCTTACAGCCCCTTCTGTTTGTCCACCTTTTCTCCCTTTGGGGAGAACCCACCGGCCCTTGCTCTTCCCACCTCTCTCTCAGCCTCTTACGTTGGACCCTCCTTTAGGGTGGAGCTTTCAACGTCCCAAACTCATGAGCAGCGTTCCTCCATGTGTGGGTCTCTGACGAGCTGCTTCCTGGTCTTTAGGGCCCTTGTTAACCACGCGGGCTCCTTGTCCCCCCCTCCCCCGACCTGCTGAGCTCCCTTCTGTGAAGATGGCCCTGGGATCTGTGTCTCAGTAAGGTCCCCACCTGATTTGATTGGCCTCGACATGAGAGCACCATTGACTCGTGGGCCCGTCGATGTGAGATAAATTGGAGAGGCCTTGTCCTCGCCCTTCTGACCTGGTCTCACTTGCTGTTTGCTTCCAGCTGGGCCACACCCTGCCCTGTGGGGTCGGGGGCTCCGGGGAGGGGCCGGCCCTCCTGATGGCGTGAACCTCATCTTCCCCTTCTCCCTCACACACGGTCCCTCCCTGCCTTCTGCTTCTGTGTCTGGAACGGAGCCCAGTGTTTGCGGTCCTCTCCCTCCAGCTGCAGATACTGGGAAGGTTCTTCTAATTTGTCAGTGGAGAAATCCCAGTGGTAAAGCAGCTTCCTGAAACCCCCTAATCAAGTTCGTGCACAGAGACCCTCAGCAATGGTCTTTGAGTTCAAACAATTCAATTAGGTTGTATTGGTTTTGTTTTTTGTTATTTACTTATTTACTTATTTATTTATTTGTTTATTTATTTATTTATTTATTTATTTATTTATTTTATATTTTGTTTGGTTTGGTTGTATGGGTTTCTGAGGAAAACCATACCTGTTCCTCTTTCAAGAGAGAGAGGGCAAGGCCCTGGGTGGCGGTGGGTGAAGGCGGTCTCCCCTGGAAGGGGCTCCTTTCCCCCATTTCTCCAGCAGTGCACCTGCCGTCATGCCCGGAAAGACCCCACCTGGGCTGGATGGGGTGCGGGGACAAGGAAAGAAGGGATGGGGAGATCCCAAGCAGCTGCCCCACATTCAGGGGAAGGGGGGCTTTTTCCCAGTGGAGACCTATTCTAGTAACTTCCACATAAGGAGGGGCTGTTTCCTAAAACAGCAGTGAAAGTGTGAGCCTCCAGCTTCCAGCTTCCGCTTCAGGCCGATCGTGCTGCCCTCCAGAGGTGAGAAGTCGGACTCTGCGCTCCTGAGGGGTCTTGCCAGCGGGGGGACAGCCGTGCCCTTTCTCAGGTACTGGGAATGTTCGGTATGTCCTTGTGGTCCGCCGAGCTGTGTATTTTACTTTGTGCCAAGTAAACCTGAGTTTTTAAAAATAACCCCCAGCCTGTGCGAAGGCAGCTGTTTGTGTTGAAATCCAGCTGTCAACACACGGCGGACCTCAGAGCTGATGTGCCTGCAGCGGTGAGCGGCACGGCCTGTGTCTCCCACCTGGGTGCGAACAGCCTACAAGCTAAGAGGGGCTTTGACATTTTTTTAATGTTTGGAAACCCCAAAGGAAGAGTATTTTATGGCACGTGAAAATGGCGTGAAATTCAAATACGATGGAGCTGTATGGACTGCGTTGACTTACCAGGTAGGACTGCCTCCCCGGGACGCTGCCACGGGACGGGGGAGAAGCTGGTGGTATTTGCCCTCTGGCCCTTTACAGAAGACGTTTGTCGGCCCCCATCTAAGGGACCGTTTTCCCCAGTGACTCCTGCTGGGGTATTGAGCGCCAAGGGGCCCTCTCGGTTCCCAGCCCCGGCTGGTGGGGTGTGCATGGGACTCACTTGAGGGGCTGCCCGCTGAGATTCCAGGGCCCCTACCCATGCCCAGGGGGGCGGGCTCTCTGGGACGGGGCCCGGAAACCTGGATTTGCAACCAGCCAGCAGGAGGCTGTGTGCTGTGAGCCCCGAGATCCATTAGTGATCAATTCTCGTGGGGTGGAAACGCCTTGCCCAAGGGGGTAGAGGGCATCGTGACAAAACACATATTTGCTGCTGCCTGTCGGGGGGGGCTCTGGGACCTGAACAGCCCCGGAACATCAGACCGTACCCGCCCCCCTCCCCACCGGGGGCTCGTGAAGCCACCGGGTCCTGCCTCCCCGCAGGGCTTCTGGCTCAGCGAGCCTCAAGGGGGGCCTGGGAATCGGCGTTTCTGACGAGCTCCCAGGTGCTGCTGGCGCTGCTCGTCCGGGGCCCCACTTAGAGAACTGGTCTGTAGGGCTCGTCGGGGCTGTGTGTACACGCTGTTGGGTTTTTTTTTTTAAATCCGTGTTCTAAATAAAAGCATCTAATACACAGTCTTCTCCCCAAAACATGTTGTTTAAAAGCACAGATGGTCACACACAGCCCAAGTTCCTTTTTCGACTGCGGCCTCCATAAAGGAATCCGTGAAAGGTGTCTTGTCAAAAAACAAGACGAGCTTAGTTTTAAATACCGACACCTGTCAATGGTTCAGTCTGTACGCGGCTATTTTGGGGTAGAAGGGGGAGCGGTTGCCGGAGAGCTGCCCCCGGGCGTGGCGTAAATAAGAAAGGCCGAGTGTCGTGGGTTAATTATACCCCAGCACGTGTCCACGGAAGGTTCGCTCCCGGCAGTTCTGCAGAAAATGAGAGGCTTGTGCTCAGAGGCGACTTTCGGGAGTTTCTCCACAAGTTTTGACACCTGATGCCTGTTTTAATTTTGAAGAACAGTTCACTTGTCAGCCTGCCCTCGGCTGTGCCGGGCAAAGCAGAGCCCGCGTTTGCTACGTGAGGGGCCAGGGCAGGAGGGACAGTGATTCTGTTTGGAAGCTGTGGTTAGAACCAATCTTTTGATAGTCAGCTCTATTTAACGTCCTAATAATCCCACTGTCCACGGCGCCCTGGCCTAGGGAACACGGGGCCGGGGACCTGGGGGGACCAGGACTAGGATAAGGCCAGCTTGGTGTGTAGGGTGCGAAACGTAAAGAAGGGCTCGGTCAGGGCTATGCTGCAGGTGCATGACCCCCCACCGGGGTCGGTCTCTAAACAGTTTTGCCCTGGCCCTCGCCCACCCTGGCCGGAAGCCGGGCTCCCTAGGACCAGAGGCCCCCTGTAGACCCAGGCTCCCCTCTCCCCTTTCCTTTGCTGGCGTGACTCCTTCTGAACGGTCCTACTTTGATGTGTTTCACTCTCCGTGTCCGTCCGTCTTAGGGAACGGGTTTAAAATCAAATGACTTCAGTGCCCACTGCAGTTGTGTAATAGGATGATAGGATGGATATTTGCAATATCCACATGAATTTTTGAAAGGGGGAAAAAACCCGCCCCCAAAGGATTTCCTAGATGAAGACTGGATAGCAGGCGTGTGCGGTCTCCCCAAGACTATGACGTGGCCGTCGCACACGCAGCAGCACGTGGGCTCTATCAAAGCTCCAGGTGCATGGTTTCATCTCAGAGGCTCAAGCTGGTCTTTGATCTGGCTCCTCTTCAGGTATTTGAATAGTTCTCGTAATAATTTTTAAGTGACTTAATGGTATTTTTAAGCCTCGCATGGACAGTGAGTAGCCGGCCCTTGAGGTCTCATCTCAAGTGTTTCTGTCTTCTGGAATGCCCTTCTGTTCTGAAATGCATCCACCTTCCTGCCGTGCCGGAGGTCTCAGGGCGCTCGAGCATCTGCTTTCGTTCTTGCAAAGGCAGCTGATGACAGATGTTTGCAGGGTGATGCTGAGAAACCTCCGCTCCCGCTCCTGTGACAATGGGCTGGAGCATATGCTGTCCCGATCGGGAAGCTTTTGTGACAAAGGACTCCGAAGGGATCAGGCCTCTGGGGAATGTTGCCCGCAGGCCTTTGTAAAGGGAAGAGCCATCCCATTAACTAATTTCCCTCCCTGAGCAGCGATAAACCAGGGAGGTGAAGATAGCAGGTTCTTCAACTTTAGCATTTTTTTTTCTGATTTTTAAAAAATGCTCATGATTAAAATTTGAAGGTGGTTCATTTTTAACAGGCTTTATGTGTCGCCCCCACCCCCATCCACACCCCCTTCCTCAAAAGGACTTGCCTTGGCAAACAGTACGGGGACCTCGTGAACATTAGATGGCAGCACCCGGATCCCCAAACCTGCTTTGGGGGGCTCCTATTTGGGACCTTCTCTGCACCCGTGTAGAGACGTACATAGGCTGGAGAAAAGAATCCCCGCGTGTTGAGGAAAGTCATATACTCCGAAGGATCGTTACTGGCTCGCTTGCTGTCCTCCACGGAGATTTTGCACTTGTTCCTTTTAGCTAAGGGAGCAAGAGCGACTGTAGCCGCAGGTTAGCACCTAGGGCAAGGGACAGTTAGTTAATGACCCGGTCCTGCTTTTCCTCCCAGCAGCTGAGTTGTGGTATGAGTCGCACCCCGAACCATCCACCCGTTTGGAGGGTACTGTTCGGTGGCTTCCGTTACACCCGCAGAGCTGTGCAGCCATCGCCACGGCCCGCTGTGGAACGTTCCGGTTACCCCCCAAAAGCGGCTGTGCGCCCCCTCCCCAAGGCCCCACCCCTAGGCGGCTGCTTGCTGTCCCTGGGGATCCCTGGAAGCGGAATCACACAACAGGGAATCCTCGGTGACGACTTCGTGCTCGGCGTGTGTTCAGCGCCGTGGTGCGTGCCAGCCCTCCGCTCGTCTTCACTGCGGGGTAACACCCCACGGTACGCGTGTGCCACGTTTCACGGAACAGGAATAGCCCTTGAAAACTAAGCAGAAGAGAAAGGACGGCCAGCCTGGTAAAGCCACCTTTCATACGGTTTATAATGGGTCACGCTTGTGGTGTTTCCATGAGTAAGGACGACGTGTTGGCCCGAAGCTTGGGGTCAGAATATGTAAAAGCGGTGACATAAGTCTTCTAGGCATTAAAAAAAAAAAAAAGTTGGGACTTCCTGTCTGATGCTATTTCGAGTAACAGTCTCCTATCTGAAAATAGGTGGTGTTTTTCCAAAGTTGCGGGTGGGATTGAAAGCTCCCTAAGGCCTCGAGAAACAGGTTCTACAGAAGCATTCCGGGAAGTGGGCTGCGAAGCTGGGAGGAGGTCGTGGGTTCCTTGAAGCGGATGGGATGCTTGCGTAGATGGTGCCACTAGCTGTCCTTCCCCGCGGAGGGAGCCGGTGGCCCAGGGAGGGCCGCGCTGACTTCATTGCTCCAAGGACAGCAGAGCGGCTGACGACTCCGCCTCTGGGAGGAATAGTTGGCCTCCCACCGTCTGGAAAAGGAGTAACACTGTGGGTTCTAGAGCCGAGGATTGCCGGGGTCTCCCCCTGCCTTCGGTCTAAGCAGGCAATGATGGTCACGAGGATTTCCTTGTACGGGTGCGGCGGCGGTTGGCCTCCCGACCCGAGGCACAGGTGAGAGTCACTCTGGACCGCGTGGACATCTGGTGATGCCACAGAAGTGGGGCAGTTTTTAAAGAGACAAGATATACCCTTAAGAGGTCACCGTTGGCGCTGAGTGTTCTCTAGTGGAGGGCCGGGATTCCCTAAGTGGGGTCCACAGCCCCGGCCCCCTGCGGGGGCAGGTTACCGCCGATCCTTGGCTCTTCTCGACGACTGTGCAGCGGAGGCTTTGGAGGAATTCCTGGAGGAGATGCCAGGGAGGCCCGCCGGGACCTGGCGGGGAGCAGGGCTGCACGCGTCTGGTCGTTCTGTCGGGTCATTTTGTGTGTGAGTGGCTTGGCCTAGAGGCTTCCATCCAAGTCACGTGAGGGCAGAAGCAGAAGCACCGGGGCCTCATTTGGTCCTGTGCGGCCGCCTCCTGCGGGTGGGTGACAGGGACCAGCCAGGCCGGCCTGCAGCCTGATGGGAAGGACCCGGAGCAGGTGAGGCCGGGCGGCGAGCGACTCGTGGCCGGGACTCCCAAAACCTTGTAAGAGATCCCATCAAGGTCAAAAGCCAGGGGCAAAACAGCGAGTTACTTTTGGGCACCTGCTGTCCACCCTCGTGGACCCACGCACTTAGGATAAAACTGAAAAGGAGACGCAGTGAAGGAGTTGATTTCAGGTCCAAGGAGAGGGAAGCTGTCTCTCTACACCCAGGATTAAGCCCCCGAACGTGATCGTTCACAACACATGTGTGACCTAGAGGCTGCACTTTCTGTTCGTGACTTTAACTTACGCCTTTTGAACGTGGTTGGTTGTTTCCGACTCGGTTGTGATAGGGCCCGCTCACCCGTCTGCAAGTCCTGCGCCCTCCACCCACCCTAACCAATGATGACCGAGTCTTCTCTGATTTCATCAACCTGATGAACCAGTAATATCATGTGTTTTGTCTGTTGGTACTTTATTTTTTTTTTCTACGTTTACATTATTTGGTTGGATCTTCCCAATGCACCCAATTCAGCGATTAAGAGAGAAATTGCACTCGCTAGTTGTGCAAATCTGAAGAGTCTCCGAGGGTCCCTGCCTCGAGGGTCCCTGCCTCTCGTCCCTGTGAGCGCTGAAATGCGCTGCGGATGTGCTGCACGAGCCTGGCATTTATAGAATTCCCGGTGGTGTGTATTTTCAATGGATTGATCCCATTTTGATCCTATAACAAATGGGACTTCAAATTTCCAATTTCTGAAAAGTCCTTTGTAAAGATCTGCTTGTTACAACTTCTCTGTCGCATAGATGGAAGCCATCTGGGGAGGCCGGCAGTCCCTGGGATCTGACTTCCCGGGGTAAAACAAAGCTAGGCGGCCGGGGGTGAGATTCTGGGTTTATGTACGACTTTTTCTTAAAAAGTGTGAAACCGCACAGGGGGGAGAAAAAGGTCCCGGAAAGTAACAGCTGCTTTCTCATTCTCCCCTTGCAAGACTTCCGGTTGGGAAACGTAAAATCGACCCCAAGGCAGATGAAAGCTTTCATGCTGGCTACTATTTTAGTTAATTAAAAGCCATTCTGGGGCCCCTGAGTGGCTCAATGATTGAGCATCTGTCTTTGGCCCAGGGTGTGACCCCGGGGTCCTGGGATCGGTCCCGCATCGGGCTCCCTGCAGGGAGCCTGCTTCTCCCTCTGCCTGGGTCTCTCCCTCTCTCTGTGTGTCTCTCATGAATAAATAAATAAAAATCTTTAAAAAAAATTCTTACTCGCCTAAAAGCATTCCTCTTCATCTTACGGAAATTCCAGGCTCGAATTTGCCGTGAGGATCAGACTTAGTACGCAGTCCGGAGGGTCCTCCTCTCGGTCACTTTGTGAGAAGAAGGTGTAAGCCGCGGGGCGCGGGGTGCCTTCGTCTTGCTGCCCCGCGAGACCGCAGACACGGCTTTTGTTTGTAGGTGAAGGCAGATGTGCGAGCTGCCGTCTTAATTTCTCCTGCCTCCTTGGCGTATATTTTTTTTAGCTGCTTGGGGATGTTGGGAAGATTTCAGACCACGTCGTGGGAGAACAAAGTTGGTGGCGTGTTCTTTTTCACCGCTAAGTTGACTAACCCGAGTATTTTGTGAACGAGTGTGCTCTGAAATAAGTACATTTGTTTCACAACATTTGGATGTTTCTCTAAATTTGTTGTTGATCTGGGTTTTTGGAGTGTTTTGTTTTTACTTAGCCAGATGTTTAACTTATGTCTGAATCCTGCAACTGTGATTTGGCTTCAGCACACATAGGAAGAGAATGTCAGACCCTGAAATATTTTGGTGTTAATGTATTATGGAATAGTTTCCCCTCCCAACCGTAAAACCCTGCAGTAATCTCTAAATGGGGGACATGTGGGTGGCTCCGTGCTTCAGCATCTGCCTTTGGCTCAGGGTGTGATCCCAGAGTCCCGGGATCGAGTCCCGCATCGGGCTCCCTGCATGGACCCTGCTTCTCCCTCTGCCTGGGTCTCTGCCTCTCTGCATCTCTCATGAATAAGTAAATAAAATTTATGTTTAAAAACAAAATCTCTAAATGTATCCTCCTAACTAATGTGAATTTTTTTTTTTTTTTGGTGCTAACTGTGCTTTTATAGTCTGCCTTTTATTCTAGTGGCATAAAGACCATGGTTAATACAGATTTAGTCATACCTGACTTCTATGTGAATCTATCACTCAAGACAATGCCTAGAAGCTGTCTTTTTGAGTGTATTTTTAGTTACCTTTGGAAAAGCCATTACGTTTAAAAAAAACAAAAAACAAAAAACCACACACACCAGGTGGGGCAGGGGATGAAATGACTGATGGCCGGCAGCAGATTAGGCTGTAGCAATCAATAGATGCGCACAGCAGGCAGATTATGGGCTGCGGCTATTTCTCACTTATCCAAATGACAGGAGAAAAATGCTTTAAACATAATTCAGGTAAAGACTGTCAGGACTGCTTTTCTAGTTCCTATTATTTTAATCTTCCTGAGTGATACTTGTTTTTCCAAATGTAGCTGAAAATACCCCCAAGGAATGCTGACGCCCTAGGCACAGCTCAAGGGGAGGCGTCGTCGATACCCTCTAGGACTTCTATTTAAGCACCGTGGCAGTTGGCTCCAGTAACGGTGGTGATGCTGCCCGTGTAGACACCAGCCTCTCGGGTTGTGTGGCAGAGGGACCGGCCCTTCTCTCAGTGGCTGGTGGGTGTCAGCCCCAGGTGTGTCACTAGTGGTAGTGTCAGCTACGAGGGCTTCCCAAAGGCTTGACGCGTTCTAAATGATGTTGGGAGCAGTAGGCGGGGGCTTTGGCCGAGTCCAGTTTGGGAAAAGCTCCGTTATTTCTCAGAAATTAAGAGCACACGTTGAATCTTAATTTCTACAGTAAAGAAATGTCTCTTTGCTTAATAATATTCCCCAGCAGCAAGAGAAGCCATGGGGCAAATTAATGCCCATTAACAGGCCTTCATTTTAAGAAATGCTGACTCAGATGTTGTGTGTGTGTGTGTGTGTGTGTGTTTCTTTTGTTTGTTTTTTGTTTGTTTGTTTTTTGTGGTTGCCACTTTCATTTGGGTGCTTATCCGCATGAATCACCTAATAGCAGTCTTGTCTTTAGGATAGGAGTCCTCTACAAGTATCATTTGGGTGTTTTCCTATTTAAAAAAAAACAAAAACAAAACTTTAGAAGTGTGTTTGATTGTCTTTTTCTTGGCCTCTGCGTTCCGTGAGGGTGGAGGCCGTGTTAACTATGTTCCTCCGTGTCCCCCCAGCACCTCCCAGGATATCGCCACCTAATAGGCGTTCAGGAAATACTGAGTGGCTGAGGGAATGAAGACGGGCTGTGTTCTAGGCTGCATGCATTTCCTATCCTATCACAGCCAAAGGGACTCAGCTGTGTTGAGGGCAGTGATTTATCTTAAGTGGCCTGAAGAGGGGCATCTCAGAGATTAAATAGGACTCTGGTGACAGCAAAAGACAGCAGGACCCCAGCTCTCACCGCCGCCGACGGAGTAACTTTGGACAGTTACATAACGTGAACCATCCGTTGTCTCACCTGTGACGTGGCGATGGCGATACTCACCGATCAGGGTTTGAAGAGGGGGGTACTTGTGGTTAGTGATCTGTCGGCATCGTGTCTGTTAGCACCTGTCATGCATTAGGAAGTGTCCCAAGGCTGGCCCCGTTGCATAAGCATCTTCCCCACCTCTCAGTCCCAGCTGGCGGGTTACCACGCTGTCTGGCCATGCAGCTTCTCGTCCTGTTTTAGCTACTCTGACAGCAAAGAAGTGAGATGATGGTCGGCGTTGGCAGGTGGGGGTGGGACCTCTGCTCTTTCAGCATGACCAAAGTCCAGAAGAATTTTCTACGGTCATGGACTCTCTGGAGCCCGGCGTTCGCCTTCATGCTTGGGTGTGGGAAGGGAGGAAGAAAAGGGATCTGGGAGGTTCTAGAACAAACCGTCTCACACCCAGCAGTGACTGTCGCCCTTCAGCGCTTTCGTGATGGTTTTCGGTGTTGCGAAAAGCTTGGTGTGAACAAACCACCCAAATCCTCTTTGGTTTCATGACACTTAAAGATAGTAATGTTATAATTAGTTTCTCCAGGAGCTTGTGTTTCTGTTTGGCCTTGTTTTACTTTGAAAACAAAATCACCAGTCCAGTCCACACACGGTTTGCCATAGTCCGTCTGTTTTTGGTGTTTCTCATCAACCCGGCTGCCGTGGCGACGGGATGGTGGTTCCCAGGCCTTGGGACGCCGGCATCCAGAGATTCTAGACCAGCACCATTACCCTGTCTCTTATATGGTCAGGTAAGGGCATTGGGATAACTCTTGCCATTATTTTAAATCTAAAAGACATTTTTTTTTTTTAAGTGGGCTCTTTTCTGGGTGTGGACCTGAACACAGGGCTTGAACTCACGACCCTTAGATCAACTCCTGAGCTAAAGTCAGGAGACAGGCCTCACAATTTTAACACATCGAGAGTGGGGAAGATGTAATCTCAGAATAAAGGACAATTGTTTAAAGGGAAGAAATTAAGCTTTATGAAAACCTGGTTCCATTGTCTTCAATTTCTCACTTGGCTACTGAAAATCTGCAGCCCCAGGTATGTATGAATTTGGAAGTCCTGGGGCACCTGGGTGGCTCATTGGGTTGAACGTCTGCCTCTTGATCTCAGAGTCTAAGTTCAAGCCCCGTGTTGGGCTCCATGCTGGGCACGGAGCCTACTTAAAAAAAATATTAAGAAAATTAAAAAAAAAATTGGAAGTTCCTACTATAGTTGAATTCAACAATGGGAATCTTTTCCTAACAGAAAATGCAGTCCCTGCTCCTGGCTTATACCTCCTGGACCGGGTCTTCGGGAGAAAGCTGGGTCTGGAGTTGGCATTTTAAATTACTCTCATTCCTGTTGTTTAAAGATGAGGTTTGATTATTTTTATATGTCTAGTTAAGGCTTCAGTTATATGTTTTGGTGGGATCATTAACACAGTTATATTCCAAAAAAATACGTATCTGGAATCCCTCTGCTTCAGACAAGATCTTACTGGAAAGCCTACGGGTTGTACAGACTGTATAAGGAGGGGTGCGCCGAAGTGGCCCCTCCAGTTCTTAGCTGGGGTTTCCGTGAACCTCGGAGTTTTGCAGACCTTGATTTGAGGGCCCTTGAGAAGGAGCTGGTTGACGTAGCACGTGTTCTTGATGTTGCCGTGATCTTCACCTGACCTCACAGTCGCATGGACCCAGTTTGAAGGACAAAAATTAGAATACACAGTAGAACTTAGAATTAGTGGTCGGCTATAGGTTCTTTTGCTTCTCAAAAAAACACCCAGACATTCGGTTCTTGTGGATTAACCTAGTGAAAAGATCAACTGAGGTTTTTTTGCTTTTTTTTTTAAATTATTATTAAAGATTTTATTTATTCATGAGAGACACAGAGAGGCAGAGACACAAGCAGGCTCCCTGCATGGAGGTTGGTGTGGGACTTGAATCCGGGACCCTGGGGTCACATCGTGGGCCAAAGGCAAACCACTGAGCCCCCCAGAGACCCCTGGGCTTGGTCTTTAAACAGTCCCCTTATCATAATTCTTTTTATAACTGTGTATTTGTCCTTTTTGATTGTGGTTATAGAGAAAGTGAAGAGCCCATTAGGCCAGTTTCTGGAGAAAGTGTAGCGGGTCCATCGTGGCCCCTTGGACATCCCCTTTATTTTCAGGCATCACTGTTGTCTGCTCCCCTCACCTCACCTAGGGGTGCCCTGGAGATGAGAACAGACCGCATGGAAGGGAAAGGTCTGTGTGAAGGTGTGACGTGGGCCCGGCCGCATGGAATGCCGCTCCCGTGAGGTTTGTGAGGAGCTCAGGCCCAGCTGGTCCACCTTGAGTCCGAGCAGGCATTCTCCCATCAAAAAGAAGTGGCTAAAATTGTTTGGAAGCCAACTGCTTCCGGGTAGTAGGATTTGAAGGAGACGCGGGGGAAAATAAGACGGAGAAAGGCCCAGGGCTCCCCAGGCCAGCTGAGGGGAGGGGGCGGTGGGGAGGAAGGGAGTGGGCTCGGCCAGGTGTCCGGGGGTGGCTTAGGAAGGCCCACTTTCCCCTCTTGTGCATCTGTCATTCCTGTGTGTTGGGTTAGAGTGCTGCTAAGCACCGTGGGTTTGTATCTGAAGCTCTTATGTAACCCTGTAATTATTATTTATTGGTGTCCTCGCTCAGCCTGCCCAGCCTAACCTGTGCAAACCAGTTTTGAGGCTATTAACGAATTCAGGAGACCTACCAGCTTTTTGGTTGAGCATTAACATGCTGGTTTTCGTGTCGGCACTTTTCACCTCCTTTAAAAAACAAAATCTGCCTGTGATTTTACCCATCGCCGTGTGTCTGGTGCGTCAGACGAGAGTCCAGGTGCTCAGCATGGAGGCAGGTTGCTCATTTTAATTTGATGTGTGGCTATGGGCCAGCAAGGGTGACTTTCCAAAATACCTAAAAAGCCAAAAAATATTTAAAAAGTTAGATAAGGGAGTTTTTAGGACCTTATGCAAATGGATGGGACACCAGGTCTTGAGCCCCGGGAGCATCACACGTGCCAGCGGCGCCCAGGCTTGCGCTTCCACCACAGCCCGGCGTGTCTGCGGCAGGCCCTTTGGCAAGGACTGTGTGGCCCTGGTTTTCTCATTATGTATTTAGGATTAGAAGAGCCCCGCGCCCGAGCCCAGGGGCAGGCAGGCCGCACAGATCCAGATCGCCGCTCGCTGGTTAGCAGTGCTCGGAACAGCAGGCCTGGGCGTCTGCTCATATCACCGAAGTATCGGGGCTGCCGTGGGAGGTGGCTTCCCTGGTGGCTGTGGCCGCCTGCTGCCTGGGGCCCCGCGCCTCTCGTAGGGCATCTCCTGAGGGTGGCCTCAGGGTCACGGCCTGGGTGCCCCATCCCCTCCCCGGGATGTCTCTGCTCCTTGTCTCGCTGGTCTCCCTCTGCCCAGGCCCTGGCACCTGCCAGGTGTGGAGTCAGCATGTGCCGAGCAGGGGGGCTTCAGGCGACAGGCCGCCCGTCTCCGTCACACCTCGGAACAGGCCGCAGTCATCGAAGCGGCGACAGGTGTGCAGACAGGTCTCCCAAGGCGCGCGTTACGGGTGAGGGGCTCCGTGCTGGCGGCGGATGCTGAGGGCCTGGTCCCTCGGAAACCAGGGACATGCTCGCCCGCCGCGAACAGCACCCCCCCCCCAAGAAAAGACGAGGCTCTCGGCTTCCGAGATGGGGGGCTCTTCGTGTCCGTACAGATCCCGCGCTGACATGTGCCCGAGCAGCTAAAACAAAACCACCACCGAGGCCTCTGAGGGGCCCGAGCCTGGAACAATGAGACGGGGACGGAGAGAGCGCGGGCCTTGTTATCAGACACACGGAGAGGCCGGTTAGTGGAAACCAGTCTTCGAGAAGAGCGGGCATGGAAGTCACGCCTAGTGCTGGAGGGTTCCAGTGGGACGTGCTTTGTGGGCGCCCACGGTCCTCCCGGCGGTCCCCAGCCGCAGCGGCTCCTCCGCTCGGAGGGCTGTGCGGCTCCCTGACGCAGCCGTGCCTTCTACCTTGGAGAAGGTGGGAAGATCCCCGCTCTTCAAATGGGAACTGGCCTCCGGCTCTGCTGTGCCGGGCTCGCCCAGGCATAATTTAAAAGGTATTTGGAGGGGGCACCCTCCCCCTGGGGGGCCCAGCAGGTGAGCGTGTGCCTTCAGGGCAGGGTGTGACCTCGGGGTCCCGGGATCGAGTCCCACGTCGGGCTCCCCGCAGGGACCCTGCTTCTCCCTGTGCCTGTGTCTCTGCCTCTCTCTTTGTCTCTCATGAATAAATAAATAAAATCTTTAAAAAAAAAAAAGGGACCTGGAGAGAGGCAAAGTTCGGTGTCAGTACAAGGTAAAGACATTTTAAGCTGTTTTTCTAAAATCCGGAAAACCCATCTGACTGCTGGGTCCTAGCCTGCTTCCCAGAATTGTTTGCATTGTTAATAAATTTGTCCTGACCTTTTGTACAGAAATACTGTCTCCATTTTAATAGGCTTAGCTCGACCCACACGGTGATCACCTGTAATATCTCAGTGCCTCTGACACACGGTGAAAAGACTTCCAGCTGAATTCACTTGAGAACGGGCATTGTTTCCGAATGGACTTTTCTCTGAGTCTGTCTTCAGGGTTATGTGAGCAGCTTCTACACCTTTTAAGTCTCTTCTTTTTTATTTCCTCAGATACCCTTCCCTGTGTTGAATCTTGTTTTCCGCCCCCATACATTCTTTTTAATTCTATTTGTAGCAGCAGGCATTTTTTTTAACAGAATAAAAATCTTAATTTTTATTTTTTTACATTTCTTTCTATTTAAATTTGACTTGTCACCATATAGTATAACCCCCAGTGCTCATCCCGTCAAGTGCCCCCTCACTGCCTGTCACCCAGTCACCCCAGCCCCCCGCCCACCTCCCCTTCTGCAGCCCTTTGTGTGTTTCCCAGAGTTAGGAGTCGCTCATGGTTTGTCTCCCTAATTTTTCTCAGTTCCCCTCCTTTCCCCTATAATCCCTTTCACTATTTCTTATATCCCCGTATGAGTGAGACCATGTGATTGTCCTTCTCCGATGGACTGACTTCACTCGGCATCATCCCCTCCAGTTCCACCCACGTCGAAGCACATGGTGGGGATCCGTCCTTTCTGATGGCTGAGTCATATTCCATCGTATACACAGACCACATTTCTTTATCCTTTCTTCTTTCGATGGACCCCGAGGCCCCTTCCACAGCTGGCAGCCAGACACTTCAAATAAGGGCTCGTATGCAGCTTCTCCTCGTGCTGCATTGGCCTCAATAGCACCTCCTCTGAAGACAGGTAAACATTTTCAGTATTTGATTTCGGTCCCAGCGTGTGGGTAGCTGCTCTGTTCCTGGGGGTGGTCGGTACTAAAGCATTTTTCACGAGGGCTCGAAAGAACAGAAGGAAGGTCACGTGTTGCTGGTGAGCCGTGACGCCAAGTCTCAGGGGACAGGTGTGCGGGAGCCCTTCTGCGTGAGGCTGTCACGCGGCGATGAGAGCGGAAAACCGTCGGCAGGAGCCTGGCCAGGGGCGCCCAGGCCTTGCTGCGCTGTGTCCACTCCGTTCCTCTCTTACCTGGCTGCCTCCCTCCTGTGCTCTTCCTCCCTTGTGCACTGGCCTTGCGGGTAAAACACGCAGAGAGCCTCTTGAGGACCGTGAGGAAGGGGCTTGCGGAGGAGGGGGCGCGGCGGTAGAGGGGGCCTGAGTGCAGGTCCTCCGGGAGGTGTGGGAGGTGAGGGGCTTGCCCAAGCACTGAAGCTGGTGCCGGCCCTCCGGACCCCCTCGTAGCTTTTCTGCGGCCCGACAGGGACTCCTAAGCCAGCCCAGCACACGTCCCGAAGCGGGCGGTGGTTCCCAGGCGTGCGGGTAGCGTGCTGGGCTGTCGCCGGCCAGGGCTGAGCGCGGGCTCCGGCTGGGCTCGGGGGAGCCCACCGTCTCCGGTGCCCTGAGCCGACCCCCCTCGTGCCCCGTGCCACTGCCCTCTTGCCGATCGCCCCAACCCGGTTTACCGATCCCACCCCACACCTCCACCCAGTCACAGCCACCGCGAGGGGCCCCGGGGCTCGTCCATGGTTCTGCTGGTGGCTCCTCACCCTCGGGCTGGAGGTTGAGCACCCCCAGCTCTAGCCTCAGCCTGGCACCCATCCTGGGTCCTCCACGCTGGCCTGGCCCCTCCTTTGGGTGCTGCACGGGGCTCTGCACTCTAACAAGGTGTTTGGGGAAACTCGGTTCAAAAAGCAAGGTAACCGGTCACCTGATGGCATCAGTCCGTGGAGCATGTGGCTCTTGACCACAGGGTTGAGTTCAAGCAACCATGTTGGGTGTCGAGATGACTCGAGAGTCTATAATAAGTGGGGACGCCTGGGTGGCTCCGTGGTTGAGCGCCTGCCTTCAGCCCAGGGTGTGACCCTGGGGTCCTGGGATCGAGTCCCACATCGGGCTCCCTGCATGGAGCCTGCTTCTCCCTCTGCCTGTGTCCCTGCCTCTCTCTCTGTTTCTCATGGATAAATAAAATCTTTTTTTTAAAAAAAAAGGTAATTCAGAATTCTGTAGTTCTCTGCAAAGTGTAGGAGTTTCTGGAAGCTCTGCTTTTGCCCCATTTCTGCCTGCGTCAATGCCGTATTTGAGGGATCAGTTGAACAAAGCGCCCCACTGCTTGGTTCATCAGCATTCACAGCCGTCACAGACCCACGGGAGATACCGCGCAGTCGGAAGTTGTATGGAACGATCTCTCGACCTATTTCTTAAACGCTCAGTTAACTGTATTTAATGACTTTTGGGGGCTTTATTAAGTATTTATCAGTAGTGTGTCTACTAATTACAGACAGATCTCTCCCAGTCTTAAAATATTCCCATGGATTAAAGAAAATCTCTTGTTCTCAGTTATCTCACGGGCAGAGAAATTGGAGCTCTTGCGTGGCCCCCTCCGCCGGTCCTCCCGTGGCAGGTGCGTGGAGAGTAAGGCCGTTGGGGAGATTAGAAGGGAGGCCCACAGCAGTGGGCATCGCCCCGCGGTTATGAATACCCACCGTTCTCTGCCACCTGTCCCCTGCTGTCAGGGACCGCGCGTGCAGAATGGGAAGTGGTCGGTGATGCCGCGGCCTCGTGCCCGGGCAGCATCAGGGCAGCAGCACCTTGTGCAGATTCGCCCTCGGAGGAGATGCCGGCCTCGATTATTATGAACCCTGATGCTCGTGGCAGTTTCCCCCCGCTAACCTGGGCCTGTCTTTGGGTTGTGGTTAACGCTTAGGGTGCGGTGTTTTGAGATGTCTCATCTGAGATAACGGTGAACACACCGATGTCAAGAACAGGCCTCTTGTGTCTGCTCTTTAGTGGAGAACATGCACCTGCAGCGGAAGGAGCCCGCACGCGCTTTTGCAGCGGCCGGTTGACCTTGTCACCAAGCGCGTCAGGTGCTTCTGAGCGTTTATTCTGAGACGGGGCTGTACTAAGTGCCTTACGTGGCTTCGCTCCTAGCGACGGCAGGAGGCAAGCCTCTTGCTTTCTCATTTCTAGTTCTAGAAACTGAGGCACGGGGTGGGAGGGCCTCGTTCTCAAGGCTGCGCAGCCCTCATCGGATGTGCCAGGGATGTGAGCGGGCATTAGAGCCGGGATCCCTGGGATGCCAGAGACGGTGATCCCGGTCGTGCTGACTTGTCACAAGGACCGGATGTTCTACTGATGACGTGCGTGATTACCCGTGACTTCTTAAGCTTCTAAGTCTTCTGCCTAAGCCCCCGGTGCAGCTGTGGGTGCCTGTATCGGCGTGCTTGGACCACACGGCGGATGCCCGTGCTCGGTGCAGCCCAGTGTCTTCCAGCCAGAGGCGTGAGGGTATTTGCAAACGTGTGGGGTCCTGTCCTGTGGTCACTAAAACAGCCCGGATGCATTGAGGGCCCTAAATACCCGCCCGTGAAGAATGGTGGAGCCCTCTCCCGTCCGAATGCCACGAGTGCACTTTGCCTTGGACTGAGCACTCGGGAGAGGCCCCCGGGTAGTGTGGCAGGGTTTTTACACAAGTAGCGTAAGGCCAGGAAGGGTTGGGTTGGTGGCAAGATGGTGGACACGTCCCAAGGGAAGAGCCTCTTGTCAGCAGGGGCATGAGAAGGGCACACCCAGAGTACAAGTAACGCAGGGGCAGCCACCCGGCTGGCCCGACGTGAGGGGCCATGGGCACCCTCAGCCCGATCCTCTTAGCTCCCCCGTCACCCTCTCCCTGCTCCTGGCCTCTCCTCCCCAGGCTGCCTGGGGTGTGCGTCGTGTCTGTGGTCAGCCCTGGGCTTCTGGGCTTTACAGGGCGGGTCTGCTGGTCATGGGCAGGCTGGCCTTCCTCCTCCTAAAAGTGCTGGTTTTGCCCCATTTCTGCTCATGGCTTCATCACGCCCCTCTGGTCCCTGCCTTGTAATCAGCGGAGCAGCGGTCAGCAGGGTGTGGGGGGGCTCCGGGGTGGGAGGTGGGCTCGGCGTGCAGCCAGGGGGAGGCCCGTGCCGTGCCTCCCTGTGCACCTTCTGGGCCAAGTACCTGATTCAAGTACTTGATAAAAACAAAAACCCCACCATCAGCTTTACTGAGATATAATTTACACCCCATAGATTTACCCATTTAAGGTGCACAGTTCAGTTTTTAGTATATTCGCCGAGTTGTGCAGTCATCACCATGGTCCGTTTTAGAACATTTTTATCACCTCTCATGGATGCCTCGGAGCTGTGGGCAGCCACCCCAGCCGCCCCACCACGGGCCCTGGCAACCCCCCATCTGCAGTCTTTGACTTGCTCTGGACGTCTGGCATAAAAGGCGTCCTAGAACACGGGCCCTTCACCCCTTCACTTGCTCTCAGGTTCCGCGTGTCGTAGCGTGCCTCGGGACTCCGGCCCCTTGTTCTGGGTGCTCTCCCACCGTTAGTCATACACGTGTGCCCCGTGGCGTTCATCCCGTCCTCTGTTGGTGGGCATTTGGGTTGCTCCCCCTTTCGGACTAAGAGAAGTCATGCTGCTGTGAACATTCGTGTTCAGCCTTTTGCGTGGACACGGTTTGGTCTCACTTGGGTATATACCTAGGAGCGGAATTGCTGGCATCGGTGCTAACTTGGGGGAGCTCACACTCCTCTCCAGGGCAGGTGCGTCATTTGAGTTCCCTCTGGCAGCGGATTCACTCCCGTCCTCCTAATGGCGGCGTCTGTACCAGCTGTCGAGACGGTAAGATAGCACTACGTTATTTTAAAATATGGACAGTGATAAAAATAAGGTGGATTGATTCATTCTTAATGCAGATCTTGAGAGGCAGTTGACTGCTCTGGGTTTGACGCAGCTTCTCCGGGCGTTCAGAGGTCCACAGGTAGGAGGCCGTCCCTTGGTGCACGTCCATCATCGCGTTCTTCATCGGTTTCCGTCGGCTCAGTCATGTGCGTGGGATTGCGCGGTTTCTGCTTTCGGCCTTCTCCACGACCTTTGCCCCTGGAAAGCCGTTGGTGGCTGACACCTGAGAGCCTGTGGGTGTGAGAGTTTGTGTGGACGTAGGAGGGGGACGTGAGGCTTTTGTGTGTCCAGTCTGCGTCCGGGAGGAGCTGCTGCTCTCTGATGGGAATAGTGACCATCTGGTGGCGATGGTGACAGTGTAGGGGCCCCTTTGTCTTTATGATTTTTTTTTTTAATATTTTATTTACTCATGAGAGACACAGAGAGAGGCAGAGACCCAGGCAGAGGGAGATAAGCAGGCTCCACGTGGGAGCCCGGACTCGATCCCAGGGCCTTGGGGTCACGCCCTGGGCCGAAGGCAGACGCTCAACCACTGAGCCCCCAGGGCGTCCGGTCTTTATGTTTTGACTCTGTCACATTCTGAGGGATTTGCAGAGATGCAAGCTTCTGATAAGGATTTCCCTCAGCAGGAAGGAAGGCCCTCCTGATGCCCTCTGGGAACGCTGCGGGGAGGAGGATGCTGCTGACAACAGCGTGGCCGGCCGTGTTTACCCTCATGCCCGTGTTTACCCTCATGTCCGTGGCCCTCAGGATGCAGATTTCAACCCGATTCCCATAAGTTTCTAAACCTCAGGTAGTCTGGCTCTTAGGTATTCGGGCCAGATTTCCCACAGAGGGTGTGCAGGGCTTTTATATCCTTCGGGTTCATAGAGCTTGGTGGAGAAACAAGTCCTTGTTGGCACTTTTTGGGGAAAGACACAGGAGCGGGAGAAGCGGGCTCCCCGCGGGGAGCCTGATGCGGGACTCGATCCCAGGACCCCGGGGTCATGCCGTGAGCCCAAGGCAGACGCTCCACCTGGCGTCCCCTAAATACACTTCTTTTGAAGAGACCTTTGCCCCATTCACCTAGTGATCTATTAGTTTTTCCAGTTGACAATCTTTCAGGCCTTCTGCCTCCTTTTCATCTTCCCAGTATTTCTAGTCGTTTGCTGCTGTTTCTAGAGATTTCCCTGGCAGAGCCGTGGGGTTGGCATGCAGGGGAGGTGTGGGAGCTTGTTACTCCGCGCTCCGGCCTGTGGTGCTTTGTCTCTGGCTTTTCCTTATCTGGGGGCGTGTTTCCTCCTAGTTCTTTTACCCCCGGTTTGAGCCCTGCGGCTCTCGTGCGCCTGTGTAGACGTTCAGCCACAGTGACTTCTGGCTTCGATGCGGAATCATCCCGGTTCTGCTTCCTCACTGGACCACATACTTTGAGTCTTTTGTCTTCTACTTGACACTGGGGCATGAGCGGCTGCAAGAAACCTGGAGCTTGGGATCCCTGGGTGGCGCAGTGGTTTGGCGCCTGCCTTTGGCCCAGGGCACGATCCTGGAGATCCGGGATCGAATCCCACGTCGGGCTCCCAGTGCGTGGAGCCTGCTTCTCCCTCTGCCTATGTCTCTGCCTCTCTCTCTCACTGTGTTCCTATCATAAATAAATAAAAATTAAAAAAAAAAAAAAAAAGAAACCTGGAGCTTAAAGCTGGGACTCATAAGAGTGTTTCCGCTGTTTCTGGACTTGGGGACGGGCGCGTGCTTGGCTCAAATAGGCCTTTTTCATTTCACTTAAGAGCAGCCAAGGGCTTGCTGTCATCCGGCCGAGGCCGCTGCAGAGCAGCCAGTAAAGGACAGGTGTGGATTTCCGGCTCGGGCTTCGGGGCTGGGCTGGGGTGATCGAGGGGCGCCCGCCCAGTGATCTCAGCTCTGTGGCGGGGCAGCTGGCGTGTAAGCAGCCACCCGCGCCGGGCATTTGGCCAGGCAGCGAAGGCTCGGGGTTCCCGGGACGTGCCACCTGGGTCCTCACGACGGCCGCCGTTCGAGGACGGCCGCACAGCCCCCCGACGGCGGTGGCATCGCGATTTGGTGCGGCCCCCCCTTCCGGCCCCGTGCGGCTCCCCTTCCCGGCAGCGGTTCCCAGGACGTCGGCACTTCCAGCGTCCTCGTGGCGTGGCGCGGGGCAGGAGAGATTCTGGCCGAGGGGCTGCACGAAGAAGGGCACCCGGGCCGAGCTGGGCAGGGCGGGGTGGGGGGAGGCCTGGACAAGGGCGACCTGCAGGAGCCCAGGGCAGGTGACTGGGCAAGGGACACAGGACGGGTGGGCGGGAGGAACACCTCGGCCGGCGTGCTGGGACAGGTGGCAGGGGCCCCTCGGGAAACACGCTGCAGGGAAGCCACACTGAGATGATTCCTCACCTGGAGGTGACCGGGAGCAGAGAGCCGCCGTCGGTGCGCGGCCAGTGAGGCTGCTGGTAGCACGGCCACCAGCCCAACGCCGGGGTCCTTGCCGCGCACCGGGACCTGCGCCGAGTCCTTCCTGCACATCGTCTTGCTGCCATCTCCCTGCCCCGCGAGTGCAGGTGTGATGACCCTAACCCCACAGTGGGGAGCTGAGGGCGACACGCGCAGCAGCTGGAGGCTCACGTTGCTTGGCCGCTGGGCAGCACGGGGGCTTCAGAGCCACCACCGTCCACGCTGTTCAGACTTGAGTGGTGTTTCCCTAGAAAGATCCTAGTTGATCCCATTTGGGGAAACCTCAGCCCAAGAAACCAGAATCTCACCTCTGAAAATTTCTTCCAGTTCAAAGTTACCAGTGCCAAGGAAATTTGTCTTTAGAAAAGACAAATTGTCTGGGGGAAAATACTTTTTTAATCATTAAACTCAATTCAGCATCAAAAAACATTCCTCGGACTCTGATTTGAGAATGATCAGGTTTGTGCCGTGGGACACGGGGGGCAGAAGCACTAACCAGAGCGCAGTGGTGGGGGTCAGATGAAGACTGCGAGGTGCCGGGGGAGGAAGGCGAGAGCAGATGAAGTCCGGGCGATGTTGGTCATCCAGGGTGGGCTTGGGAAGGAGACGGGGCCGGCAGCGGGCGGGGGCTTTAGACCGACTCAGGCTTCAAGCTTGGGAGCTGGTGATGAGGGTATCATCCCTGAGAGAGGGGGAGGATGGGGGGAGGCACGGGGTAGGATGTGGAGGTCCAGTGTGTGTGTGTGGGGGGGGGGGTAAAGATGCTTCTGAAACGCCAAGTTGGTTTGCAGTTACGGGCATGGAGGTCGGACACCGGAGTTCAGGTTCATGCTTCAGGGTCCAGGCTTCCGACTCAGAAGAGACGGATCAGAAAGGAGCCCTTGAACTTAGGACGAGGGCCAGGGCCTTAGGACCGGGAATGAGCAACCTCCGAAGTGAAGACTGGTGAACCAGTTGTCCCAGGCGCAGGGAGCCCGGAATCGGGGCCGTTGGGCTGTTACCCACCCGAGCCTCTTGCTTGGTGCTTTCTCTGGACTGAAGCTTAGCCCGCTCAGTCCCAGTAGGTGGGAGGAGAAGCTCTTACTCCTTCCAAAGGCCGGTGACTCTGGGGGCGGGGGCACTGTGTCATTTGTTAGTTTGCACAAGTAGCTCTACGACAGTCATTTTTTAAAATTAATTGAATCAGTTATTCATAGCCAGGTATGTTCAGTGATAGTGATTTTGATTGGACTGGATTTTTTTTTTTTTAAGGCTAGAAATGTTTTGAAACTTGAGAAAATGGGAAAGGTAGAAAAGTATAAACAAAGAAACCTCTACATGCATGTGGTCCGTTATTGGAGTTCTGGTATATTTTCTTCCAGACTTTTTTAAAAATTATTTATTATTTATTTTTTAAAAGATTTTATTTATTTATTCCTGAGAGACGCAGAGAGAGGCAGAGACACAGGCAGAGGGAAAAGCAGGCTCCCTGCAGGGAGCCCGATGTGGGACTCGATCCCAGGACCCTGGGGTCACGACCTGAGCCGAGGCAGACACTCAACCGCTGAGCCACCCAGGCGTCCCAGGTTTTTGTGTGTGTGTGTTTAAGATTTTTATTTGTTTACTCCTGACAAAACACACAGAGAGAGGCCTTCCAGGCTTTTCACATGCATTTTTTAAATGTTTATAATTAAACTTTTTGTCTTGAGATCGTTGTAGTTCTACATGCATTTGAGCAATAATACAGAAGGATTCCATATACCCTTTACCTGCTTTTTCTCAGTGATGACATCTCGCACATCTCAAGCACAATATCACAGCCAGGGTCTTGACACAGAACGGAGACACAGAGCCTTTCCATCATCCCTGGGATCCAGCATGTGGCCCCTTGAAAGCACCTCCATTACCCTCTCACCCCCACGAGCTTCTCAACTTCTGGGAAAACCACCAACCTGCCCTCCATTCTCTATAATTTTGTCATTTCAAGAATCTTATATACATGGGATCATACCCCGTATAACCTTCTGGGAGTGGCTTCTTCAGCTTTTGCTTTTTAGACACAGCGCCGCTATAAATGCGTGTGTGCACATTTTTGTGCGAACGCAAGTTTTCATCTAGGTAGAATGAGTGCTCAAGAGTGTAGTTGCTGGTGTGTATCTGTGTGCACACAGTTACTGGGGTGTGTATCTGTGTGTGTGCATTTGAAAAATTAAACATGTTATTATACTATGTGCATAGTATAATTTTATCATGATTTAGCATAACTGTGATGACAAAATACTTGCATCGTGCTTTTTCTTGACCCTGGATTCTTTAAGGTGCAAAGACGGCCTTAATGCCTTGTGATGTACACGAGAGAGCTTTGCAAGGTGCTTCCTAACACAGCTGGAGCAATGAGATTTTCTTCATGCAGATTTTCCTAAAATCTTTTTTGAATAAAACAGTAGAATAGTCTAACATTTCTCTGCTCCGTCATCTTTCTGTGGTCTCCTGAGGGGGCAGCAGAAACAGGCCAAGGCAGATGTTCGGCGAAGTAGGCCGCGTCCTCTTAGACGGCTTATGCCGGGGACATAGGTCGGCACGGAGAGCCTCGAGTCAGTGGGGCTGGCCGTGGGGAGGCCCGTCTTTGGTTCCCGTGACTGGTTTCATGACTCAGCCGCGTGGGGGGACGCAGAAGCCTGAACCTCTGTCTTGGCTCATACTTGCAGTCGTGAATTCATGAGCCAATAAACGAACGAAAGAAGGAAATTAAATTAAGAGAGGCACCCGCCAGGAGCGATGAAAACCTGACGTTTTCAATCCCTTTGCACAGGTCTGGCTGGCCTTGTCTGGGTTTTCTCTGGATTCAACACTGCTCCTCAACGTACAGGTTCCAGTTGTCCTAAAAAAACGTAGAACCAACCATCTGCTGATTCCCCCCCTTTGCTGACTCCCGGCATGCAGCTAGTCTCCGGGCTCGTGCCCGGGCTCCTGTGTGTGCAAAGACAATTGGTGTATTTCCTTTTAGAACCTTCTTCATTCTTCCTTGTGTTTTGCCCCTCCTCGTGGGATTAGGCATCTTTTGTTTGGCCCCCATTGGTGCCAATCACTGTGGCTCTTCCCTCCATCATTTTCTTTAGCCTCAGTGATAGTTCTGAGTTCTTGTTCTTCCCATTCCTATCTTGTAGGTGGAAGAAAAGCGGGGGCCAGAGCAGGTGTAAGTACCGTGCTCATTTTTCCTAAGCTCTCAGAAGCGTAGATCTAGGAGAAATGAACCCAGCCAGATCTGCCTCCGGTACTCTGAGGCCGTGCTGTGGTCATCACCCCCCCACCCCCCCGCCACTACCTCTCCATATACATTATGCCCATTTGGAGAGCCAGGACCGTTTGTTCCGTGTTTGTTGAGTCTGTATCGTGGGCCAAGACTGGCCCCGGAGAACCGGGTAGGCATGCCTCTTGCCCTCGCAGAACTTTTGAACCACAGTTGGCAACACGTAATGGGTGTGAAATCAGTTCAGAGGCTCACAGCCAGCATTTAAAAGAAGCCGGAGAGAAAATATTGAGATGCGTCAAACGTTGTGACAGGTGTTTTCTGAAACTGTGTGCATGGTGGTTTACGGTATAAAACATTTCTAACTGTGCGTTGTGGTCAAATGAGTTGAAAGAGACTGGCCTGGGGTCCCAGAGTGGCGGACCTGGACGTGATTTTCACACAAGATGACAGATTAGATGAGTGATTACAGGCTGTCCTGGGAGCTGGGAAGACCATACACACAACAGAATGAGGAGGAGGAGGCCGGCACCGTGTCCTTCGCCACACTGGCGTCTCCTGAGAGGACAACCTCGGGGCCGAGACCTCAAGGGAGAGTCGCAATGCGTGTGGCCCGGAAGGAGCTGGACCTTCGTATCTGACCGTAATTCCAGGACGGTGGAAAATAGTAAGGCGGCTATGAGCAAACCCCAATGCCTAGACATCATCCTGGTCCTCGCCACCGTCACCCTCTTAACTTAGGTCAAATAAGGAGGAACCAGAAACCAAATTGCAGAGTATTGTCATGCCGATCTTTGGTTAACCTCTCTTCTATGTTTTTATTTCTTTGTTTCTAAAATATTTTTATACTTCATGAAAGGTCCTGTTTATAGACATCAGCTTGTCCACATCATTTCTTCCCCTAGTGTCGACGCAGACCTCTGGTTGGTTGGCCTTTCTAGACCGCGGCATCTCAACATGGCACTCTTGACATTTAAACTGAACGATTCAGTGCTGTTTTGCCACATTTCTGGCCTTTGGTGACCTGATGCCAGTAGCACCCGTCTCCTTCCCCCGGTTCTGACGACCAGAAATGTTTACAGACGTTGCCACGGGTCCCGGGGGCGGAGGAGGCAGGTGCTGAGTGGAGAACTACTCTCGCAGGAATTCTAGGATACAGTGAGAGGAGGTGGCCCAGACCGAGGATACCCTCCATCGCATCCATCCATCAAGGGAGGACGTGCTAGGGTTCCTTTCTTTTTCCTTTCTCTTTAATTGGAAAAGTCAAATGTTATGACTGGGGCTTCCAATGACTTGTAGTAAGAGAAATCTTGTGTATAGATTATAGAACCCTGTGTCATAGAGCCTCTTGCCCCCACGTGGTGGGAGCGTCCTTGCAGTGTAGGCGCTGTCCTAAGCTTAAAAGTAAAAGTGGGTTGACAGTGGCTCAGCTATTTTTTTTTTTAATCTAATTAATTGGCTCCATTCCTTTAGATTTTTCCTGCAGAAGTGAACCCAGCGTTAGACAAGCCTTCCGAGTAGTTTTTCCGACACTCTTGGTTTCCTTGGTTCTGCTCCCGTGCCTAATCCGGTCTGGTCTTGTGACCGGTGGCGTGTATTTCTGTAACAGGAGCTATTTGTTCTGAGGCTGCATTTTCTCTAAATTGATTTCCTGTCTATTAATCTTCCATATTTTCCCCCACTTCTCAACCTTACCGCCTTTCTCCTAGTACACGCTCCATTCAGGGAACTCCACGTACTCTGAGTTGGGTTTTTACGGAATACGTTTTGTTACTGTATTTTGGCTGCTGTTCCCCCCAAAAAAATTCCTGTAAAAAGAATTCCATTCTTTAAACCTAGCGTTTTCCTGCTATTTGGAAATAATCTCGTGTAAGTAATACCCTGTTAATTGTTGCACATACCAATGACTTTTTTTTTTTTTTTTACATACCAATGACTTTTGACGCTTCAAGGGACTTGCCTGAAAAATTCTTGAATAAGACCGTGGGTCTCATTAATCCTTTGAAATCTTTCTAAATTAAATCAGGTGCTCATTCAGCCAGCCCGCATCAACACGCTGCTGCAGGGGGCTGGATCCACGCCTTCCCCCGTAGGGTCTCTACTGCGTTGTTACCTGACGGCGAGGCTGGCCTCATTCCTCCTAGAAAGTAACGTCTCTCGGCACTTAGTCCGTTTACCCACATTTATGTTCGCAAACATTAATCACCATCTGTGATCGGTGTTTACTTGTGTATTTGGTTTTGTTTCCTTCCTCTCGTTGGAATGTAAGCTCTATTCCCAGTGCGCAGGCCACGCCAGTAAATACTTGGTTGAATGAACGGGTTTCCTTAGTTTATGAGACCCCCCCCCCCCTTCCTTAGCACCTGCCATGTGCCACACACCATTCGGAAGATCCTCACCCGTGTCAGCCCGGCTCTGAAGGGGTGGCCACCCCGGCCTTGCCTTCGCCAACACATTCTCTCTACTCTTCTCCTTCTCTGGAGATAATTAGTGTTTTGAGCAGCTGCTGGCCTCCGTCTTGGCATCGTGTTTTTATTGTTTTTGTTCACAGTCTCTTGTTTACGTGACCCTTATCTTCCGTCATGGTTCTGCGTCCTTGAGGGTGTGGGAAGGATGGGTTCCAGTTCTCTGGGTTTCCCACCCCTAGGATGGGCACGTGCCCACGTTTGGCACACCGCGTGCCCCTGCAGACCTGAGGCCAGGTGTGTGAAGGTGGGGAGCTGTGTGGTGTGTAGCCGTTTCCTCCAGTGCCCTTGTGCTCCGCTCTGGCTCAGTCGGTTGGGCGTCTGCCTTGGGTTCGGGTCAGGGTCTTGGGGTCCCTGGATCGAGCGCCACGTTGGGCCCTCTGCTCAGCGGGGAGTCTGCTTGTCGCTCTGCCTGTCACCCCGCTCATGTGCACTCACATGTGCACTCTCTCAAATAATTAAGTCTTAAAAAAATAAAGAAAAGAAAACCTGCCTGGATTAGCATTGTTGGCATGTAGCAAGCTGGGGAAGAGTAGAGAATTTTAGCTGTTCCCTTCTGGGCCTTTCCAGATGCCCCAGGACAACTCCGAGCCTTGGTCTGAATCCCTCCCTTTAATTTTCTTCCATGGGGTCTGAGTTAGTGTGGAGGGTCAGTGTCCAAAACATGCGTCCACACTCTTGAATGTTCCCGAGGGTTGTTTTCTTGAATGCTGATCCTTGGCCATGGCCCGCCCCTCCGTGCACTCCCTGGGCAGCGCCCCGGCCTGTCCTGCCCTCTGGGTGCCTACGTGGCGGGGCTGGCTGTCTGGCGGGAGGTGGGCCGCTGCGGCCGGCGCGTGTCCTGCGGGAGGTCTGGGCCCCAGGAAGCAGCTGGGGACAGCGGCCGGCCTTGACAGGACATGGTCAGGTGTCCGCCCTCGCCTGGAGCAGTTTCTCAGGACTGGTTTCTACCAACTCTTGTGGTTCCTGTGGCAGAGATGCCACGGCTGAAGTCTTATTTTTTTCCTCTAGAAACATAAAACATGCCATTTCTCATGGCTTCTGAAAACCATCGGATTGGTACTTTTGCTTTTCTTAGTGGGTCATTCTCGTTTGCAATAACATGCTATTTGTTGCCACGTAGGCAACCGGTCAACGTGTAAAAATAGACTTCCCCAGTCAGGAAGTCCTGCAGATAGTCTCCGAAAGTCATTCTGCGTCTGCGCGCGAGTGAAGTGTGTGCGCATGCAAACGCGGTACATCTTTCACGTCGTTTAGGCCCCTGCCTTTTCTACCTTCGTGTTTTTTAGGGATGAATGTCACAAAAGTATAAAACGAATAACTGGAGTAGACGCCGCCAGATGATTGTTACGTACACGTGTTTGTAGGTGAAGTTGGCCAACTTTTGATCAATAGGTGGAGCTGACTTAATACACTTAATCCCGCACCAAGTCAGCAGTGGTAGAGAAGCGTGGAGTAGATTGTGGAAATGCGTGTGAATTCAGGGCTCAGTCCCCTCCCATCCGAGCTCTGGCTTGTGCGTGCCACCGCACGTGTGCAGCACGTATCCGTGATGCTTGGAATTTTAAGGAAGACAGCTGTCAAGGACACCAACCGATTTTAGTCCAAGAAGGGGTTTAAGGACATTTTTAAAATACTCCTGTGATGATGTGTTCCAGCCTCTAAGCAAATACGTGTTTGAACAAATCCGACTGCGTGGGGAATTTATGTGACACTTGCATTGAAGAGCGGTTATCATGAAGTCTTGAAATACATCGTGTGAGCCCATGTGAGATGTTACACAGTGAAGCCAAAGTACTTTCGAAAACTTTGGTTAGGCGGGTTCTCCACCCTTACGGATTGATAGCGATTGGAGAAACATGCAGAGCAGTGAAGCGTAAGTTTATGATTTGAGCGATTCCCAGGGGGTGGCTGCTGCGGGAACCGCTGTCGTCTATTAGCGGTTGTCCTATGATAGCTTCCTTTAGAAGGAGATGGTGGCGCAGAGAATGCGGAGGTTCTCTGCGGTGCGCTTTCTAGTGCCGACTCAGGGTCTTGTCGCGGAAACTGTACTGAGATCGTACTTCAAAGTGGGGAAACGTCCGGGGACACTGTTCGTTGCTGACCACTAAACAGTGGGATTCCTTCTGCCCGCCAGGTATTCACTTACAAGCAGAGCACGATCACGCAGCAGAAGGTGACCGCTATGCACCCCACGACCGAGGAGGGCGTAGATGACATGGCCACGTTGACGGAACTCCACGGGGGCTCCATCATGCATAACTTACACCAGCGATACAAGAGGGATCAAATATACGTAAGTTCTGCTTTGATTCTCTCTAAATATCCCTCGTGTGATTGAATGTGAAGTTTTGTTTTCAACGAGTGTTTCCTGCCCTTTGAAACCGTCCACTTAATCTAAGTAGAACTGTGTTTTCAGGTGTTCAGCCAAATTAGAAACGTGGTCCAGTGAATCGTGTTCTTGTGTGTGTTGCCCTGATTTTATTAGAAGGAACTGCTTTATGCGTGGAAGGGTGATCTGACCCCTTGTGAGTGCCTCTGTCTTGGAAGGTTCTCTTTCACGAAGAAGTCACCGGAGTGCTTGTCTTTCTCAGCTAAGGGCCAGGTGGAAAATGTGGATTTGCAAATAATAGTACCTCAAGCTCCAACTTTTCTCTCCTTTTCTTGATGTTTCTCCTTTTATGGATTTCTCACATTTTTTTTTTTCTGGCCCTGGAGCCCCTCCAGGGGAATATTTGGATTCAGGGAACCCATCTTTCTTACTTGCAGGGTTGCTGTTTTGAAGGGAGACATGTCCATAAAAAAGCAGGCATGCACATGCTTCAACTTTTGTGAAATGTGACTATATCTGTATTATAGATGTAATATTTAGAAATAATTAAAAAATCATTTCTATAATACGTCATTACTTTTTGGCATTAAAGTGCATACTTGAATTTATCTGTCAAGATTGCCCGGCGGATTTTATCTCTTTCATCTGCCTGCTTCCAAGTCCTCATAGTAAAGGGGTCAACTGCTTACCTATATTTTTTTCTTGTCAGGTTCAAACATATAGGTTTAAAAAAAAAAAAAACCAAAATGTTGATACTGTGAAAACTCTTGATCTTTCAGTAATTTTTGTCCTTCAGCAGTTATGCTGAATTTTGCCAATGCACTGGTGATCCTGATGGGTCATGTCCACCTTTGCCGCAAGCTAGTAGATGCTCACGGAAACTCAAGGCCTGCTTGGTATTCTTGTGTCTCCAGTTTATTGACCTTAGACCGGAAGAGGAGAGCTGGGAAATGAGAAATCAGTTGTTTGCGGGTTTACTGCTTAAATTTTCTCTGCTCTTTACACTGTGAAAGTGTCATTTTTGCCAGCTTGACCTAATGCTCGCCACATGTTTCCAAGCAGCCCTATGGAGAGAAACGCAGAGGGATTCCAGTCCTCTGCCGGCCGAGCCTCCTTACAGGGTCTTTAGATTACCGGATTTCCCGTATGTTCTTCAGGGGAGGCAGCCTCCGTACGTATTTAGGAAGAAGCGGCCGTCTCTTGCGTGTTGTGCGTGTACTGGCAAAGCTCTGCTGTCTTCCCCGTCAGAAACGCCAGGGTGACCCGGGAACTCCCTGCTCCCCGCGGGGGGGCCGGCAGCGGGTCCCGGTTACTGTACCTGTGTGTGCGGTGGTGTTCGATGCTGCCTTGGTTTACACAGCAGTATCCTCGCTCAGTTTGCCAAGGACTTATTTTGTCTTTCTTGAGCCAAGGACATTCCCAGGGCCCCTGGCAGCTGTGTAAGAAATGTCTGTAAAACAAAGCCCGTGCATATCAGAAATACCGTTGTAGTTGATGATAAAATGTGAAGCTGAGTTTAAAATTTCTTCATCAGTAGGTGTCTCGTTGGTGAGGATTTCAGGACTCGCCCTCTTCCGTCTTTAGGTGCAAGTTCTTACTCTACATTTATTAGTCAGGGAAATGTCAGTCCCATTAAAGGAGGGAAAAAATGACCCAAGCACAGCCTTTTAAAAGTTTTTTTCAAAAAAATGAAAGTAAAAGTTCTCTTCTGGGGCACCTGGGTGGCCCAGTGGTTGAGCACATACCTTGGGCCCAGGGCGTGATCCCAAGGTCCCGGGATCGAGTCCCACGTCGGGCTCCCTGCATGGAGCCTGCTTCTCCCTCTGCCTGTGTCTCTGCCTCTCTCTGTGTCTCTCATGAATAAATAGATAAAATCTTTAAAAAAAAATGTTTTTCTCTCCCTCTTTTCGTGATGACGTTAAACCTGAGAGCTAAGCTGCCCAATAGAGCCTATGAATACCGCCTTGTTTCTTCCCCTGGAATGAAGGTCTTTTTCCTCCCCTTTGAGGGAAGAACATAGGATCCTGCACCTCCGGGTGCAGGTCGGCTCGGTACGAGGCCCTTCTGCGCCCCCTCTGAGGCGCGGGCGAGGTGTCCCGCGGCCGCCCCTTGGTCATCCGTCCCCGCCGTCGGGCGCGGCCCCTGCGGACAGAGGCCCCGCTGTGGGCAGAGCCGCGGCCGCGCTGCCCTCCCGCTCCGAGCCCGCCTGCCCAGATCTGTGAAGGGGGACACAACGCCGCTTGCACGGAAGGTGCCGGGTCCGGTTTCCGCCGCGGGCACCAGACATCGCCGCGGCCCGTGACCGTAGCAGCTTAAGAGGCCCGCTGCCGCCCCGGCTCCGTGGCCGCGCCCGCCCCCTGCGCACCGTGGAAGCACTGTCTGGGGCCGGGGCCCACCCGTGCCCTTGGAGGCCGGAGGTCCCGTCGTCTGGCGGGCGGGCCGCGGGCTGTTGGCAGGTCCCTGCCTCCGGCCCTCAGAGCCAGCAGCGGGGACCGGGGCTCTCGCCGTGGGTCTCTCCTCCTGCCCCGTCGTCCCCTCTGCCGCCAGGATGTCCCCCCGCGGTCGGGTGGGGCCCGCCGGGCGGGGTACGGGTCTGTCCAGGGCCTCCGGCCACGGTCACATCCCCAGAGCTCCCCACGGCCCGGTCTCGGCGTCTGCGGACTGAACACGGGTGTCCGGGGGCGCCCTGCGCCCCCCCCCCCGCCCCTGAGGCGGCCCCCGCGGGCCTCCCCCGACGCCCCGGCTCCCGCAGCATTGGGTGTGTGGGCGGGAAGCAGGTTGCTGCGAGAAGGCCCGGCCCGGCAGGAAGGCTGCTGGCCTGTGTGAGGCCCCGGCGCTCTTCTCCCTGGGGACCGGCCTTCCCGGACCCCACGAGCCGTCCCCTGCCGTCCCCAGCCGTGAACGGGGACACAGCCAGGAAGCGCTAAAGCGCTCGAGGAGACCGACCCGAGTTGAGCAGCCCTCTCCGCGCGCCCGCTCCTGGGCTCTGCGTCAGGAGCCTGTCGGTGTTTTCATGTATGTTTTCTAGGAGGGACGGGGCGTCCCTGACTGGGCTGTTCTCGAAGCAGGTGGCGGGCAAAGGCTTCTGGGACCTTTGCAGCTCTCCCCGCGTCCTCCTCGTCTGCACCCAGGTCTGTAGGAAGCTCCGCCGGGAACTTGTCCTGAGTCCTCGAGGGCAGAACTGGGGGCCTTCTCTGTCCGTGTGACGGCCTGCGTGGCCCCGGCCCCGCCGCAGGTCCTTCTGGGATCAGACCCTGGTGAGAGCAGCTCCGCTCGAGCCACAGCCTCACCCCCTGATGCTGGGGTCCTTTCCTGGGATTTCAGGTTCCTGGTGCCTGAGGCCCCACCTGTCTTTCCCCCTCTGGCGACTCTCCGAGTCGCACCACAGCCCCCAGCCTGGGCCTCCCCCCAGACCCCCCCCCGGAGCCCCCTTTCTCTGGGCTTCCCGCCACAGGGGCCGCTCCCTGGTTGCCTCTCCCGGGAGAGGGTCTGATGAGGGCCCCGAGATCCCCTCTCCTCCTACCCGTCATGGGACCAGGAGGACAAGTACCCACCCCTGTTGGGTTCCTAGAGACTCAGGGAAGGAGCCCGGCACGTGTTTGTGGGACGACGAGGGGAGACAGAGGGCGAGGTGACCTGCGGGTGGACGAGGCCTGCGCTGCCGTGGGAAGCCCCATGTGGGGGGATACGGCGGTGACGGGAGGGGCAGCAGTGACACCTCAGAGGAGTGTTCGAGCTGGCTCGGAGAGGCGGGTGGACACTGTACGTGAAGATGGAGCGATGGGAGCTGACTCGGGGTGATGGTGTCCCTGGGTTGGGGGAGTTCCTTTGCTTGCGGGTTGTGGTGTGTGTTAGGGTTGAGCCCTCCGGCGGGGCGGCCGGCTGCGGTCAGGACAGCCTCAGGCAGCGGTCCTCCACCGGGGGACTGTGCCAGGGGACGGTCGGCACCGCCCGGGGACACCCCTGGTTGCAGGGCCCAGGCCGGGGATGCTGACAGCTAGCGGGTGGGGCCAGGGGTGCCCGGGACCACGCAGCAGAGCAGGGCCTGGGCTGAGCTGTCAGCGGTGGCGAGCTGAGAGGCCGACTGGCTGGGCACGTGCCCGCACCCCGCACCCCGCAACCGCGGCCAGACTGGGTTCGCAGCGGCGTCGGCCGGGCGGGAGAGAGCACAGCACCTTTGTTAAGGGTTTTGGGGAGAGGATTTCCCGGAGGTAGAACTTAGACGTTGGTAGGGGTGGAGTGCACGGACCGCAGAGGGCAGGTGGCACAGAGCGCGTGGGGTCTAGCCGGGGCACAGGGGTCGGGAGGAAGGGGGGGTTGCTGGGGGATGGTGGGCGGCTCTGGTGGCCACCAGTCTCGGGAAGCCCTAATGGCCGTGAGGCCCCGGGCCGCGGTCCGGGCAGCTCCTCCGGGAGGGGATGCTGGGGCCGGAGCTGCTTCGGGATTCCCGTCTTGCTGTACCCTCAGAGCCTGGGGGGGTTCTATGTTGTTGGGGGCCCTGCACGTGCACACGGTGGGGACAGGACAGCGGGGCTTCCACTGTGGAGAGCGCAGGCCCCGTGTCCTCCCCACAGCCCGTGCTGTGGCAGGGTGGTCGTCCTCCGCTGGGGGACACGCAGGGTCTCCATCCTGGGCTGTCACGCACTGGGGCAGGTGCGCGGAGGGCCGTGGACTGGACCCCGGGAGGCCGTGCTCTGGTTGTGGGGTCGGGTCCCAGGGAGGCCGCGCTCTGCTCCGCCAGGACCCTGGCTCCTTTGCTGGTCCTGCCGCAGGGTGGAGATGAGCAGCAAAAGACCCACTTGGAGAAGCGGCCCCACTAAAGACACACGCTGATATCAGCGCCCGCGATTCTTCACAGCTAGCGTATTTTTTTTAAAGATTTTATTATTTATTCATGAGAGATGCAGAGAGAGGCAGAGACCCAGGCAGAGGGAGAAGCCCTCCCTGAGGGGAGCCGACATGGGACTCGATCCCGGGTCTCCAGGATCACACCCTGGGCCGAAGGCAGACGCCAAAGCGCTGAGCCACCCAGGGCTTCCCCGCAGCTAGCGTAGTTTTAGGTTGTTTCAAAAACAACCTCCCTGGGCTGGTGGCCTTGCACCCCGAGTCTGTAAGCGTGCGGGACGATGTTCCCGAGTGACCCGGGAAGCCTTCTCCTTCCTGCGGAGTGATGTGTTGCCAGCGGCCAGCGAGACACCCGCTCGCGGAGCAGACAGGTGAGCCGCGTTCACCCGCGTGTCCTGGGCCGCCCTCCGGGGAGGCCCGGCCTAGGTGGCCGTGACTGCTCCACGCGCAAATCTAACTCTGAGGGGAGTTTTCCCAGAGTAGACTGTCTCTGGATTCCTTGCCGGCCCCTTCAGAAGCCGGTGTCAGGTAGCCGCGTGCCTCTCGGATGCCGGGATGGCCCGGGCGCTGGCGGTTAGCAGCCTCCGCGTGCGCCTCGTGTGGGGAACAGCTGAAGGCTGTGTGGTTTGTCGGGGCCTTTTTTTCACATGAAATCAAGACTGGTGTTGCCAAAAGATGATTGTAACCATCTGTCTGACTATATGTATTTTTAAACTTCACCAAACATTCATACTCTTGAGCGGCCACTTCCACATCAGCACATGATGGTGGCAATTAGGGACGTTATTTTTACGATTTTTTTCTTCCATTCCTGTCTCTTTTGGGTCTCTTTTTGGGTCCGATTCCTTTCAACAAGGAGGAAATTTTAGACAGAAGTTTACTCAAATTAAATGGAAACATCACTTGTAAGTTTAAGAGCTTGTCTTCAGCAACAACTTGACTTACCTGTTGTAATCTAGTTTTCATCAAACTTGAATGCTTAACAATCTTGTTCATTGTTCAAAAATGTTTTAAATTGTTTAACTGGATAACAACAGCAGTTTCTCTTATATAGAAGGTACTGGACACAGAGCACTAGAACACAGTGGAAACGTGAATTTATCTGGTAGATCTGTGGTCAAATCATGTGCCCCCAGTATATCTACGTTGATACAGCCCTACCTGTGTGCCAGGCTGGGTGCTAAGCTCTAAGGCTGCAAAATTACTCTTGTTCAGGGTAGTTATTTCTTGGAAGATTGGATAAATGAAGGACGTTGCACCTCCAAGACTTCACAGTTCACTGGTGAAGACACATAGGCCAACCATTGACAACTGCCCAGGGTGACACTGAGTGTGATAAAAGTACTTGGAACATAATGAATGGGCATCCAAAGGAGGAAAAAAAGGAAGAGGTCAGACCACGATTACCAGCAGAAGCACGAGTCCTGCTGAGTTTTGAAGTATTCATAGGGGACTTTGGCCACGAGGGAGGCTGGCCTATCTCTAGCAGAAGATCAGCGTGTTTAAAGACGTGAACTGGTACGGCACATTCATCCAGCTGTAGGACATTCCAGATGCTGAAATGTCGCATGCAGCCATCTGGCAAGGTGGTCAAGAGCAGGTGAGGAAGGGCTCTGTGTACAAGTGCACAAGTTCGAATATACTTGTGAAGGCTGCATGCAACAGCTTGAACATGAGTTCCCGGAAAACTCGCTCTGGCTGCAGGGTGAGGGATGAGTTCAGCAGACATCCAGTCTAGGACCAGCGAGCAGAATGGGAAATGATAGGGTTCCAAACCAATCCTGGGGGGAGTTTGAGTAGGAAGGACACTGAGAGGAAGATTGTAGGGTTTGTGGGGGCAAGTAGGCTGAATTTCTATAGGATGACTCCCAGATTTCTGGATTAACCCTTTGGGTTGACCATGGTGCATTTATCAAGATGCCACTAAGTGAAGGGAGCCTGGGTGGCTTGGTTGGTTAAGTGTCTGATTCTTTGGCTCAGGTCACGACTTCAGGGTTGTGAGATAGAGCCCCGTGTCAGGCTTCACGCTCAACGTGCAGTTGGCTTGAGATTCTCTCTCTCCCTCTGCCCTTCCCCTGACTCACGTGTATGTGCTTGCTTGCACTCTCCCTCTCAGTAAATAGATAACAACTTTTTTTTTTTTAAAGGTGTCACTAAGTAAAAAGAAACAGGTGTGTTGGGGAGCTCAGCCTTGTCCATGTGAGTCAGAGCTAAGGGTCATCCAGGTGGAGATGTCCAGTGGGCCATTGAGCGTATGGACCTGTGATTTAAAACTGAAGCTGCGTTCAAGATAAGGATAACTGCTGTTGGTAGTTCAGGTGATCAAGAGGGAAGGAAAGAAGAGAATGGTGGATGGGAGATGTATTCACGATCGCATGGGGAAAAGCAGTTGTGGTTTTCATTTTCCCTAACGAAAACAATACACACCTCTGGGTTATGTAGTATTTGCACGTAGCAATCATGTGGGTGGACAGAGGGCGTGTGTTTATGACTGATCACAATCTTAGGCCCAGAGGGGGTTAAGTCATGTTCCAGGGAAGGTGGCTCTGGGCTGAGGAGCCTTTGGGTTCCGATGACCAAACCTTGTATAGACTGTTGGTTCCCATGGTTGAATACTGTCTTCCTAATGGTAGCACAGATCCCTCGGTGTCTCGGAACAGAGTACGCCTGAGGCCACTGGGTCACCTTTCTTTTTCTGAGTTCTACCTGTTCCTTGTGCTGGGGATGAGATATTACAAGGCATTCCACCCAATTCAAGATTTTTGAAAATCTTGAATTGGTAGACTTTGGGTTGAAGAAATGCAGTGAGTTTCTTCCAGCATTTTTAAGCAATATGTACTGCAGCTGTTCCAGATGATTAAAATGGGCAAGGAAATGTATTTTTTGGTGAGTTATGTGGAACTTTTCTGACTAGGAAGATTTGTTATGTGCTTCAAAATAGAGCATTCTTTCTATTTCTGAAAAGCCATGAAAATGACCAAGCTATTTATCCCGGTGGAAGTTGGAATCCAGTATGAGGAGACCGGTACCTGGTCCCACCCTGTTTCAGAGCTTCACGTGTCCGGAGTCTGAAAGGGCATGGCATCGTCCTGGCCATTTCTGGAGCCGTAGTCATACCTTTTTATAGAGGGATAAATGGTGAGACGTAACAAATGTGTCTCACAGCTCTTGGGATTTCTTACCACATGTGATCTGTGTTTCACCGGGTAGTTAAGAGGGTCAAAGAAGAGCCTGGTTGTAGATTAACTGGCCAGTCACCATTTTTATTTCTATTTCTATTTGAACTTCACTTACTCAATGCATCTCTTATCCGTGCAGCCTTTGTTTTGGTGATAAAATAACCCATGCAGAGCGGGATGTGTACGGTAGTGGGGGAAAGATAAGATGCCCTTGGCCGTGGGCAGTCCCGGTGGCGCAGCGGTTTAGCGCCACCTGCAGCCCAGGGTGGGATCCTGGAGACCCGGGATCGAGTCCCACGTCATCGGGCTCCCTGGACGGAGCCTGCTTCTCCCTCTGCCTGTGTCTCTGCCTCTCTCTCTCTCTCTGTGTGTGTCTCTCATGAATAAATAAATAAAATCTTTAAAAAAAAAAAAAAAAAAGATGGCCTTGGCCGTAATTATTTATATTGCTGATAGACCTCTAAGACTTCACCTAATTTGTCGTCCTTTGAATAAGCTCTTAAGAACTACTGCTCTTTTTATTTTTTAAAGATTTTATTATTTATTCATGAGAGACAGAGAGAGAGGCAGAGACACAGGCAGAGGGAGAAGCAGGCTCCCCCCAGGGAACCTGATGTGGGACTCGATCCTGGGTCTCCAGGGTCACACCCTGGGCTGAAGGCAGGCACTAAACCGCTGAGCCACCTGGGGATCCCAAGAACTACTGCTCTTGTTGCCACGTTGTCTTGTGCTTCTGTTTTGTGGAGGTTCAGAAGGGCCACTTGGCACGAACATGGGCAGGAACAACAAAAACTCAGTAACCGAAGCCCTCGCGCCCCCGCCCGCACAGCTTCTGTAGCCGTAGAGATAATTCATTAGGAGTCAGGTGACTGTCTCCCCTTTTGGGAGCCACTCAGACTCTCTTCTCTCATATCCCAGGTGGGGGGACCCCGAAGGTGGGGGACTCTGTTGGAGGGTCAGGAGTTCGTGTGTCACGCAGGGAGCTTGGATTGAACATGCCCGTCTGCTTTGGGAAATCTCAGTGAAGCCAGGGCAGGAGGTGGACGGGAAGGAGATGGACCCTGGGGTTTGTTGAAAGACTTACGCACGAGGTGTGGAGGGATTGGGCCTGGGTAGGGAGCTGGACGCAGTCTGCAGGGGTTCCCGTCCTGTACATGGGCAAGCAGCGGAGGTGGCCACCACACACCCGCAGTAGGGCACGCCGGGGACCCGGTTCCTGCCTTTGATCTCACTCCCAGGCTCTGTGACTGCAGGGGCAGCATGTAGCCGTCCCTTCCTGTGTCAGAGGAGACCCAGCCGTGGCCTGTGGCCTGCCCACATCTCAAGGATGTGTTGGAGCAAATGAGGGCTGTGAAGACGTGTCTACGTGGGTGGGGCTGTCCTCTGTGTTCCACAACCATGAAATTGTTGCTTTGGAAACATGTAGGCTTGTCATTTAAAATCTGGTGACAAGGGCAGCCCAGGTTTAGCACTGCCCTGGGTCCAGGGCATGATCCTGGAGACCCGGGATCGGGTCCCACGTCAGGCTCCCTGCGTGGAGCCTGCTTCTCCCTCTGCCTGTGTCTCTGCCTCTCTGTGTCTCTCATGAATAAATAAATAAAATCTTTAAAAATAAATAAATAAATAAAATATGGTGACAAGACTTTTAAGAAATGGCTGAGTCCATTAGTGAGAAGGTGAAATAGTAAAACTTGGGCATGCATGTTGGACAAGCCTGGTTAACCTCCGGTACTAAATGGAGGTACTTAGATTGGACAGGCGTTTTTAAAAATTATTTTTTTTAAGTTTTTACTTAAATTCAAGGTATGCAAGAGGCATTTTTAACTCTGAATGGCACAAAATTGCCCGTAATCTTAAAAAATAAAAATAAGGACACCTGGCTGGTGCAGTCGGGTTAAGCATCTGACTCTTGGTGTTGGCTCTGGTCATGATGTCAGGGTCCGGGGATCCGGCCCTGTGTCGAGCTCTGCCTTCAGTGTGTGGAGTCTGCTTCTCTCTCCAGTGCCTCTGCTTCTCCCCCTTGTGTTCTCTCTCTAAAATAAATAAATCTTAAAAAAAAATAATGAAAGAGCTTTAAAAAATAAAAAATTGGCTTCTCTATGTATGCGAGCCAGACACACATTTTTATATATTTCTTCTTCTTCTTTTTTCTTCTTCTTTTTTCTTCTTCCTTCTTCTTTCTTCCTCTTCTCTTTTCAGATTGAGTTTGATTCAAATTAGGCCTAGTCGTTTGCTGGTATGTGGGAGTCCAGCTGTTGAATTCACTATCAGCCACCACCTATGTACTTATTAGTATTTGAGCTCTGATGAGATTACTTCATCCCCGAAAGTCTAAATGCCTTTTGTCCTCTCCCTTACTAAACAGTCTGTAATTTGTTGCCAGGATATTTTTGTTTCTCAATTTGGGTTAAAATTGTCTGAAAATGGAGTATGAAGCTTCTTGTTATTTACCCTTAATTCTGTGCTTGTTTTCAGAGCTTTCCTTGATCTTACAAAAAAGAGATTTATGTATTCTATCAGTACCAAGATTCTCAATATATTTTTTTAAGATTTTATTTATTCCTAGAGACACACAGAGAGGCAGAGACACAGGCAGAGGGAGAAGCAGGCTCCCTGTGGGGAGCCCGATGCAGGATTCGATCCTGGAACCAGGGATCACTCCCTTGGCCGAAGGCAGATGCTCAACCACTGAGCCACCCGAGTGTTCCACAATATTAAGCTTTTAAGCTTTTAAAATGTTTGTCATCAAACACACACAAACTTTTGTCATCCTAACCATTTTAAAGTGTATACTTTGGTAGCGTAGTGTACATTCACACTGTTGTGGATCTTTTAGAACACTTAAATCTTCAGAACTAGAACTCTGTGCCCGTTAAGCAACTCCCCAGGGCGCCTGGACGGCTCATTCAGTTGAGCGTCTTGGTCTTGGTTTTGGCTCATGGGTCGTGGGATCAAGCCCCGTGTCCGCTCTGTGTTCAGCCAGGAGTCAGCTTGAGGATTCTCTCCTTCTGCCCCTCCCCTCATTTGCGTGTGCACTTTCTCTCTCTAAAAATTAATCTTTCAGAAGAAAAAAAATTAAAAACAAGTGCCCCATCCCCACTCATGCCAGCCCGCGGCAACTGCCATTCCACTTTTCTTCTACCACTTTGACTGCTCTCGGTCCTTCATTTCAGCAGAATCCTACACTGTTGTCCCTTGGGGCTGGGGCTGGTTTCTTTCACTTAGCATAATGTCCTTAGGGCTCAGCCACGTTGTGTGTGTCAGAATTTCCTTCCTTTTTAAGGCTGAACAACACGCCACTGCATGTGCATTTACTACAGTTTGCTTATCCGTTCTTGCATTGGTGGACACGTGGGTTGCTAACGCCTTTTAGCTATTGTGTGATATTCTTTTATAGGCCCCGGAGAATGTCAAGTTTGAAAAGCCATTCTTCACTCAGTAGGAATACAGCAAAGAAAATAAAGTGCTTGGAGAACATTGATTTAAGGAAAACCTTGAACAGATTCAAGACCTGTTATAGGGCGCCTGGGTGGTTTAGTCGGTTAGGCGTCTGCCTTCGGCCTGGGTCGTGATCCCGCAGTCCTGGGATGGTCTCGCATCAGGCTCCCTGCTCCTCGGGCGTCTGCTTCTCCCTCTGCCCCTCACTCGTGCTCTGCTCTCTCACGCTCTCTCATTCTCTGTGTGTCTCTCAAATAAATAAAATATTTAAAATTAAAAAAAAACAAGACCTGTTAATCTGCTTAGTGTATTTAATATGGTTTAAACTGTAGGGACTTTCTTTCTCTCTCTTTCTTTCTTTCTTTCTTTCTTTCTTTCTTTCTTTCTCTCTCTCTCTCTCTCTCTCTCTCTCTCTTTCTTTCCTTCTTTCCTTTCCTTCCTTCTTTTCTTTCTTTCTCTTCTTTCTTTCTTTTCTTTCTATTTTAGAAGCCTCTACCTCTACCCCAGAGTGGAAAGGACCCCAACAGGAGTACCTGCCTTCTTAGAGTCACATCAGAATATAGCCATATACCACTGAATGCCCCATCTCTCAAAATCCGGTGCGGCTCTTTTATACTTCAGTGCTCTCTCTGCACCCAGCAAGGGTCCTGAGCATTGTGTACACAGAGGACTTCAGCTCGTCGTCTGGTGTAGAGATGCAGACGTGCTCAGGGGGTGCGAAAAGCTGTCCCGTGGCTGACGGCAGGCAGCTCCTACCCTCCTATAATGGTGAAGGTGTGAAGCAGTTGAAATGCAGATCACTTGCAACTTAGGTCTTCATCTCATGTGTTATGTGGTGTGGGCAACGCGAAGTAAAGTAGAAGCCTGGCTTGGTATCTCCCATTAACCCCACAGCAAAGCGGCCTCTTATCCGCAGGTTCTTCTGGCACCTTCAGCCATTCCTCCAACGCAGCAGTCTCAGAAGGAGAAGCCTTCGTCCTTTTATTCCACAGGTCAAAGCCACCGCAAATGGCGCCACTGGGGTGCCTGGCAAGGTGGACAAGCTGCATTTGGAGGAGCATTTGGGAGCTCAGGGTCTGGGGTAGGTGTTAGTGGAGAGAAGACCGTGTCCACCCCCTCAGGGTGGGCATCATTGTCATAGGCTGAGAGACTGAAGAAGACCAAAAATTGGGCCCCTGGGTAGCTCAGGGGGTGACCCCGGGGTCATGGGATCGAGTCCTGCACTGGGCTCCCTGCAGGGAGCCTGCTTCTCCCTCTGCCTGTGTCTCCACCTCTCTCTCTCTCTCTGGGTCTCTCATAAGTTAATAAATAACATCTTAAAAAAAAGACCAAAAATCGTTGAAAGAGTAAATTTAGGTACACTACCCTGGGTTTGACGGGCTCGTGTTGTCCATTTCCCGTTTTCCATCAAAATGGGGAAAGTCGGGCTTTCTTGCATAACGTGGGGAAGGTCTGTTTTTAGTGATATATATATGGATATTATATGGATATTATATGGAAATTTATATTTATTTATATGGATATTTTTATGGATATTTATATGGGTCCTCTCTTGACAACGTACGAGGGACCACGCGTTCGTCACGGCAGCCAGCTAGGCTGAAAGTCGAGGAATGAATTCTCAGCCTCCTGCTGTGGAGCCACGCGAAGGTCACTGTTGCTGTAGGAAGAGCGGCGACCGCCAGAGCCGTGGCGGTCATTGGGCATGAAGAGTGTCGTCCAGCTGCCCCCGCGTGGCATGCTGGCTTCCCCTCGAATTCTGGGCCTCTCGGGGTTCTTGCTGGGAGTGTCGTGCTTGGCAGCACACCTGGTTCTCTTCCCTGCTGAGGTCAGGGTGGTGACTCGCCCGCGGAGGCACCTGGACAGGTGTTGGGAAGGCTCCTCGGAGCCGCTGGTGCCGTGGGACCTCCACGTGGGGCCAGCTCTGCGGGCACGACTGTGGCGCGGGCTCAGGGGGCCCGGCAGGTGCCACGGGCGGTGCTGCAGCTGCCCCCACGCTGGACGCCCGCTGTTGGGCATCTGGCTGCCGCCTCCCCGGGCCTGCTGGCAGCAAGCAGGGCCCCTGCGCGCCCCCGCCACACTGTCGTCCTGGCACCTCGTCCGCCACTTCCCCGGCCACTGCGCGTCACTTCAGGCAGGCCGAAGATCCATTTTGGACACTGTGGCCTCGACTTTGCCAACAGGCTCTGAATGCCCTCGGATTTCCCACCCCCGTGTAGATAGCGTGCAGGACGCATGACCCCCTGAGCCACGCGGGGCGACCAGTGGGGTTGCCCAGCCCAGACGGGGGTAGCCTGCCTATGCGGTTTTCACCAAAATCATCGCTTTCAAAGTCAAGGTTTGTGGAAAGCCTGATAGTGTTTATGAGTCAATCGATACTTTTTTAAAAGAAAGGCTCATCTCCCAAAATTTTATTTTATTTTATTTATTTTTTCTCTCCCCAAATTTTATAACAACGACACAAACGTGTTATGACAAGATGCTCAAAATTGTCAAGACATGCACTGGGCATGTCATTTTTTAATTTTGTTTTTTTGGTTTTTTGTTTTTTTTTTTCTTCTTGACTTTAAGTAGGCTCCACACCTAACCGGGGGCTTGAACTCACAGCTCTGAGGTCAAGAGTTGCATGCTCTCCTGACTGAGCCAGCCAGGTGCTCTGGGACTTATCCTTTTTTTTTTTTTTTAAGTGCATTAATCATGGGTTAATATCCTAATATTAATTTAATCTGATACTCAGCTTGATACCATGTGGCTCTTACATTTTATTTGTAACCGAGAAAGAAGATTGCAGTGCGCCTACCTGGCTGTTTTAAGAGAGAAGGCATTGTCTTGATTTCTGCCAAAGTAGGAAGAAAGTAAGAACCCATTTCAACAGAAAATGACCAGCTTTGGTATTTCTAGAATAAAAATAAAAATCAGGGCAGCTAGCTGGCTCAGTCAGAAGAGCAGGCGATTCTTGGTCTTGGGGTCATGAGTTCGAGTCCCATGATGGGTATGGAAATCACTTAAACTTTTTTAAAAATCCTTAAAACAATAATCATACGGCTACCAATCCTCTGCCAAAAGGTAGCAACAGGTCTGAGAGTTTAGACAAAGTTGTGGCAGGTGCAGCCCCCCACGCCCCAGCACTGCCCGCCTGCCTCGCCCCTGCAAACAGCTGACATAAAGGAAGGCCGGGCACCCAAGGTCAGAGCGTGGGTGGGGGACGCCCCCCGGGAGTTGAGTGGCTCTCGGTCGTCCTTCAGAAGTGGGACCGATTCCTTCCGCAGAGGATGAGCAGTTTCCATCTTCCTTCATGGCCACAGCTCTGCCACGGTGCCCGGCTGGGGGAGTGGGGCTTCTGAGGGTTGAGCTTTCCCAGGACCTGCACTGTCACCCAGTAACCCGCTGGATCTTTTCCTGTCGTTTCTTCAAACTGAGGTGAAATGATTGCAACAGAGAACCCCCCACAGGAAAGGGTCCAGTCGGTGTGTGCTTCACCCACGTGGGGTGCAGCCGGCACCCAGGTCCAGATCCAGAGTGTCTCCATCACCCTGCGTGGAAACCCTGTAGGCCCCCAGCAGCCCCCCATCCACCTCCCCCTGCCTGGAGTCCCTGCCACCCGTCCGTGTGTCCGTGCGTATTTCTCTTTTCAGACACATGGACTTTGGTGTCTGGCTTCCTGACCTCAGGGTCGTGTCCTCGGAGTCCCCCCACCCCCCCGGCAGCACGTGTCGGCGCCGCGTTCCTCCGGCGGCTCAGGAGTGCCCCCCTGTGTGGACACACCCTGTCTCATCTACCCCTGCCCATCGGATACTCGGCGTTTGGGTTGTTTCCCCCCAGGCTCGCGTGATACGCCGTCCTGGGGGCACTGCTTGAACTCTTGGTTACAGACCTGGGACTGGAACCGTTGGTCATACGGTGATAACTCGTGTATGTTTTTAACCTTTTTGGTTCAAACTGTTGTTTTTTTTTTTTTTTAAATATGTTATTTATTTATTCATGAGACACACAGAGGCAGAGATACAGGCAGAGGGAGATGCAGCTCCCCACGGGGCGCTGATGTGGGACTCGATCCTGGGACACGGGGTCACGCCCTGGGCCAAAGCAGGTGCCCCACTGCTGGGCCCCCCGGCATCCCGGTGCAGACTGTTTCTCAAGGGTACCACAAAGCGCCCTACCTTTGACGACGGGTCCATGCAGCACATGGCCCTGGCGGGCACGGCCGCGGGAGGCTCGGCTGCCGGCGGCACGTTTGACCTTTCCGGCGCTGCCCACTTCCCTCGCCCCGTGCGGCCCTGCGGTGCCAAGGAAGCTGGGAGCCTATAGCTGGGCTGCCCTGCCCACATCCCGCCTCCACCCCTGCCCGGCTCCAGCGGCCCTGTGCCCGCTGCCCAGCCTGGAGGCTCCCCAGCTCTCATAGGTGTTAAGGGGTCAGGCCGCCCGCCGTGGTCTGCTCGGGAGGTCAAGACAGGCTGCGGCTGTCGGGGCGCCTGATGCAGAGAGGGGCTTTCGCCGGGTCCTGGAGGCCCGAGGCCGGGTGTCGGCAGGGATGGCCGCCCTGGAGGCTCCTGGCCTGGCTGTGTCCTCAGGCAGCCTTCACCTGTGCGCACACCTGTCCCTCATTTCTTGGAGCTCCGCCTCTTCTAAATGGATCCTCGCCAGCTTGGGTGCGGGCCCACCCGAGCAGACTGATTCTAATGTATTCATCTCCTGGGCGCCTGGGTGCTCAGTTGGTGAAGCATCTGTCTTTGGCCCAGGTCATGGTCTCGGGGTCCTGGGATCGAGCCCCACATCGGGCTCCCAGCTCAGCGAGGAGCCTGCTTCTCCCTCTCCCTCGGCTACTCCCCCTACTTGTGCATGCACTCTTTCTCTCTCTCTCTCTCTCTCTCTCTCAAATAAATAAAATCCTTAAAAAAGATGTTAAGGTTAAATAAACACGATCTAGTATGTGCCATTTGACTGTTTCCACGTGTACGATCCGGTGCACTCAGTACGTTTGCAGTGCTGCGTAGCTGTGACCACGGTGCATCTCTAGAGCCTTCTGACCATCCAAGCAGAAACTCCCGGTCTGTCCGACGGGGACTGTCCGTCCCTCTCCCCCCCGCCACCCCACCCCCCAGCCCCTGGTGTTGCGCCAGTTCTTCCTTTAATCCTGCCATTTCCCGAGCCACCTGGCGGGGAGCGGACAGTCCTCGGTGCTTGGCGTGGGCTGAGGTCACCGGGGTGGGGACTGGGGCCTGGGCTGCTTCCCCGTCCCTCTCTGGCTTAGCTTTCCCCGCGAGTCCTCTTTGAAATGACTCCATTGCTTGGTGCAGGATGACAAGATTTTGTACCAAAACGGCCCAGGTAAAATGTCTGCGGAGGGGTGGGGGCGTCCCTCACATGCACCCAGGTGGATGCTGTTAGAACTCCAGGCGGGCGGCTCTGGGGGTGGGCAGGCCCTCCGCCTTCTGGAGCCCCTTCCAGACTCTTCTGTCCGCGCCCCCGCTGCCTGCCGGTGCCGTGCATGTGTGACCCGCTCTCCTTCTTCTCCCGCCCCGTGTGCTCGCAGACCTACATCGGCTCCATCCTTGCCTCCGTGAACCCCTACAAGACCGTCGCCGGCCTGTACGAGCCTGCCACCGTGGAGCGCTACAGCAGGTGCCACCTGGGGGAGCTCCCCCCCCACGTCTTCGCCGTCGCCAACGAGTGTTACCGATGCCTGTGGAAGCGGCACGACAACCAGTGCGTCCTCATCAGGTAACCGGTCCGCGCTGAGGCTGGCAGAGGGCTGGGAGGGGGCCATGTGGGGCGCGGGCGTGCACAACCCGGCCGCGTGGGGCCCCAACCGGCCAGCCCCCAGGACACGACACCTGCCGAGAAGGAAATGAGCACGGTCGGGGTTTTTTGTTTGTTTTTTTAATTGGAGTTCAATTTGCCAGCATACAGCATATCACCCAGTGCTCATCCCGTCAAGAGAACGGTTTTTAATAAGCACCTGGATTTCTCGGGTGGAGTTTTAGTTTGAATAGCCTGATACCCACAGCTTTCAAAGACCCAAGCCCACTGAGGAAAAAAGCAGGATGTACCACATTTGTTGACTCTTGGCCTCACGGAATAATCACTCCATTTTTCTTATTTGTCTTGATTATTCTTTGGTTTATTCCATTGTGGCGTTGGTCCTTCCGGGGATTAAGGAAAATGTGTAGTTCCTTCAAATTTGAAGTGTCACGTATATTCTAGAGCGAGAATGCTCGTATCTTTGAGCAAGAGGTTTTTCTCTCATTCAATAAGGTCACATAGAATTTCCCAAACTGAAGCATTCTAATGATTTTGACTTGGGCGTTCCTGACGTTAGCTACAGAATCAGCGACAGAAAAGGGACGCTCACCACGTGGGCGCCAAGGGAACGCTGGAAGCACGTGTTTATTTCGATCTTTCTGGCAAAAGACGAGGGTCTTGACATCTCTGTTCCAGTGAACTTGTACTTTTATCAAATTAAACTACCAAGGGGGGCACCTGGGTGGCTGGGTCGGCGAAGCGTCTGCCTTCCACTCAGGTCATGATCTCAGGTCCCGGGATCGAGTTCCGCGTCAGGCTCCCTGCTCAGCGGGGCTCTGCTTGTCCTTCTCCCTCTCTGTTCCCTCTGCCCCTTACCCCGCTCATGTCCTCTCTCCCTCTTTCAAATAAATAAGCAAATTCTTCAAAATAAAATGAAGTACCAGAAGGGGCATCTGGGTGGCTCAGCCGGTTGAGCATCTGACTCTTGATTTCAGCTCAGGGTCCTGGGATGGAGGCCATCATCGGGCTCTGTGGTCAGCGGGGAGGCTGCTTGGGATTCTTTTCTGCTTCTCCCCCAACTTGTATGTGCTCTCGCTCACGCGCTCGCTTTCACTCTCATTGTCTCTCTTAAATAAATTTTTAAAAGAAAAATACCAGGAAACCCACTGTCAAAACCCATCCCTAGGAATCATCTAAAACAAGCAATGGCATATATGTTTCTCTAAGAAAATTTTTTAATGGGGCGGTTGGGTGGCTCAGTGTTTAAGCATCAGACTCTGGATTTTGGCTTAGGTCACAACCTCAGGGGTGTGAGAAGGAGCCCTGTGTCGGGCTCCACACTGGGTGCGGAGTCTGCTGGAGACATTCCCCCTCTGCCCCTTCCTCAGCTCATGCTATCTCTTAAAAAAAAATCCTTTTATGAACTACTTTGAGTTGGCCTCATCGCTTACCTTCTAGTGACACCCAGCTGGATCTTCTTAATTCTTTATACCAGAACTGTGTTCTGGGGACATTCAGAGCACCCCCGGTTAGTACCCAGAGCAAAGTGCAGAGCCTAACTTTCAGCTGGGTTTCCACGGACTCCATGGCAAAGGTTTGGACTTCCCTCTTAGGCGACTTTCAAATCCCAACTTGTGGCAAAATAATTGCATTATTTAAGAGGCAAGGACGAGGCATTTTGGCTTTGGGTGAGATGATAGGAAGACCCTCCTTTCCCCCCTCTGGATTCCTAATCCAATGGAAAGGAGACAGATGGAGAGCCATATGTTCGCTCCAGACTTCGAGCCAATCGGCCTTGTGAACATCCGAGCCCCAAATTAGACCAAACCACCTGATCCGGATGCGGGCAGGTAAGTGGTGGCCACGCTCACCGTGGGGAAACCTATTTCCAGCCCTTCACCCAGGTCACCTGTCAGGGAAAGGTCCCCCCAGCTCCTGCGGGGAGGCAGGGGCCAGCAGACCGTGGAACCCCAGGGAGGGTATGGCGGGGATGAGACCCCCCCCCCCCGCCCACATGGCACCTGCGTGAAGACGAGCTTGCCAACAGCTCCTGAGGGGTTAGTGGGTTTCGGGCACGGTGCCAGGAGCCTTCAGGCATCAGCTCACTGACATCTTCCAACGGCCCTGCGATGGCCGGGGCTGCTGCCGAGCATGCAGGTGCCCCACGCAGAAAACCATCTCGGGGACCGTATCCTCCTCCCGGGGGTCTGCGCCTGTTACTTCTCTGCATGGGTCTTGCCTTTGCAACAAACCGGAATGTGACGAACAGCACAGCAGAACCCTGCCTTTCTCCCCCTGCCTGCCTCTGCCACGTTTAGGGGACGCAGGCATCTGAGCAGATGCACCCACTTTCTTAACCAGTTTGCTGGTGCTAATGTCCGGGGCTGTGGAAAGAACTCGGTGGGGGGGCTACCCGCTGGTCTAATCAGGTGACCGTGAATCATGATGACTTGCAGCTCATCCAAATGAAGCTATTATTTAGTAGCTTTTAAAGCAGGGGGAGCTTTGAAGCGCCCCGTTCCCAAGAGAGAAACTTGCCTTATGACTGGCAGCCCTGTTCGTAGGCTCTTGCAGGCGACCTCCCCAAAGCTCAGAAGTCAGAATATCAGATCCCCGTTGCAGCGTAATACGGAACAGGATGCATTAAGACCAGCGGGAAGAAAGCAAGCGTAGTCATTTTTAAGAAGATCAATTTGTACCTGAATATTTGCCATTGATCATTGCTTGTGTTCCTTCCCTTCGATGGGAGAAACGAGAGGATGACTCACGTATCACTCGCTAGACAGAGCGGCTGGGGAAGAACGCGGTAAATCCAGTGAGGTCATCGTGCGTAAGTGTGAGGGTGTCTAATAAAACGGGAGGGGTCGGCATTTTCATGCCAACGACCGCAGTATTTAAAAATAAGGTGGGAGGCGGAGGCAGAGGGGGAGTGGATCCCAAATAGAAAGCTCCCATTGTGTGACTCCGGCGTGAACCGTGAACGGAGTAACTGTATTTATCTCAATTAACCCAGGAAACAGCGTCTTTAAGAATAGAGTGCTCAGTAAGGTATCTTGTTTCATAGATCTTGCCAGCTCTTTTTTTTTTTTTAAGTGGAGGCTGGGGCTGTGGGAATCAGAGACCTTGAGTAGAGAAATAGACCTTCCCGTCACCCTGTCCCTGTAGCCCGTTTCCTCAGGCGGGACCCGCCCCCTGCTGGATACAACGCGTTTCTCTACTTTGAGAACATTTTCTTATGCAAAGACCCTTAGGGCCAGAACCTAGGCCTGCTTGGAATCAGGACTTCAGAGAGCAGTTTCCCCCTGGCCTCAGGAGCCTCGGCCCCTTGGCCCAGTTCCCCAGCGACGTGCGGGCGATGCCAGGTGTCTAGGCTTCCGGTCCAAGCTCCTCGAGTTGGCCTCGCTTTCATGGCTGTCCTCTCTCCTCAGCTCTAATTCTATCTTTTTCTGCACATTTAAGTAAATGCTTATGCTATTATGGTCTTTATATATTTAAGGGTCGCCCGGGTGGCTCAATGGGTGAGCATCTGCCTTCAGCTCAGGGCGTGACCCTGGGGTCCCGGGATCAAGTCCCACATTGGGCTCCCCGCAGGGAGCCTGCTTCTGCCTCTGTCTGTGTTTCTGCCTCTCTCTCTCTCTCTGTGTCTCTCATGAATAAATAAGTAAAATCTAGAAAAAAAAATGTTTAAAACTCGGGTTGTTTTTCCATCTAACTGGCAAGAGCAGCATTTGATTTCGGTTGATCTGGGACATTTCACATTGACTTGTGCCCCTCGTATGTTGATGGGGCCCGCGGGGCGTAGCATGTTGTGGCCTATCGGTATATGCGGCCTTTTGAGATCCGCAGCATAGGGCAGGCCTGTGCCTCAGTCCCCGTGGGACCAGGGCAGTGTCGGGGGCCAGCGTTCCCGCCGTCAGTCTCCGCAGAGATACGCGCGGCAGCCTTGCCGTCAGGACCTTTGCATGTTTCGGTTTTCCAACACGGGGTGGATTAGGCACCTAATGGATAATCAGGTGTCCAGTCTCTTTTCTGTTTCTAGTAATATGTTTATAAATGGTCGAATTGGCACAATGAACACAGCCTGCGGCTGGGGTCAGCAGGGCGCCAGCCTGAGTAAGACGATGCGGGCTCTGGCTCACGTGACCCGGCAGCTCACGGTGCTAGACTTTAGTGGTCAAAACAGTCACGATGGTAGTAAAATCCAGTCGCGGGATCCCTGGGTGGCGCAGCGGTTTAGCGCCTGCCTTTGGCCCAGGGTGTGATCCTGGAGACCCGGGATTGAATCCCACGTCGGGCTCCCGGTGCATGGAGCCTGCTTCTCCCTCTGCCTGTGTCTCTGCCTCTCTCTCTCTCTCTCTCTCTCTCTCTCTCTCTGTGTGTGTGTGACTATCATAAATAAATAAAAATAATAAAAAATAAAATTTAAAAAAAGGCATTGACCAGAGAGCTGAAGGTCAGGGTCAATGTTCCTAAAAAAAATAAAATAAAATAATAATAAAATCCAGTTGCTGCCTTTAGGACCCCCTTGTCTGACGGGAAGAAACTGATATGACTGATCTCGATAGCACCTGCCAGATGCTGTCACGGAAACATGTATGTGGCTGCTCCGAGAAGGTGGCAGTCGGTCCTCAGGAGGGAATGCAGACAGTACTTAGAGGACGTGAGGTGTGACCAGGAGGCAAAGGCCGTGTGGGGACCTGGCGGGTGTGGAGGGGAGGGGCGGCCGCGGAAGCATCTGCAGAAACAGATACTCGGAGAAACAAGGGTAATCCGGGGATGGAAGGTAGCCTGTGGGGCTGTGGGGTCTGCTAAGGGACATGAAGGGGCTGGAGAGCAAAGAGAGGGAAGTGACGTCCGTCCACAGAGACTGCGGCGTCCGATCCTCGGACAAGGGGAGCCGAGGCTTGGAGCTGTGTGCGGGGCCTGGGCCTGGGCTCCAGCCCCACTGGGCCCTTTTGGAGCGGCAGCCTCCGTCCGGGGGCCGACTCACATTTCAGGGCTCTGTCCTGCTGGCTCAGACCCAACAGCCGAATCCCAGGGACTCAAAGCCTTGCCCACGTCTTCAGGCCGCCCAGCGAGTGGCCGACGGAGGTCCTGAGAGCGTCCTGGGAGTTGGGGATTTGACTCCCGTGGGATAACGGAGGCTGGTCCTGGTCGGCAAGCTCGTCTGTGAAGGGCGGCGAGGACGTGTCACGGCCACGCACCTCTGCCCTTGAGCGTGGAAACACTCCCAAGCAGCGAGCCAAGCAAAGTCCTGGCCGTGCTCCGATAAAACTTTATAGAAACAGGCGGCAGAGCCGACTTGGGGGTGTGGTCTGTGGACAGCGGCACAGGCCCGTGGGCGTGCATGAAGGGCCCTGGTCACATCAGGGCCGTCGTTGACCCTCCTGCCCCTGACTCCTCAGTGCCTTCCTCTCTACTGATCACTGGCATTTCTAGCACGTTCCATCCTTTGAAGAAGATGTGCAGCTGTTCCGCAGCCTGATAGACCATGCAGCCCCCCACTGCTGTCCACAGGGCGCCATGCCTCTGGGCGCCCCTCGCTCATCCTCGCCTGCTCGTGCTCCCCCCGGCCTCGCCCTCCACCCCCGCTCGGCCGGGCTCTCCTCTGAGGTCCGGGCAGTGACTTAGGTGCCCCTGGGGGACCACCGTGGGCATCTCAGGGTGCATCCTGAGCATCTCCCAGAAACATGTCTGTCCCTTCGCATCCCGTTGTCAACAGTGGGCGCTGCATCCTACCAGGTGGCACGCTGAGACCTAGCCATGCCCCTGGGACTGCGAGGCCCTCTCTGTGTGCCCCCCCACCCTGGCCTCCATTCAGGAGGAATTCCACGCGGTAAAGCATGTGGCCCACGTACGCAGCTCGATGGGCTTGGCATCGTGTGCACCTGTGCTGTCGCACTCGCCCTGGTCAGCCCGCACCCTGCTGGCAGGCCATCGGCCGTCCCTGCCTGTCTCACCCCCGTCTTTCCCGGGGCCTCTCCCCATGTCGCTGCTGCCCTGCTCGCTACCCTTCTGCCCTCCCCTCTCCGCACCGTCCCCCACCTTCAGTCGCCTGCGGACCCCTACCGCGTGTAGCCTTGAACCTGATCCCCAGGCTCTCCTGCGGGACAAGGCCTGGTGGTGGATTTGGCCTCCAGAGAGGCCTCAAAGCTCTTAGCAAGGCCTGTGAGGCCGCCGCTCGGTGCTCTGGCTTACGTTCTCTCTCTCTTTCGTGGTTGTGTTGGTTTGTTTCACCAGTGGACGCCCGCTTGGGTTCATCAGGACGACCCTGGGTGCATGTCTGCGATCACACCAGCGCCCAGGCGAGGCCTGTGGTCGCCTGGTCTGCTGAGACTAATGTAGGAATGGACACGAGTGGGGCTTGCTGGGGTGATGGCTGTGGGGCCACCGTCCCGCCGCGGCCATGGGGAGGGCACGCGGGGAAGGGCGGGCACAGCCTTGTTGGGTGGGCTGGGTGGGAGCGGCGGCCCCTGGGCCTGAGCCCAGCACCGGGAACCAGTGGGTGGAAGTCAGCCCAGCCGGCGAACATTCGGGAGCTGCCCTGTCGTGTTTGTGCTCCTGCGCTTGGCCCTGCGGTTCCATGGGGGTGGCCGCTGTCGTGAGGCCGTCCCCTTGGCACCGGCCTGGAAGTCAACCTGAGGCTGTCTGCCCTGGGCTGGTGGGCTCCCTGCAGGTGAAGGGCCCCAACACCGCTGTCTGCATGCCCCCCTCCTTGGGTGCCTGCCGACACCCCCACCTGCGCGTGATGGATGTGCTAGAGGGGCTCATGAGCCCAGGAGGAACCCCTGTGCTTACCAGGCAATTCATGCTATTTAGAAGGTTTACCAGGAAAGGATGTTGCAGGAGGACACAACCACGCAGGGGCCTACCCTGGGAGGGGGCCATGGGCCCTGGGCCGTGGGCCCTGCGTCCCTCTGTGCACCCCGACACCACGTGTGGTGTGGCCTCCTCCTTCCCACGGAGGCCAGCTGTGGGAAGCGACTGAAGCCCCCACTTCCGACCCTGTGGGTGGTCCCCCTGGAAGCAGCCCCCAGCTTGGGCGCCCTAGCCACTTTCCTAAAGTTGCCTCCCTACCATGACGTGTCGGGTCCGATTACTGTCACCGTGGAGCAGCGATGGGGGTGTGAGCCCCTCTGCATCAGAGGGGACTCTGACAAGGCTGAGCATGTCTTGCTGTAAGCGATCCCGCCAGCACATGTGCATGGCACGTGCATCACGTTCATGGAGCCCCACGGACGGCTCACCTGAGAACGCCGTGACTCCTGGTCCTCGCCACCTTACTGCCCTGTTGGAGACCCGGTCCAGGGCGTGGCCAACTGCTGGTTCCCAGCTCAGGCCGGGGTCTCCACTGTGCCCTCCGAGGCGCTGGGCCCAAGCCCTGCAGGAAGCCCTGTGCTCAGGGGGCGTGGGGCTGCGGGGATCCTCCCACCCCCCTCTGCCCCTCCACACGTGCTCTCAGCAATAAACCCTACAAAGAGGTGAAAGAGCGGTTGGTGTCCTGGGCTAGGGGACTGCGCTGAGCCTGTGGTCCTCAAGGCAGTGACGCCCACTGCGTGCCTCCTCCTGCCTGGCGCACGTTCCCCTGTGCGGGTCAGCCTGCCCTCCCCCAGAACCCCCGGAGCCTTCACCTCCGCCCGTTTGTGAGCTCTCCGCCCCTGGCATCCGTGTCGCTCTGCTGCGCAGTCCCGTGCTTCTGGATCACAGACACGGAGCTGGTGGTGCAGCCTGACGCGGGCGCCTGCAGACGCTCTGGGAGCGCAGGAATCCCCAGGCACATGCTCCTCCTCCACGGCCTCCAAGACCACACGGCCTTGACCCTCCGTGGGAGTGTCCGTGCCACGGTGGGCTGGAAGACCAGGGTCATGTGGAAGTGCTGCCTGTAGAGCGCCCGCCGTCACCTTGGCACCTGGGGACACGTGTGTGCTCTGGGTCTTGGCGGCTGTGAGCTGTGTGCTCGTCCTCATCCTGTGCCCTGTCGCCGCAGCATGTCCTGGGCCGTCGGGCCGATCACCGCTGCTGTGTGGCCTGGGGAAGCTGCTCTCAGCTGTGGTGGTTCCTGCACCGGCCCGTGGGGGCCCCTGGGAAACTCCTGGGAGTCCTGACCACTGGGCCCCAGCCCTGTCGGAGCGGCTTAGGGGCAGATTAGGGGATCCGCGGGGGCAGCCAAGTGTGAGAACCCTGGCACGTCTCCATTCCCATCCGTATTTTATCTCCGTTTCAAGTTTTAATTCTGCATCAAAAAAAAAAAAAAAATTACTTAAGGAAGATGCTTGGGCAGGGGCTGCTCTGCCTTTGGCTCAGGTCATGACCCCGGGTCCTGGGATGGCCCCACAGGCCCGGCTCCTCCGCTTCTCCTCCTCCCTCTCCCTCTGCTGCTCCCCCTGCTTGTGTCTCTCATTTTTTCTCTCTCTCAAATAAAAAAAAAGATTTAAGATTTTTTTATTATTTATTTACTTATGAGCGACCCAGAGAGAGAGAGACACAGAGGGAGGAGGGGGGCAGCCCCGGGCAGGGACCCCAGGATGGCGCGGGCCGCAGGGCAGAGACCGCTGCGCCCCCGCTGCCCTCTCTCGGATAGAATCTTCAAAAAATGCACAGGAAGGGGGTTCGGAGAAGATTCGGGGGGAAACGGGGCCGCGGGTGGCTCCAGTGGGCGCCCAGGCTGGTGCGTGCGCGGGGCGGGGCGGGGCGGGGCGGGACGTGCTGGGCGCCGCCGGGGCCGCTGCTCCCGCTGTGGGGGGGGGGGGCGAGTCCCGCTGCCACTTCCGGGGCGGGGGCGGCCGCGGGCCGGAGCCTGAGCGGCCGGAGCCTGACGCGCGCCCCGTGTTGCAGCGGCGAGAGCGGCGCGGGCAAGACGGAGAGCACCAAGCTGATCCTCAGGTTCCTGTCGGCCGTCAGCCGGCAGTCGTCGGAGCTGCCCTCCCGGGAGCGGGCGTCCAGCGTGGAGCAGGCCATCCTGGGGAGCAGGTACCGCGGCCCCCCCCGCCCCGCCCCCGCCCACCACTGACCCCGGGCGTGCCCCCGAGCCGGCCGCGGGCGCCCACTCGCCCTGGAGGCCGCGTCGGAGCAGGAGCGCCCGCGCCCCCTCAGGCCCGTCAGGCCCCTCAGGCCCCGGAGGCGGCGGCGCGGCCCCTCAGGCCCTGACCGGAGGCGCAGCCCCCGCCCGCCCGGGACCCACGGGAACCGCAGCCCGTTTCCCTCCTGGGCGTTCGCGCTTCTCCCCCGTGGCCGTGGCCGTGGCCGTCGTCGAACACACGGAACGTGAGACGCGGCCGAGCGTGTGGGCCCGTGTCCAGCACGCGGCGGCCCGGGAGGAGGCCTCGGGGCGCAGAGCCCGAAATCTGTCCCGGGTCCTTTATAGAAGGTCCCGCCCCGCCCCGCCCGCCCGGCTTCCATCTGGGGACGGTCCGGCGCTTACTCCCAAGCGAGCCCCGGGGCAGCCCGCCAGCGGCTGGAACGCCCGGCGGGACTTTGTCGGTCCGAACCCCGAGTGGGATCCTGCCCCGCAGCCCCGCGCCCGCGCTCAGCGTGGGCCCCAGCCCATTGGCTCGGCGACAGGCGTCCCGGCCCCTGGCGTCCCTGCCCCTGGCGCCCGCATCCCGCGGCGTCCTGCGCTTGCTCGTGGCCTGCCCCAGCTCCGGTCAGATGCACGTGCCTTGTGACCCCTCAGCAGGTGCTCTGAGATCTGGCTCTTCAGTAAACAAACGCAGTCCCGGCCACCCAGCCACCCGGTCACCTGGGCCTTTCCACTTTCAGATTTTTCCCGGCAGTGGCGGATTTTGACATTTGTGAGGCCCGCTGTGCTGTTGGTACATCTCCCCTAATGAGCACTCTACTCCTCACTTTTTTTCATTATTGATTGAACTACAATGACGAGCGGTCTGGTAGGAGCTCCGGGTGTACGTCACAGGGATGACATTTTTGTGCCTTATGAAATCATCCCCCCGGGTAACTGGTTACCGTCGGTCACCGCCGTGCGCGGTGATGACAGTGTTACTGATAGGTCACCTGCGCTGAAATTACATCCCCTGACCTGTATGTTGTGTAACTGGACGTTGTCCTTACGTCTCTCACAGCCCCATCATGGAAGCTTTCGGCAACGCGAAGACGGTGTACAACAACAACTCCAGTCGCTTTGGGAAGTTCGTTCAGCTGAACATCTGCCAGAAGGGAAATATTCAGGGCGGGAGAATTGTAGATTGTATCCTGTTTCATTTAGGTCCTGTCGTTAGTATCTGACCCTATTAAGTACAAACTTGGATATCATTAAGGACAGATACCGTGAAACATTTCGGTTATCGCTTAATATTCTATGTGTGACCTACTAATTATCCCTTTGGAAACTTCCGAAAGTTTTTCTTTCCTTTTGGAAACTTCGGATATCATGTTCATAATCTGGAAACGTGGAGTCATCCTGAAGCATCAGGCGTTTGCTGTTTGAAATCGATTCTGTTAGATAGTTTGGCACCTCCTGGGAGGCCATGTGTCCTGTCAGAAAATGGGCTTATGTGAACTAGTCTGTGCTTTGTTGGCTCATGTCTTGGCGCTGGAAGTCTCAATGCCAAAGGAGCAGGGATTTGGGATGATTTGGGTGACAAAGGATAGAAAATTAAGGACCAATTGAGCATGCCCTATCCTTGTTTTGTTCCTTGACTGGCCATTGCTTTTCACATGAAGATTTATTAGAAAAAGTAAGTAAACATGATTTAATTCACATTCTCTTCTATCGATAATAATTTCTGGAAATTACTGGTTTGTGTTCATGAAATGGAGGAATCGTCTCTGAGAAGAAATCTGATTTATCCCACAGAACCGAGTAGTAAGACAAAACCCCGGGGAAAGGAATTATCACATATTCTATGCACTGCTGGCAGGGCTACAACATGAACAGAGAGGTAAGTGAGTGTGTGAGTGTGCGACCGGCAGAGAAATACGGACTAGCAACTTGTTTTCCCTGAAAAGCCATCAGTAAGACATCTCCTTGGGCTTCGTTGGTGAAGGTGTACGAGAATACTGAAGATGCTGAGGCCATCTCATTTTATATTATTTTTTTAGAGATTTTATTTATTTTATTTGACAGAAGGAGAGCACAAGTAGGCGGAGCAGCAGAGGGAGGGGGACGTGGGACACCCCCGTGAGCAGGGAGTAAGTGGTGGTGGACTAAGTGGGGCTCCATCCCAAGACCCTGGGATCATGACCTGAGGCCAAGGCTCAACCAACTGAGCCACACAGGTGCCCCATGGAGTCCATTTTACAGCCAAATAATGTAGAGGGAAAATCACCAATAGAGAAATGTTAAATTTTTGTTTTTGGAATCTTGGCACTTTTCTAATTTATAGAATATTAATAAAAAATATATAGTGCATATTGTATCTGGTTTACTCTTAAACCGTACTCAAATACAGTTAATTTTTAAACATGTGATTTTTAAGAGAAAATATTCAAAATAGGATTCTTATTAGTTTTTCAAGAATATTTGCTATACTTATTTTCTTTCTTTAGAGAGCAAAATCAAACCGACTGAGCCACCCAGGCTCTCTTAATTTAAATCCTTTTTATTTTCTCTAAATGATGACTAGACTGTTAGCATAGAACTATTTACATACTTTATTTTTTTAAAGTTACAAAGTGAGAATTCTTGGATTGTGTCTTATCCTGGCCAAGTACTGATTTTATGTTTTTCTTTGTCTTTTGTAGAAGAATTTTATTTATCTGTACCAGAAAACTACCACTACTTGAGTCAGTCTGGATGTATAGGAGACAAGACAATCAGTGACCAGGAATCTTTCAGGGAAGTGATTGTAAGTTATTTTCTTATTTTCCCCTTATTAAGAGTGACAACCTCAAAAAAGAAAAGTGGCATTTCATTCCTGTTTCAAAAAAATTTTTTTTAATGAAAATAGAAGTAATTACATTTGCACCACTGTATGAGAAAAGGTACTTTCTTCTTGTTCCAAATCATGGTAAAGAATGTTCCAGACTGGAAGAGGATCCTCTTTCTCTGGAAGGTAGATGAATATCCGTGGCATTCGGGATAGGTACATGGTGGGTTAACTTGGAACAGTGTATTAAAATATATGTGTGTGTGTGTGTGTGTGTGTGTGTATGTGTATATATATATTTTAGGCTTGGCACTGGAACCTACCAATCTTTCTTTTTTGAGCTTTTATGTATATATATATATGTACATATATTTTTATAACAGTTTCTATAGCTAAAAACCTGTCAGCCGTTAGACCCGGCGACTGTTAGGATCATTCTGACATCCGATTCTGACGGCAACAATAACAGTAGTCACCTTGCAGCTCTGAGCTGTGGATACCTGTGGTCTCTTACAGTTTTCTGATATCACAGGTGTTTGTTCTAAGGAACATTTAGGAAGCCTGGTCATTGAGCGTTACTAACATCCCCTCCATTGGAGGATGGCCAGTAGATTTTGCCAGTGCAATCTCCATTCCTTTGCCAGGATCGTTGCTCCAGCATTGGATACGGTGGATCTAGGCTTGATTTCATCATCATACATGACATCGAGCACTTGTTTTATGGACTCAAGTGAGCCACATCTCTCGTTGCTCTTAACCCTGTGAGGGTAGGAACTGTGGCTGTCTTACACTCTACACCTGGGAGAGGCTGGTGCCCAGTCTGACCGCACACAGTACCAGACAGAGCCAGTCTAAGTCCAGATCCCAGGCTTTAATCCACAAGGCAGGGAGGCTGTACCTGCTTCCGGTACAACATCCCAGATTGTCTGCCGAGTTCTTGTCTTCACAGTTGTCAACAGTTCTATACTCCACATCCCCATCCATTCTTCTAGATTGTTCAAAAAATGCCTTGTTGGAATGATATCAGGGTCTTTTTTTTTTTTTTTAAGTGAGTATATATCATACATCCTTTTTCTAGGTCTTAAATTGAAAATGAAATTAAGAACAGCATTGGCTAGAATATCCTCTTCCCCTCTGTCTCCCGTTTATCCTGCATTTATAATGCAGAGCAGTTTCTCTTGCCACATCTCCTTTCTTGAAACTGTCAACAAAACAGCCCCCTGCTGACAGCACCTTTTGCCGAGCACCCTGGACTGCATGGGAATTGGCCCTGAGAATTGGATTTTATGAAATGTTTTTTAAGCATTTTAAGTTTTCTTTCCCAATTTTATTTCCCCCTGGATTTCTATCACTACTCAGACTTTCTCTCTTCTCAATTCGTTCATTATTGTCTTTACTGTGTGTTAGAATAAATATGAAAATTCATTTTTGATGAAAAGGGTAAAGAAAGAGGAATTTTATTTTCTTCTTTCTTGAAGCTGGAGAACAATGCTTCATGATAGAAGGAACTTGTTGCAGGAGACAGACTCCTAACTGTCCAAGAAGTAGCAGGTCTCCTACTGATTTCCTCACTGACCACTAGGGTGCACTGGGCATCAGGTCCTCTGCTTACCCTGAAAGCGCTGGAGAAGCGACTCTCTTGGCTTTCCTCCGCTTTCCTCTTGGGACTTCATTCATTTTCTGATTCAGAATTGTTTATTCCTTTTGTTAGCCTTCGGGTAGACTTTTGGGGTGCGCCCTGCTTTCATCGTTTGCTAGCTTTTATTATTGAAAGAGTAGGTTTTGGCATTTAAAATCTGATCTTACGATGAAAAGATATCCTCTAGAAAGGAAGAAAATTGTGCATGACATTGATATAGATGTACATAACAAGCGTACATGTATTCCCTTTATAGATTCTTAACTATTTACCTTCTGATTACTTTTTAATGTCAACCTATTAGAAATGTCAACAAAAAACTAGTGGCTATTTTTTTAAACTCAGGAACATGTAATTATTATTTAACCTTCTGGAAGGTCTAAGTGCAGTCAGAAAAGAAAAAAGAAATGTGTACCTTTTCAGAAAAGAGGAAAATACTCTTTTCTCTAAAAAGTAGGATTTTCTGTCTTTATTATTTTTTTTTCCTCCCTTTACTTTAACCTGCAAGAATCACAGATTGGGGGAATGGCTTCAATAATTTGTCATATCCAGGGCAGCCCGGGTGGCTCAGCGGTTTAGCACTGCCTTCAGCCCAGGGCGTGGTCCTGGAGACCCAGGATCGAGTCCCACATCGGGCTCCCTGCATGGAGCCTGCTTCTCCCTCTGCCTGTCTCTCTCTCTCATGAATAAATAAAACCTTTAAAAAATAATGACAATATCCATCAAAATAAGGTCCATTACAGCAAGCAAAACGTACACTCCAGTATATTTAATGACATGGAAAAACATATTTTATAATTGAGGGAGATAAGTTGCAATACTAAATCTTTTTATTTGAAAAAGCATTTTATGTATAATTTAGGATATGTGATAAATAGCAAGAATATTCTCTCACGAGGCAGAACTCTAGGATTTTATCATTTTGTGTTATATATTTACAGTTAATACATCAGCTTTAAGGATTACATAACTTTGATTACATTCCTAAAATCGCAATTTCTGTAAAATAAATTTCTAGAATCCTGAATATCCTATCAGTACCAGCCAGCCCATTGTTCTGCCTTATGCAGTACTCCATAACAGGAGTGACACAGGAATGGCGAAAAAGAAACCCTGAAGTCTTCAGGCTGAGGTTGGTTTTATATAGCAACATGTTTGAGCACCTGCTGTGTGCCCAGCACTGTTCTAGGCAGCAAGGAGACTGTAGTAAATAAGCCACATATCATCCCAGTATTATGCTGAAGAAGGAAACATGATTGGACTGTATTGTACTGTTGTTTTTAATGTACTTTGTCTCTCAGTATTTTGGTTCTTTAAAAAAAGATTTTATTTATTCATGAGAGAAAGAGAGAGAAAGGCAGTGAGAGAAGCAGGCTCTCCATGGAGCAGGACTCTGGGATCATGACCTGAGTCCAAGGCAGATGCTCAACCAACTAAGCCACCTAGGCACCCCTCTCAGTATTTTCTTCCAAAAGCAAATACCACTTAAATCTGCATCTTCGTATTTCAATTGTGTAAAGCTTATTTTCCCAGTGGTTTGGAGATCAGAGGAAAGGAGCTATATTCCATTAAGACTGAAGGACATTTGTTTGCAGAATATGTTGACATGTTCATAGAGAGAAATTCTTTTTTTTTTTTTTAAGATTTTATTTATTTGAGAGAGAGAGAGAGAGAGAGAGAGGCAGAGAGAGCACAAGTAGGGGGCAGAAGGAAAAGCAGACTCCCTGCTGAGCAGGGGCTCGATTCCAGGCCCCCAAGGATCATGACCTGAGCCAAAGGCAGATGCTTAACCGATGGAGCCCCCCAGGTACCCCTCTTGTACACTTCTTTTAAAATTTTTACTTATTTAATTGAGAATCTGCTTTATGTGTTTTTAGAGTTCATCATTGCCACCACTTGGCAGGAATATAAATAAATGCCTGTAAAGTAGCCTGGGTGGCTTTAGGGAACCTGGTTCTTCCTGGTGAATGTATGCTGAGTTTCATAGCCATGTTTTTATGCAGTTATTTCAAGTCAATAGGAGCAACTAATTTATTTTATAGCCTGTATTTGACCCACTAGAATGGTGGCTGATAATATGTGTGTGAAGTAACAGGTGTCTTTGGGTGATAATCTTTTCAGTTCTCTTACTCCACAAATGTTGAATGTTTATAGCATGCATGGCTGTGGACCAGGACTGGGGTTTCCGGACGGTATTGGCTTTCCCAGGTATATCGATGGGTTTTTAATGGTGTCAGCCCATGTATATGAATGCAGAAATTCATTCCACATGAGTCAGATTTTATTAAGATTTAAATGGACCTCAATTTTATACCTCAATTTTGCCAAGATGGAAACATCAATCTTTTTCAGTGGTGGAGAACTTGGGAGCATAAGCAAATCTTATAAAACAACATGCTGTTGCCTAATATAACATTACATGATAAATTATTATTGGTTTGTTTACTTGCAGTTTGCTATGCCCAGAATAGCCTCTTTCCCCCCGTTTCAGTGGCACCATTTGTTCAAGATTCATCTGTGGTTCCTTTGCCTTGAATGGCACCTCCACACCATACAGCCAACTGCCCGAGACCCTAGATGTACCTTTTGGCAGTAAAGCTCCTGAAATTTATCCCACTTTTCTATTCATTTCTAGTATGATGAGCCTGGCTTCCTTTGATTCTTCATGGCTGAGACCAGATCACATATTGTCACCCCTCCCCTTCTCCCCACCCACTTCCCACGTTCCCAGACACCTATCATTTTTTATGTTGCCTAATGAGTGTATTGAATATATTTTATTTTGTTCCAGTTTTATTATAACTGAATTTCTGTTTAGTGCTTCTGAACTATACTGAGAACTTCCAGCATGCTTTTTAAGTCTTGGAGCCGTATTGTTGAGAAAATAAGACCATGATAATAAGCTTTAAAGTGGTTACTCTTGCCCAAGGGACGGAGATTGCAACTGGAGAGATTGTAAGCAGGACAGAAGGACACAAAAGTAGAGGCTCTTGTTGGCAGTTCCGGCGTGCGTGCCCAGGCTGCTGGTAACCGGGGCGGCCGTTAAATGACCCCGTGGTCTGATGAATGCGATTGCTACTTATCAGCACACTCCTAATTCACTTAGAGCTGAATTGAAAGTAGTCGTATTTATTAACACAGTAAGCACATTTCGTTTGCTTTCATATCTCCGTATGTAACTTCGGAATGTATTTTAAGAACTTAACCAAGAATATTTTCATCAGGCATCTCTTGATATTTTTCATTTGATGGCTTGACATCTTCTACTGCAAACTTATTTTTTTATCTTACTTCCTTTTAGTGTTCTATAAAGTCCAGGTGGTTGACAAACAGTGAAGACTTTCATTTCTATGCTCATCCTATGATGAGCTAAGAATGTTTATAAGTTAATGTTGAATATTAGGCTTATAGGAGGAAGAGGGAAAATACTAACTTTTGCACAGTGTTGGTTCTTTACAGTTATTTCACTGTTTCATTTGGTCCTTACCACTGTTTTAAGTCTTGAGAATAAGAAGTTATTCTCTACTTCCTAACCATCTTCCTTTACTTTTAACTTTTGGAATAAGTGAATTTCAGCAGTTTTTCCATATATTTTTTTTTAATAAGCACTAGACTGTAGTTCTTATTCTTGTGTCCGTTTCTCTTTGCACCTGTAAAATGAGTCTTCTCACCCCTGATTAAATAATTCATGGTGTTTTTATTATTTGTATTCAGATTTATTGAAATGTAATGTATATATAATAAAATGCTATCATTTGAAGTATGCATTTGAATGGATTTTGAATTTATTCACCCATGTACCAGTAAGCACAATCAAAATAAATAAAATTCAAAAACTTCCTTTGGCCCTTCCAAGCCATCCTTCTCCTAGGAAACCACTGATCTGTTTTCAGGCACAAATCAGTAGATTTGTCTTTTCTAGAAGTTCTTGTAAGTGAAATTATACAGAGTGTATTCTCACGTCTAGCTCCCTTACTCATCTACATCATACATGACTCAGTTCATTCCTTTTTCTAATGAGTGGTATTCCATTGAATAGGCAGCAGTTTGTTTATCCACTCACCCATTAGTATCGTAAAAATATTGTCGAAATGTTAAAAGACTTGATGGAACATAATGTTTGTGAGCTTACTAAAACTAACATCGCAGCTATTTCCAGTACTGGAATTTCCAGTACTGTTTATTTCCCAGCCTGGTTTTCTTAATGCAGTTCCTGGCTGGCTCGTTTGGTAGAGCATCCGACTGTTAATCTCCAGGTTGTGAGTTCGAGTCCCACATTGGGTATAGGGGTTACTGTAAAAAAAAAAAAAAGTTACAAAAATTTTTTAAAAATTTACTGACTTTTTTCTTTTATAGCAATCTCTACATCCAGCATGGAGTTTGAACCCATGACCTGGAGATTGCTTCCTTGCATTAGCAACCAAACCAGCCAGGCACTCCACAAAAATATAATTTTAAACTTTTATATAAAGCTATCTCATAAGTCATGTTTCTGTATGATCATAATTTCCTTTAAAAAGTATATACTATTCCAAACTATAGAACTGTTCTAAACTATTGCTATATTCGACTTGTCTGATGATAGGTAGAATTTTTTCTCTCTGAACATGTTGATATAACACTGCAGTGAGTGTATTATAGAACTTTATTTCCTGTTGAGATTTTCCTTAGAATGAATTTCCAGCATTGAAATTATGGAAGATTATATAGGAGATTGCTTTTTTCTTTTTATGTCTTTAGAGACTAATAGCGTTGGCTGGATAAGAAGTTGGTGGAGTTTAGGTTCATTGAGCCTGATTTTGAGTCTTAGCTGTACAACCCCGTGAAAGTTATTTAACGTTTCTGAACATTATACATTTATGTACATATGTGGCCAGCACAATACTGTCATGTCATCTTGTTTTCCAGAAAGATTATATTAATTCATGACACCTATGACCAGTGCATAAATGTCCCAGTTTTACCAACTTCAGGTTTATCATTCATGAGGTTTTTTTTTTTTTTTTTTTTTCTAATTTGGTAGAAACAATCTCATATTTTCTTTGATTTGTACACGTTTGATTTTTAGGAAGGATTTGCATTTGCTACTATAAGAAATGCCTATTTTATTTTTGATGTTCATCTATCTTTTATTATGGCTAAGCAATTGCTCCTTGCTTCTAATTTTTAAATTGTTTTCCTGCCTATTGTTTTTGCCCTTTGTTTCAACTTTGTTTTTTCCTTGTAAAGAAGTTAAACTTTTCATGTTTTAAATCTCCAGTTGTTTCCTTTTACAATTTCTACGGCTTCAGAGTGGCACATGGTTTCCTTCCTAGTCTCCTAACGTGATTGTCATTGTCACAATTATTACATTGTGGTCCACGTGCTCTTGGTGGGTCATTTTAATCAGTGTTGCCAACAATTCTGTCCTTAGTTGGGGGAGAAGGGGGCTTTTTTCCTTGACAAGAATGTGGTTTCTAAATCACAATAGGGTGGCACCTGGGTGGCTCAAGTTGGTTGAAGTGTAAGCATCCAAGTCTTGATCTCGGCTCTGGTCATGATCTCTCAGGGTCCTGGGATCCAGTCTCCTGTCGGGCTCCATGCTAGGCATGGAGTCTGCTTACAATTCTCTTTCCCTCCCCTCCTGACCTCACCCCCCAATCTCTGAAATCAATCAGTCACCATGGAAAATGATCTTAGATGTGATTCAGAAGATCCCTGGCTTCAGTTGTTTAGAGACTTGTATTTGGGAACAAACCTGCTCTCATATAGGTACTTGTTTACTTTTATTTTGCCCTAAACAGCACTTTGGTAACTTCCATTTACTATGGAGAGGACAAAACAAGATCTTTAAAAATTCTTTGAAGAAATTAAAAGTAGAGATGTGATGCATGTTTAGGGAAGACTGATCTAAATCAATTCATAGATTTTATCAGTATCTATTATAAAAGGAATAGCTCCCATCTACAGAGTTCCTCATGGAGAATCCTATTCCTCCCACTTGGGTCCCCACTGCATTTAGCCCTTAAGGAAGGGCCCTGAAATGTGCACTGGAGCAGTCCCATGAGGCCTTCCCCTTCTTCACCAGCTTATGTGCAAGAAAATAAAGGTTTCCGTTATGCTTCAGTATCTACAGAAAGGGCATTTCTTTACCACCATCCTTACTGTGACTCTCTGACCCCGTTCTCTGGGGGCATAACTGGGAGGCTGATATGTAATAAGGCAGATATCTTATTTTATTTCATCAACTGGGTGGTCTCTCCACATTCGACAGTTCTTTCTGAATATCACCTTCTCTTATGTGTGCCTGTGCCGAGTCTTTATCATTTAAAAGCAAGAGGTTGTGAATCTGTTTTTTGTTTTCTGGCCTTTAGAATAATACCTGACAATTTTATTGAGTAATGGGTTTTTCATTTTCTCTAATATGGAAGGAAAACAACAAAACATTAAACATAACTTGTTTTCTTGTTTTCTTTCAGACGGCAATGGAGGTCATGGAGTTCAGCAAGGAAGAAGTCCGGGAGGTCTTGAGGTTGCTTGCTGGTGTCTTACATCTTGGGAACATAGAATTTATCACTGCTGGTGGGGCCCAAGTGTCCTTCAAAACAGGTAAGATGGCTGTCCCCTTCTTCCCTCCTGTGGCTTTGTCCTTGTAAGGAACTTAGACCTAAAATGTTTACTCTCTGGCCTCCTACAGAAAGAGCTTTCTGAGTCCTGTATAGAGAAGTATGGAGCTTTGTATTTGATGGGAACTGTCAGATAAGAAAGGATCCGAGCATATGAGGAGTGATTGCTGATTGGGATGGTGGCTGTGTTCTCATCAACCAGGAAAGAGGAGAATAGACCCAATAAAGAAATATGAGCTACAAGGATTAGATGTAGGGAAATGTTGCAGCAGGGAGTCGTGGTGGCTTTGGTGTCCTTTTCCATAGTTCTTGAGTGGTGACCTGGTGTGCTGGGGATGCCCACTGGTTCCCAAGCACAAATGGTTGGTCCATAGTCCAGCTCTGCCACAGGCCGTTTCCTTGAGGTACTGATGATGCCCTACATGAGTGATTTCATAACTGTAAAGTCCCTCAGTGATGTGTTGTCAAGATTAAATGAATTAATAATGCACATCGCTATGTCAGTTGTCATTTTTCTGGAACGATTTATGTATTTACTTTTGAAACTTTCCTGATGGAAGCAACATGTGAGGGCATGGAGCCTAGGGTTTGGATATGTTAAAGTTTGAAATGGCTGTAGGTGTGAAAGCCAGTGCTGTAGGTCAGTGGTTCTCACATTGGTCCCAGTGCCTCTTAATCATCTTAAGACCGTAGAGAACTCCAAAGAGCTTTTGTTTACGGGAGTCAGGTCTGTTCATGTTACTGCCTTAGGAATGAAAACTGATTTTGGGGTGCTCGGTGGCTCTGTGAGTTAAGCGACTACCTTTGGCTCAGGGCATGATCCCAGAGTCCTGGGATGGAGCCCTGGGTCAGGCTCCCTCCTCAGCAGGGTGTCTGCTTCTCCCTCTCCCTCTGCCTGCTCCTCCTCCTGCTTTGTGCTATCACCTAAATAAAATCTTTAAAATCTTTAAAAAAATTTACTAATTTTGAAATGATTATAAAAAACCCATTGCATGTTTACATAAATATCATATTTTTATTTAAAAGACTGCCCAAATAAAAGAAAATTTGCCAGAAGATTGACAATTGTCTTAAATTTTTGCCAACTTTAAAAATACCTGATGTCAGGGAGGACAGCTGGATTCTCTTATGGGCTTCTGCATTTGGTTTGTTGAGATGCCTCATATCACGTAACCACAGGATAAACTCGTCTGTATCATGATGAGGGGATGAGAGTAAAACAGCAAATAGCATCTTAATGTCATTGGAAATAGTTATGACCTTGCAGAGCTGTGGCGGGGTCTCAGGGACACTCTGCCTCAGAGTCTCAGGACCACACGTGGTCCAAGCATCAGGGTCTCTGCTAATTTTACCTGAGGGTAAGTTTAGGAATGTTTTCTGCTTTAACAAGGCACAGTGTGGAGTAGCTCTGGGTCCCCTGGCCCCTCCCTTCTTGGGTCAGTGTATCTACTATTGCCTTGTTCTTCATTTCCAGCCTTGGGCAGGTCTGCAGAGCTACTTGGGCTGGACTCAGCACAGCTCACTGACGCTCTAACGCAGAGATCCATGTTCCTCAGGGGGGAAGAGATCCTCACTCCTCTCACTGTTCAGCAGGTACGTGCACTTTGCCATCAAAGTTTGTTTTAAAAGACACTCCTGGGGAGGTGCCTGGAGGGCTCAGTCAGGTGTCTCAGTTGGTTAAACATCTGCCTTGGGCTCAGGGCGTGACCCTGGGGTCTGGGATTGAGTCCCACATCCAGTCCCCGCAGGGAGCCTGCTTCTTCCTGTGCCTGTGTCTGTGCCTCTGTGTGTGTGTGTGTGTCTCAGGAATAAATAAATATTTAAAAAAACAACAACAACAAGAGGACGGGTCTGATGGAGATTTCCTGAGTTTGGGGTCCTGACATACTACTTTCTGTTCTTGGAGGATGCATTCATTGTGTGTGTTTCCTCCTCTGTAAGACAGGGATGATTATCCTACCTAATTCATAGGATACTTGTGAGGATGATAAATACATGCCGGTGACCTAAGTACTAAAGAAACATGAGATTTAATAATTTATTGTTATTACTATGTATCTGGACTTAGTTTTGCTCCTGCAACTGCCTTGAGCTAATCCTATGTGCTGGCCAATATCCACCCAATATCCGTTTCTCGATTGGATAAGTAAAAATGCTGACCATGCCACAGAGAGAACTTTTCTGTGTACAAAGTAGATTAAGAGAAGATGATCATGGGAGAACTCAGGCCTTAATTATGGTCTTAAGCCCGATAAAAATCGAAGTTGTATGTGTTGGTTCAGATCCTTTCCTGTAACTCAACATAAACACTTGAGTTTGAGAGCCTGATAGTTAAGGGAGCCTTCAGCGCATCCCACCGTGAAGTGAGTGAGCGAGCTCCAGGATACCCGTTCCTGGGACATCTGGGTTTTCCTAGATGGTCCTGATTAGCTTGATATTGGGTGCACAGGTGTTACTCCTGTTGAGTACGTGGGGGTGGGGGGCAGGGATGGACGTGGCTGCCTGGGTCTGTGGTCAGCGGGACACAGTGGTGGCGTCTCCTCTCCCCCAGGCAGAGGACAGCAGAGACTCCCTGGCCATGGCACTTTATGCACGCTGCTTCGAGTGGGTGATTAAGAAGATCAACAGCAGGATCAAAGGCAAAGATGACTTTAAATCTATTGGCATTCTTGACATCTTTGGATTTGAGAACTTCGAGGTATGCTTCTGAGTAGTGGGGTGCATGAGTTCTTTTCTATCCACTTAACTGGCTCAGCTGAAATCTGTTCAAATAAATGTTGGTATTTTTCTCCACAGATTTTTTTCTTTTCCTTTTCTTCATCTTCATATGTAGTAGGAAGAGCACTAAAGATACTTGTTGAATGGTTCCCCCCTCCCCCCTTTAGGTTAATCACTTCGAGCAGTTCAATATAAACTATGCAAATGAGAAACTTCAGGAATATTTCAACAAACATATTTTTTCTCTGGAGCAACTAGAATATAGCAGGTAAGTGCTCATAGAGTTTCGCCTCTAAATTTTTTTTTTTAATCAGCCACTAAATTAGATAGTTTTAAAGCTCTATTTTATTATAACTCAGCGCTTTTAAATCTTGCTACAGGGAGGGATTGGTGTGGGAAGACATTGACTGGATAGACAATGGTGAATGCTTGGACCTGATTGAGAAGGTAACCTTGCTGATGTATCGTGGCCCTGTCCCGAGGCTGTCCCACTGGGCTGATTCATATTTATGGGAACAAACTAGCTTGTGCAAACATGCACATCAAAGATGTGAATGCGGGGAACACAATGGGCCATTTGCAAACATACATGCAAATGTGCAAAGTTGAATTTAGATACTTGGCTGCTTCAGACTTATTGTTTCATCGGACTCCATATTTTAGAATCAAGTGTGTAAACCGGCTTAGACTTTAGTCAGCCCTCAGAGCTTTGCCAGCATCACTGGTACACTGGCTGCTTGTGGTTTTGTCCACAAAATTGTGGTGGGTTCCGTGTTTCCATGTTTATATGGAGTTTAAATGCATTGGATGTGTTTATGGTGTCATTCTGAATTTAAACCAAGAAATTGCTATGTCTTTCCCTTTGATGCTTACTTGAGGGGGGGGAGGGAGGGAGGAGCTCTGAACTATTTTGAGGCATACGGTCAACTTTTAATTCATTTAACCTCTTTTCTGTCTTTTAGAAACTTGGTCTCCTCGCCCTTATCAATGAAGAAAGCCATTTCCCCCAAGCCACAGACAGCACATTATTGGAGAAGTTGCATAGTCAACACGCTGTACGTCCAAACAGGCCAATTCTTAATGGTGTCTGAGTAGCACATCTGTGGCATCAAATACACCTAAGATCTTTCAGTGCTGATGGCTCCACTGTGCCTCCCATGTGTAACTTTTTTCTCAAACCAGAGTGCTCTCTTCCAGTTGCTAGAACGAAATTGAAATTAGTGAAAGGCATAGACTTGGGGTTGCTCGTCAGAAGGTGCCCAAGTTTAGTTTATGAGTACAGAGTTCAGCTCACTACTGAGGTGACAAGACAAGACCTACTTGGTTTTGATCGAGCGTATCTGCCCTAAACCTCTGATGTGTGGCGGGTTTTGAGATTGTTTTCACTATGTGTTGTGGTGAATTTTCTTGGCAAGTCCGTGCAAATCATTAAGTGAAATTAGGCGTTTGTATTTGTTTCTTTATTAGAATAACCACTTTTACGTGAAGCCCAGAGTTGCGGTCAACAATTTTGGAGTGAAACACTATGCTGGAGAGGTAACTTCCTAATTAAGATCCTTCCTGGGTGCCCGGGGAGCTCAGTGGTGGAGCGTCTGCCTTCGGCTCAGGGGATGACCCCGGGGTCCTGGGATCGAGTCCCACATCGGACTCCCTGCAGGGAGCCTGCTTCTCCCTCTGCCTATGTCTGTGCCTCTCTCTCTGTGTCTCTCATGAATAAATAAATAAAATCTTTAGAAAAAAATTCCTACTGCTATTTCCCATGTGGTATTTAGAAAAATAGTAATTTCAGAAACCATCCATAAATGTATCAAAATGACACCTTTTCACGGGTCTGGCTTTTAAAGGAGATGCTTATGACTAGAACCTATTCTTTTGATCAATTGTACCATTTATCATTTGTCTTTGTTTTTGTTTTTTAAAAACCAGGTGCAATATGATGTCCGGGGCATCTTGGAGAAGAACAGAGATACCTTCAGAGATGATCTTCTCAACTTGTTAAGAGAAAGCCGGTATGTCAATCTCCTCTCCAAGATGTCATCAGCAAGCAAAGTGTCATTTGTGCAAATGCTTTTAATTTACAAACATAGAAGAAAATAATACTTTTCATGGGCAATATTTCATTAATAAAATGACCAAACTATGGAAAGTAATAAGAGTAGCAGTGACTACCATTTAATGTGGTGCCATAAGAACAGCGTATCCGTGCGTCACGTACAACTTAGCCTGATGCGCAGATGGAGAGATTAATTTTTGGGGCAGTGACAAGCCTTGGCCAAGGACTCACAGCTAGTTTGGATTCACTCTGCCTGGCTCCAGAACCCAAGATCTTAACCAGGATGACCTCCTTTCTTCACAACAAGCTTAGAGCTCTGTGTTAGACTGGTTTCAGCCTTGTGTGTGTAGGATGCGTATGTCTCTAAAGTATGTCAGAAAAAATGAACAGGTGTCAGTTCAGCTAAGATTACAACCTTACATGTTAGTTCATCCATTCGTGAATCATAAATTCACACGGTTAGCTTGGTAGTTGGTCGGTGCCGCTGTTTGCGGGACAGCCCTATTATAAGGTGGGAGACTGAGTGTGAGAGAAAGGGAGGGAATAGCCCTTGGGGTAGAGCTTTCTATCCATACTTGTTTCAGAACCACTGTGAATCTGTAACAGAAACAAATGTTTATTATCCAGGGAAGGAAAGTAGCACAATGATGAAAAACCCTAAGATTTTTAGGAATGTAAGTGTCTGGTGACCACCTGGTCACACAGCTCTGAATCAGGGTGAAGGAAGCCCACCTACACATCAGCTTAGGACCTTAGAACTGGAAGATATTTAGATTTGTTTTGACTTTTCCTGTGTGGAGATTCCCTATTTACAGCACTGTCAGCTGTTTTTATCTTTAGATGAGTTTTCAGATCTTAAAAATAGGGACATTCAGGGGCAACAGGCTGACTCAGTAGAGCATGTGACTCCTGATCTCGGGGTCCTGAGTTCAAGTCCTATGTTGAGGGTAGAGCTTACTTTAAAAAAAAAAAAGTTCAGAAAATGATAATGGTGATGCTTTAAAAATACCATAGCATGCTCTCTATCAGCAAGTCCTTGGTGGTTAGATTTTAAAGGGTAACATTTGCAAATGACCTTTATGTTACATGGACGCCTCTTGCAGTGAAGAGAGGACAGGTATGGAGGTCAGCAAGGTGGTAACCTCTGTCATAACATGGGGTGATTTTGTGACTGGAGTGGAGAAGTTTCTGTTTCGGTCTGGGTTTCTGTCTGCAAAAATGTGAGGGGCCTGGGCTGTCGCTTGCTCTGCTCTTTCACCTTTGACATCTGTGACATGTTGATGGAACCAGAGTTTTTCTCCAAAGCGCTCAAAGCACAGTTAGAGAACTTCAGAGGGTGAGCCCGAAACAGCAACGTACAAGGGAAATGGAGGAGGGATGGGGACAGCGAGCGGTAGTGGGGCACCTTGATGGTGCAGCCTCTGGAGGGGCCAATGCCCAGAACTTGTCCCCTCCCTGCCTCACCTGCTCTGGGGGCGGAGGAGCCAGCTGCCCCCTACTTCCCAGCCCATGCCTGTAGCATCTTCCATGCAAGAAACACAGGAAGTTATTGAGAAGCTTTTTACTTTTTATTAGTAGTGGCAATTTTTAAAAAAGATTTTATGTATTTGACAGAAGGCACAAGCAGGAAGAGCAGGAGAGGGAGAAGCAGGCTCCCCCTGAGCAGGGAGCCTGATGTGGGGCTCCACCCTAGGACCCCAGGGTCATGACCTGAGCCCAAGGCAGACGCTTAACTGACTGAGCCTCCCAGGTGCCCCCGTAATCGCAGTTTTTTTTTTAAGATTTCATTTATTCATTCATGACAGACACACACAGAGAGAGGCAGAGACAGACAAAGGGAGAAGCAGGCTCCATGCAGGGAGCCTGATGTGGGACTTGATCCCGGGTCTCCAGGATCACACCCTGGGCTGAAGGTGGCCCTAAACCACTGGGCCACTGGGGCTGCCCTGTAATCACAATTTTATAGAACTTTTTAGTAATAACATAAATTCTAAAATTTGAGAAATGAGGCTAAGTCCAGCATCTACCCAAGTCACGTAGCTCAGAAGGGATGGAGGCAAGATGAAGCCTAGTGTGCTCTACTGCAGAGGAGCCCCTTTCCCTGTTAACTGGTTGGATCTTTGAGACACTGTGAGGTGTGCAGAATACCTCCGTCCTTCAGGCAAACATCAAGGCTGCAGGAGCGTAGGTGCACTCTGCAAACACTGTGCTCCCAAGGGGCACGTCACCCCAGGGTACACTCACCCCAAGCCACTTCCCTTCTGCGAGACTCTAGTGCTCAGAAGGTGACCACAGCTTGCTTTTCAGTGCCTAAAGCTCCTTGGCCATGGTGGTTCTGAAATCTTCGGAAGGCGTCTTTGCTCCTCCTGGACTCAGGGTGTTACCTTCAGTGGAAAATGCTTTCTAATTACAGTAATCCGGCGCCTGGTAATTGGGTGTGCGCCCCTCACGGCCCTCCTGCTCTCTGCTCACACAGATTCGACTTCATCTATGACCTGTTTGAACACGTTTCAAGCCGCAATAACCAGGATACCTTGAAATGTGGCAGCAAACATCGACGGCCCACAGTCAGCTCACAGTTCAAGGTTAGTCTGGCTGGCTCTCATGAATCCACGGTTGCTGTGACTTTAGGAATTGAAAACAGGAACTGGGGGTATGTGAGGTCCATGAAGGTGTTTATTTTTTTCTCTTTTATGTTACCAGGCAGTGCTTTTAAAATACACTTTTTCTGGGTCAGATGAAAATGTGTAGAATTTTTTTTTTTTTTTTTGGTCTTGTTAAAAATAAATAGCTACTTATCTAAGTCGAAGGACTTGTGGGCCATTTGGGATCACTTTGATGTGTATGGAGAGGCCTGTATGAATAGAAGTATATCTCTTCTCATGTTTGGATTTTTGTGTCTTTCCCAGGTATGTTTACAGTATCATAACTGGGAATAATGACTGAATAAGTGCCTATTTAAATAAGAACAGAGTCACTTACCTTGTCCAGATACCTAGAATTCAGGGTAAATCAGGACCCTTTTTATTTGCATTTTAAATATGTAATCGTTTTAGAATAGAGGTGGAGCACACAAAGACCATTTTCTGAACCTAATTGTTTTACCCCAAAGTAACAACTGCTAATAGGAAGAGAACTAGAAGCATGTCACTCATAGACATTTATTAATCTGCCTCCAAGGGGTCTCTGATTTAGTTATTCAGAGCAGGATGCATCTGGCAGGGTGGTGAGGGCCGTCGGTTGTACAGCGTAGCTGGAGATGCACTGGGTTCGCACCAGCACTGCTGACAGTGCTGGATTGTGCGACGGGAAGGACAGGTTTGACCCAGAGAGGCTGTAATAAAAATCGCTGCCACTTACTGTGTACTTATTCTGTGCCAGGCATTGGGCTAATCGCTTCACGTACGCTGTTTTGTTCCTTTCTCCCGGAATCTTAGAAGTGCTTATTATGCCCATTATACAGGCGAGGAAACTAAAGTTTAGAGAGATGAAGACTCACTCCTTCAATCCCTCTGAGGACTGAAGCTAGGACTTGAACTGAGCCTGTCTGACTCTAAAGCCTAGACACGGAGTCTTCCAGTTGTTACATTACCTTTTTCTAGGACGGCGGTACCTGGAATTGCCCCGGAAGATTTTGTGGATGCTTGAGGATTAAATTGCACTAAGAATCAAGGGAATGGCAGAGAGTGGGCAGGCCTTCCAGGTCGAGAGACCAGGCAGGAGAAGGAGTCCTGAGACAGGAATGTTGGGCCCTGTGCCTGGACAGCTGTGGCCAGGGGGCCCGCTGACGGGAGGCCTCGTATGGAGTTAGGCTGGTACCACGATACGTGAAGGGCCTTGCAGACCAGGCCATTCTGTCATCGCTGAGAAGTCCCCAGGCTTCCAACGCACAGAAGGAACTCATCAGTGCTGTGCTGTAGGCAACCTGGTCCTATGGTGGTTTACAGGAGACTTACAGACACATCAGCTGCAACACGAGAACTTTATTTACATTCCGATTTCCAAGAACAGACCATTTTTTTAATAAAGAGATTTATGTATTAGAGAGAGAGAGAGATTGTGCTCACAGGATGGGGCAGAGGGGAGGGAGGGGGTCCTGCTGAGCGCGGACCCTGTGATCATGACCTGATCCCAAACTGAGAGTTGGACCCTTAGCCCACTGAGCCACCCAGGTGCCCCAAAGAGCACACCACTTGAAAAATGATGAAATTTGAGACACTTTATTTAATTCGAAATCTGAGACGGTTGCTTCTTTTAATATTGGGATTAAGGAATTCCTGTTTAAGCTTTTTGGGGTGATGCTGTGGTGGTGGTCCACACGTCTGAAAGTATAGAGCCTTTAATAACAGACTGAAATCTTGAGGGAGGAACTAATATGCTGTCTGGGATTTGCTTTCCTACGAGGGATGGGTGTAGTATGTACACAGACGGGGATGGGATAAAATGAGATTAGGGATGAGCCCAAGCTGGTGATGAGTGCTCCTCATACGCTCCGTCTGCCTGGGGAGATGTTACAAATTCTTCACAACCACCACGACAGCAAATCTTAAAAAATTAAAAAAAAAAACAACAACAGTATTATAGAAGATTGATCTGCCTGGTGAGGTGAGGGTGAGAGACTGGGCAATACGTTCCATCAAAATGACGGAAATAATGAATTAGAAAAAACTCGCAAGGGGGAGAGTGCAGGTTTTGTGTATGTAACATCAAAATAACCTTGGTTTGTTCTTTTGCTGGTTAACACATGTTTTTTTTTAATGACCCTATTTCAAGGAAGTGACAAATGAGCTTCCCATTCTGTGAAATGATTTCAGTGACTACAAATTGTTATGTCTTGGCTTTATTTTATATTAGAACGATGATAGTAAAGATTAAAAAGTCTTACTACTCCTGTAGATTTATATTGGTCTTTTTTTTTTTTTTTTTTTTTTTTTAATTTATTTATGATAGTCACAGAGAGAGAGAGAGGCAGACATAGGCAGAGGGAGAAGCAGGCTCCATGCACCGGGAGCCTGATATGGGATTCGATCCCCGGTCTCCAGGATCGCGCCCTGGGCCAAAGGCAGGCGCCAAACCGCTGCGCCACCCAGGGATCCCTATATTGGTCTTTATTCCTGTTTCTGATCAGTGCCTAGAATGCTGAGAAATTTAAAGAAGGACACATGGTAAGAGACTAAATCAACATATACTTTTTCCTTTCTAACAGGACTCACTGCATTCCTTAATGGCCACGCTAAGCTCCTCTAATCCTTTCTTTGTTCGCTGTATCAAGCCAAACACGAAGAAGGTAAGATTTGCAGCAGTGCCAGACTGAGGCTGGGTCTTTAGGGATACCACCTCCTGAGGCACTTTCTCTAAAGTCCTTTCATCATAGAGGGTTCGAAGTATATAAGACATTATTATAACCTAACATTAAATGAAAAAAAATTGCCATTGTCTCTTGGGCCTATTTGTCTGCTTCTGAATGATGCCATTCAGCTTTAGAGAAATCTAGTTTAAGAGGAAGTGCTATGGTTTTTTGTTTTTGTTTTTGTTTTTGTTTTTAAGGATTTGGTTTGAAGTTCTTGGGCAGGCTTCTATTATGGAAGACATACTTGGTGTATGTTTTGTGGTTGACTTCTTTCTTCATTTTGTTAAACACGACAGAGAGTCTGTACTCTGAATAGCAGTGCTGACGTTTAAGGGCTCTGACCAGGTGGTCATGCCTGATTTGAGAACCCCCGAAAGGCCGTCATCATCGTCGTCGTCAGTTTGCGTGGGTAGGCTCTGCAAGTTTAGCTCCTTCATGCCATGGCCCGACTCCGACCGGAAACAATAGGACTGTTGCAAGACGCTATCTAAACAAAGAATTCAGTAGTGAGTCTATGTATGTAGTTGCTGAACCCAAGACTGAATGGGCGGCCTGCCCTCAAATGTTGTTGAGAAATGGAAATTATCTTGATTTGGGACATAGCAGCTCTTAGGAACCTCCCTGAGAATGTCACTGGCCTCTCATGTCAAAAAACTGCTATCCTCCTAAGGCTTGAGAGGAGGAAACTGTCAGAACCGTTTGCCGTGAGACTTGTGTCGTATTCTGGTAACTTTGCTGAGGCTACATCTTTTATCTTGTTTACTAGTTGCTCATGACTTTAATACTAGCGATTTCCCATTTTTAGTTTAAACATGCTTTTAAGAAGTGCAATATTGGATGGACTCTGTCTTCTAGCAGGAGGCAAAAGTGGGTGCTTTCTCGAACCTGTGAAGTTTGCTAGCTTACCCTGAGCTCTGATGGTGTGGGAATTTGGCATTTGTATGGCATAGAGCGGCTGGGATTGGTCCTGTAGGGAAGATCGATGCCTCTGTTCTGGTAGCTTAAAAGAGTAGCTCATCGTTCCATTTCCCAAATTTCCATCCAGATGTCTTAGATTATCACACACACACACACACAAAATGGCAGCATAAACAGTATGTAGTTTTTGGACATAATGTAGGAAAGTACTAGTTAAAGCATGATGATATACCATGTCAGCTGGTTTATGTTTCACGTTATAATCTCAGTCGCACATCATCGGCAGTATTTACAGCACAAGTGGGCTTCACGCTTTGGGTCTACACTCAGAGGAGCTGTTTGGTTACTTTCTCTCAATGGTGTTAATAATATCATATTTCATCCTTCAAACATGCCATTTTTCCCCCAAAATTTTAAGGACTTGGGTATTGGAGGGCATTTTACAGCTTTTGGTGAGCCAGAGTTAACTGAGAGATCTCCTCCTGTCTTAGTGGTGTGTAACCGGATCTGTCAGGTGTAGAGGCACTGGTATCTTAGATTTGGTGAACCGGGGACCTGCCATGCCAGTACTGTTATGGGGATGGGAATCTAAAACTCAGTGCCTCGTGTATTTTTCTTTCTCAGATGGCATAAGAGTTTTCCCTTTATTTATTTTTAAAAGATTTTATTTATTTATTCATAAGAGACACAGGCAGAGGGAGGAGCAGGCTCCTTGCAGGGAGCCTGATGTGGGACTTGATCCCAGGACCCTGGTGTCACGCCCTGAGCCAAAGGTAGAGACGCTCAACCACTGAGCCACCCAGGGATCCAAGAGTTTTCCCTTTAAATTGTAATAGCTTCTGAAATTAGGCCTGCTGCAAAGCTCTTCAGCACACAGCAGAATCTTGAAGAGATCACCTCTTTTGATGTTTATTTTTTTCCTTACTAGGATATGACTGTGCCTAATTGCTCTGGTTTTTCCATTTAAAGAAATGAGGCAGCCCAACCTCCTATTTCATATGTACGGCTTACAGTCTTCCCGTGGCCTGACCTGTGGCAGACACTAATTACTGATCACCAAGAGAGGGGCCGTAGGAGACTCTGGAGAAACATCTTGGTACCATTTTAAATGCAGCCAGAAAGTAAAGGCACAGACACGTGAACCCAGTCATCTGAGGCTCAAGATGTGGGTGTGATTTGAAGTGTGAAGATGCTAATTAGAATATGGAAATAGTTAATTATGACTTGCTTAGCATTCATTTGGTTCCACTGAAAATATCAGATGTTACTGGTGATGACATTCTCTGAAATGTATGTAAACAACCCTCCTTTGGAGTTTATTGCCAGTTTTCTTTTGTCCAGCGATGGGTGCTTCTAGAAATTTCACAGGGAAAATCTTACCTGCAGTCACCCTGTGGATGAGGAGTGTATACTTCTGGCTCAAAGGGATGAGACTGTCTCTCTCTCTCATATCCTTTTCTAGTCATTTGCTCATCAGGGGACCCTGAGAGGTGGTATTCAAACTTGCATGTACATGGATATTTTGTGCATCGTTCAGGAACATGGATTGTGGGTTTGGGCAAGTTCTAGAGGGTTTTTTTTTTTTTTTTTTTTTGATGGTCCTATGACCAGAGGGATAGAAATAGTGGCTTAAAAGCAAAAGCCTGTGGCTTAAAGGAGTGTGGCCTTGGAGAAAGTGAAAAACCAGCTTTGAGCTTTTAGGAGTATGTCCAGCACATCCAAGGCTCCCATGGTGGCTTTGTAAGTGTGAGCACAGCCCAGTGGGCCTCAGCTTGTAGGACAGGCTGCCTCCCTCCTTGGTAAGTGTGTGAAGCTCAGAGCTGGGTGCTTGGGCCTAAAGCATCTAGAAGTCCTTTGTTGGGAACATCACGGGATTTTTGTGTTTTGCTTTGAAAAGCAAGTGCAAGCGGGGAGAATAGAGTGGAAATGCTAGAACCTTCTGGCAACCCAGCAGTAACAATTATGGACTGTTTTTTTAGGAACAGCAGGTTGTGGTTAAAAGGCATTTTACCTGCATTAAGAAGTTCTGGTGCTAAGTTATGAGGCAAATTTTATTTATTTATTTATTTTTTATTTTTTATTGGTGTTCAGTTTGCCAACATATAGCATAACCCCCGGTGCTCATCCCATCAAGTGCCCCCCCCTCATGCCGGTCACCCAGTCCCCCCCAACCCCCGCCCACCTCCCCTTCCACCACCCCTTGTTCATTTCCCAGAGTTAGGAGTTTCTCATGTTCTGTCTCCCTTTCTGATATTTCCCACTCATTTTTTCTATGAGGCAAATTTTAAAGAGCCTGCCTGTCAACACAATGGAATACTACTCAGCCATAAAAAAGATTGAAACCTTGCCATCTGCAAAGACAGGGATGGAGCTGGAAGGTATTAGGCTAAGTGAAGTAAGTCAGTTGGAGAAAGACGAGCACCATGCGATTTCACTCGTGTGTGGAGTCTCATAAGCAAAACCTGTGAGCAAAGATAAGAAAGTGAGAGAGAGGCAAACCAAGAAACAGGCTCTTAGCTTGTGGACAACAGACCGAATGTCGGCAGAGGGGAGAGGTGGGGGTGAGCCGGTCAGACGGGGCCACGCAGGCGGTGCCTGTCGTGATGCGCGCCGGGGATGTGGGAAATGCTCCATCACTACACTGCACGCCTGCGGCTAATGCCATGCTGGATGTTAACTAGGCTGGAATTAAAATAAAGGCTTAATAATAGAAAAAGAAATAAAAACGCCTACGTCTCCATAGGGGCTAGCGTGCGGTCACTTCTTCGCCTTATACGGCACCGCAAGATGGCCTCTTCCTCACCTGAGACTGTTGGAGTTGACGAGGGCAGACTTCTCCACGAAGTGGCCTGTTGGCTTGGTTCTGTCCTGATTTGTTTGGGGGTACTAGCTTGTGGCCTGAAGTGCGGAACCCACCCCAGGAGATGTCCCCAACAAAGGAAACCTGCTTTGCTTCATCAGAATTCTCCCCAAGGGTGTCCCGTGGCCTGTGATCTCTCCCCACCTGGTGTTTTAGCAAATGAGTTCTAGTCAGAAAAGTCTGTCATTAACATTCCTCAGGAACACCCTGAGGATGCACAGGTCGACTGGAGGAGGAAACACACTGCTAAACATGGGGAAGGCCTTGGGGCTGTGAGCGCTGGCTGCCTGCAGTTCCCAGCCTCCGTGTAGGGAGGGCCAGGCTGCGCTCCCCGGACAGGAGCTGGGCCTGGCTGACCCTCCTCTCCGTCCCTCCCCTCCAGGAGGTTTGATGTGAGGGGCCCTTGGGTGGTGGTGGGGGGCACATCCTCGATTCCCACAGCATCCTCTTCAAGCTTTCAGCTCAACCCTACAGTGTCGTGGAAGATTCCTCCTGGAAGATTCCATGGGTCTTCTCCAAGGAGGCAGGCCCTGGGTCACCTGGATCACGCTGAGGCTGCGGGCTGCTGCAGGAGGGCTTCTGGCAGAGGTGCTGCCTGGAGTGACATTTACTGGGGTGGGGTGAGGTGGGGTGAGGACAGGGATGTGCCGAGGGGTGGTCCCTGGGGGGGATCCCCCCCCCACAGGTCTCTGAGCGCCCCTCCCAGCCCCCCGCCCCACCGCACTCATGCTGGCTGGAAACCGGCGAGGAGCTGGAGCAGGGGTTGACTCGTCCGTGGTGGCCTTGTCCCAAAGCCCCGTCTGTGGTCTGGGGACACATCAGCCTTCTCACATGGTGGCCTTTGAAAGACCTGCGCGGATGCCCGGCCTGCCCACCTGTGCCCCCTCCACCAAGTGTTCACGGTCCACTCACCGTATGATGGACATTTTCTCAAGTCAGATCTCTTCAGAACAGAACTGTTGCTGCTGCGCCCAGCGGCGCAGTGCTGACCATGAGGTCTCTTTGGCCCAGGACCCCACGCAAACGATCCCGTTCTCTGTGGGAGAAACACAGAAGGTGTGTGGGAGATGCAGAAGCGAAAGGGTCATAAGCATCAGGGAGCCAAGGATGTCTAGGGCTCTGCGGACTGGCAACCCCTGGCCGCCTGCCTGCATTGGGCTGGTCTCAGGGCCTGGGGAGGTGGCCCGCGTGCCCCCCACTGCTGGAGCGTGCCTACGGGGTGCCAGGACCTTGTGTGTCGCTTCTTGTCTCTCATGGCCACCACGCATGCCTCCTGCAGCCGGAGCGCCCACTGCCAGCACCCTTGACTTCTGAGAGCATCTCACACAGATGCCACAGCCAGGCAGCTTCACCTTTTCAGGAAATCTCAGCCAAGGAAGCATTCCAGCAACCATTCTTCTCCCCAACAACACAATCCCAAAAGAGCCCTCCGGGTCACTTGAAGCCTGTTTACCACGTTGCCACGGCAACGGCTCTGGATAAAGGGCCCAGAGGGGCCCAGGCAGTGGAGGGGCGCTGTTCCCAGGGCCTGCTTTCCAAGGTCGCAGCTGGTTGCCCCATTCTGTCCCTTGGCTTTTTCATTGTTTTAAGTACTAGGCCATCTTTGAAAGGTGTGTGTGGGGGGGTGCCTGGAGAGGTCTTCACGCCACCCTCGGGGCCGGAGGTGCGTGTGGGCTCCCGCCCGTGGGGCTGCCCTCAGCGAGTGCCCCGCTGCCAGGCGTGCCGGGCCGGCCTCCGCTCTGTAGAATGAGTGGGACTCAGGCAGGCAGAGCCCAGGCCCCACGCGGGAGCCCGGGGAGGCCGGCAAGCTGAACAAAGCCCCATGGGTGCTGTAGCCTTGGACGCCGGACACCAGCAGGCGCGGGCTGCCAGAGAGGCAGCGGCCCGGCGGCCGCAAGCCGAGGACCCCCAAGGTAGGAGCCTGTCCCCTCGCCGCTGGCAGGTGGCACGGCCTTGGCAGGTTGTGTGGGCAAGCTGTGTGGGGGAAGCGCTGCCAGCCGGCTGCCGCCTCCATCCCCCTGGGCGCCAGGGCTCCTCGGGTCCCAGCGGGTGGCGGAGTGCTGCTCGCCTCCAGCCTCCAGCCTCCACGGAGGACCTGGACGGATGCGGGCTTTGGTGGCCACAGGTGGTTTTCATTGGGAATTCGCCTTTTATAGGAAAACTCATGTTTGGGGTCGGGTGGGCGGGGGCGCGGCTCACGGTGGCCCCTTCGAGGCCTTTCCCTTTAGAAGCTGGTGCCGGCCTGCAGCGCTCCCTTGCTCTGCGCTCCGCGTGCGCCTGTGAAGGACCTCTGCCTGACTAGAAGCCCTTCTTTCTAAAATTGTGTCATAAACTGGTTCGTCGACGGAGGTGGAGTCCGAGGAGGCCTGGAGCCGCCTGGGCGCCTGCGGCTGGTCACACAGGCGGCCGCAGCTCTGTGAGCTGCCTGGAGACCCGACGGCCACGCTTCCTCCAGCTTCTCTCCGCCCCACCCCTTAGGTGTCCCCGCGGGAGGGACGCTAGTGACTGAAATGCTAATCTCCGCCTCCACCGACCCTTGACTGTGTTCCTGATTCCCATTCACTTGCTAAAAGTTCCCTTGAAGGGGGCAGGCTTGCGGGAAGGCGGGCTTTCATATTAAATCGAGCTAGTTTAAAAGAAACGAATAATAATGCGGCTGTCGGCCACTCTGCTCCATCTGTCTGGGACCGCAGCTCCCAGTGCTGGGTGGAAACCGGACAGGAGGGGATGTTTTACCCTCGGGAGGGCAGCCGCCCACGGAGGGAAGGAGCCGCCTGTGCCTGCCTCTCTCACGGGTGTCCGCACCCACTCCCCGTGCTGCGGGGTACGCAGGTGCTGGGTGCGCAGCCCCTCGGTGTTGCGAGGTGGCTTGGTGACAGCACCCTAGCCTCCCGTGGAGGATGTGGATATGGAAAGGGTCCCCGGAGACCCGCCCGCCCCCTGGCTTCCTGCTGGGGAGGCTCCACCTGCTGGACAGGGTAAAGCTGCTCCCGGTGCCCCCCAGCCCCCCAGCCCCCCAGCTGTGCGTGTTTACTGTGGCTCTTGCTGGTGAACTTCTGGAAATCGCGACCAATCAGAAGAGCAGCCCGCTCAGCACGTGAGCCAATCCCTGGCTCAGGCCTTTTGTCTACCCGATGGCGACTGTGGGGTGATTTCTTTCTTTTGTTTCTGGTCGTTAGCTGAAGTGGCCTTGCATCAGCCTTCTCACAGCAGTCCCCGTGACTTTGTTCTGAGAACTCAACCGCTGCCTGCCCAGCAACTTTGCGGAGAACCAGCTCCCTGGATAGTGGTTCCCCTTGGATGAGTGTGGGGCAGAGGGCACAGGTGTGAGCCCGGACGGGGGTGGAGCTGGGGTGGACGGTGGGGCCGGGGCTCTGGACCGGAGGAGGCGGCCACTGCACCCCCAGCTCTGCGGCTCCTGCCCGGCCGGCCTCCGACACACAAACGCTCCAGTGCAGACCAACAGTAAAAAGAGCACGACGCTTAGTAACTGGGTTTTGCCCCCTCAACATGAGCGCAGTAGTTATTGATCATAAAATCATTGGAAAATATGCAAAACATCAATTTAAGGTAAATTCTTTACACTTTTATTTAGAGTCTGCTCGGGATCCTAGAAGTCTCTTCTTCCTGGCTTACTGTACCTGGAGACCTCCCTGAGCTTTTTCTCCAGGCCACTATGCTTTTCGAATAGGTTCTATTATAGGACTCTTTCCTTTTCCTGTGGTAAACAGTGCTTCAAGGGTTCATGTGTGTTCATACCTGTGCACACTCAGGATTGTTTTTTAAAGGTGAATCATCAGTTTGTTTGCTGAGTCCTAGCATGCACACGGCCAGATTGTTCTTCACTACGACCCAAAGATATTTTGCAACGTGTGTGACAGTGGATGTGTCGCCCTAAAAAAACAGCCAATGTTTTAGTGGAAAAATGAGTAAGACACGTGAGTGAGAAATTCCCAAAAAGTGACAGACACATAAGTGGGAAGTGACCTGACAACTCCAGTAGCGTGATCAAAGAAATAAAACTGGGAATAGCGGGATAAGCTTGCCAGTGGAAGATGGAGTTTCTTGGTCTCACGTTGCTCTGCAGTCACACTCAGGGGCAGTCGTGGAAGCGGCTCCCAGTACTGTACTCCGCATTGTGGCGGCCTTTCCTCCTGTCCTCTTGATTTAATGTCTTCTGGATGCCCCCGGACTGGATGCCGTCGGTTTTTCTCTCCAGATTCCACTCCCTGGCCCACACTCTCTTTGTATTAAATACGTGTAAATAATGTTTGATAGAGAAATACCCGCATGAAGGGAGGGAGGTGGGGGTGAGTAGGGGATGCTCCCCTGAGCGGTCTTTTCGCAGCTAAAAGCCTCCAAAGAGAGGCCAGGTACGTTTCTTCTTCCTAATGCTGTGCCATCAGAGCTGCCCTGCCTCCCCTCCACAGAGAGCCCGTGGGTACCCGGTTCCCTGCCCCGCCCTCGCCCCCAAGGCTGTGACCGGCGCCACCGCCGCCTTCCTGGCACCTGTCCGGGCCTCCTCCCCTCCCCCCTCCTCCTGACTGGTTCCCGGCAGGTAGGCCTGGCCGAGGCTCTGCCCTCCTCCTCACCTGCCCGCTCCCGCAGCAGTGCTCACTCCTGTCCTCCGGCCCTCGGTGAGGTGAGTACCTCTGCGCTCTTTCCCCAGCCCGAAACTTTCTAGGCCTCACAGGCTAATTTTGTAACCTAATTTCTTTTTTCTCCCCCGGGGTTTCCAAAGTTTCTGGCTCTGTGCTGGTCTGCATCACCCGCCTCGCATTTCAGATTAGAGGGTGTGCATCATTAAATTTCACATTCTTTACTCTCCACCTCCTTGTTTATCAGGTTTTTCTTATTCATCGGGTCGTTTATTAAGCAGAGCATCCCAGCCTTGGCGCCCTCGACATTCTGCACGGGGCGATCCTTTGCTGTGGGGCCGCGTCCTGTGCAGCGTGGGACTCCTTGCGGCCACCCTGCCTTCTACCCATCAGATGCCACTAACAGCCCCCATGGGTCTGCTGACATTTCCAACCCCCCGCCCCGCCCCGGAGGCAGAGTTGCTCTGCTTGGCAACTGGTGGGTTAGGCTGTCCATGCTGGTTTGGGTTTTTATCCTATTTCTTGCTGATTTTTGGTTTTTCTATTTTTCCTTTGCTTTTGGTAAAAATGGCATTTGTGTACAAGTTAATTTTTAAGATGCCAGTTGTTAGAGCTGTGAACTTTGGAGTTTTGCTATTAGATATTTGGTGAAATTAGAAAACAGCTTATGGTTTAACATTTTTCCAGATGTGTTGAGTCACTTGTTAACATGTATTGTTTCCTAGTAAGTAATAGTAGAAAATTTTAAATGGGGGGTGTGTGTGCCCTGAATATCCGTGTGTCTTGCAGGATTACGTAATTGCTCTGTGCTACCCGCTTTCTCAGATGAATGGGTGGCCTAGTTTCAGCCTCTGAAAGGATAAAGCAGCTCATTAAAGTGTGCCAGATGCTTCATTTGTCACTGTTTCGCTCAAAAGGGAATACTGTTTAGCTTCAGAATTACACTGTGATACTCTCAAAGTGTGCCTCTATGAAATGCAAGACAAGAGTCCCCGTGAAAAATATTGCAGCATCCCCCGCTCCGTTCTCTCCGCGTTTATGACAAAAACGTCACTACCAAACCAATGTCTTTCAAACTGTTAAGTAAAGCTTTAAAAAAAAAAAGTCTCTTAGGTGCTACAAAAAAGCGAAGTCTGCAAACGTGTCCTGAGGTTGGATAGCAGATTTCCGCTTTTGAGCCACAAAGAGTTGAAATGGAAGAGGGTTGGGATATGAAGTCGTCTTAGTGCACCTTGCTCTGGACCCTACGGGACAGGTTAATTAAGGTCGTGGCCATACAGAAGGAGAGAACTAAAACTTGGTGGAGTCAGATGAATCCCGCAAGACGGTGAGGGCCGGCTTGGGGCATCATTAATATGTTAATTGTGGCTTGGGAAGTTGCAGAAAGAATTCATCTGGCTTCTTTTCATTTCTTTCTCTCCTTTTTGGGGTTGGTTGGTTTTCTTATTAACTCTGAAGCGTTGGCCTATATATTTGATTCATCAAAGTCAGCTCCTCCATTCCAATAAAGCTTGGACTATTCGATTATATCGGCCACACTTGCAGCTCCTTGGGGCTTCTGCTCCCAGGTACGGTGTAAATCAGGGGACCTAAATCCTCGTGGAGGTGGAAGGGCATTTTGGACCGGCTAGGACGTCATTTGATTTGGATTTCCAGGATTCCGACACATTTGTGCATACTCAGAGCCAGGTGTCCAAGTTGCAGAAAGGTCACAAAACCCCTGCAGAGCGCGGCGTGACTGGCCGTGCCTTGGACCGTCATTGCCTGCAGCCCGGGGGCTTCAGCAGGTGGGCCCCCCCTTGGAGGGAGCGCCTGCGGTCTGGAGCTGTGCTGGAGGCCTTCCTGGTCTGTGCAAACTCGGAGCTGTGCCAGCGTCCAGAGTGCGGGCCTCTCTCTTCTCATGCTCCATTAGAAAAGATTAACTACAATACAATTGCCGCTTGTTCTCCATTACTCACCTTGCCGGGTCCCAGCCCGTCCGCGCTCCTTGTTGCAACACGTTGACGTATCTGAATGATCGAGGAGGTGGTTTGCGGCTCCTGGGAGGCCGTCAGCCACAGGCTGGATGCACACAGTTTACTGTCCTCTGTCCCGGTCATTCTGGCAATGAGCCTGGCTCACAGATGGCATGGGTGCCGTGGGGGCTGGCAAGCACCAGGGGGGCTCTGCTGTAAGGCCAGAAAGGAGGGGACAGTCTCCAGCTGCAGGTCATCTCCACCGAGGACCGGGCGCTAAAATCGAGGAAGCGGGGAAGGTGTGGACAGGTCCTGGTGCATCATTTCTGTGTCTGTTCGTTATCCCTGAGCAGCCTCAGCGGGGCAGACGGGGAGGCCAACCCAGGAGCAGGTGTCGCGTGCTCCCCATGTCGTCGTCGTGCTTGCGTCTCACGGGTTCCTGCCTGTCTCGCAGCTGTAACGCACCCCCGGCTGGCCCCGCCGGCCCGGCCCGCTGACTTGCAGCCAGCTGACCTGCACCTGTTTCCTCCGCGTCCTGGGGCGAACACTGCAAGCCTCCCGTGATGTTCTCAGACAACAGGTTGGCTTTGCCTCTGCTTGCTAGCGAAGGGTCTGCCCTTTAGACAGTGGGCGACAGGATGGTAAGACGGGCCACTCCTTACACGTTTTGGGGTGAAAATAATGTGGGCGTATCATGATGGACAGAGCGCTGTTTTGTAGAGAGTGCTGCTCTCACTGTGTCACCAGCCATGTGTCACTGGTCTCTTAAGTCCTCCATATCCTCGCTGGTGGAGTGAGGATGGAAGTCACCCCTTTTTGGGGGTGGTCATGAGGACTGACTGTGATCACATCTGTAGAGCTCCCAGCTTGGACTGGCACCCAGTTACCTCTGGTGATAAGGATCCTATTGAGGGGCACCCGGGGGCTCAGAGGTTGAGCACCTGCCTTGGGCCCAGGGCATGACCCCAGGGTCCCGGGATTGAGTCCCCCATCCGGCTCCCTGCATGGAGTCTGCTTCTCCCTCTGCCTGTGTCTCTGTCTCTCTTTAGTAAAATCTTTTAAAAAACACTCATGCTCCTGTTGGTCATCATGGAGGGGGTGTAGTCTCGGCAGGGGGCACCGATGGGAAGGGCACGGCTGTCCCCACAGCAGCGTCCGTTTCCCCTCCTGACCAGTCACTTGTATGTATTCACCACTCACCTGAGGTTGACCCTGTGCCTGCCACCAGCACTTACTAAGGACATATATTCATTTTGCAGTAAATGTAGAAAAGACCAGGTTTGTGGGAAAGGTATCAGCAGAGCCCCGCAGACCATTCTTTACGTCCAGGGATGGGGAACGCACTCCCAGGAAGGTAGGTGAGTAGAGGAAGTGGATTGGAAGTGTTGCTCCGAGGCCTGGTGAACAGGAGAGAACATTCGCCTGTCACGCGTGGCTTCCATCGCTCCGTGTGTCCGGACGGCGGAATGTGCGCGCTCTGCCCCGCACACGGCTCTTGTGTTTTCTTACCACCTTTTGCCTCATCAGTGGAATTGTCTTCAACTGCCAGCTCCTGTGTGCTGATTCCCAGGCGTCGTGCCGTGAAGGGAAGCGCCAGGCTGCAGACGTTGGGCCCTGTCCCACGTGGGGGGCGGGAGGGGCGTCCCCCTGAAGCATCCTGAGTGGAACAGGCCTGAAGCCTGGCCCCACTGGCTGCCGAGGCGCCGGGAGCCCCATGGAGGCCCCAGGGATGGGAAGAGCCTGGCCTCTGAGCGCTGCTTGACCTCCTGTTTCCTAGCAACTCCCAAGTGCTCGGTGGAATATTTCGTGCTGTTCCTAATTTATACTTAACAGATATTGGCTGCGGTTAAGGCTGGCTAATTTCCCATTATGACTTGCAGACAAGCACTCTGAGACACGAATAAGCAAGAGAAAGGAGCCCTGGGAGGCTGGGCGCCCCGCACCCCCTTCTCGCCAGGCCTTCGTTTTCCTTCCAGAAAGTAGACCTAGCTGAGGCCTTGCATACACGTGGACGTGTCCCCCTGCACAGGCGGCACCCAGCGCTTCTCAAGTGAAATCCTTGTCTTGCGCATTGGTTTTCTCCTGCTCCCCCAGCGCATATTCATGAGCATTCATAAGTCGGGGCCACTGGTTATCAGGGGCAGCTGGTCCTGGGGCCCCTTGTAAGCAGACGCACAGTGGCCCCTCGGCCTCCGTTTCTTCCCGTGGGGATGAGGCAATGGGGTGGAGTGACTCTCAGCCCCTATGCATCACGGAGATCCTGTCCTTCCTGATAATCGACATCTCTACTTTGGGGCTCGGATTTTTCCCAGTCACTGGTTTGATCTTCATCCGTTTCAGAGCAGCTCGGCTCCCAGGTCCTGATCGGACCTTGTAGCGGTGTCTCTGGACCCCTCTGCCCGGTGTCCTGGCCTCAGCCCCCCGTGGTGAGCGGGCTAATAAGTTTGTCTCTGAAGCTCAACTACCTGAAAGCAAGAAGCTACCAGTCTTTTTTTTTTTTTTTTTTTAGGATTTTATTTATTCCTGAGAGACACAGAGAAAGAGGCAGAGACACAAGCAGAGAGAGAAGTAGCTCCCTGCAGGGAACCCGATGTGGGACTCGATCCCAGGACCTTGGGGTCACTCCCTGAGCCAAGGCAGCCTCTTGGCTGCTGCGCCCCCAGGCGCCCCAGGAAGCTACCAGTGTCTCCAGTCTCCGGGCCATCTCTGTGGACTAACGCGGCTCCCACGGTGGATACCCTGGTACCAACACTGTGGAGACACTAACCCACCTGCCAGGTTTCTGGGCTCTGGACACAGAGCATCCGGGGCCCCTCAGTGCACGTCGCTCTCATTTCCCAACGTGTCCCCGGCTTCGTGTGTTGTAGCTCAGCCTCCCTTGGCATCGGCCTCACCTCGCCGGTTGCGTGAGTCGGGCAGGTCCACGGCAATGTTGGCAGGCGCCTCGTTGGCAGCACCTGCAGAGACACAGCTGCCCCCTAACGCGTGTTTCTCGGCGCGAGTATGAATAAAGGGGCCCCTGATGGGTTCGACATGGTGGCCTGAGGGTTTGGACTAGAACCGTGATGCACAGGAGATGGAGGTTCAGTCTAGCAGGATAAAGGTTTTAGTGACACGCATTCCATGAAGTGGCAACAGATGATACCCAAGAGGGAGGCTGCGTTATGGGGACGTCCCGATGGGGTTTATGCTGAGGATCGGGCCTTCTGTCGTCTTCACTGGGGTCTGTGGCCGATTTAGACCGAATCTCTGGTCCCGTTCCTGCCCCCCCAACCCCCTTTCTCTGTGTTTTCCTGAGTCTCTTTCAACACACGTTAATTGACCCCAAGATCGATTTATGGATACAGATGTATCGGGAAGTCCCAATGTCTTGATTTCAAATTTACATGACCTATTCGGGATTTGCATTTCTCCCACTGGCCCACCCTGTGGTCCGTCCATTGTCGTTTCTTTTTGAGGGAAACTTTCTTTCCTTGCCCAGACAGCCCCGTGGCTTCTAATCTCCCTGTGGACTCACTCTGGAATTTCATATTTTTGCCCCAGTTGGATTCATGGATGGGCCTTACATTTCTCTTTCTTTTTTTTTTTTTGTTTTTTGATTGGAACACAACGAACATGTTTTCTCAAGTGCTTGGGTCCTAAGGAACCTGCTTTGATCACTGCGTGAGCCCAGATGTAAAAACGGCGGCCACGGCAGGGAGGGACTTTAGTTAGGACCCTGGGGCTGCGGTGAGGACCCTGGGCTCCCTGGCCTCCCTCCAGACAGCCAGCCTCGTCTCGGGTGATGCCCCGTTCTCCTCCCTGATCCCCCTGGGTGGCCGGGGACTGTGGAGAAATGTGCTCTGGTGGCTCCTAGGATGCGCTCGTGCCCACCCTGGAGGAGGAGACCTCTGTCCCTCACAGCCTCCCCACGCTCCAGGCCTGATGTCAGCCTTCCTGCTCCAGCAGCTGACGTGGGCTCGTGACCCCTCAGGGGAGGACATCTGTGACCAGCAGGCTCGCCGGCCTTCCCGCATGATGGCCCGTTTCTCTCTCTGCGACCCCCCTCCACCCCCATGCTGGGTTCCCACTGTGTTTTGAGTATCCTGTGCCTGGAACGACCCTGCCCCAGGCCCTTGTCTGTGTGGCTGCTCCGGACAAGGCCACCCGAGGTTGTCCCCGTGGCCGCAGGGCGCTCGCTCAGTCCATGTGCTGCGTCTTCCATCCTGACTTCCTGACCTAGACTGGACCTTGCCTGCAGCCTGGCTTCGGCATCCCCAGGTGGTGCTGCCAGTGATGACCTCTGCTCCGCTGTGCCTCCGGGGTGTCTTTGGACCTCACCCGTTAACCTCGACGCGTCTTAAGCTATCCAGTGGCCTGGCATTTCCACCGGGATCTTGGTGTTTCCGGAGCCCAGGCCCAGGCCCCGCCGGAGCCCCTTCCTCCCCAGCACCGCGTCCACCTAACCGTAGACGGAGCAGGTGTGTACACGCACTGACCCCTTGGTCTCCCTTTGGAAAACCTCAACTCCCAAGCAAGACAGAGTAACTCACGGGCGGGGACTGTACGACTTATGAGGGTCCTATTTTATAAGCATTTGTTTAGAGGCTCCACAGCATTGGGCTTCACACGGGGGTGTCTGCTGGTCTCTCGGTCCTTCCTCAAGGCTCCCAAGTGGCAGCCACGGGGCAGCCATCACGTCACCACAGAATACCCTCATTCAGTTAACAGCTCCTGTTTTTTGAGTGTCTGTTGGCCCTTTGGGATGCGGCCCTGAATCAAGCCAACAAAAACTTGGTCGTCTTGGAGTAAAGGCTGACCCATGCGAGGAATCCGGGCAGGGCCGGAAGAGCCGCTCTCCTTGTGTTAGGAAGGAAGCTGGTTTGCCTCACAGCTCCGGGGTCCCGGCCTCTCTGCGTGGCTCGGGGGCCAGACTGGGGGCCTGGGGCTGAGCGCCGTGCGCCGGAAGCCGGGGGCGGGGGGGTGAGCGGGTTTGGCAGGTTGGCTCGGGATGGTCGTCATCCAGGATGGCTGCCCCCAGGACAGCGGGTGTCCCCTCACAAGGGTGGGACGATGGGCCCCGCCAGCGAACAACACTTGAGATAAGGAGACAGGATGAAGCTGGGAAGATGGAAATAACCAGAGTATTTGGAACATACGTATACTTCTGAGAAGTTTCAGGGACGTGATCCTGGGTTTTCTGGATGGACGTTTTATACTTGTAACAGTTCTGAGGAAGGAGTTACATAAATGCACTCACCTTTTTTTTTTTTTAAATATTTTTATTTATTTGAGCAGGAGAGAGCATGAGCAGGGGAGGGTAGAGGGCAGTGCCAACTCCCTGCGGAGCCGGGGCCCTGCGATCAGACCTCAGCCCCAGGCAGACACTTGACCAAATGAACCACCCAGGCACCCCTTATTTTTTCAGCTGGATTCGCTGTTAAACAATAGAAAGGGAAATAATTCTAGTATTTTATGCAAAATTAATACCGTAATAACAGATTTGTGGAAACATGAGTGTCAAGAAATTTCTTAAAAGCATCCCCCAGCGCTGACATTGGTCCCTTGTAGAACAGCACTCATGCTGTACGTGCCGAAAGAGCAGATCTTTTTTGTTTTTGTTTTTTTGTTTTTTTTTGTTTTTTTTTGGTAAGGTTTTATTTACTTATGAGAGACAGATACACAGGCAGAGGGAGAAGCGGGCTGAAGTGCAGGACTCGATCCCAGGACCCCCGGGGTCATGCCCTGAGCCACAGGCAGATGCTCCACTGCAGAGCCCCAGGCGTCCTGCATCGTGGGCCCTGATGGGTGTCCGTGTTGTGTTCTGTTGAAGCTCCTGAGGGCTTGCTCTCCCTCGTGGAGTCTGTCTCCTCACGGACTGGCACCTGCTGCCACCAGCCCGCACCGACTGGCACCCTTCTGGTTTGTGAGGATTCGATAATGGCTTGACTTTGATTGCTCCGGGTTCCCTTCTTGCAGGAACACGCTGCTTTCCTGGCTTCTCCGTGTGAGTGGCACAGGCAATCCCCAGGAAAGCACCAGGTTCTCATGTGCCTCGTCCCCCTAGAGGGTGGGGTGTCCCCTGAGAGGGCCGGGCATCCCCCAAGAGGGGTCAGGTGTCCCCCCAGAGGGTCGGGCATCCCCCGAGAGGGCCAACGTCCCCCCTAGAGGGGCGGGCGTCCTCTGAGAGGGTCAAGTGTCCCCCCAGAGGGTCAGACGTCCCCCCAAGAGGGCCGGGCGTCCCCCGAGAGGGGTCAAGTGTCCCCCCAGAGGGTCAGGCATGCAGGCGTGTCAACTGGGAACTTCCTGCAGGGGTTTCCTGGGGATTCATGGCTTAGAGGGAGGCTGCATTGGGGGTGTCTGTGTCCGGTGTGTGCAGGAAAGGAGGGGAGGAGACGTAGCCGTGTGCAGTACTCTGCACGCATGGCCATGGGGAGGCATAGAAGTCCGAGCAGCAGGTGCAAGGGCTGTTGTTAAAAGCAGGAAACCGGAAAGGAGTAAGAATGGGAGAAAGAGGCTATGGAGGAGGAGGGGAGGCCTGCATTCTTGGAAGGCAGGGAAGCATTGGAGCAAACGCTAAATACGTGTGGCTTTCAGGCCTTGGTGGGGCTTGGAAACAAGCCTGTGATGTGAGCACAATGGTAGCTGGGATTCAAACGGGGAAATGTCCCACGGACACAGTTAAGGAGCTTGTTCTGAACCCCGGGAGCTGGCCGTTAGCCATAACCTTTCCAAGCCGTTATTTGCCAGGTGGGGGGAACAAATCGATTGGGGTGCCCCCTTTGTGGCCCGTTCAGGCTAGCTTTATTACACATTTCCCTGCTGGTGCGCTTTGTCTTGTCACTCCAGATGCTGAAGGTGCTGGGCTCCGAGGCCTGTTAAAAACATGGCCAACTGAACGCCCTAGAAGCTTCTGGAGTCACATCCGAAGCTACATATCAATTTTTCAGGAAAAAATGGAACCCACATGTTTTGTTTGAGAACTGTGTCGATATTTCCCATGTTGTTTGAAATTCATGGAAATTCTTCATGTCTCATTTCTTTAGAATCATCGGCCTCCTGAAACTACTAATGGGGCATCTTTCACATTATTTGCGTGCTTTTCATGTTTGAATAATGGACAGTGTTTTTGTTTGAATCAACATTATTTCATGTTTGAATAACGGACAATGTTTTTGTTAGAATCAACATTATTTCATATTTGAATAATGGACAATGTTTTTGGAGAAAAGCAATATATTTTAGTTTGGTCTCTAAATAAGCTTCGTATTAAAATAGTCTGACAGTTCATTTGTATAAAGATGTGCTCCAAGCACCAAAGGCAAATAGAATTATGTGAAGCCTTGCTGTTTCACTCCATGTCCTCCCCGAGCCAGGGGCTCAGCCTAATTTATCAGAGCAGCACTGATTGTCCAGTGGAAATCAAGTGTGAGTCCTATACGTCCTTTAAAATTTTCCCACTCATCATGTTGGCCTGTAAACAGAAAATAGTTTTTGCGAAGTTGATTTTAATAATACACATTAGACCAGTATATCCAAAATGTCATTTCAACATGTACTGAATTTCAGAATTATTAATGAGGTCGTCTGCATTCCTTTTCATATTGATTTTTTTTTTTTTAATCTGACCTAGACCTATGATTCCCTCCTGACTGTGCCTAAGTTTGCACTATTTGATTGCACTATTTACCTGGCTTTTACTCCCTCCAGGGCCGGTCGCATGCTTTTTCTGCAACTAGCAAAATGGTAAATAGTGTAGGCTGTGCCATTGTCCTATGAAAGTGTTCACGGACAATGCAGGGCTGTGTTCCAAGAAAACTGTATTTACAGAAGCAGGTGGGAAGCCGGATGTGGCTTACAGGCTGTAGTTGGCCAAGCCCTGTCCTAACGAAATGTATTGTTTCCTCTGAGTTTTAATCCTCAGAAGCTGACTTCTGTTTTGGTGTAAAGTCTGCTACAACACACCTATTGTGCTGAATTTCATTCAAGAAAAATATACCAGGAAACGAAGCCCATCGTTAAGTAATGAAAACTTTGGAAGCGCAGGAGCTCCCCATCCCACACCCCAAACGTGCACCTCGGAGGGCAGACAGGCCAAGCTAGTGGCTCCCGGTGCTGGCTCAGCCCTCCCCGGGCCCGGCTCCGACTTGGACGAGCTCTGTGACCCTTATAAGTTACCCTCTCCGTGCCTCGGATGATGCATCTTTAAAATGGGGGTGATGAGGATCCCTGCCTTACGCAGTTGCTAGAATTCAAGCAGGCGCATGGCTGGCTCCATCCATAGGGTGTGCGATGCTTGAGGTCGGGGTGGTAAGTTCAGGTCCTGCTCTGGGTGTAGAGATTACTTAAAAAATAAAACCTCACAGAGTCCAATAAAAGCGAGCCTTAGCAGGTTGGTGTGCTGCCTGGCACGTGGTGAGCCCCTGGTACGTTAGCCTCTCTTGCAGCAGTTCTTACTGGTGCTGTTGCTGTAGATGGTACTAGTACTACGTGGCCGCACGGATTCCTGGAAATGGAGCAGCACAGAAGTGCCTGAGCTTGCTCAGCCACCCGCAGGGATCAGAGCAGGACGTCACTGCAGAGGCGTGGGCTTGTGGGCGGGGAGAGGACCCACGGTACCCCGGGGACATTTTGGGAGAATCTACAGGGATTCTGGTCTCAGAAGTGGCGCCCGTCCTGCTCCCCGGGGGTGTGGCTTCTGTCACTCGTTCTTGGAGCGGGCTGACGGGGACACTGCCAGGGGACACTGCCAGCCGCCGGCTGCCTCCCAGGGAGGTAGAGGTGAGCGCGTGCAGGCGGCTACGGGAGGGCCTGGCGCGTTGCAAAGTGCCGAGCAGATGTTGGCTCCTTTGCCTTCTATCACACAGGCCACTGGGTCACCGCGGGCTGATGTGATGCACAGGGCGGCTGGAAGGGCGAAGAGCTGCCTGTTGAGCTCGTACTGCGTTGGCGTTCAATGTGCAGTGGCTGCTACTTCTGTTACATTGGTTTAAGTCCCAGCCCTTTATCCTGACCCATCCCTGTGGATTTCTATGCGTCGTTTGGACTAGAAATACTATCAGATGACCTCGTTATGTGGTGTGACCTACAAACCCCCAGATGTCCACGGTCTGACGCTCTAGAAAATCGGGACACACGTCATAGACCATTGACGGAAGGACGTCATCGAGTCTTATCAGTAGTTCGTTCTGCTTGGTTAACACGTGGAACTGACAGGATACTGGGCGAGGGGGAGCCATGGGGCGCAGGGTGATCTTGGCCTGGAGCAGAGCCCCTCTCGCCCGGGGCGTCTTCCGAATCCCGCTTCCTGGGGCAGATGGCATTGGGCAGAGACGCCGAGGTTCTGAAGCTTAACCTTCCAGGGGACCGGGGGGCCGGGCTGGAGGTGGGGACCCTGTCCTTCCGCCATTTTAAGTGTCCTTCCATCGGGTAAGATCTGCATTGGATACAGCAAAGAGTAGAAGTAGCGGAAGGGCCTCTGCTGGGAGCTGAGCAAGTCCTCCCGGTGGTGATGCTGCCTGGTGATGCTGCCGTGCAGCCGAGGACGGGAGGTGGGAGCCACCTGTGTGTCCTGATGGGGATTTTGTTAGGGGAGGAGAACAAAAGGTAGGACATGTTTGCATTTGCTTTTTTTTTTTTTTTAAACAAAGTATGTGTGTCTCCCTGCATGTGCTTGCAGGTGCGTACATGATGCACACGCAGACGTATGTTTACACGGGCATAGACTGTGTCCAGCCTGAGATACGGGAAACTGGCAAGAGCGCTTTTCTCCAGGAGAGCTGTGGGACTTTTTGCTGTTTACATTCTCCATGTTTCTGATTTTATTGTATATTTTAATATTTTATTTTATTTTTTGTATTTATAAAGATTGATCTGTTGATTAGAGAAAGTGTACCTGCACATGAGCAGGGGGAGGGGGAGGGAGAGAAGCAGACTCCACACTGAGTGCAGACGCAGGACTCTATTCCAGGACCCGAGATCATGACCTGAACCGAAGGCAGATACTTAACCGACTGAGCCCCCCAGGTGCTCTGATGTTTCTAATTTTTAAAAAACACATAACCTTTGGACGCATTAATCTGTCATTTAATGATACTTTAATGGGGAAAACGAGACTGCTTTTATTTCCCAATTTCTTTTACATTTGTCCTCACACTGTACCCTGAAGAGTTGCTTCCGTGTATTTTGCAGCCAAGCCATTTCCTCTAGAAACAGATCCTGATTAGTCATATAAGTACTTAAAAAGAATAATGGAACATGGAGCCAAGCTTTGGGTGTGTTCTCTGGAAACACACTTTGGGGACTGCTTGGACCTTGCGGCCGGCATCCTTAGGGTGCCAGGTAAGCCAGCACCAGAATGGAGTCTTCTCCCGTTTTCGTAAAAGTCAAATCCACTTGGATAGAGTTCGTTTTGTTAAGGTTTTCTTGCAAAATCCGCACTCCAACAGTGAGAAACCTGGCTCCTACCACGTGTCATCTGCTTACCATAGAGCCGTGGCAGCACTGTGAATGGGTCCTTCCCAGGGAAGCGCTCCACCAGCCACAGTGCGGTGCGTACGTCTTCCAGACCTCGTGTCAAAGTTAGGACGGCCCGGCCCCCAGGCCTTCAGTGCAGGGGCTTCACGCCTCTGTGATACTCTGAGGTGCTCTTGGGACGATCTACTTCCTGGGATCCTCCAGGGTTCACTCTTGGGCTTTAAAATTCTCTGGATTTGGGCAAATGGATCCATTACAGTATTAGATGAATAGTTCACCTAAAATTTGCCTGTGCTTTACCTGTTCAGCCCTCCGCTCTGCGTCCTGGGAACCGCTGATGTTTATAGCTCTATAAACTGTCTCTATAGCTTCACCTTGTTCAGAGTGCCATATAATTGGGACCAACTAGCAGATACATATGCTCACCTCAGACTGCTTTCAGGTAATGCTGTGTATTTAAGGTCCCTCCGTGTTTCAGGGAACGTGATAGCTGTTCTTTAAAAATCTCTGAATAGGGGCACCTGGGGGGCTCAGTGGTCGAGCATCTGCCTTCAGCCCAGGGTGTGACCCCAGAGTCCTGGGATTGAGTCCCACATCAGGCTCCCTGCAGGGAGCCTGCTTCTCTCTCTGCCTGTGTCTCTGCCTCTCTCTGTGTCTCTCGTGAATAAATAAAATCTTTTTTAAAAATTATCTGAGTACTCTTCCGTAGTATGGATATACCACAGTCTCTGCCCATTCACAAACTGGATGACCTCTTGATTGCTTCTAGACTTTGACAGCTATGAATGAAGATGTTATGAACATTCACCTGCATGTTACTGTGTGTTCCATTCCGTTGGCTAAATCTGGAAACGCGTGCTTGCTGGATCCTATAAAACTGCTGAGCTTTATGAGAAACTGTCTTCCAACTTAGCTGTGTCATTCTGCATCCAACTAGCTATGAATTAGCCTTCCGTTGCTCCACATCTTCGCCATCATTGAGTATTTTCAGTTTCTGGATTTCCCTGTTCTCACAGGTGCATGGTGGTATCACTGTTTTAACTAGCAATTTCCCAAACCAACTGCTGCCGAGTATCTTCCCACAGGCTTAGTAGCCATCCCTAAATCTTCTTTGATGATGTGTCAAGATCTTTTCCCTGTTTTCTAAATTGGGCGATTATTTTCTTATCGCGGAGTAGTAAGTCTTCTTCTGTATGTTGGATAGTGTTTTTTTGGTTAAGTGTTTTTAAAATATTTTCCCAATGTCTTGTCTTATCATCGTCCTACGAGTATTCTTCACAGAGACATTAATCCATTTTTCCTTTTATGAACTGTCTTGTGACATTGTTTCTAAGTCCTTGCTGTAGAAGTGCATTGGAAAAGGCTGTGAACAGAACCACAGTTTTGTTTAGGCAGCCCCGGAGTGTACGTGTGTCTGTATCTGGTGTGTCAGAGCCAATGGTAGGCATTTTAGGGACAAATGCATAAAATTCAGACCCTCCTCGAGAGCAGGCGTCATTAATGGGGACCTCACACGGATATGCCTAATGGACATGCAATAACACACGACAGGAGAAAGCATGGTCACGGTCACATCCTAGGGCAAGTACAGGTGTGCTACTCTAGGCAGGGGAGGTGACACGTGTGCCCGTCAGAGGCTTCAGGAACACATCTATTTATCGGGAAGGGTGTGTTTGAGAGACCCCCGAAGAGACCCGCAAAGCTCAACAGTTTGAGGCGGTGGAGAACCTCCGGGTGGTGAGGCTTACCTCCAGCTGAGGAAGACGGGAAGCCATGGCTTTAGTGCAGATGCAGCTGGGGCTCTCGTAACGTGAATGAAACGTAGGGTTCACCTCGCTGCGGGTTGGCTGGAGGACGGACTGGAGCTGCATTGTGGGGCCTGAATGTGCCACGGAAGCCACTGTGCTTCAGTGTGTGCCGCAGGTGTGGGAACGGGGGCGTGGCATGGCCCAAGCCGTGGGCGATTCCGTGGGGCGTGGGGGGCTGTGCGTGTTCCTTGTTCCAGTCTCTCTCCTGTTGAGGCGTCGGGGTTTGCGTGGCTCCGAGGCGAGGACAGCAGCTTGCAGCTGTAGTAGTGCAGCGCGCCCCTCCCAGGTGGGGACGGCGCTTGGCCGGGATGGGTAGCGCGCGCTGTGCCTGGGGAGCCAGAAATCTCCGGGCTCTGCAGTCCGCCCGATCGACCGCCCCGTGGCTTTTGTCCATCCTGTCACCGTGGTGCTCCCCAGTCCTCACCCGAGAGGAAGGGGCTTGCCTGTCCCCCAGGGGCGCTGAGCTCCTGTCTCCTGGCACAAAATGTGAAGCTTGCAAGTGGCGACAACTGTGTAACATGTGTACCAGCCCGGGAGTGAAATGATCGCTCTAAGTGCAAAGAACTTTTGTCGCTCATTTAATCGGCTTCTGTTAAGTGTTTGTTCAAGGTCATGAAAGTTATATTGCTGCTTTAGTGACCGTGCTTCAGGAAACTCTTCAAAGCACGATAAACTTCTATTCAATATTTATCAATATTTATGAACTGCTTTTGAGAGTCCTATGTATGTAGCAAATGCAGCAAATAGAGATGGAGAGGCCTTGCATCTTTTTTTAAAATGAATTTTTTTGTGAATTAGGTGAGGACAGAGGTCCCACTGCAAGACTTTGTCAGTCATTACAGGGCTGGGATAGTTTATTAGTGTGACATAGTTGATTTGGATAGACTTTGCTGGGACCTTCAATTTTCTAATGTCGAAGAAGGGTTATCAGATTTCTGGTTGAAGGTGAATACAGCAAAGGAATATCTGATAATGGTAATGCAAATACAAATACAGCTAAGATCTTAAATCCTCTCTGTAAGGTCAGTCGCAGTGCTTTTCCCCATGCCATAGTATCTACTTACCAAGATAAAGAATCAGGTAATCAGCTTGTTTTTGTATGTTTTAGGATGCCAGGGACTCATCCAACATAATATGGACTATGACATAAGTCCCTCAGGTGCAGACGTAATATCTATAACGTTGACTGCATTTCATGTAGAGAAAGTAGGTCAGGATTCACTGCAAAATATGAGGAAAAAGTAAACTCTTTCAGGATGTCCTACTACTCACTCATTCAGAAAAACAGTCTACCAAAGGGGGGTGGGTAGGAGATTGAGTCTTTTAAGATAGAAAGTTAAATTTTTTTTTTTACTTATTTTTTTTAAAGATCTTATTTATTTATTCATGAGAGACCCAGAGAGAGGCAGAGACATAGGCAGAGGGAGAAGCAGGCTCTGTGCAGGGAGCGGGATGTGGGACTCGATCCTGGGACCCCGGGATCACGCCGTGAGCCGAAGGTGTAGACACTCAACCACTGAGCCACCCAAGCATCCCCCAAAATGCTATTTTTCTATGAAGCCACTAAGGGCAGTAAGGAAGGATACTTGTCGGTATAACGCTCAGACCTCCGTTTGGTTCTTCTGTGCTCCGAGGACCTGGGCTGTCAGGCGTAGGGCTTGCTGGCACGGTGCCGTCTAAGCAGGTTGGAGCCAGAGAGACACCCCCCCCCACACAGGGACAGGTGCATTTCGTGCTGTTACCCAGAAGGTTGTGCCCCTGCCAAGGACAGAACTTCTGGTTTCCTCATCCACAGAGTGGGATCACCTGCCCTTCCGACCCACCCAGAGTAGAGAAATGCCTTCTCCCTGAAACCCTGGCTGGCGCCCGGCGAGCCCCAGGGGCCTCTGTCTGGCAAGCTCGGTTCCCACTCGTCCCGAGTTCTCAGGGCCCCTCGGCTGGTTCGTAAAGATCTCTCAGATGCTAAGCAGCACTAGAACGTTGAGGGTCCAGAGATAATCAACCAACTGTATTTTTTCCGTAAGCACGGAGTGAATGTCCTTGTACTGTAGACAGGTGGCTGTTCCCAATTCCGCTGACATACTTCCTGTTATCTCTGTGCGATATGTATGAAATTATGAAAGGCTAGGCAGTGTGCAGGGTCCCCAGACCATTCATGCATAAATGCGTTTACTTCCGACCCTCGTTGTGAAGCGCCTCTGCTGTCCTGGTTTCTGTGTGTCAGCATCTCTCTTGCCCTTTCTTTAGGTTTGAAGCTGCAGGAGGCAGGGCTTGCTCGTAACTGGATTTTTGTGAGAGGTCTTAGCATGTTCTGTTATCAGTCATTTCTTTTGTCTAGGCATTTTGAAATCTTACTTTTTAAGAGTGTAGGGGGAAAGTTTTTCCAGTTTTTTTTTTTTTTAAAGACTTGAGCTACCTGAAACTAAACACATTCACTCCAGTCTCCAGGATCAAAATGGTCTCTCACATCCATTGCTGCTTGTCCATTTTGGTTTTTTTATTTTTATTTATTTATTTTTTAAGATTTGCGTATTTATTTTAGAGAGTACGAGCAGGAGGGGCAGAGGGAGAGGAAAAGAGACTGTGAGGCAGACTGTGTTGAACACGGAGCCCAGTGCAGGGATCGTGGATCTAGGACCCTGGGATTGTGACCTGAGCCAAAACCAAGAGTCAGACGCTTAACCAACTGGGCCACCCAGGTGCCCCACTCCTTGTCCATTTTATTTTTATTTTTATTTTTTAAAATATTTTTATTTATTCATGAGAGACCCAGAGAGAGGCAGAGACACAGGCAGAGGGAGAAGCAGGCTCTGTGCAGGGAGCGCGATGTGGGACTCGATCCCGGGGCCCGGAGTCATGCCCTGAGGCACCCACACGACCCTCCTTGTGCATTTTAAATGCCTCCATGTCCATATGGGTTTTAAAATATTTTAAAAAACCAGCTTTATGGAAATAGAATTCGTATGCCATACAGTCAGCTCACTGGAAGTGTACAGTTTGGTGGGGTTTTATGTGTTCACAGGTGCAACCACCACCACCGTCAGTTTTAGGACTTCATCACCTCGCCAAGGATCCCCCTGCCATTGGCTATCCATCCCCCCTACACACACACACACACACACCTGCTTCCCCCATCCCCAGGCAGCCACAACTCCGTGTCTGCAGTTCCCTTTCTGGACGTTTCATATGAGTAGGATCATGTAATACGCACATGTGTTTGTGTGTGTTGGGGGGGATGACGGGCTTCCTTCATGTAGTATCTAAGGGTTCACATAGCATAAGTGCCTCATTTCCTTTTTATGACCGATTAATACTCCCAAGGAGTGACTGGATAATCTCTATTTTGTTCATCCATTCATTTGGGGGTTTTGTTTTGTTTTAATAAGTAATCTACGCCTAGTGTGGGGCTCGAATTCATGACCCCGAGATCAAGAGTTGCGTGCTCTACCAACTGAGCCAGCCAGGCACCGCCATCCATTCATTTGTTGATGGACATTTAGGTTGTTTGTACTTGGAAGTATCCTTCCAGGAGCTTCATATTTGGTCTCCCTGCTTTTCTTACCCTTCTTCGCTCTCTGCCTTTGAGGACCTCTAGAATCCACTCAGTATCCAGGTTTTTACCTTGTAAAAAATGTCATTTATTACACATCTTCAGAGACATATAGCCATGTAGACAAACAGGTTGGATATATGTGGTTATCTCCGTCCAGTGCAACCTCTATTTTCATTCCCTTTTCCCCTAGCAGCCTTTCTTCCCGGCGTCCGTAACAGCCCCTGCTCAGTAGATACCAAGTGAGTCTCCCTGTGGCCTTCTGCACATGCGGACGGAGACTAAGACAGCACTACCTTGGAGATACTGTGGGTCTGGTTGCAGACCACTGCAATACAGTGAATATCATAAAGAGCAAGTCACATGAATTTTTTGGTTTCCCGGTGCATGTAAAGGTTATGTTTATGCTGTTCTGTAGTCTGTTGCTGTGTAGTAGCATTATATCTTTAAAAAGTGTACATATCTTAGTTTGAAAATGCCTGTTGCTAAAAAATGCTCAGCATCATCTGAGCTTACGGTGAGTCATTGTCACTGATCACCATGACAAAACCTGAAATACTGCAAGAATTGCCAAAACGTGACACAGAGACAAAGCTGTTGGAAAAACAGTGCCGACAGACTTGACACGGATTTTCAAATTGTGAAAAACACAATTACCGTGAAGTGTGATAAAGTGAGGAATATTCATGCCCATACCATATATCAGGCAGGGTTTTTTTGTTTTTTAGGGGGGAGGTTTTTTTTGGTGAGGTCATTGTCTTACAAAAATGAGATTGTTATACATATTTTCCTGCATCCTTTCTCTCCTTGCCAAAGGCCCGAGAGCCAACTGTGCATCTTTCATTTGGTCTTGTCTTTTTAACGGCTGCATAATGTTTTGTGATGTGCATGGTATCAAAACATCCCCGGGTTTTGTTTCCAGTTTGGCGCTGCCAGCAAAGGGATCCTGGCACACGGCAGGTCTGAGCGCCTTCAGCTCTCACTCTAAAGCCCCATTGGCTGCTTCTCTTGAAAATAGTTGGCATCAGAGTTAGACGCAGAAAGCACAGCAGCCTGGGTCCACTGGGCCCCCTCTGTCCTGGAGTGATTCCTGGGCCGTGTTCGCTGACACCCCTTCCCTGGAGGCAGTGGATACAGGTTGGAAGAGCCCAAACTTTCGGAGTATGAGTACCCCCTCATACTCTTCTTACTCCTGCATTCTTAAGCAATTTCATTTTAATCTTTGATACGGTTTTGTTTTAGGCTTTCTGCAGGATAAGGAGTGGGGATTGGGACACCTGCCGCGCTTCTAAGTGTTAGGGTTCTGGGAACAGGATGTGGCTCCTGTGATGAGGCTACACACCTGGGGGCAGGGGCCCTAAGTGGAGATTTCTCTACCATCCTCTCTGCCTTGCTTGTGAGCCTTACACTGCTTTTTAAAAAATTAAATGTTTAAAAGAAAAAAAAAAAGCAATAGCAATATGGAGACCGTGGAAAGATTAGTGCTTGGCATGGATTGGGGGAGGAGGAAATGGGTGGGTGGAGCGCAGGGGTCTTCAGGGACGCGGAACTACTCCGGGGGACCCTCGCACAGTGGGTGTATGTCATTCTACATCAAAACCCTTCAGGTGCACAAGCCCGAGCCCTCCAAGCTGGCATCTAGGTGTTTCGGACGCGTGCGTGTGGCTTCGCCGAGTGTAACACATGTGGTGCTCTGGTGGGGGCTGTTGAGTAAACAGAAAAAAAAAAAAAACCTAGCCCCACTTTTCTTTTTAATCCTCCTGGAGCAAGAACCGTGACACCTTGCACACAGTAAACAGGTGTGTAAGGCCCAGACTCCCCGTGCCTAGCTGTGACTTCCAAAGTCCCCGAGTTTGTCGCCATCGGGCTTGGCTGTCCCGACGGTGCAGGTGGGCTCTGTGCGAGTGAGCTCCGTGCAGCCCTGGAAACGGTTCTGGTGGAGACCCGTGCGCCGGGCAAGTGTTGGGGGCAGTGCCTGTAGGCTGTGGTGTGTCCGCCCCGAGCCCGGGCATCACTTAACGTCACAGGCACCAGAGGGGGGAGCTGAAGCGAAACAGAGACCCACTGATGGGCATACAGCCCCCCACCCCGTGACTGCTGCGTGGGTTGCCCGTGGCGACAATCTGCCGGTGGGGTCCCCCTTCCTGCTTCAATTACTGGGAAGGGCCAGAAACACAATGGGGCTAGGAGCCTGGAAGGAGCCTCTGCGCCTGGTGCCCCCCTCCCGGCTGTAGGAAATCCTACAACCACACCACACTAATTAGCCCGAGAAGGGAAGGGGTTGTCATGGCGACCGAGCACTTTTTAAAGCACAGGAATGGTGTTCATTATTGTTCAGTGTCTTTAGCTGTGGCGGAAAGGTCAGCGTGGCAGGCGTTTTCCATATGAATTTTGGCCCACGAGCCAAGCCGAAGGTGGAATGTTCCACGGAGGGGCCGGAGATGGTGAGTGGGGCTGAACGTTTTTTTGGATGGAGCGTCCCTTTTGTAACATTTTTTTAGGACGTCGTGGGAGCTGGTGCCAAATCCGGGGAACATCGCGCGGACTTTGTTAAGGGAGGATTGGGAGAAAAGACGCCCAGCAGAGCGGCGTGGCTTGGGGAGGGGGCCGGCCGGGGAGAGCTTGAGGAAGGGCTTTTTGGGCATCCGGTGGTGGGATACTCAGTCACCAGCTCTCTGATGACGAACTGAACAGGGTCGAGTGAGTCTGAGGCGTTACTCCGCGTTTGTTCTACGTTAGCTCCCTTTTGCGTTAGTTCTTGGGGTTGCCTCTGCTCGGCTTATAGTCCAGATGATGGATCGGAAGCACACTAACCAAGTGCCTCTGCAGCTGCTGCCTCGCTTCACTTTTTATAAGGCGGAAACATAACCAAGGGTAATTTTCCTCTATTTTTATGTTTTTTTTTTTCTTATTTTTCTAGGGATATTTAAACAAGGATAAAAATCAGGGAGCCGCAACGTTTTGGACGTTTGCGCTAACTTACTGGCCATACTCGGGTAGCCTACTGCTGAGTAAAGACAAGTTGACCAGGCTGTTTGCGAAGAAATTAAATTAAATATAAGAGCAGTCAGCCTGCAGGAGAGGGTGGCAGGCTGTTGCTCCAACGGAAGCTGTAGGGGAGACGTGCAGAGCATTCTTCAGGTTTCTTCTCTCCGAGTTTGGGAAACTTGCGGGATAACGGCTTTAAGCCCAAATTTGTGTTAATGACTGTGTTTATAAGGACTGCAAATGTAAGACACCATCTTGCTTTGTTTTGGTCTGGTCTGGTTTCCTTGCACTTCCTAACAGCGTCCTTCCATCCTCTCGTACCCCTTTTCAGTCCCCTTATTCACAGTTGTGCAGGATAGAATACAAAGTAATTCAAGGGAATGGCTGTTTGGTGAGAAACCAGTCATTGCCCCAAAAGCTGTAAGTGGGAAACGGCCTACTTTTGAGTTTTACCCTGAAAGACTATTGTCCTGTCAGCAATGCCAGTTTGTTTGGCCACGGCGTGCATGAGAGAATACATTTCAGGACGTGAGTTTTGGTTTGATTTTTGCCTATCTTTGGTTTGGATTTTCTGGGTGTACTTTGTGATCACGGTGGAAAGCTCTCAGTAAATGGAGGCTTTGACTGGGTATTGAGAGAACTAAAATTCTTTATTTTTGTCTTTTTTCTCCGCCGGTGTGTTCTCTTCCTCCCCGCTCTCCATGCCAACCTCGCCTACCCCTCCCTGTGTCCCTCGCTGGGTTGCTGTATTCTTTGGCTAAAATTAAAAAATGCCTTCAGATTCCTCGAAATGGAAATTTAAAAAGTAAATAAAGTGACACCTGGATGACACTTTTTAGGTTCTTTGAAAAACAGTATTAAAAATGGTGGTAGGTTGATGATCGTTCAAATCGTTGGAAATTTGTTTGAACATGGATAGAAGTACTAGGGAATCATTGGTATCTTTGAAGATATGCTGATGCTGCCATGGTTATATTGAGAAATGGTGTTGATCATATTTATAAATGAGATGATGTGAACTCTGGGACTTCAAAAATTTAAGGGCAAGGAGTAAGAGCTTGTGGATAGCGCAGGATTCATGGGGTGATGGTGTTGGTGGTGCTGTGAAGCCAAGTGATGGGTCCCTGGGGGTGGGGTTCACTTTTCCTTCTGTATTTTTGTGTCGGGTATGCGTGAGAGAGAGAGAGAGAGAGAGAACGAGAATGAGAGGGAGGCCTTGTTAACTTTATCTTCTCACGGTTTTGCGTGTTTTAGATGCCAGACCAGTTTGACCAGGCGGTTGTGCTAAACCAGCTGCGGTACTCCGGGATGCTGGAGACGGTGCGGATCCGAAAGGCTGGGTATGCAGTCCGAAGACCCTTTCAGGATTTTTACAAAAGGCAAGGCGGGGCTAAATAGATGGTCTTTCTTCTCCGAGGGTCTGGGAGAAGAGGAATTGTTGGCAGGTGACGCGGGCGTCTTTATGCTGCAGGTATAAGGTGCTGATGAGGAACGCGGCGGTGCCTGATGACATCAGGGGCAAGTGCACAGCCCTGCTGCAGCTCTACGACTCCTCCAACAGCGAGTGGCAGCTGGGGAAGACCAAGGTAAAACCGCAGAGGAGGAGCGGTCGTCCCATTCAGCTCCTGGAGGTGTTAGGGCCAGTGTCCTGTGCTAGGGCTGATGAATTGTTCTTTTTACCTTGGAAGATATGGTGTCGTGCCCACCTTAGTCTTTTGTCCTCCAGACAGTTGATGTTTTATTTGAAGTCTTTGACTTGTCAGGAACTCTGTTTCTGGAAACACCAGACCCTGGGTGTGTATGTGTGTGGTTCCTTGCAGGCTGTCCACCCCTCTTGGCTGGTGGGCAGTTCGGTGCCATGAAGTGCGAGGTGGCCTCTGGCTTCAGAGATGTGAGAGCCCAGACCCTTCCAACTATTTGTAATTCAAATGCCGAATGCCGGGCAGCCCTGGTGGCTCAGCGGTTTGGCGCTGCCTGCAGCCTGGGGTGTGATCCTGGAGACCCGGGATCGAGTCCCACGTCGGGCTCCCTGCATGGAGCCTGCTTCTCCCTCTGCCTGTGTCTCTGCGCCTCTCAGTCTCTCTCTCTCTCTGAATAAAATAAATAAATCTTAAAAAAAAAAATGCCGAATGCCATCCCTGCACCACAGGAGCTGTTGTGCGAGAGACCAGCCAACAGCCTGGAATCTCGTAGGTTGACAAAAATCCAGTCGAGAAAACCAAGTGAAGGTCACTTTCAGAACGTGCTGGTGTGGCTGAGATGAGGCCTTTACCCTCGATTCCAGACAGTTTGGCCTCAACAGCCAAAATTAGCTTAAAAAAATTGGTTGTGCGACCTTTTCTCCTTGTATCAGGGAGTGGCCCAAATCCTCCTCTGCCTCTCACTCTGTCTCTCCACTCCGGGCCTCGTCGCACAGGAACGACCGAAATGTGACTTGGCACAGAAAGCAGGCAGCTGCAGGGGGTGCGGGCTGACCTTTGAGTGTGTGGACGTCCTCAAAAGTCAGACGTAAGCCTCACGGCTGAACCCCCTGACCCTACAAGTAGCAGTGCAGCTTCAGAAGAGTATTTTGAAGTTTGTACTCATGTTACATTCTTTTTAACCAAAGACTTTCTTTAAAAAAAAAGAGAGAGAGAGAGAGAGAAAGGGGGCACCTGAGTGGCTCAGTTGGTTGAGCATCTCTCGATTTCCACTCCGGTCGGGCTCTCAGGGTCATGATGCAGCCCCGCATTGGGCTCAGCCCCGAGTGTGCAGCCTGATAAGATTCTCTCCCTTTCCCTCTGCCCCTCCCCACTTGAGTTCTCTGTCTTTTTTTTTTTTTTTTAATTAATTTTTATTGGTGTTCAATTTACCAACATACAGAAAAACACCCAGTGCTCATCCCGTCAAGTGTCCGCCTCAGTGCCCGTCACCCATTCCCCCCCACCCCTGCCCTCCTCCCCTTCCACCACCCCTAGTTCGTTTCCCCGAGTTAGGAGTCTTTATGTTCTGTCTCCCTTCCTGATATTTCCCAACATTTCTTCTCCCTTCCTTTATATTCCCTTTCACTATTATTCATATTCCCCAAATGAATGAGAACATACACTGTTTGTCCTTCTCCGACTGACTTATTTCACTCAGCATAATACCCTCCAGTTCCATCCACGTTGAAGCAAATGGTGGGTATTTGTCGTTTCTAATTGCTGAGTAATATTCCATTGTATACATAAACCACATCTTCTTTATCCATCATCTTTCGATGGACACCGAGGCTCCTTCCACAGTGTGGCTATTGTGGCCATTGCTGATAGAAACATCGGGGTGCAGGTGTCCCGGCGTTTCACTGCATCTGTATCTTTGGGGTCAATCCCCAGCAGTGCAATTGCTGGGTCGTAGGGCAGGTCTATTTTTAACTCTTTGAGGAACCTCCACACAGTTTTCCAGAGTGGCTGCACCAGTTCACATTCCCACCAACAGTGTAAGAGGGTTCCCTTTTCTCCACATCCTCTCCAACATTTGTTGTTTCCTGCCTTGTTAATTTTCCCCATTCTCACTGGTGTGAGGTGGGATCTCATTGTGGTTTTGCTTTGTATTTCCCTGATGGCAAGTGATGCGGAGCATTTTCTCATGTGCATGTTGGCCATGTCCATGTCTTCCTCTGTGAGATTTCTCTTCATGTCTTTTGCCCATTTCATGATTGGATTGTTTGTTTCTTTGCTGTTGAGTTTAATAAGTTCTTTATAGATCTTGGAAACTAGCCCTTTATCTGATGCGTCATTTGCAAATATCTTCTCCCGTCTGTAGGTTGTCTTTTAGTTGTGTTGACTGTATCCTCTGCTGTGCAAAAGCTTCTTATCTTGATGAAGTCCCAATAGTTCATTTTTGCTTTTGTTTCTTTTGCCTTTGTGGATGTATCTTGCAAGAAGTTACTGTGGCTCTCTGTCTTTCAGATAAAAGAAAGGCTTGGGGGAGAAAGGGGAGTGGTTGAGTGTCTCAGTCCATTTGGGCCGCTGCAACAAAATACCACCAACTGGGTGACTTCAAGGACAGACCTATGTTTGTCACAGTCTGGGGGCTGGAGGTGCCGGGTGGGTCCTCTTCTAAGCTCAAGGGTTGAGAGAGTTCTGGGTTCCCTTCCTCCTCTTAGAGGGCACTGATCTCATTGTGGGCCCCCACCCACCTGACCTCATCCAAACCTCCGGACTCCCTGGAGGTCCTTCATCCAACCACAGGGACGAGTATTGAGGCATCATGTGGGGACACTCAGTGAGGGAAATTGGATAATGGACATATTCTCTTAATTATTTTAAAAAATTGATTTATTTTAGAGAAAGAGAGGGGGAGAGGCAGTGGAGGGGCAGGGGAGGGGGAGGCTGTGGAGGGGCAGGGGAGGGTGGAGGTGGTGGAGGGGCAGGGGCAGGGGCAGTGGGGAGAGAGAATCTCAACCATTACCCACTGAGCTCGGGGCTGCATCTTGAGGTCACGACCTGAGCCAAAATCAAGAGTCAGGTGCTCCCAGACTGAGCCTGAGCCCACGCCCGCGCCCTTGCCCCTGAGCGGTCTCACCAGGGATGTAGGCTTCAGCCCTCTGCAGGATGCGGGTGGCCCGCAGAGGTGACAGGTCGCTTGCCTGTGCCGTGGAACGAGCTACCTGTAGCATAGCTGCGGCAGTGACACACGTTGAGGTGCCCCACCAAGTCCCAGGCGGGGGCCCAGGTGTGGTATGGCTGACCCTTCCTCTGCCGGGGTCTTGGGCTGCCTTCCCGCTGGAGCTCGGGGGCCTCTTCAGGCTTCCGCAGTGCCAGTACCTGGGTCTTCACAGTGGGGCCTCAGGTCCCAGTTCTTTTGGCGGCTGCCCCCCAGGGCCACACTCAGCACCTGCCCCCTATGTGACGTGCCCACGACCTGGAGGCTGCAGGAGAGTCCAGCTGTGGTCTCCCCACGTGGGGGCTTTATAATCAGTGCAGTCTCAGAGGTCACAGCCCCTCACGGTTCCACACTGTTGGCTAGAAGTGAGCCAGATCGCACCCACACTTGGGCATGGCTGCTTGTGGGGCCACCTCAGGACATTCTCCCCCACCCCATCCCCGTTTACCTGACTCACCCTTCCAGTCTCAGCTCAGACAGACTAGGAATCCTTCCTGACGTTCTCCATTGTACCCCACACAACAAATCCCCCCCAGAGTGAGCCAGGCCCCCTCTGTCGTCTCCATCCATCTGCCTGTGACACCTACCCTGCCATCGCCTGTAGACTTCTCTGTCATGCGGGGGCAAGTGTAGACTTAATTGTTCGTTCTTGTACGTGGTGCACAGAGTTAGGAGCTCACTCTGTGTCTGGTAAGCGCTAGAAACCCTACAGGACAGGACTGAGATGTCACCCATTCAGTCCCCAGAGGGAAGCTGCCTAAACACGGGAGCTCTTGACAATACAGCATCACCTGCTGCTCTGACTTTGTTTTTTAAAGCTTTATTTATTTATTCGTGAGAGACACGCAGAGAGAGGCAGAGACACAGGCAGAGGGAGAAGCAGGCTCCAGGCAAGGAGCCCGATGCGGGACTTGATCCCAGGACCCTGGGGTCACGCCCTGAGCTGAAGGCACGTGCTCACCTGCTGAGCCCCCCAAGTGTCCCCTACTCTGATTTTTTAATCAAAAAGATACTGCATTCTGTGCCAACGGATACGCTCCTGGCACCCGCCACCTCGTCTGTGGAGTGACAGCACAGGTCATGATCTCAGATGACACTCGTGCTCCCTCGAGGCCCTCGAGCACCTGTCCACCTTCACTTACAGTTACATTATGGAGACGAACCCCAGGTGAGGCTTGGGCCCAGGCATAGCACAGGGGCCACAGACACAGGATGACGCTGCCCTTCAGGCCACCGGGCTCTGGGATAGAAGACGCCACGGCTGCCCATCAATCATCGGGCGCTGTGTCCTTTGGGAGTAAGGACCCTGCCTCCCCAGGAGAGGCCTCACCGTGGATTGAGATGAGATCGTTAGACAGGAGTTAAACTTAAGCTGGTGACGAGTTGGAGGTAGGAGGAGGAAGGACGCTTGGTCCACAGAAATGCGGGGAAGGAAATGAACCGTGTCTGCGAAGTAGCTTTGACCCCAATCAGCATTGGACTTTATTACGTCCTGGTGTGTGTTTTGGTCAGTGCTGCTGCCAGCAGGTTCTTTGTATTTGAAGCCCTGAAATCTAACAAGAGATCTGGATCTCCTGGTGAAGAAATTCCCGTCACGCGTGACGAAGACCAATGACGGCGTCGTGGTCAGCAAGGGAAGCACGGCGCCAGGCCCGAGGGAGTTGGCTCGCATACAAACACGTTTCGTACTTGGAAGGCAGGAGTTCGTGGGCGCTGGGGAACGTTCCTAGGGAAGGCAGGAGTCCTGCTGGGACCTCCGATGAGCAGCCCGTCCAGAAGGTTCCCACGCGTGTCCACCCCGAGAGGTCAGGTGGCCGGTGACCTGCTTCGACTCTTGCGCGGGCTTGTGACGCCAGCGCTTTGGTTTCTCGGAGCACCTGGACCGTGCAGCCAGGCTTGTACCCGCCGTCCTGGGGCAGTAAAGATGTTGAACTAGAGCCGCCCTTAGGCCTTGATGAGGTAAAGGCAAGTGAGGTGCTCGCCTCGTATGCCGAGCGGGGTTTGGGGGGTGGCCCCTCGAGCGGACACGGCCCTGTCCTGAGCCTGGGCGGTGCCCTTCCCAGTGGCTGGGCCACGCTGACTGCGCCGTGGCCGCGTCCCGGCACCATGGGCACGTGCTCACCGCCGCCGGGCTGGCGGGATGGCGGGGCCTGCTTGGTGGTGTTGCGTAAAGTCATGGTTGGGTGTCGTTCGGCCGAGTCGGTCCTTGAGAGTGTTTTGCTGTTTCCTGGCCTTCAGGCTGGCAGGAGAGCCCCTAGAGGAAGGGCGGCGCAGGGCGCCTTCGCCCGGCCTGAACCCGGTGCTCACACAGGTGCTCCTGGGCTTCTGGTGCCAGCCAGGTGCCAGCCAGGACTTCCCGTAGACTTCCATCGGGGGAGGCCCTCCTCCCTTCATAAAGCCTTCTGTTTGCTCATGGACTAGGTGGATGGTCACTGGAACTGCGATCTGTTTCATTAGAGCCCCACCACCACCGTGCTTCCCCCAAGATTTGACCTTCGCACCCATAAATACTCCCCATGGCACCGGCATCAGAGTGGGATCTTTAAGGCTGAAGAAAGTCGCAAAGAAGTTTAAAGACTTCTTGAAAGCCCAGCCTTGATGAAAACTGCCTTGAACAGAAATCCATATTACTGAAAACTTGTGATTATCAAGTAACGAAGTTTTGTATTTGTAGCTTCTGTCCTTTGTTTTTCTCCCCCCCTCCCCCGCCAAGAGGCAGTTTTTTCAGGCATCAGGAGGGTATATAATTGCAATTATAGGAAGACAGTTGTATGGAAAAGTTTCCTGAGAGGATGATCTGTGGTCGAGTTTTACCAGTGCTCGGGAACCCAGAGCGGGAGCAGGTAAAGCTTCTGTGAGTCACATGGTGGTAGGATTCTTTATGTGCTTTTTCTGCCCAAATGTCTTGGAAGAGACGGAGCGGAGTGTCTGGGAAAATGTGCTATTAAGAAAACATCCTGCATCATTATGGGCCAGAATGAGTCAGAGGCACATAAATCAAAACATCATGAGTGAGAAAGAGTGTCGTTTAGCCTCCCACCCACCACCAGCAGGATGCTTCCAGGCTGCCCTGAACGTTAACAGAAAAGCATACAAATGTTTGGCACTAGTTCTTCTAGGGAATAGTTCGGAATTTCTTATGCATGCAGTAAATCCGAAATTATGAAATTAAAAGCTTCCGTGGTTGAGGGAGGGTCTTAATGTCTTCACGCCTTTCAAGTACTGGGAATGCTGATACAGAAAGCCAATTACCAGATACACTTCCCAAACTTAACACGCACAGGATTGAGGTGCCTGTTCCCAGAAACGGGCCAGCAAATTGCTGGGATCGGTTTTGTCCCAGTTCTGGTATTCTTATGAGGATCAGACTGAGATGGAACGGAAACGGTTCAGTTCTAACTTCAGAATTACTTTTTTTTTTTTAAGGTTTTATTTATTTATTCATGAGAGGCAGAGACACAGGCACAGGGAGAAGCAGGCTCCCTGAGGGGAGCTTGATGCAGGACTCGATCCCAGGACCCCCAGGGTCACACCCTGAGCCCCTTAGGCACCCTTCAGAATTACATTCTTAATGTCAATTTTTTAAATGTGCATTAAAATTTTTTGAGGCCCAGACACTGTGACCGTTGTCACTTGACAGTCCTGCAGAGAGAGTTTCCATGTACTACCAAAGTAAGTTGTGCAAAGTTGTTGGATTTTTTTTCCCTCCCTCCCTTTCTTTCTTTTCTTTTTTAGCATAGAGCATCTCTGGGTTTCTTGTGATTTACACTTCATGCAGGGACTGGTGCTATTCACGAGCTCGTAGTCCTGCTGAAGGGAGTGTGAGCTTTGATGTCAACCTCACAGTCCTCTAACCAACAAAACGGCGGGGGGGGGGGGGACTTTATTTGCTGCTTCTTCCTGGTCATATATTTTGACTGTATTTTTCATATGTCTTAGTGCATCACAAGTAGAAAGTTTAAAAAACAAAGCGCTTCCCCACAGGAAGTTGGAGAAGCACCGTTCAGAGCACAGGCTGTGTGTTTGGAGCACATTTCCCAAGAGCGAAGAAAGCCTTCCCTCCAAGAGAGCTGACTCGGCAAGAGCCTGCGTTCACCAGCCCTGTTCTTTACTTCTGATGCGTCACTTTGCCTTGGCAGGTCTTCCTCCGAGAATCCCTGGAGCAGAAGCTGGAGAAGCAACGGGAGGAGGAAGTTACGAGGGCGGCCATGGTGATCCGGGCCCACATCTTGGGCTACTTGGCACGGTAAGAAGCCCAGAGAGGGACGGCGTGGCGCGCCAAGGGGAGGCCTCCCCCGGCGCGCATCACTGGGCGGGGTGGCCCTTGCGTGCTTTTACTTACGAGACACCTGGATGGAGGTCAGCGCCAGGCCACGGGAGTCTCTGGGTTGTACTTCCAACTAGCGATGCCCAGTTGGGTTGCCCCGCGCGGAAAGCTGGCCGGGGGCCTTCCGGTGTCTCCATTAGAGCAGTGACAGGAGGGGACGGTGCTGAGACATTTAAATTGTTTACCCCGTCCCTCTGTGCCTCGTACTGGAGGCAGGCCGCCTTGCTGTGGACTCCGCTATTAGCCCATCGGGTCCACGGGCACCGCTCCCGTGTTTGCCCGGGGGGCAGCTGCTCGCCTCACGCCCTGGAGTCCTGTCTCCCATGCGGACCTGCAGGCCCCGTGGAACCCCACATCGCTCCATGCTCTCAGGTGCAGGACCATCGTGCTAGGGCCCCCACCCTGCCGTGAGAACAGGGACCGCGTCAAGTCTCTTCGGGGCTGTTTAGGGCCCAGCGCTATGGGGCTGGGCTTTCACTGCCAGGACGCTTCCAAGTCAGCGTTAGGGGTCATGGGTTTATTTAGCCAAGATAATGATAAGGTCCTTGCTCTCGTTTTGTTTGTTATTATTCTTTTGTTTTTCTTCCGTTTTGTTTGGTCCAAAGGGGCCTCCTGGTCGCTCCGGTTCCATAATGAGACTTTCCAGACTCGGCCCTCTTCTTTTGTCTCGTAGCATTAACGCAAACCCATTTGAAGAGCTCAGAGCCTCATTACCTCAACAGCTCTTCTGTTGTGCGGCTTTTGTCTTTATTTTCAGAAAGCAATACCGAAAGGTCCTTTATTGTGTGGTGATCATACAGAAGAATTACAGAGCGTTCCTTCTGAGGAGGAGATTCTTGCACCTGAGGAAAGCCGCCATAGTTTTCCAGAAGCGACTCAGAGGCCAGATCGCCCGGAGAATTTACAGGCAGCTGCTGGAAGAGAAGCGGGCGGAGGAAGAAAAGAGGAAATGGGAGGAAGAGGAGAGGTATAGTAGCTTTCTTGCTCTGATGAAGCAGGAGGACACTTTCTGAGTTTTAAGGTCAATATGCATTCCTGCAGCAAGAATTCCCAGGGGATGCTGCTGTTTAAAACTACCTCTTGGAGGCCTGGATATAGAATTCCTTGGCAGCATCGAAGACCGAGTTATGTGCATGTTTATTCATGTACAGAATGAGTCATTTACCAAAGGAAGAGGGTTCATCCTTCATCCTTTTTAAGTTGTCTCTAGCAAAGCTGTCTTTAAAAAGGGAGCTCTCTCTGAAAAGTGCTTCTGGGACTTTTTTCCATTGCTTTTGGTTATTATCACCATCTTTTTTTTTATTTACTGGTTTTTAGAGAAAGAGAGAGGGCACGGAGAGAGGCTGAGCTCCGCACCCAACAGGTAAAGAATGCCGTGCCCACGCGTCAGCTTGCTAGCCCCTTTCCTTCCCACCTCAAACACTTTGAAAATTCAAGGATTCTAAACTAAAATGAGGTATAAAGATGACAGAAGAATCTGAAAGGAGATGTTTATGATGCAACCCATTGCAACCGAGTACAACTCTGTTGATGTCTAAGGTTTTAAGTGTGGACACAGCGTAATTTCTCTAACGCAGGGTCACCGCTGTCTTAGTTTGCTAGTGGTGCCGTAGCAAAGTACCACAGCCTGCGTGGATTAAACAACAGAAATAGTGCTGCAGCTCTGGAGGCCAGACCCCCAAGGTGAAGGTGTCCCGGGTTTCATTTCTCTCAAGGCGCCTCTCCTTAGCTTGCACATGGCCACCGCCTCGCTGTGTCCTCCCGTGGTCTTGCATGTGTGTGTGTGCATCCGTGGTGTGTGCATGTGTGTGTTCCAATCTCCTGGACCTTCAGGGACACCAGTCAGATGGGGTTATGGCCCACCTCCTGGCCTTATTCTAACTTTTTTTTTTTGGCCTTATTCTAACTTAATCACATCTTTAAAGCCCCATATCCAGGGGCACCTGGGTGGCTCAGCGGTTGAGATTAGGGTGTAACCCTGGGGTCCCAGGATTGAGTCCCACGTCAGGCTCCCTGCATGGTGCCTGCTTCTCCCTCTGCCTGTGTCTCTGCCTCCCTCTGTGTCTCTCATGAATAAGTAAATGAAATCTTTAAGAAATAACAAAAGCCCCATCTCCAAATACCCATTCCATGGTGCGGGAGATTAGGGCTTCTGCGTACCAATTTGGAGCAGAGGGCATCAGCCCCCAGAAGGCACATCCGGGTGTCCTGGGGCTCTCTATGGCCGTGCTCGCCCTGGTTGCAGGGGCCCTCTCTGACCTCTTCCGTCCTCTGCCCAGGAGGAAGCCGCCAGGAGGCAGCAGGAGCTGGAAGCCCTGCAGAAGAGCCAGAGGGCAGCCGAGCTGCACTGCGACCTAGAGAAGCAGAAGGAGAACAAGCAGGTGGAGGAGATCCTCCGCCTGGAAAAGGAGATCGAGGACCTGCAGCGCATGAAGGAGCAGCAGGAGCTGTCCTTGACCGAGGCCTCCCTGCAGAAGCTGCAGCAGCTGCGCGACGAGGAGCTCCGGCGGCTGGAGGACGAGGCGTGCCGCGCGGCGCAAGAGTTCCTGGAGTCGCTCAACTTCGACGAGATCGACGAGTGCGTCCGCCACATCGAGCGCTCCCTGTCGGCGGGCGGCGAGGCCCTGGGCGCAGAGGCCCCGGGCACAGAGGGCGCGGAGGGTGCAGAGGGCGCGGTTGCCCAGAGGCCCAGCTTCAATTTCAGCCAGCCGTACCCCGAGGAGGAGGTGGACGAGGGTTTTGAGGCTGACGACGACGCCTTCAAGGACTCGCCCAACCCCAGCGAGCACGGCCACTCGGACCAGAGGACCAGCGGCATCCGCACGAGCGACGAATCGTCAGAGGAGGACCCGTACATGAATGACACGGTGGTGCCTGTGAGCCCCAGCGCGGACGGCTCCCTCCTGCTCGGCCCGTCGGAGCCCAGCTCGGTGGCTGGGGAGCCCGCCTACTGCATGCCTCAGGGTGGGGGGGCCCTGCCGTCGGGAGACGGCCACTACGACTACGACCGGGACGACTATGAGGACGGCGCCGCCACCTCCGGCAGCAGCGTGACTTTCTCCACCTCGTACGGCAGCCAGTGGTCCCCAGACTACCGCTGCTCCGTGGGCACCTATAACAGCTCGGGGGCCTACCGCTTCAGCTCGGAGGGGGCGCAGTCCTCGGTGAGCCCCCCGGGGGGGGCGGGGGTGGACAACAGGGAGGGGGCCTACCACTTCAGCTCCAAGGGGGCACAGTCCTCAGTGAGGCCCCCGCCCGCCAGGGGTGCAGGGTGGCGGTGGACAATGGCTCAGGGGCCAATTGCTCCAGCTCCAATGGGGTGCAGTCCTTGGTGAGCCCCCGCCCCGGAGGGTGGGGGTGCAGGGTGGTGGTGGATGACGGCTCAGGGGCCTACTGCTCCAGCTCCAACAGGGCTCAGTCCTCAGTGAGCTCCGAGGGGGGGCGCAGTCCTTGGTGAGCCCCGCCCAGGGGTACAGGGTGGGGGTGGACGACAGCTTGGGGGCCTACTGCTCCAGCTCCAAGGGGGCACAGTCCTCTGTGCCCTCTCCCAGGGGCGTGGGGTTGGTGCCGTCGTTGTCTGTGTGACCCTCACCCGTGTCCCCCCGGGGGTGGGCCAGCCCATCTTTCCAAGTCGAGCTCTTGAGGATGGTTGTCCACCGCTTTCTCCGGCCACCAGCCGTCACTGGTAAATGAACTTTGAGGCAGGTGGTAGGTCGGACACGGAGCCGAGGTACGCGTCCCGTCCCCCCCCCCCCCAAGCAAGCTGGCATTTCCCGCAGACACTGGGGTGTGTGCGCTGTCCCAGCAGGTAGGGAAGGCAGGCCTGCCCTGAATCAGCTGGAATGGCCCTGGGCTCGCTGCACAACCAGCCTCCCTGGCTCCACATCCCCTCCTGGGATGTGCTGCCTGGTTCTGGACTCTTCCGTGGCTTACCCATGCCCTTTCCAGCTTATGGGCTTACGTCTGGGGGTGTGTATTAAGTATCCCCTTGATCTTCTAAGACTTGAAGGTATTTTTATCATAGTAATTTAAAGGGAGTTCGCTCTTGTATGGTTTGATGAAAATTATACCCTTGAACAGGGTTTCTGGAAAAGCCTTTGGATCAAGGTATGTCTCACAATGTGTCAATTCCACAGATCATTTGACCTTAAAGGTCCCTATTTTGTGATGGATTGATTGATTGGTTGGTTGATTTGATGGCCGCCCTGTGTGGTAATGGTACGAGTCCACAGGTTGCTTCTCTTGGGTTTTTATTTTTTTCGGTGATGACAGATGCTGGGCCTTCTTGTGGCTTTTTCTGTTTGGCTCACCACTGGCTCTCTCCTTCTCGTACAGTTTGAAGACAGTGAGGAAGACTTTGACTCTAGATTTGATACAGACGATGAACTTTCCTACCGGCGCGACTCCGTGTACAGCTGCGTCACGCTGCCTTACTTCCACAGCTTCCTGTACATGAAAGGTATGACCTGTCAGGGGCGCCTGGGGTGGGGTAGCGCGGTGGAAAACTGAGGTTTTGTTTCCATGGAGGCTGATTGTGGGCAGGACCAGGAAGACTCCATTGCCCTCACCTGGTGTCGGGTCCTCTTAGCTGCATGGGGGATGCGTGGCTGTTGCGGTCACACCTCCCGGAGGGCTGCCTGGACTGTGCACTGCTGGTGCCTGCTGTAGGGCAGAGTGCGGCCACCATCCCGTCCTCAGCCCCTGGCCCCTCCCTCTTGCCACCCCATCTCATTTCTGTGCTCTGCCCCTCTCTTGCTACGTCTCCTCCCCAACACCCCCTCCCCCCACTGTTCCTCTCCTCTCCTCTCCTCTCCTCTCCTCTCCTCTCCTCTCCTCTCCTCTCCTCTCCTCCCCTTTTCCCCTTTTCCCCTTTTCCCCTTTTCCCCTTTCCTTCCTTTCTCTCTCACGTACTCTTGCTGGCATCAGTGTGGCCCCTTCTGTGGCAAACTGTGCCTTATCCTGCCACAGGAGTGTTGGAGGACCCCCAGGGTTTCCTTTACCAGAGAAGTAAAGGTCTGAGCCAGGGGTACCCTCACCTTACTGCTCACCTGCTCTCTACCCCGCACTGCATGAGGATGATTTGGGTTGTATGCTGTGGCTGCCACTGGACCTAGTGGCCCCTGACCCTGGAAGACTTCAGAGCATGTTCCTTTTGGAAAGGAACTTAATTAGGACCTTGTAGTCCTACTTCATGGTCTCCACTCTGACTTCTATTTTATTTTTTTTAATTTGCTTGGGTGGGGGTGGAGAGGAGGAGAGGGAAAGGCAGAGAGCAAGAATCTTCAGCAGGCTCCCCACCCAGCGCAGAGCCCCATGTGGGACTCGACCTCATGACCCTGAAATCCTGACCTGCCTGAGCCCAAATCAGGAGTTGGACACATTAGCCGACTGAGCCTCCAGGCGCCTCTCAACCCTGACCTCTGGGTGATGGTGGGGCCCAGAGGAGCTGCAGTCCTCACCAGGTTTTGGCTGGGCTTTCACACAGGTCCCCGAAAGAAGTGTCCATCCGGCTCCAGGCTAGATGAGGGAACAGGTCCAAACCTGGGGATGGGAGGGATGATAAGAACCATCATCCTGCTGATGATGCCCCCCTCCTCCCCTCCCCTCCTCATTCTGTCGACAAGTTTGCCTAACTCTTCACTTTTCATTAGCTTTCCTTCTGTTTCCCTCCATGGAGCAGTGTTGACTTGTGCTCCCTTTCCCTGTTTCTTCTGTTCTTTGCTTCTCTCTCCTAGTGGGTTCTCTCTCCTAGTGGCATGTTTATCTTTTTTTCATATCACTGTCCTCCTCAGTAGTTTTCCTGTTCTTCACTTAGTTGTTTTTTCTTTCTTCTTTCTTCTTTCTTTCTTTCTTTCTTTCTTTCTTTCTTTCTTTCTTTCTTTCTTTCTTTCTTTCCTTCCTTCTCTTCTCTTCTCTTCTCTTCTCTTCTCTTCTCTTTTCCTGCTTCTGCCTCCCTCCGTCTTCAACACCAGTCTAGCTCCTAATATCGCTCACGTGCTTTTCAAAGCCCTACTGTTCTCAACCCCAGATCCCCAAGGTGCTCATGGAAACCCCACCAGGTTTAATTTAGGGGAGATGGGCCTATTGCCTGAAGTCCTTGGTGGGTGGAAATTTTTACAGGAGCAGTGGAATAAAAAAGATTGGAAAATTCTGAGTAATCAAGTGTTCACCGGAATAGTCAAGAAAAGTTTCAGTCACAGAACAGAATCTAATATGTATCTAATAGCATTTTAAGATTGTGTTATGCATTTCTCAGAATAAATATAAGCTTTTTGTTAATAGTATATATTTCCCCTGTCCCTATTTAATTATAATTCCCTTAAGTTAGCTTTAGAATTCCTTATAAATCACTCTTTATAGGGATATGGCATTGATTATATATGGATATATATAGAATATATGGCATTACTATAAAATTGATTAAAACAAAATAAGTTGAGGAAAAAGTAAAGGTATATTCAGAGTATCAAAATCTTAAGATTAAAGCACAAAGAGTTCAAGAAAGTAAGCAAGTGAATTTTTGGTAAACTCCTTTTAACTAAAACAAGCTGTATAAATGCATCACCTTCTAATCTTTGATACGTCATTGTTTAATTTTTAATAAAGTACTTATGAAGTTGTGACCAAACATTGCAGAGAAACCAATCGTAAAATATAATATAACCTGGTGGTTAGATTTTCTTTAGGAGCATAAATGTGTTCTCACCAGCCTCGTGGCTGCTTAAGGAGTTTGCCGTTAGGAAATTAATAGCACTGATCAAAATCTGTGAAGGATGAAGCATGGAGAGAGCACCCAGGATTGGAGGGGGGCAGCTGGGATGAGTCCCACATGCCGCTTCAGAGCACCAGAGCCAGTAAACTTGTGCTGATGGCTCTGCTGATGGCTGGTATACTCTGTGTCTTCAGAACAACTGTGGATAACCTTTATCACTTAAAAACATTTTTTTGATCAAAGTACAATTAGCAGTGTCCTCTCTGCTTCAGCGGTATGGCGCAGCGGGTTAGCGCTTCCGCAGGTTGCTGGTGCCCACCACCAGAAGTCTAGTTCCCATCTGTTCTCCTACGATGTCATTACCCTTTGTCGCCTAAAGACGATAAGATCATAGAATGACTTTGTGCTACAGGTTCCTCTGGGCTTGCTTTGGGAACCCCAGATTAAAGCCCCAAATCGGAAAGAAAAAGTTTTATTCTGGTGGCCTCCAGCAGGTTTGTAGCTTGCTGGGAAACCGCTCTGGAGTGTGGCCGCGTGGTCACAGACTTCTCAGCCGGGCAAGCAGGCAAGGGGCTTAAGAAGGGGCAGCAGTGGGTTCCGTGAGAGCAAGTGCCTTTGCACGCCAGCCAGCACGTCGCGTGGGCCCTGCTTCACTTGTTTCAGTGTGAGGTTTATGTCGTTAGTCACTGAAGAAGTTAATCTGCAGAGGTCTGTCTTCATGCCATCTCCGATCTGTACAAGAAAGCATTTTCTTTATTCGTTCAGTATCCCTGTTCATGTGTGTCTTACTTTTATTACTGGCTGATCGAAAAAACTAACTTGTCGCTTTATAATTAACTACTGAGGTAGATTCCATGTTCTTCAGTGGATTCATTAAGAGATTTTTGATTGATGGTGGTTAAGATGTCATCCTGGAGTGTCCTTGGGAAATCGAGAATACCAAGATAAAATGATTCTGCTAGAAAAACATTAGGAATTTTTAAAAAGATTTTATTTATAAGTAATCTGTACACCCAGTGTCGGGCTCAGAATCTCGGGATCAAGAGTCGCATGCTCTACCGACAGGGCCAGCCAGGTGCCCCCTACAAATATTTATTTATTTTTTTTAATAGGTGAATACTGAGTTTGTTTTAAGATTTTATTTATTCATGAGACACAGAGAGGGAGGCAGAGACACAGGCAGAGGGAGAAGCAGGCTCCCTGCCGGGAGCCCAGTGCGGGACTCGATCCCAAGACTCCAGGATCACGCCCTGGGCCCAAGGCAGACACTCCACCGCTGAGCCACCCAGATGTCACAAAATATTTGTTATCTTGTAAAAAGATAATTAGACCAATTTCTCCTGTCTGGGGCCTTTGGAGACCCACGCGGCCCCTTGGGGAAATGGCCCTCGCCCGCGGCCTGTACCCAGTCCGGGTCGGAGCGTGAGCTGGTGATCGTGCCTGTGTGGGCGTCTTACCAAGACCTCTCAGCTGGGGGCGGGGGGGTGCTGCTGTGAGCTGGAAGGCAGGGCAGCATTGACGTCCTCAGGCCGGCCGGCGCGGCACAGTGGGGGCAGCCGAGCCTCGAGGCCTGCTACTGCCACGTGGTCCAGCGGGACTGACTGTGTCCATCCCTTCTTTCCCCGCTCCTGGGGCTGCAGGTGGCTTGATGAACTCCTGGAAGCGCCGCTGGTGCGTCCTCAAGGATGAAACCTTCCTGTGGTTCCGCTCCAAGCAGGAGGCCCTGAAGCAGGGCTGGCTGCATAAGAAGGGCGGCGGCTCATCCACGCTGTCCCGGAGAAACTGGAAAAAGCGCTGGTTTGTCCTCCGCCAGTCCAAGCTGATGTACTTTGAGAACGACAGCGAGGAGAAGCTCAAGGGCACCTTGGAGGTCCGGGCGGCCAGGTATGCGGACAGACCCTGTCAGGGGCGCGGTTGGGGGTGCTCAGGGTTCGTGTGTGCGCCCCAGTCACTCTATCCAGCGCACGATTCGCCGGGGGCTGGGGTCGACCGGGCGCTATGGGCCCAGACCTCATCCCGCGTGGGTCAGTGTACGTGTGCTGAGAGGACGCCCCGTGCGGCCAGACTGCCGGCCTGCAGGCTCTGCTCCCTGGCCCTGGGACTGTCACCATACAGCCTGCGGCCTCGGGGGCTCCACATTCTGGTTCCTGGTTGCAAACCAATGTCCCCGGTGGGTCTGCTTATGCCCATTGCCACACACGCTTATGCGGTTCTTCTCCGGTGGCAAGGACTCAGGTCTGTTCAGTCCGTAGCTTCCAAGTATGCGGTGCTGTGTCCTTCACTAATTCTCTCGCGTTGTGCGGGGCACCCCAAGGATGGCGTTTGTAACTGGAAGATTGTGACTTTTGACTACCTTCGTTTTGGTTTTTTGGTTTTAACGTTTTGGGAGATGTTTCTGGAATGAATCCCTGATCTTTTACCGATGTGGGCTGTGCCGGCCACCTCTGTTCCCAGCAACGAGAGGAACAGAACCAGGCCCGGGATCCCACACAGCCCCTTTCTCTGCTACCCATTTGTAGAACTAAAGCACTGGACTATTGAGGACCCATTAGTTGGGTTAAAAATTAAAGTTTGCAGAAAATTGTTGGGCTTAGCAGCAGCCGGGCACCTCAATGCTACATGTGAAGTGTTTTGGGATAACCCACAGCCGCTGCTTTACTCAAAACCAAGCAGTCACTGTAGTTAGAAAATGAGTACAATAAGCTCTGAGAGTGATTCACTCCTGAAGCCACGAGACCCGAGGACAGCGCATTGTCCGTGACCAGCATCGGCAAAGTTAGAGGATTATTTATTGAAAAGCGGGGAGTCAAATGACTATTTATTGAAAAGTGGGGAGTCTACACATCTGATTTTGAGGGCGAATAATGAAGTGCAGAGAGCAGAGTACTGACTCCTCCAGGCTGCCTCCCGGGGTTTGTGAGGAGCCGAGGCTGGGGAGAGGCTGGGGAACGGAGTCCATGTGGGGCTGGGGTTTTCGCAGCTCTGCCTGGGCCTTGGCCCTGCCTGCCTGATGCTCTCACCCACCCCGCAGGAGGTCAGCAAAGCCAGGAGGCTCAGAGGAGGGCGGAGGGGATCTCACAGTGGGGATCCTGGCTGAGCCCCTGCTCCTCACCCCGCACCCCCTAATAACGCCCTGGTCCCAGGCGCTCTGTGAGAGTCAGGGTCAAGGACACAGCTGTCATTGGGCTGCCTCCGCCCTGTTCTGGGGAGGGAGGGCGTGGAGCTGTCAGGGTTTTATCACATTAAGATTATTTTAATTGACCTGAATTAAAATCATCCCCTTTGTATTTTGAAACGTTTGGTTACAGAAAGTATCTGTGCCCCACAGAAGTAGGCAGATATAATGAAGTCCTCGTGCTCGCCCTGCACCCCCCCAGCCATGGCCCCTGTGCCCACCAGGAACCCCAGCCACCCCGCGCCCCTACGCCCTCCATGTTCTGCACAGCAAGTTCCCGGCAGCAGAGTTCTAGCCCTGAATATTGTACTCTGCACTTAGAATGTAGGAGTCTTAATACATAATGACATTGTGGCGGCAACATTTAAAGAAATAACATTAACTTCTTAGTCCAAACTCCAGTCATGGTTCAAAATTCCTCACTGGTCTTGCAAATGGAGGCGATAACACTCTTGTTGGTTCCAGTTGGTTTATTCCAATCAGTATCCAAATAAGGCCTATAATTTTTAATCCATTGACAGATCTCTTGAATCTCTTATAATTTCCACCACCACAACCACCACCCACCACCCCGCCGCCATTGTTTTCTTCATCACTTGCTGTCATTGGAGAAGCCGCGGCATGTGTTTCTAGGTGATGTGATGATAGCATCACTCCCCTTCCAGGGAACGTTTTTAGAAGCGCAGGTCCCTGGGCTCCATCCCGAGGGTCCCCGCGCCCCCAGCTGTGTTTTCGGAACATTTCCCAGGATCCACTGGGCCACCGTGGTTCCGAGCCACAGCCTTCCAGCTATATCACAGCCTCACCGCTCACTTTACATGCGAGGTCATGGCTGTCCAGGATGACATGGTCTGGACGGTTACGCTGGGGCCTCCGTGCTCAAGAGACTCTGTGACCCGATGCTTGGCTGATGATTCCTGCCCGTCCGTCACCTCTTGCTTCCTGCTCAGACCAGGTGTCACAGGCTGCTCCAGGAATGTGCACCATCTTGATTTTTAAAAACACTCTATCTTGTTTCAGTGATTTTAGCTGTAAGATATTTATTTTTCCCAACTAGTTAGACTGTTTGGTTTGGTAGATGTAAATGTTTTACTAACTCCTGAAAAGTTAGGCAACATCACTTGGCAAAGCAAGCTGGCTTTATCCCCCAGACCCTTCTTCATCAACTGTCTGGTCCCATCCCAACACCTGCTTGTGTTTACCCCTATCTTGTTGACCTGGTCCACTGGTTCTAAACTTCTAGTGTTGTGGATGATGAGAGCAAGGTGGTGTGGAGCTCCAGAAACACCCAAGCCCTGCTCTTGACGGTGGAAATAAGGTGCCCCCACCAGGCAGGCTCAGTCCGAGGTGCCAGCCAAGGCTTAAGCTGTCATGGAAGCCGCGAGGATGGGCGGGGGGGGGGTGCACAAAGGCAGCCTCATCACCTGGGGGGCCCTTCCATAGGGCAGTGAGAGGAGCAGCCGTCCCAAGCCTCCCCATCTTGGGAAGGGGGAGGAGCCCAGCTCCCCCGGACGCTACAGGCATCTGCATCATTTCTCAAAAAAACAAGGCTGAAGCAGGTGTTTGGCTTTTCGGTTACGGTTTCCATCCCAGTCATTAGTGTGGTGAAGTTGCTTTTCCCATTCAGTGTTGAGGACTCTGGTCCTGATGTGGCCTTGGTGCTCTTGCTTTGCAGAGAGATCATAGATAACACCAGCAAGGAGAATGGGATAGACATCATCATGGCCGACAGGACCTTCCACCTCATCGCTGAATCCCCGGAGGATGCCAGGTGAGATGCCGCCGGCGCCCACCACCCTCACTCCTGCTCGGGCCTGGGCGCCTCCCTGCTGGCTCTGGATAGACTGTGCGTGATTTTCTCATTGGGCTTTTCTGAAGCATCACGAGCTTGACAGACTGGTCCCCGGGGGGGTGGGTGTGGTATGAGGACCGCATGCCATCTAGGACTTCCAGCCTTGGGTGCCGCTGCATGGGACCCTGTGTTCCCGTGGCTCCGGCTTCAGTCGTCCCGGGCAGCGTGCAACCACCCAGAGCTCAAAGCCCACCTTCTGGAAGCTTCTGAGCTTTGCAAGGAGGGAACAGCCTGTGTTGGCTGAAGGGTGGAGAGGGCGGGAGCATCAGCCACTAGTTGTTTAAGTAGACGATAGCGCTGCGGCGACGACCAGCACTTAGGTGTTTGCGCTGAAGTCAGTAGGACAGAGGAGATGGTTGATGCCTAGAGAATTACCGCATTTCAGGCAAAATTCTGAGACGCTTCACGTATATCACCTCATTTAATTCTCACGGCTGCCTACGAGGTAGTAGCACTATTACCACTGTTACCACGCACCGCATCTCACAGAGTAGAGACCCAGGTACGAGGAAGGGTGAAGTCACAGCAGCTCAGTCCTGCTGAACCGAGGCATCACGTTTCTCATGGTTCTTCAAGAACTTAAATTGGTGACCGCGCTCAAAGGACAGTGTGCTTGGTGTCCATTGGCCGAACCAAGTAGTCTCATGTTCCTGATTTCCATTCTAGGGGGGACGTGAAATGAAGTAAGAGCGAACTGGTATCAGCTCCCCAGTGTGATAGATCACAGGGTCATGCAGGGGAGGAGACGCAGGAGAGCGTCTCTTGGTCTGCTCCTGCTGCTTTGTGAGCCCCAGGGTTGTGTTAGAGGTACCCGTCGTCTCCTCTGAGCAACGCCAGAGAGCATCTTCAGCCTAAAACCCTTACTTTTGACCTTGGGAATCATTAGAATTTTGTCACGAATTCTTGGTGCCTCTCACTACCCCTCTCTCTGCCCTTTGAACGTTTGAGTTGATACAACACCATGGTAGCAGCATTAAGGGCAAAGAGTAATTCTTCCCGTGGGAATGCATGAAAACCCTGCTTGGATCCATAAGTGATGACACAGACTGGAAAAACAAGCAAACCTGGAATTATAGCCCATCTGGGCCTCCTGGAGACCACTTGGGGTTGGTTGGGGTCCAGGGAAAGCCCATAGCTTTTCAGCTGAATTATAGGACCAGCGCTTGGTAGCCATCCTGTTTGATGCCATAATCAACCTGCTAAATTTAACATTTGAGACTTTTTTCAAGCGGGCTCCATGCTGGGTGTGGAGTCCAGGCAGGGCCTGAACTCATGACCCCGAGATTAAGATCTGAGCTGAGCTGAGATCAGAGTTGGACATTTCACTGAGCTACCCAGGTGCCCCCACATCTGGGATGTTTTAGCAGGGGACTTCTTCCCTTCACCAGGAGGACACATTTTTTTAAAACTTCTTCTCAGATGAAGTTAAATTTGACTCAAGAGGAGAAATGTGCAAATTTGAGTGTGCACGCGTGTGAGAGGGGGAGATCCCATGCGGCCTACCTGCATCTTGATCTCATGTGCTTTTCAGTGATTTGGGGAATTGTTGAGCTTCATGAAGCAGTGACTCAGGTCTTGCCTCTGAGTTCATCAGAACTGATGAAGCAAATTTACATTGAGACGTCTCCCTTGGGTTCCCAAAGAATCTGTATATGTTGCCTATTTTCAAGCCCCTGGGTCACATTTTTCTCCTTTGGGATCATAGGAGATAGATTTTAGTGCCTTGCTGTGGATACCTGGCATGACTGACATTTCTGTAAAGGCAGGTACACATGTTTTGCTTACATCTCCTGCCCTATACCAAGTGCCGTACCCGCTGTACCTACTGGTCTTCTTAGCCCCTGCGGGAGAAGGATGTCGTAGCATCTCGCATCTGGTGCCTCTCACATTTTAGAGTTGCTTGATAGACGCTGGATGGACAGATGGACGGATGAGTGGATATTTGTGGTCCTTCTCCTCAAGCCTGTATTGTGTTTCTAGTTGCATCACAGCTTTTGCTCAGCTTGACTTTTCTGGGGTGGGCCTGTTTTCCTTTATTGTGTGACTAATGAGGCTGCAAGTGAGAAAGCTCATTTCAGGTGAAGATAGAGGAGTTCTCAGGTCAAGATAACTTTGCACTTTCTGCTTCAAGCAATTGTTTCCTGTTTCCAGCTCTCCTCTGTTTTTATTCATACTTAAGTAGAAATTGTATCAGGTTACAAAAAAAAGAAAGAAAAGAAAAAGAAATCCTGGGGCTCCTGGGTGGCTCGGGTCATGATCCTGGGGTCCTGGGGTCAAGCCCTGCATTGGGCTCCCTGCTTAGCGGGGAGTCTGCTTCTCCTCCTCCCTCTGCCCCTCCCCCTGCTTGTGCTCTCTCTCACTCTGTCAACAAATAAGTAAAATATCTAAAAGAAAGAGAAAGAAAGAAGGGAGGGAAGGAAGGATGCATCTGTCCTTATCTGTCAGGTGGTTGGAAACTGCATCCTGGAGTGAGTGGGGCACAGACCTCAGGGGCCACCTTGAGGAGGTACCCGGACATCACTGGCCTTTTTACCCTGCAATTCACTTTTAAAAAAATGGAAGGCACTTGAATATTCCCGAGGTTATAGGTCACATCTTCAGTAAGGATCCTTGATGTAACTGAGGATCTCCTCCCCGTGCTCATCACCTGCGCAAGGTCTGGGGGCGGCTGGAGCAGAGGGAGTCTCACGGGTCCCAGCCTGCAGCAGGTGGCAGCTACAGGTCCTTGGGCGTTGCCCGCCGCAGGCCGTGTGAAGCCCCCCTTCACCCGTGAGTAGTGTAGGCACGTGAAAAACCAAGTCGCCCAGAGGAAACGTCGTTTTCACAGAGAAAGTGGAGAGAAGGGCGCCAGGTGCTGGTTGCCGGCGGCAGTCGGCCCCCTGACCCAATGCTTTCTTCCCTGCAGCCAGTGGTTCAGCGTGCTGAGCCAGGTGCATGCGTCCACCGACCAGGAGATCCGGGAGATGCATGATGAGCAGGCCAACCCGCAAAATGCCGTGGTGCGTGGGCGTCGCGGGGGAGAGGAGCAGGGGAGGGGTGTCCCCGTGGGCGTGGGGGGGCGCTGGGGGTTCTGGGCACTCAACCGCAAGAGTAACAATTAAAGAGAAAACCAGGACTGTCTTGTTTAAAGATCCTGCAGAAAAGAGAGTAAGTGAAAGAAGATGGTAGTAGTCCTAGATTCCAGCCCTCCCACTTAAGTTCCAAGAACCCTCCCCCCCAAAAATTCCTGAGTTTTATGAAACCGTGGAAGTGCAGCATACATTCCTTCAAGGGACTCAGCGAATTCTGACTCTCATTCTTTCCGTCTTCACGCTAGACGCACACAGACCGGATGGTCCTATTTTAGAGCAAGGCTATAATTTCTCCTGAGGGCAACGTACAGAGTTTCTTAGAGTCCGTCTAGAGTTTGGTGACGAACCGTACTGTGAGCCAGAAAACCTGTACGGTTGAAAGAAGTTTATAAACCCTTCTCACCAAAAGTGTTTTAAGCATAAAGATAGATTAATTAATCAACTTTTTTCCTCTTAAGTGATTGACCCGCAGACCACGCCCTGTGTAGGGGCTGATTGGGCTCAGCAGCAGGACGGGGGCCTCGCTTGTGCAGTTCACACAGACAGGACAGGGGTTTTCTTGCGTGCCTGTGGACAGTCGTAGTCTGGGGAGGGACATCATGGCTGCGTGCGCAGAGCTCACATGGGTCTCTTGCCCCGGCTTTGCTCCCTTCCAGGGCACGCTGGACGTGGGGCTGATTGATTCTGTGTGCGCCTCCGACAGCCCCGAGAGGTAAGTTTGGATGTGACTCTAACCAGCAGCCCCCCTGCCCCCCCCAGGGCTCAGGCTCCTGGGCTGTGAGCCGATTCTGGGCTGCAGGTGGCCTGCTCCATCCCAGGCTGCATTCCCTGTGGCCAGTTTTTCGTCCTTGGGAAGTCCTCCTCTCTGGGTACCTTCGGGATGTTGGGGAAGGAGACGGTGAGAAACGCTCACACCGGGGGAATATTCTCCATCTGGGTACAGGGGTAAACCCAGGCTGGCTAGAGGAAGACCCACGCCTGCGCAGGAAAACAGTATTCAGCGTGGGGAGGGTGCCCTTCCCCTTCTAGACTCAGTGATGAACTTGAAGAGAGCACTGGTGGCAACGTCGACGTAGGACACTGGTGAACCCACAGACACTCTTCCCTGACGTCCCCACCTTATCCGTGCCCTTGCACCGGCATGTTTCGAAGGCAGATGGCCTCAGGAGTCTGTACCACTGACCTTTGTCTCCATCATCTCTATTTTCCTTTGCTGCTGTTTGAATTCTGAGTAAGAATGAAAATTGGCTGCTGCCTTCAGGAACGCAGCTTTAGAAAGCCAGTGGAGACGTATTCCTACTCACAACGAAAACAGCACCTAGCAGGCGGAATGACCTGGAGTCTCCATCGGGCCACTGACCAAGGCCCCTCGGGACCCCAGACCCGTCGCCTGGTGTCACCCCACCCCACCCCGCACCTGGCTCGGGGGCCTTGACAAGTGTGTGTTGTCAGTAGTCGTGCAGATGTCATTCTGACAGTCAGGTTCTTGTCATATTGACCTGTGTCTCACCCAGACCCCTCTGCTCCGGCAGGCTGGGCACGTGAGGATCCACGTGTAGGACCTTCCATCCCTGCCTCGGCCCCTCTCTCCCTCCAGTGGCCGTCCTTCTCCCGTCAGCTATAGAAAAGTCTCTTAGTTCTAAGGAGCACCTGTCTGCCTACTCCAGTCCTGGGAATCCTGCTTTTTCTTGACCTTCTGCAACACTTAGCTACAGTCAGCAGTCGAGCACCTGCAATAAATCATTCACCGTCACTAGTTTGAGTTGTTTGATGCAGGACCGCCCAGGAGCAGGAGCCCAGGACCGACGCAGGGCATTGCCAGGCCAAAGGGGGAAGGGAGAAAGTGCATTTCCATCATCCCCTGATCCCCGATTGGGAAATGAGCCTCTGTGAGACCGCTGTGCAAACACAGCCCAGGGTGGCTTTGGTAGCAGGCGTCAGCCAGCGTGTCAGATGTTCCGTGCTCCCCCACTGCCGATGTCCTCTTACTGCTGCCCGACATTGCAGGCCCGCCCCTCGGCAGCATGATCCCAGGCAGGACCCAGGGGCAGGAAGAAAGTTACTTTGGAGAGGCGCCCAAAAGGATTTCCCCGCACCGTCTCCTTATTTAGCTCCCCCCCGGCCCCCTCCACCCCCCAAACCCAGCGTCATCTGGAAAGTTTTGCATGAGGCAGTGTTTCCCCTTGGAGGGCCTCCAGAGTGTGTGGCTCCAAGTGTAAAGGTCAGTGATGCATAAAGCAGCTCCTGCGGGAGTGGGCGACATCTGCCTTGGCCTGAGCCGCAAGCAGCACCGCGGTTTCTTACCCCTGTGACCCTTGAGCCAGGAGACAGGCGTCTGGGTCTCAGTTCGAACGGCTGGTGCCGCCAGTCGAGCTAAGGCTGTTTGCTTCCTTCTCACCCCGTTGCGCAGACCCAACTCGTTTGTGATCATCACGGCCAACCGGGTGCTCCACTGCAACGCCGACACGCCGGAGGAGATGCATCACTGGATAACGCTGCTGCAGAGATCCAAGGGCGACACCAGAGTGGAAGGCCAGGAGTTTATCGTGAGAGGTGACTGCCGCCATGCCTGGCTCAGTCCTGGAGCTCGGTTTCCCTTGGCAGGGACCCTGCGGTGTCTCCCATGGGAGCAGTGTTTGTGAGAATTCGAGACTCCTGAAGTCGCTTTAAAAGAAAAAAAATCACATGAGACGTGGCGGTGGTCCTTTCTAGCAAATATGTGGCGGCAGGACCTGCCTGTCAGTATCCTGCGGGCTACCCGCTGTTGGGTGTTTCCCTTCGTGGTTCTTATCAGACACTTGAATCTTTGCAGGCTGGTTACACAAAGAAGGCAAGAACAGCCCGAAGATGTCTTCGCTGAAGCTCAAGAAGCGGTGGTTTGTGCTGACCCACAATTCCCTGGATTACTACAAGAGCTCCGAGAAGAATGCTCTGAAACTGGGCACGTTGGTCCTTAACAGCCTCTGCTCGGTGGTGCCCCCGGACGAGAAGATCTTCAAGGAGACAGGTGAGGAGAACGAGGGAATGAGCGTGCCCCCGCATGCCCCTGCGTGCCCCTGCGTGCCCCCCAGCGGCTCACGTCTCGCCAATGCGCCCTCTGGGGCCCTGCGGGGTAGCTCAGTGCATGTAGGCGGACAGCGCGGGACGGAGGGCCTGCCTCCCTGCACTGCCCGGATGCTCCCAGGACCGTGTCGGCTCTGGGCTCAGGGTTCCCAGCCCGGCGCTGGGAGAGCCTTAACGCGGCCCCCAGAAGCTAAACCCTGGGGCCCCGGGGGCTCATGAACCTCGAGCAATGAAGAGCAGTCGTGTTAGCATAGTTTTTTCTTGTCTTCTGAATCATGAAAATATTTCTGGATTGTTTGAGTTTTGTTGCTAGTTGTGATTTTGTGCTTTTTCTTTTTTATTTTTTTTTAAATATCGCTCCTCTGTTCCAAATGCCCGCTTGTTTGTGGGCACACAGACTGCTTGCTTAGGAAGAGGGCTTCTCACAGGGGCGCTAAGGAGAGGAAACGGGACGGGAAGGCAGAGGAACGTCAGGGGCTGAGGTGCTCTCGCTCTGGTTCCAGAGCCGTGAAAGCAACTCCATCTATGCCTGTTTTTCTTTCAGAGCAAATGGTAGCATTTCATATGTATACATATATGCAGTATATACAGCCACATATAGTTCAGAGCAAAGCAGGCCGTTTTCTATGTATAATAAGATTTTATTCATTTATTTGATGAAGAGAAAGCCAGAGAGCACAAGCAGGGGGAGCAGCAGGCAGAGGAGGAGGCACGGGGCCTGATGCGGGGGCTCGACCCCAGGACCCGGGGACCCCGGGACCGTGACCTGAGCGGAAGGCAGACAGCTAACCCGGCGAGCGCCCGGTGCCCCCATTTATAGCTCTAAGCCTGGGTTTGCTGTCAGACCTGGTCCCCTCTGAGCTGTGATCCCTCATGCGGTCGGGCATGTGGGTGCCTGGTATGCTCAGGGATTGGGCGAGTACTCGTCACAGAGGGCATGGGCTCCGAGGGTGCTGGGTTCCCGGGCCGTGGGTGCCGGCCGTCCCCGGGGTTCACGCGGCCTTCACCCTGTGCCGCAGGCTACTGGAACATCACCGTGTACGGCCGCAAGCACTGCTACCGCCTGTACACCAAGCTGCTCAACGAGGCCACCAGGTGGTCCAGCGCCATCCAGAACGTGACGGACACCAAGGCCCCGATCGACACTCCCACCCAGCAGCTGATTCAGGACATCAAGGTAGGGGCCTGAGTCCCACCCTGGGAATCCAGACGTTGGCCGAGCTCCATTTTTATTCTATAATCAAAACTAACTTTAGATGATGTTCGTGTTGGAACGTCGCTGCTTTTAGAAATCTCATGCTGCAATTTAGGTGAAGTTTTACAGTAAAGAAACCTCTTTGGGATCCCGGGGTGGCTCAGTGATTTAGTGCCTGCCTTCAGCTCAGGACGTGACCCTGGGGTCCCGGGATCAAGTCCCACGTTGGGCTCCCTACATGGAGCCTGCTTCTCCCTCTGCTTGGGTCTCTGCCTCTCTCTCTGTCTCTCATGAATAAATGAAATCTTTAAAAACAAACCTCGCCTCCGTGGGGCATCAAATATTGCTGCCAAGGCAAACCCGAGTGATGGGCCCTGTGGACAGAGGGAAGATGGCCTGAGGTGTGGGGCGTAGGCTCCTCGCCCCAGGGTCAGGGTGTGATCTGTGCAGGTGACGACCTGCTTCATCACACGTTCCCCTTCAGCCCTGGGTCGGGGACCTTCTGGGAGCACCAGCAATTCTCTTACTGTACGGCTACTAGAGCACGTAAGTGGATTCACAGCCTAGACTGTCTAGAGAACTCAGCGCCTTTATCAGGCACCTCCGAGCTCACAGGAAGTGTCCAAGTCTCTGGACCACCATCGACCTGAAACTGTGATTTAAACTGTAATTTCCTTTTCATAAACATGAATCGCCCGGTGAGTCTACATTCAAGGAATAACTACACGGCAGCCATGCACGGGGATGACCGCGCATTTTTCGGGAATGGAAACAGAATGCGGAGTATTGTGTTGCGTTGTTCACGCAGCTGGTCAGTCCCTGATGCAGAACCAGGTCACGGGAATCATCTTTACTGCCGCTGCTCTAAGTTACCCATCAGAGATTTTCCCAATACAAGGGAAAGGGCTGGAGCAGTGACAGAAAGGATCTGGGAATGATAGCAAGGCGGCGTTGACTGGTCCTCATCGGGGGCGTTAGCTCATCAGATCCAGGGGAGAGGCCCGACGCTGCTACGGGGGGCCGGCCTCATATGTCATTTCCCCCGAATCCGGGTCTGCCCCTTGATTCCAAGGCGGGCTGTGTCCTGGGTGTTTGGAGCTGTCCTACTAGGTCATTTATTCTCCCAAGACTCCACAGAGCTTTGCATAAGACCCAGGGTGCCGAATGCCAGCAACTTCCTGTCTAGCTCTAAAAAAATTTTTTGAAGCTTTCTTTTGAGAAAGGAGTGAAAACACATCAGCTGAACTTTCTCTTCAAAGCTACATCTTACCTCTTCTTAGAGTCTCTAATTTGAAATCTGTCGTTAAAAGAGTGATAGAATTTTCCCAAATATGAAACAATCCTTTTTAAAAAATCGGGTTGCCCTAATTTAGTCCATATAAAATCATTGAAATAATTAAAGTTGAGGTTCCCCCCCCCCTTTGGCTTTCAATCAGGTGTTATTAAAGAAGTTTCATAGTGGAAATTACCAGGATAGAATGATTCACTGCCCCTCCTTCAACTTTCCTGTTTATTTAACGTTCTAAAAGGAACTTTGCCTTCCTTGAATCCCAATTTAACATTTTAGGAGCATAAATACGTGATGAATTTCCATGAAGGGAGCTCTTAAATTTCCAAAAAGAGAAGGCAGGCATGTTGAACAGTCTCAGGAATAACCTATCACCAAATATAATTTTCAGGTATACAGAGAATACACCTAAAGGACGAAAGCAGAATATATATTTTTATATGAATTACAGATAAAAAAATACATGGTTTGGTTAAATGTTTCATGGCTAAATAGCAAAAAACTTTAATTTTTTGAAATATAATCTCGGGGAGGGATTTTTTTTAATGTGGGAAAATATACATGAAATGAAGAGGAAGGGTCGTGTGTAAGAAAAATGCGTGATTTGTCTTCAAACGCAGACTGTGGGTATCTTCATGCATGAATTTTGTTTTTTTAGAGATTTGAGAGAGGGAGAGAGCAAGAGGGACAGGGGAAGCAGACTCCCTGCTGAGCACAGAGCCCACAACCCTGAGCTCATGACCTGAGATCCAGAGTTGGACACTTCCCTAACCAGCCAGTGCCTGTGTGCTCATCACAGTCCTGAGGCTTCTGGATGCTTTGGACTCCGGGGAGTGCTCCTGCGTGGGGCATCTGGGTAGCTCAGGTCATGGTCTCAGGGCTGTGAGCCCCAGCGCCACAGGGGCTCTGTGCATGGAGCCAGCCTGACCTGCTCTCCCTCTGCCCCTCCCACCCGCTCATGCTCACTCACCTTCTGTCTTAAAAAAAAAAAAAAAAAGTTTAATTTTAAAAAACTAAAAAAAAAAAAAACACAAAAAAGAATACAGATGCTTCTGTGCTTGTACACGCACGTTTTGGATGAGCTTGCATGCTCATTTGACTGGGTCCTCTGCTTCCAAGGAGAACTGCCTGAACTCTGACGTGGTGGAGCAGATTTACAAGCGGAACCCCATCCTCCGCCACACACACCACCCGCTGCACTCGCCGCTGCTGCCCCTTCCCTACGGAGACATAAACCTGAACCGTGAGTCCCCCGACCCCGTGCTCCCAGCGACGTTCTTCCATCGTCCTGGTCACTCCTTAGCCGTGTCCCATTGGCACTTGCTGTGTGCACTGGTACAGGGATGGTCGAGCGAACAAAGCAATTCTAAAGGGAGTCAGGAAGCACCAGCCCTCCCTGTGAACTCAGAGCCACCCGAACGTACAGAGAACCAGATGCTGAACGCCTGGCGTCACAGATCTGGAACCTGCTTGGCCACAGACCAGTGCTCAGGTGGTCTGTGGGGTAAAATGGTTCAGTGGTGTAGGCTGCCCACTTCTGTGTCCTGATGGTGTTGTTCCCCTGACGCAGAGGTTCAGGGAACGTCACTGTCTGTCCCCAGCCCTCCCTTTGTGTGCTGCTTAGTGTCCCCCTTGTGCAGACCCAGGTGTAAACACTTCTGTGTTCTGTCTCCGCCCAGTGCTCAAGGACAAGGGCTACACGACCCTTCAGGATGAAGCCATCAAGATATTCAATTCCCTCCAGCAACTGGAATCCATGTCTGACCCCATTCCCATAATCCAAGGCATCCTGCAGACTGGGCATGACCTCCGACCTCTGCGAGACGAGCTGTATTGCCAGCTCATCAAGCAGACCAACAAAGTGCCCCATCCAGGCAGTGTGGGCAACCTGTGCAGCTGGCAGATCCTGACGTGTCTCAGCTGCACCTTCCTGCCGAGCCGGGGGATCCTCAAGTACCTCCGCTTCCACCTGAGAAGGTAGGATGCGGCCCGGGCAGCGCAGTCCCACAGGTGCCGTGGTGGGTCGTGGCTCAGAGGAGAGGATGTGAGACAGAAGGCACCTGGTGTGGTCAGGGGCTCCGGGTCAGGCTGGTGGGTCCCTGGCACGGGTTACACAGGGGAGGCGTCCTTGTCCCCACGCCGAGCCACACGCAAGGCTGGCACTGGCACTGGGCCTCTGTCAGTATGGTGTCCCGATGTCGATGACGTTGAGTACGCGTAGTTACCGCTGCCTGTATGAGTGGACTGGGGGGACGCCTGGGTATTTTGATCCAGACCAAAACTGGTAGAAACACTGTGATTCAGACTCTGGTGAACTATGGAAAAAGTGTTTTCGTCCGACGGAATGAGACGTGACTCCCAGCAGCACTGCGGCGGGGAGCTAGCTGGCAGCAAGAGCTGCTCCCTGTTAGGGCACTGGCTCTTTGGGATTTTTTTTTTTTTTTTTTTTTTTTTTTGCATTTAAACAAAACCTGCGCAGGAGGGTCAAGCCCACTGGACAGAGAGTGAGTGGTGTTTGCTCTGCGCCACAGGGGGCCTGGGCGGCTGAGGCTGGCAGCTGCCTGAAGCAGCCCAGCTCCCAGACGCCAGCCAGCCGCAGTCTAGCAATTAACAGTGAAGTGTTTGTCTCCTAGGATACGGGAACAGTTTCCAGGAACCGAGATGGAAAAATACTCCCTCTTCATTTATGAATCGCTCAAGAAAACCAAATGCAGAGAGTTTGTGCCTTCCCGAGATGAAATAGAAGCCCTGATCCACAGGCAGGAGATGACGTCCACGGTGTACTGCCATGGTGGAGGCTCGTGCAAGATCACCATCAACTCCCACACCACAGCCGGCGAGGTGAGGGACGAGCCCCTGCGTCGCCGGTGCCATCTGGTACCTAACTGCCGGAGCCTGTAAGTCAGGGAGGTGGCGCGCGGTCGGATAGCGACCGGGCAGCTCTGGGCTGCGTAGTGCAGCCACTCGGTAAACAAGGTATGACCAACAACTAAACTCAGGTACAAAGAGGTAAAGATATGTATCAAAGATGAGTCGGGGCACAGAAATAAAGCTGGCGCTGAAACGTCGGAGACCTAATCCTGCTGATGTGAGAAGCGGCCGCGTGGAGCTCACGTGCACGACACGGGTTTGCTGTAGCATCTCCATGTTAAGGGGCCTCTGATTGCCATACAAATATCTAAAAGGATGGTGGGCTGGAGGTACACATTTCCTTTTTTTTCCTTTTTTTTTTTTAAACCTATGTTTAGCATTATAAAACAAATTGGGTAAAAGAAGGACTAAAACCCAGAAAAGCTTCCGGTGCGAAAAGAGGAAACATTGGTTGAAGCCATTGTTTCTTGGAAGTGGATGAATGTACCAGATGAAAGACAGGGCTGCAGTTTCTGTGCACTTTTCCGACTGGTGTGGGTTTGCAAGAAATTTGCCCGGCATCTGTCTCTCCTCCGGTGGGCAAGACGCTCTGTGTTCTTTTTCACAAAGACCAGAGAAATCTGATTTCTCGAGAACACTGAAGAAACAGCCCCTTTGAGGTTCTAGGTGGCCACACATGACAGTTCAAGGGGGCGTTGTGCGCTGTGCCCGCAGCCCTCGGGGTCTGGTGAAGGCACCCAGGACGGCGTGCTGGAAGCTCAAGGCCTCGGGGTGTCTTGCAGGTGGTGGAGAAGCTGATCAGAGGCCTCGCCATGGAGGACAGCAGGAACATGTTCGCCTTGTTTGAGTACAACGGGAGCGTCGATAAAGCCATCGAAAGCAGAACCATCGTAGCCGATGTGTTAGCAAAGTTTGAAAAGTAAGTTCCTTCTCCCTAAAGTGTCAGCAGATAAGTTAAGAGCAAGAGTTGAGGATCTGAATTTGCCATCTGTTTTAGCTTCAGTAGGCATTTGAGTTCCTTTAAAAAAAAAAAAAAAAAAGATTTTATTTATTTGAAAGACAGAGAACATGGCAGGGAGCCCCATGTGGTGCTCGATCCCAGGACCCCAGGCCTCTGCCTGACTGTGCCCCCCAGACGTCCTGAGTTCCTGTTCTGAAGCATATTTAATTTGTCATCGCTCCCTGCTGCTTGTTTTTCTTGATTCCTAAGTAAAGCCGCATTCTCAAATAGGATCTGGCGCCCCATTGTGCTTCCCCCCATTCCGAGGTCCCCGTTGTACACACTGTCTTGGAATCTCCTGGTTCCAGGCTGCTTACGTGTCATTGGCTTCGAAACAGGGCTAGTGGACACGAGCAAACCCATACCCTCTTCAAACTGCAGTTTATAGCTCTCGGACCTGTAATACATGATCCAGGACGTTCCCCTAAGTTCCCCTAAGAACACGAAAGGTATTTCTGTTCCATGTGAGCACAGCCTCCATACCGATCGTGTCGATTTTTTAAGTATTTATTTGAGGGCTAGTAGAGGGAAGGAGGACGGAGCCCATTTATTCTACTTGGAGGGACTCCGCACGTGCTTCGCCGGGCCCCTCTGTCTGCGCACTCTGCAAATACGCGGTCAGCAGTTTACCCGAGGGGGCCTGTGTGTTGCCTTAAAGTGGGGCCAAAGTGGAAGCGTGACTCATTCTGGCCAAGTGCCCTAGTGATGAGCCCTGGTAGCCAGCTGCACCTTGCTCTGCACCCGCAGCCCCGGGACCTGGGCTCGCACAGGCTGTCTGCATCCTTGGAGCGAGCCCCCGGGGTCAGCGCCTCGTGGCACCGAAGCGCCATCCCTCCTCCTGCTTTCTGAGCCCCTCTTGCCTTCCGTCTTAGGCTGGCGGCCACATCAGAGGTGGGGGACCTGCCCTGGAAGTTCTACTTCAAGCTTTACTGCTTCCTGGACACGGACAACGTGCCAAAAGACAGTGTGGAATTTGCCTTTATGTTTGAACAGGTAGGAGGAGCTTTCCAAATGGATTCCTCGGCAGGGGAGCAGGGACAGATGCGCTCCTAGGCCTCCCGAGTCGGTGGCTGGTGCCCAGGAGTGGGGCACGCACGCAGGGGGCGGCTGCACCCAGAACTGCCCTAGCGGGGGGTGGGGGAGAGATTGGGGGGTAAAACGTGTGCTAGATGCTCTCTGTGCTGCGGGGAGGGGAAGGCAGGTGAAGGGGGTGAGGGCACAGCAAGTGGGGCTGGGGCGAGCGCACCCTGACCCCGCGGCCTACCCCGTTCAGGCGCACGAGGCCGTCATCCGCGGCCACTACCCTGCCCCTGAGGAGAACCTCCAGGTCCTGGCGGCCCTGCGGCTACAGTACCTGCAGGGCGACTACTCGGCGCACGCCTCGCTGCCGCCCCTCGAGGACGTTTACTCCCTGCAGAGGCTTAAGGCCCGCATCAGCCAGGCCACCAAGACCTTCACCCCGTGTGAGCGGCTGGAGAAGAGGCGGACGAGCTTCCTGGAGGGGACGCTGAGGCGGAGCTTCCGCACAGGCTCCGTCGTCCGGCAGAAGGTGGAGGAGGAGCAGATGCTGGACATGTGGATCAAGGAGGAGGTGTCCTCGGCCCGGGCCAGCATCGTGGACAAATGGAAGAAGCTGCAGGGGGTGGGCCAGGAGCAGGCCATGGCCAAGTACATGGCCTTGATCAAGGAGTGGCCGGGCTACGGGTCAACGCTCTTCGACGTGGAGGTGAGGACCAACTGCCCCTTGTTCCTCCGGTGCACTGGGCTGACTGCGCATGTGCGCCGGGGGCAGCCCAGGGTGTAGGGCTGGGGGTGGGAGGGTGGCCCAGGGCATGGGGCAGGGGGCAAGGTGGCGCCTAGGCGCTCTTGCCCCTGTGGTCAGAGCCCCCCTTCCCCTCCGCCCTCCCCTCCCCCTAGTTTTCCTCCCCCGCAGTGGAGGATTTCATGGTATCGGGAGTGCACGGAAAGTTCAGGGCTCACGGTAACTTCCTTCTTTGGAAGCGACAGGTAGACCCAATCAGAAAGTGCTGGTGAAAATCAGCATTTAAAATCTAAAAAAAATTTTTTGAGCCATGTACGTGAAATCAGGGACTCTGGATACCGTTGACCCGTGAACACTGTGGGGGCTGGAAACCCGAGAGTTGGCCGCGACTGCCTGCGGGGTGACTTAGGCCTGAACCGCCTTGCCAGCGACCCATTTAGCCTGTTGCGTGTTCCATGCTTACTGTAAAGCTGGAGAAGAGAAAATACTGGGAGTCCCAGGGAAGAGGAAATACGTTTACAGCCTCTACTGTATTTTTAAAAAAAGACAAACCCGCACGTAAGGGACCCATGGAGTTCGGCCCCAGGGTGTTCACGGGTCCACTGTACCTGGAGTTCACATTTGGTTGTCCCCGTGAATCTCTGTCCGAGGAAGGATTTTGTGTCACAAACGGGATTTGGCCACGAGCAGGACCCGTTGTGACTCCTCCCCGGGTGTCAAGCAGCCCCTTTACTGACCGCAGGTCGTCCAGCGCTCCTGCCTCTAGATGGAGGCCTGGCAGCGTGCGCCCCCACCCCTGCCGCCTTCACCATGACGGCTTACTGGACCGCGGCGGCCTTCCTTCCTTCCTTCCTCTGGCTGCTTTCACACGAGAACGGCAGCATTGAGTAGACGGGACAGGGACCACGTGGCCCCCAAAACCTAAACTATGATTCCTTGTCCCTTGACGGGTAGGCTTGCCGGCCCGGCCAGAGGAGCTTCTGGCCGTCTTAGCACAATCCCCTTCAGCATGTTCGGTTCCGATGGCTTTTAGCTGAGCCTCTGTACAAACCTAACCACTGATGATCACGTATCCCGAGACCCCGTCGTGGCTTCTCCTCGGACACTGGTTGCTTGGCGGGTTCAGTGTGGTCTGTTTTGAGGTATAAGTGAGACGCTTTGTGCAACACGTCCTGTGTGGTGTCCCCGCCGCCGTACAGGGTGCTCCTCCCCACGTCGGGGCCTTGTTTCCTTTCCAACACCAGTCCACGCAGGGAAGCCTGTCGCTCCTCAAGGGACTTTCCTCTCCCCTCTGCTCGAGGGAGGTCTCCACGGCCTCTTGTCAAGGAGCCAAACAGCTCAGCATGGAGGGATTTGGAGGATTTTCCTCTGATCCTACATTTTGTGTTTGAAAGGATCGGAGGCCGAGGTAGGGAGGGGACGTGGGCTCGGGCTGCCGGGTTTGCTGGGGAGCCGTGGTCACCCTCCCTGGCCTGGCGTCTCCGGGAGCTCCCTGGATGATGCGTAGAGGAAGGACTCCACAGGTGCGATGTTAGGAGTCACCGGCTGGTCGACCCACCTCGGGCATTAGGGAAACCTAGTCAGAAACCCGCCAGCCCATCCCGGGAGGGAGCCCACGCCCTCCATCCGTCCCCGGCACAGGACACACATGGGTGCGCCTGGCCTTCCGCATGGAGGGCCTGACTCCACCTCCCCGTTCTCTGTTTCTTGCTGCCCCTTGTGTCCCGCTCGTCCCCAGTGCAGGGAAGGCGGCTTCCCCCAGGACCTCTGGCTGGGCGTCAGCGCCGACGCAGTCTCCGTGTACAAGCGTGGGGAGGGCAGGCCGTTAGAGGTCTTCCAGTACGAGCACATCCTGTCTTTCGGGGCGCCGCTGGCAAACACGTACAAGATCGTGGTCGACGAGAGGGAGCTGCTCTTTGAAACCAGTGAGGTAAGAAGCGACCCGAGGGAACCCCCTGTGGCCCTGACAAGGGACCGGAGCGATGCCCCGTTTCTGGGCACCTGTTCTGCTTTAACACACGTGAAAGCTCAGCACGGCGGCCCCTCCCCGCTGAGGCTCCTGAGGCCCAAGCGGGATCACCCCAAGGGTCTTCTCTACTCTTGGGGCCGAGAAGCCTGGTTCCGCTTTACCAGCGGGTCTCACTCGTTAGAGGAAGGGAACCGAGGCACGTGGAAGATGTGTGCAATGGGGCGAGACAGCCTTGTGCCAGTGAGGGCGCCAGCTGGCAGGAGCGGGGGCAGCCACCCCGGGCACCACTGACTCCGGCTCACGGAGTCACAGCCTCTGGAGGTGTAGGGTGTCCTCATGATGGCCCATCAGGAAGCCGATCGAGGGCTCCACTCGGAGCTGCTGGCAGGCACAGGTGGATGCTGCTGTCATCACGGAGTGGGGCCGGGGCCACCATGCAGGAGGGGTGAGGCTGGCAGGCTGAGCAGTGACAGGCAGGCATCCGGGCCTTGACCAGAGGGTCCCAGGCACCGGCTGCCAGACTCGGTGGGCGCCCGGCAACACGAGGGAGCCACCCTGGGGGTCTTTGGTTGTGCCTGACCGAATGACCGTGACTTTGCCAACAGATGTGGGGTGAGGTCAGGAGGGAGGAGGCATGCGGAAGGCAGGGTCCCTGAAGGGGCAGGGGTGCAGGCCCCAGGGAGGGACAGCGCTGGCGTCCTGGGAGCAGCTGCCCCCGGCGTGTGGACGGTGGGGACCCCGTGTGCACCAGCCAGTATTAAGTGGGGCTGGTGATCGCAGCGCCCGCGATAGGCCGGAGCCCTCGGGCGGGTGCAAGAGCCACCGGGCGTGCACACTGTATTCAGAAAAGCCACGCTTGGAGCAACAGTCGAGGGCCGCCAAGCTCTTGGTCCTGGACTCGGGCAGGCAGGTGGCCCTGGCACAGGGCCCTGGCGGGGACTCCAACCGCGTGCTGACTCTGCTTCCCCGGGCAGGTGGTGGACGTGGCCAAGCTCATGAAAGCCTACATCAGCATGATCGTGAAGAAACGCTACAGCACGTCGCGCTCCGTGAGCAGCCAGGGCAGCTCCAGGTGAAGGCCGCCGCAGCCGCCGTGTCTTCGTGTCTGGACGCGCCGCTCCTGGCCTCCGCCACTGCTGCCTCAGAGCCGGGGCACCTGGAAGCCCCTTGCCCGGGCACGGTTCTCCGAGGGTCCTTCCGCCCCGTCCGTTTCCGTGATCCCGTATTAAGCTGTCAACCTTAACAGCCCAGTTTCGAAAGCTTTACTACTCTTAGATGACACATGCCTTAAAATAGAGAGGACCCCCCGCCCCCGCTGCCGCCAAAGCAGCCAGAAGTGCCTTAGCTGTGCTACTGAAGGGAAGCACCCCCGGGTGACTCAGGGGACACGTAGCCTGGGAGGGGGGTGTCGACCCCTCGATTCTGCACTAACCTCCCACCCGATTTCCCCGCTTTGAGGAAGGTGAGGGGGCGGCGAGGGGGGAACAGAGGGAGCACAAGGGGACAGGACAGTTTAGTTGGAGCGCTGCTGGCAGCCTTCCTCGTGGACGTATATTAACTTTTTTCTGTTTCCTCTTTCACGTCTGTGCTTGCCCCGCATGCATGTGTTCACAAACTCATCACTTTAATCGTCTCATGAGCATTAAAAGCAAAGGGAAGAGGATGTGCAATGGTGTAAACTGTCTGTCTGTATATTTTAATAGTTGAGAGTTTTGCTCTTCGGTTGTGACTTTGTGAGGGGGTTTATTAACAGACCAGAGTCCTGGCTTTCCCTGTCTTTGCTGTACTTCGGGAGCCACAGTTGACCCTGTTTTGTTTTACGTGTAGCAAGGTCTGCGCCCTGTGTCCGCTGTATTGTGGACAGACAGGTGGCCCACGCAAGGAACTGTATTTATAACCACTCTGACTCCGACGCCGTCTTTAGAACCATTGGAAGTCATTTTGGAAGCTTTAGTTCCTGAAAGATTTAAGTTAAAAACCGTTTCTTTGAAGGTCAGTTGGTGTCGCTCCAGGTGGCTAATGACCACGTAGCCGTGCTGGGTCGGGTGGAGAAAGCTGCCTTCTCCAGGCGGGTGACGCGCGAGCAAATCCCAACCCTGACCCTATAAATGCCGAGACTTTAAGAAAATAACATTTTATCCCAAGGTTATGATGGTAATCTGACACAGTGCCTGTAAATAAATCAGCGTTTATGACCAGAGGAAAAGTAATCTGGTCTTGGACTTTTATTTTTATATGGAAAAGTTGTAAAGACTCAGGCCAACTAAGTCTGCCCACAAAGAAAAACAATTGCCTTATCTCTCCGGGACCGCACGAGAAATCCTTGTTCGCTGGCTCCAGCACAGTCTGACAATAAAGGATCCCAGCCGTCGTGCAGTGTGTTTTCTTGATGGGGGTGAGTCCAACACCTCGTGGGGTTTGGGTTTTGTGGTCGCTGCGCGTTCCCTAAGCTGAGCACCGGGGCTCGGCTCCTTCAGACACGCAGCAGGACGCCAGGGAGGGGCCGGTGGCAGGATCCCGCGGAATCCGGAACGAAGGCCTTGCCGTGTTCAGGTCTCATGGTCTCACCCCAAAACGTGTCTCCTTGTGGAGTCGTGGCCCTACACGTGCCTGCCCCCTGCTCCCGTGGAGGATGCCCAGGCCGGCGGTGTGGACGGACCCAAGAGCCCGCTGGGCTCGGGCAGGGCCGCAGCCGGTCCCCGCCGCCCTGGACGCAGCCCTGCCCCTCCGGTCCGGAAGGTCCCTGAAGGCAGGGGCCGCGGGTGACGGACGCGCAGGAGGAGCGGGAAGGGGCCCAGCTGGCGGGGGCCTGGGACCCGCTTGGAGGCCGAGGCCGAGGCGCAGGCGCAGCGTCTCCCGCGGCGCGGCGGGCCCGGGCGTGGGTCTGCACACCTGGGCCTTCGGCCGAGGCTTCGCACTATGTGGAGGTTTTTATGTAGAAATAACCGGGTCAGAGGGGCGCGGCGGGCGCCCACGGGAGACCCGAGCCACCGTCCCCGCGGCCCCTCGTGCTCAGGGCTCTGCGCCCACCTGCTCCCCTCCCTCCGCGCGCACTGGCCCCGCCACCCGTCCCTCCGTCCGTCCCTCCGTCCGTCCGTCCGTCCGTCCCGCCCTCCCTCCGTCCCTCCCACTTCCGCCCCTCCCTCCGTCCCTCCCTCCGTCCGTCCGTCCGTCCCGCCCTCCCTCCGTCCCTCCCTCTGTCCCTCCGTCCCTCCGTCCCTCCGTCCCTCCGTCCGTCCCTCCCTCTGTCCCTCCGTCCCTCCGTCCGTCCCTCCGTCCCTCCCTCCGTCCATCCCGGACCCAAGGCCGCGCCGGGGCAAGCCCCGCCCCCCGCCGCCGGCGCCAGGACCCCGCCTCCCGCATCTCCAGCCGGAGCAGGGGGCTGGAGCTGCTCTCGCGGTGTGGCCGGGGCGCGGGTCTCCCTGGGGCGGGGGGACGGTGCGGAGCCGCAGGTGGGGCGCAGGTCCGAGGCCGTGCGGGCCCCCCCCCCCCCCCCGACGGCTCGACGCCTCGACGCCGGCCTCTGCTTTAGCTCTCCGGGCGCCCGGCCCCGCCCCGCAGGCCCCGCCCCGCAGGCCCCGCCCGCGCCCCCCGCCAGCGCCCTCGTGGGTCGGCGCCTCCCACCGGGTGTCCGCGCTCCCGCCGGGCCGACGTGAAGCCCCGGTGGCCCCCGGGAGGCCGCAGCCGTGGAGGGCTTCCCAGTGGAGGCGTGTCCGTGCCCCGCGAGGGCCTGTGCAGGACGGGAGGCCGCCCTGGGGGGGGGGGGCGCGGCCGGGAGGGAGGGCGGCTCCCCGCGGTCCGGGCCCTGCAGGGGGAGCGGCTCGGCCCGGAGCGTCTGCGGGGCGGGAGCTGGGCTGCAGGGGGCGCCCGACGCCCTCGGGACACGCGGGGAGCCCAGGGCCTGCGCCGTTCCGGGGCTCGGACCGCGGCCGTCCGGGAGTCCGTGGGTCCGTCCGAGGGTCCGAGGGTCCGTGGGTCCGTTCAAGAGTCTGTGAGTCCGTCCGAGAGCCCGTGGGTCCGTCCGAGGGTCCGTGGATCCGAGGGTCAGTGGGTCCGTTCAAGAGTCTGTGAGTCCGTCCGGGAGTCCGTGGGTCCGTCCGAGGGTCCGTGGGTCCGTTCAAGAGTCTGTGAGTCCGTCCGGGAGTCCGTGGGTCCGTCCGAGGGTCCGTGGATCCGAGGGTCCGTGGGTCCGTTCAAGAGTCTGTGAGTCCGTCCGGGAGTCCGTGGGTCCGTCCGAGGGTCCGTGGGTCCGAGGGTCCGCGGGCCCGTGGGTGCGTTTAATGCCGCTGAGGGAACCGAGCAGGCGTCTGCATCTGGGCGAGGCGGCCGCAGCGACCTGACCGACCCCGAGCGGCCCGCGTGGACGTATTCACTGAACTGTCCGGCTCCGCGGGGTTCGCAAAGGGACCGGGACGGTGTCGCGCCACTTGGGGCCTGGCTGGGGGCGCGGTGAGCGGCGGGGACACGGCGCGGGGGCGGGGGCGGGGCGGGGGACACGGGGCGGGGCTCAGGGTCCGGGTCGGGGCACGGCGCAGGGGCGAGGCCGGGCCCTGGGCCATGCCCCCGCGCTCTCTCCTGCGGCGCGTGGCTCTGCGGCCGGCGGGGACGAGGTCGGGGCTCGGGTGGGCGCCGCGGGCGGTGTCCGCAGAGCGTCCGTCTCGGCCTGGAGGTGCGGGCGCCCCCGAGCACCGCCCCCAGCACCGCCCCGAGCACCGCCCCGAGCACCGCCCCGAGCACCGCCCCCAGCACCGCCCCCAGCACCGCCCCCCGAGCACCGCCCCCAGCACCGCCCCGAGCACCGCCCCCAGCACCGCCCCGAGCACCGCCCCCAGCACCGCCCCCCGAGCACCGCCCCCAGCACCGCCCCGAGCACCGCCCCCAGCACCGCCCCGAGCACCGCCCCCAGCACCGCCCCCAGCACCGCCCCCAGCACCGCCCCCAGCACCGCCCCCGAGCACCGCCCCGAGCACCGCCCCGAGCACCGCCCCGAGCACCGCCCCCAGCACCGCCCCGAGCACCGCCCCCAGCACCGCCCCCAGCACCGCCCCCAGCACCGCCCCCAGCACCGCCCCCAGCACCGCCCCGAGCACCGCC